>NC_074718.1:15988521-16652521 GCF_947242115.1 Biomphalaria glabrata | reverse complement strand
AAGTATATCGTTGAAGCTCTTGATAACTTTACGCTAGCGTTTGACATGAACTACATGCGGTGGCTCGGATGGAATTACTTGCTAATGCGTGGCAGATGAGATACCTGCTAATGTATGATAGAGGAGGTACCTGCAAATATGTGGCAGTAAAATCTATTTTTACAAAGTTTCTATTAACTCACTCCGTCTGTCTGTCTGGTACAAATCTAGAACTCTTTATTTCTCCCACCTCCCATTCTACTATCGGGTAGAAAATTTGCACAATGATTTATGAATGAATAAACAAAAAAAAATTAATTATTAATTAATAAATAGAATATATAGTTAATTTTGTTGATATTGAAAAAGACAAATAAATCGTATTGTATTGCGATATATGGTTGTAAATGTGCAGCTCATTCCCTTGTATATGCTTTTGTTGTTTGTTTGTTTTTTAAATTAAAGTATTTTTATCTTTTGCTTGCTTTGTATATTGTATCGCGCCATGAGATGTGGATTAATATATATATATATATATATATATATATATAGTGTCTGCGATGTAGGCTCTATTAAAATTACAACATACACTGAAACTAAATCGAATGCAAGTATAAAAATGTTTTATAAAAACAACTTTTAAATTAATTTATTAATTAATGTGTGACATAAATGCACATTTTCCTTCGGAGTCTTACCATGCGTGATTCCTGGTTTGTTATGAATGAATATTCTTATGGTCTTTGGATAGTTCTAATGACTTACCTCCCCTGAAATCATTAATTCAAATATTATGAACTTTTATGAAAGAAAAGCTATTGGCATAATTATTTTAAAACAGAGGATAAAATGTAGCCTTAGCAATTAAAGTTTACAAGATCTAAAATTTCATGATATTAGATTTTCTATATTTTTTCTTTTGTTTTTACTTTTTTAAAGATGACGGACAGATAGATAGTCCACACAGAACAAATAGCGCCTTTTTCATTTGGGGTCGCTAACAACGTATTTCAGTACCACTAGCTTCGATAATTGTGTTACATTAATTTCTTTATTTTTCTATTCTGAACGATAAAATGCGAATTTTATTTTATTTATTTATTTTTTTTTTTTTTTGCTATTTTAGTCAATATTTTTTTCAAGAATACAATTGTACTTAATCTTTCTATATTTACAGATGAGAGCCAGCATTTTATTTCAAAAGAAGAAATTAACACAACGGTAAATGAAACAGTTGTAACATAACATACCTTTTTTTATTCAAGTATATATCTAGATATTTTGGTTTCCATTAATTTTTTAATACAAAAAAAGAGATATTACTGTATAAATACTATTAATGATTTTAAATGTGTTATATTATAAAGTATGTTTATGGTAACTTTAGAAAGAGATTCAGATTCTATTTTCTTGGCATATGTCGCAATAAATAAATATAATAGCAATTGGAAAGCATTCACCCCCCCCCCTTCGGATGGCTTTGTAGTTGTGCAGTATGCGCGCTCGACAGTCATTGGGTCGTCTCGATAGACCCAGGTTCATATCATGCCCGCTTCCTTCGGGACGTTTAGAATAGGAAGTAAATTATCATTAACTCTGAAAGAAAATCATGAATATGTTGAACATTTACAAACAAACATTTCAATATTTACGCCTGTGAGATCAGAAACAACAAAAGTAAAAGAACACTCACATGCAGTCGTATATAGCATCACCAAATAAAATTGTGGATAATAATGTTTCAGATAGAATATTACGTTCATGCAGTTTTAATTAACTAATGAAGATTTTAAAATAATTCACGGGCTAATGGTTCAAATTAATTTTGAAATACATGTTTCTTTTTAAGTACTATAAATTACGATGGGAAATAAACCGAACCCGAACCGAACGAACCAAACTCGAACCACACATACGACCAAACTAAATCGAACCCGAACTGTTAAACAGATCGGTACGAACCGAACCTAACAAAAGTGAATCAATATAATATTGCAATTTCTGTAATTTGCACATCCCTAACATAGGCTTACATTTCATATCCTATCAATAACGATTACTTCCTTATTAGCAAGTGTACTAGATAATTTGAGTTTTCTGAGTCTTAAACTAGCTTAGCCTTGAAAGGAAAGGAAGCTGAAATTATTTTAAAATCTACTTCCTGGCGGTTAAAGGTGTGAAGAGGTGGATTAAAGTATTGGCCGTTATAGATGTCTAGGGGATTTTATGGTTTGAGAACCCACATTTGCACATATAATCTACAAGCACAGCGTTATAATGCAGGCAACAAATACTATATTTAGATGTAAAACTATGTACAGTTTATAATACAAAAAAATGAATAAAAGGTGAAATGCTGTACAGGTGCTAGGATGGAACCTAGCGTATTTACATATGTAGGACTATCATCATTAGTTTTGAGAACCAAGTAATCTGAGTGTCATTAGGCTGGTTGCTTAGCTTTTGGTCCTGTGCTGCACTGGTGAGACGGGTGTGGCTGGTACTGATGCTGTCTGCTGGTGGGCTGGCGTAGTGGATCCAGGCTCCGAGTGCAGTCCAACGTTGTATGGTTGCAGAGCTAAGCTGCGTCTACCATTCAGTCAAGCCAGTGACGAGTCTGTGACTAGCGTTGTTACTTGGACTCTTGAAGGATGAATAGGACTGATGTCTGCAGATCTGGTGCCAACAAATCTGGTATCAGCTTTAGATTGCTAAGATTTCAGGCGGATGTTGCCTATAAATAAAAGCACCAATCCAAAGTGAAATAAGGGAATGAAAATAGTCTAGAGCTCAAGCAAGAGATAGATGTGTTCCCTGTCAGCTCTCCAGCGAGAATGAGATCGGACGATGAAGTTTTGTCCATATACACGTGGAGAGGAGGGTAAGTGGCGGGAGATAATTGCAAAGGTGGTCTAGACTATCTGGCATCTTCGACAAAGGGATCCACACTTGACCGTGACGAAAGTTTCCGGGGGATAGACATTGCGCGAAGGCCCGCGTTGAAAGCCCAGGAAATTTGCCCAGGTGGTCAGAGAACAAAAGGGGGGGGATGATCAGAGGTGCCCAGGGCAAGGTAGATTACACCTTGATACTGGCTTTGCGCTAGACGATCGGGGAGATCGCCGCCCGAGGTGTTGAGTTGAATGGGCTCTTTGAAGTGACCAGCCGCTCCCCACAAAGGGGGGGGGGGGCAACGGATGTTAGCCAAGATAGGAAAAGGGTAGCGTACTCTTTTAAAGAGTCAAGTGTGGCACATGTCAAGGTGGGGATAGTAAAATGTGACATCGATGCCAAAAGGGGGTCGGGTTGGATTGGAGGTGAGGTGGCTGTGTTTTAGCTCTTGATCACAAAATTAATAAAATTGATGATTAATAGCGTGTAAATAAATAAATTAAATGCTTAGACCTGAGTGATACCTTGAGTGAGCTAAAACGATTTGTCACAAAAGGTATTCTGCTACTTAAGCAACCATTACCTCTGTTAAGCGTCAGATCATTAGTCAGCACATTTACTGCTTCGATGTTTTGTGAACTTTGACTGCCACAATTTGTAATGTTATTGTTTGAACTTTTAAGCTAGTACATTGCATATTATTTTTTGTTTTATCTTTATGTGATTTTTTATTTCATGATCTTTGGGAGCCTCTAAGTCTACTCAGCTCTAATGAGTACCTGACACTAGTTAGGGGAAAGTTAAGGAGGTTGGTCATGGTTCTGGCTACGTGTAACCCTCGTTAATCGTGGGACACAGAAATAGATGACCTTTTCATCATCTGCAAGATCTGAAAGGGGAACTTTTCTCTTTTTTATGTATTTAAAGTTTCCCATTCTAGTGTTTGAACTAATAAATTGAATATTTCATGCATTTAGTTTCGCTATTACCTAATTTCATACATCGAACCGATCCCAAATAGAACCTAAATCTAAAAAAAACGAACTGAACCCAAACTTGTTTTAAACTCCCATCTCTATTATAAATATTTATAACCTCTACAACATTACACTTATTTGTATTATTAGGTCCAATATTTAGTAAATTGGTACTTGATGAATCCTATTATGTGACTGTCTTGTCGAGTTCTTTTACATTTAAATGTTTCTCATGAAACTTTGGAACTATTTAAATATTAAAACATAAAGAATGAAAAGTCCTAGTATAGATATAAAATGAGATTTCAGTTTTAGTTTATATGTCATTTCTAATCATGTTCTATCAAGGTAAAATATTAACGAAAAATGCTAATTATGCGAAGCCTTCTAAACTATTATAGTTTTTGTGTCCTTTAATGTACCACTTTTCTTTGCTACAACTCAACATGTGTGATTCAGAATCCTACGAGCTACCCTGCTGCTTAATTTAAAAATGCCCACAATCCTAATTTTGAGCCAAAATCTTTTAGAGACTACATGATATGGTGTACAAATGTACAGATAGACCTAAAGAGTCATTCCAAGTTGCACATGCTAACAAAAAAAAAATAAGTCTAGCAAAACAAGCCGTGTGTCTAAGCAAAATATTTGTTTCCCTTTTGACTTACATTCAGATCTGAACTCATTCGTCTATTATGGCTTACGATAATTTTGAAGCCAAATTTAATTGTACATTAAGCATTTTTAAACAAATCCGTGCTAGAGTTTTCTCGAAGTGGCTAAAAAGTAAGATTATTTTTTTCCTTAAGAAAAATAAACATTTACATTTTAAAAAAAAAAACTTACAAAAGTTTTCAAACTAAATTAAATAATGTGTTTCTGATGTAATTAAATTAAATTAATTCATTAGTAGTTTATAATAGTGTAGGTGGTTCTGACAGCTAATCGTAGACCAGCGCATAATAAGGATACGAGAAAAAACGCATAGTCGACATTCACATATAAAAGTGAAAACAACTTTTGTTTAAATAGATAAAAATAGTTCATATTTCATAAATAACATTGTAGAAAGGAGATGGGAGAGACAAATATTGGGGAGAAAGGATGAAACCTACAATAATTGTGAGCTTGCGCTCCCAGAGCTATCTTTATATGTTTTTTTGTTGTATAGGTTAGATCTATTTTTATATATTTTATTTTTATAGGGTAGTGTCAGATTTTATTATTGTACTTCCGCATATTTTTATATAGGTTAGTGCGGGATAGTATAAAAAGTGATGTACATGCTGTCTTAAATCAGTTGAGTGTACATTTGACCAGTGGTCAGTACAGTATCTCTGTCTGGGTTACAGCCGAAGATCTTTGTGATCTGTCGTGTAATTATTTTATTATTCTGTAGCTGGGACGGCCTGCTATTATTCCTGCTGAAATACATGCTGCTATTTGTAATGCTATTACTCTGCTGAATATAACTGCTGTATTATTGATGCAATAAGCTGCTATTACTCTGTTGCTATAACATCCTCTGCTGCATTTATTACTCATCATTACTGCTATTGTTATTGCTTCTGTAGATCTAGGGAATTTAGTGTTATTTTGTTTTTGTAGTGTCGCCTTAGTCGGCTTAGACTTAGTGGCTTAGTCTGTTCTTAGTGAATAGTAAGGTACTAAGGTGTTCTTGTTTTAGTGTTTGTGTAGATCTAGGTCTAGTGTAGTAGTTGTAGAGATTAAGTTAGATAGTTGGTTTGATCAGTTTGTGTTAGATAGTTGGTTTGGCTAGTTTATTAGTGTTTGTAGATTTAGTAGCCTAGACTAGAGGGGGTTAGTATTAGTTGTAGTGGTTAGTGTATATATTATACTTTATTATTGATTTATTTTCTCCTGATTTAAATAAAGTTTCATTTTGTCTTAATCTCAAGTAAAGTTTCGTTTGTGCTTTCATTTAGTTTAGTTTAGTATTGTCTGGTTGCTTAGGCGACTCTAGCCCCTTGGTCGTAGACTGAGGCGTCACAGATGAAACCCACCCAGTAGCGCTATCATCTGCCTACTGTTTAGTAATTCATGTTGAGCAGAGAAAAGGTCTTTCAGCGCCTCCTGACCTGCTCACATAATGGACGTATATAAGTATATAGTGGTGAGAATAACATTACTTGACTAATGATAAAATTAAGTGTGTCATTTTATTTGATTAATTTAGCTCTTGTGTTGCAATGTGCAGTTTTTATCCTCTCAGAAGAGGATTCTTCTGCCGAAGTGTAGATGTGGAAGCTTAGGGCTCTGCTTGGGTTAGAAGATTTAGATATTCCTTCCTCTTGTCACGGAGATGAAAAAGTGTTCTTTTGGAGTATAGTGATCGTACTGAGACTTGTGTCAAGAGACTAGAAGAACCAATGCAGGATTCTAAATATTTTAATGGACACAATGACAGGAATGGTTGTCAGTCACAGAGATTACCTAGTGTTTCTGTTAACCTCCAAGAATCTGGCATTAATGTAATATTGTTAAACAAGTGTAGATATATTTTAGCTATCACTCGGATAGGCATAGAGAATCATAATGTACATTAGAATAATTTAATTAATTTGAAAGTAGTTAATGGTGAATAAGTTCATACAGTTGTGGTTATTAAACTTAACAACAGAGAGTGGCCAGATATAAGACGTTATTGTTTACAAATAATATAAATCGAAAAAGTTAAACAGTTAATGCTGGCCAAAGCGTGGAGATAGCCATTGGTCATGAAGTTTAACATAACAAACTTAGACTTAGACTTAGGTCCTCCCGCGCCTTTCGGAACATTAGGTGGCAAGCTGTCTCCATAAAGATCTGTCTCTGGCAATGTCTGAAGCCTCCTCCCACCTGGTGTCCACTGTTCTGAGGTCCTCCATGAAGGTGTGAAGCCAGGCTATACGAGGACTTCCCACTTAACACAAAGCTTTAATAAGTGTAAATGTAATTAAATTTGTAATATCTAGACTAACAATAATAAATCAGTACAATGGGCCTCATTCACGAAAAATAATATTGATAAGACTACAAAAAAAAAAACTGGCACTTGATAACCATTTTTGATTAAAATTGGATCGTAATTTGTATAGAAGAGATAGAGGTGCACGTGTCTCAATGTTGTTTCTTTACGATTGGTGAATGAGGTCCATTCAATTATTACAAAGCTTATTTCATCTGCCAAATACTATTACTCTCCCTTGTTCGATACCCAAAAATAATAATTAATTACAAATTGTTAATTAAGAAATTTATTTTTTCTTTTGATTCTTGTTTTGTCAGTTTCATGAAATAATCGTGCGAGGTTTCTGTATATTATTTTAAAACACAAATAATATAAGATAATAAAATTAAATTGCTTCTATATAAGAGAAAAATTGGAAAGAAATTTAAGCTCATTTAATTGGTAAATTACAAAATATTTATATAAACTTTATTTGAAAAATGCATCTTTTTGAACTTACGATATGTGTTTTCTATCTTATTCTTGTTTTGTATTTTTTTCCAACAGCTCAAAGAATTTCTTGTTGCTTCCTTGATATACATTGGGAAAGCTACTGGTACAGGCATCAAGTTTAATGGTATATGCTATTCAGACAACGAAGAAAATGAAGAACTCTTAGAAATGTGCAAGACTGCTGCAAAGAACATCATTGCACTAGAAGATGTTGAGACAAACGAATTTCAGGAAACTACAGCCTTGGCATTCTTAAACAAGTGTTTCTGTCGCAAAATTGAGCAGCAAGAAGATTTACAAGTAATTGAACTCATATAGACTTAGTTTAATCTAATTTATTATTCTAAGTTTTACTATAAATAAGACAAGAATTTTAACTTGGTCAATACAAGTCCATTTGAAATCTATATATTACAGGCTTCAACAAATCTGAAACAACTAAAAGAACGGTCAACTATTCTAGAGACAATTCATGAGATCATATATTATCCGGAAAAATTGGTGATCAAATCAGTAGAAACACTGACAAAGGACATTATAAGAGAAACTGAATCTCTAGCAGATATGAAGAATGAAATATTTTGGATTAATATTAAAGATTGTGATTATCAGCGCGCTATCTATGGTTTAAATGAAGAGTTTGCATCATTTCAAATCTTGATCAGTTATCACTTCAGCATGAAAATCTGATATACTTTCTTCTAACTTGGTTAGATATCAATTGGCACAGGAAAATATCATCCAAATATACAGATTCGGAGCCTTATAATCATGAAATCAATTTAATAAAACTTGGAATTGATCCGGATGTCTCAAAAGTAATACACACCAGGATTAATGAATCTATGAGGGAAATGCAAAGCTCTTTGTATTGGGCAAAATATCACATTGAATCTTTTGTATTTTCCCATATCTTGATTAGCCAATGTCATTATATATTGTTACCGTCGAAGCTTGATACATGGACACCAAGTAGTGAGATTATAAATAATGGAAACATACAATTTCAAACAATTGATGTCCTACAGAACATAGAGTTTTATAAGGCATCAAATACACGAATAATTACAGATTTGCAAGTTAAACAGAGATTTAGCAGCAAACAAAGTCAAATTTACTTTCACGGTACAACAGTAGAGTTTCTGAGAGACACAGAAGATGCGATTCTACGTAAGGGTATAGATTTAGGTAGAGGCCACGCCAAACAAGACTTTTCGCACCGTGATGACTTTTATATGTCCGACTCCCTTGATGCTGCTATAGAATGGGGTAGAAACAAAGACCGAAAAGATCACTGTGTTATTGTTTTTAATATACGAGATGAGTTATTGGATGCACGAGCACAGAGAGGGTTAGAAGTTTCTAAAGATCATGCTAAATTTTTAAAAGTTGTCAATTATTTTCGTAATGGAAAACCAACAAGCAACACAGACTTTAGTCCTAATGAGTTGGCGGAAATAAATAACGCCAGGTTCATCAAAGGTAATATATGGGTTAGAAATAATGAACACGTCTTCTGTATCAACAATACAGCTGTTTATCAATTATGCTTGAAGGATCAGGATTATGCGAAAGCTATTGAGAACTGCATGTGTGGGATATTGTTTTACCCAAATGGTATCCCATAACAAAGCTTCATTTATGAAAAGCAAACGCCATAAAATACAGACAGATGAATAAAGTAAACATTTATCTTTCTTGTCTGCCATTCCACTTGAAAATCTGGTAGGAAAGTTAATGAAAGTATACTATATTTTTTGTGATTTTTTATTAAAAGTTAAAAACGTCTGTTATATATTCATTAAAAAAATAATATTTCAACGTTGTGATATCTAAAAAAACAACAATGCGTCATGATCTTATAGAAAGCGTATCAAATGTTAAAGAAAAAATTAAACACGAGGAAAGAATATTGTACTCTCTGCAGATAATGCTTTCATCTGTAACGTTGAGGAAAATGAAGAGTTTTCAGTTTGATCTTGAGGACCACGCTTACATACTTTTATTTCTTTAATATTTGGTTTTAAGTTTTATGTTAACAACGCATGTTATGAGTCTTGTAATTTTAGGTTGCCCATGTTCATGTATTGACGTGCGTCAAATTAATAAGTATGCAATAGCACAAAATGCTGTTGTATTTTAAGATACGTTGTATTTAAATTACTTCAAAAGGCCTTTTAGATTAACACTAAACATCATATCATGTGTGTTAATAAAAGTAAAACAATGAATTCAAAATATAGGCGAGAAAAAAATAACAGTTAAATACTGCTAATCAAACGTACATTGCCAAATAGAAGTCTATTATATGTCGGGTTTTAACTGTTCAGAGTGTCATCGTGCTCCTACAGCATACTCGGTTCACTTTGGTCTCATCTCTTTGTGGATACGTCAAGCTAGGAGGAATGAGACAACTACGCTTTCTTGATGCTTTTTTATGGCCTCTTTCGGTATTGAAACGACTATGGATCATCTCACGGAAATGAGATGAATGCTTGTGCAGAAATGAGATGTCTGGACATTAGATGGAGTTGGAACGATTACACAAAAACATCCGCGCCCCTCTCCAAGCAGCTGAAGTATACAAAGGAGTGGCAAGTGGCGATACAGTTTCGGGTCAGCTGCGTTCCAGGCATTACTAGACTGTAGCAATAAGTGTTGCAAGCTGTCTAAGGATCGCCGGCTCTTGATTTTTCCTCAAAATTGACTTCCGAAGCCTTTCGCGTTATAGGATATTACTGCAAGGCAGCAGATTTTGAAAAATTAAATTTTAGAGTTTTCCTATGTTGGTAACCAGCCAGTGGCTAACGAGCCCCTCCTGTCCGAAGCTTACTGGTTTAGACACCTGTTACTTGCCTTCGCCAATGCTTCTGTTAGTGAAAACATTACGTCAGAGGCTAAATGACAAAATGACATTATGTTCTGCTAGGTTGTCATTGCTGAAAGTTGTAGTGGATGTAAGCACTCCACTACCTATAAATTGCTTCCTAATGGCATTCGTCTCGAATAGCCTCTGACAATTAGCCCAACTCCGTGATGCCTTTAGGTCCGTGATTCCCAAAGTGGTCTATATAGACCCCCAGGGGTCTACGACGACTTCCAAGGGGTCTACAAACGTGAAAAAAGGAATTAGGGGTCTGTGAGATGTAAATAGGGGTCTACGAGAGCGGATCTTGTTTTAAGTAGGTCGGGATTTTAATTAAAATCTTAAAATAATGGAATTAACAATCATCTTATACAAATATATATTATTTACATTTAAATCATTTTGTTTGAATACCTCATTTAAATAGCTTAATTTAGTTTACATGGAGTTTATATTTAACATGGCTAAATTTAATTATAACATTACACAGTGGTATTTATTTTTGAAAATGTATCTTCTTTCCATGTCGAGCTTATATTGCCCATGTGCTTTTTATGCACCAAAGTGTTATTTACTGACACTTTAAAATCACCTAAGTTGGAGGATTTTTTGAGACGATGCCATCCTGATAAAATGGATGAAGATTTGCAAAGCTTTTGAACAATCAATGATAAAATTTAGAGAAGATCTATAGTGGACAAAATATTTGCTTTTGCATCAATAAGTGAAAATGATGGTTAGCAAGTGTTTTAAAATATCTTTTACTTATTCGACATTTGGAAAACATCACGTGATAGAAGAACAATTGCCATCCAATGAAGAAGTTTTAAGAACTAGTTTGTCCACAAACCTACATCTGATAGTATTTCGGAATTACTCTAAACAACAAAACCTGGTAATAAACATTTTTTATTGGCGAATGTTCGTTTTATTATAGATAAAGAAATCCACGAAAAGCTTCTTTTTGCAACAACCAATAATCAATATTTAATGTTTTTGAAAGACTACTATAAAGAAAAAGCATTCCCTTTAACTATAATGCTAGTAGCAACGGATGGAGCACATTTCATGGTTGGATCCTATTGAGGATAGTGACAAAGTGCTAGATAGCTTGAAGATCTTCAATTTGTTAGCAACGCAGTTCACCGAAGCAACACGTTAAGTACCTGCTCCTCGACCACAACTTTCATCAGTTCGTCCTTCACACTGGAGAATGAGAAGGTCGTCGAAAAGCTTTTGTTTATTTTTTTTCTTTTTGACATTGTATCGGAGTACTTGGATGTCAAAGATCTTATTTTAAACCGAAAGTTAATTTCAGTAGCATTATACATAGCTTTTTTTAACAGACTTGTATCACAAATTCAGTTAGGTTAACTAACATGTGGTGATAGGCGTAGCAAGGATTTTTTTCGGTGGGGGATGTTTTTAGCAACCCAAACCCACTCCGCCCAGCTACGCCAATGCATGTGACCAACTTATTCCTTTTGTTTCTTAGAAATAATTAAATAAACAGATAGGAAGTTCATAAATCTGAAAAATTTCAATTCCGCAATATTAGCCAACCAGGGGGTCTACAAGTTTGGGAACTACTGCTTTAGGGGATCAGCAAACACAAAACATCGGAAGTAAAATCTTAATATTTTCGAGTTATTATTCGGGATTAAACGTTAAAAAAATGTTAAAACGTGTATAGTTTTGTGAAAACTGCGTTATATTGACGAGAAATACTGGGCCTTCATTGATTTTAAAACTCAAACACAAGCTTTGTAATTCTCGTTAATATAAAAAAACGTATGTCACTCTGAAATAAAAAAAATTATAAGAAAATTAAAAATTAAACTAAAAAAAATTCTTTTCGTATTAATGACATTTCAACCTGTTTTTACTTTATGTCATCAGATGTATTAATTTCATAATTATCTTAATATTCATGTTCCTGTGTATGTATCGAAGATAACAATATATAGCTCACTTTGGTGTATTCTATGCACAAAATATAGAAATGATTGATAAGTTGTGTAGTTTCAAAAGTACTGACAATATCTTTAGAACTATTTTAGCACTATGAAATCAAATTTCTAACATTTGCATCATTTTTTTTACGAATGTATATAGTCAGTAACTATGATCTTTCATATTGCACTCTGACTTTGTTCCATATCTTTTTAATTCAATCTTTATTTTAAATTTCTGCGTTTAATTTTAGATCAAATGTTAGCGTCTCAATTTTGTTGTATCGCATTATATTAGTTCTCTTAAGTTTTGTCTTTTTTTTTCATTTGGTTAACAAGTGTAACTGGATCTGACACGAAAATAGAGGAGACGACTGTACATATTTTTAATCGAATATATTTACGGTATAACTTGGGTACAATAAATTTGTAGTTTTGCTTACATTTTTAAATTTCTTCATAAATAAAACGACTTTTTCACATTTGCCTTACATATTATTGCCTACATTATTTTTTTGCCACAGGTCATATAATACTTGTTAAAGCTAACATATATTTGTTTAACCTTTTTGTATAATCTTGAATGACATATATTGATAAATCCATTGATAATTAAATTGGCAAGCTAAACAAGAAATCGATTGTATCTACTTTTGTTTTAATTTTTCAAAATTCATGATTATATGTGCAGGACCACAGATAATAACACGAAACGCCGTTTGTAATAATTCTATTATGAAGTGGTTTATGTAAACTTTATTATCATTAAACGTGAGATTCTTGTCCATAGTTCTTACTTCTTCTAGGCTTCCCTTTGAGCCAACCATGATATGTTTAGTACTAATCATTTGCGTCACCTAACCACATATTAAAAAAGCGCATCAATTTTCTAGCATGCATTTAAAGGTAACACACAACGCAACAAATGAGCAAGTTTTGTCATTCGTACTGCAAAAAGATAATTTCAGTTTTAAAAAGTTAAATATAAAAAGTATTTTAAAAATAAACCTTGCTTATATAGAGCAAAAGCCTTCAATGATTTTTAATCAATTACACGTGTACATATTTTACTCTTGTGAACCTTTTTACGCGTCTGCTGTCTTGCATGTTGGCAAGGTTTATTTTTGGGATAGGGGAGAGTACCGTTAAACAGCTTCTATTTGTCATAGTTGCAACGCTTGTTTCCCCGTTAGTACAATTCAATTTAAAATAAAATTAAAATACTTAATTTTGACTTCTTAATTAACTTTTTATTTTTTAAATTGGTTTAAGTGTTGTCATTAACAATAATTAATTATTCAAAGTTTCAACTTGATCCGAGAATGAAATTGGCAGAAATAATGTGTAAAATATTTTGACCAGAATGCTAAAAGGAGAGAGTCGATATATTTTGTTAACAATCATAGAACTGTAGCAACAAAGAAACATATATATATATATATATATATATATATATTGTTTTGACTCTACATTGCGCACTGTCATTTGGCGCGACATTGTGTACCAGAGGACACGATAGAGAACAGAGGAAGTCAAGATGGCCGATGATTAGAGATGAAAACGACGCTTGTGATGTGATTAGTGTAATTCTAGATCTAGTTTCCTATTTGGTTATTAAACATTCTATTTTGTTATTTCATAATCCTTTCGTAGAGGTTATTTGGCTAAGTTATAGCAATTGGTGTCAGAAGTGGGATCCTCAACGAAAGGGGAGAAGATGGTCTAGATCTATGTATGGGACATTGAACGAGTCCATTTTCGGGTAAATCAACATAAGTTTTGATTTTAGTTGATCAACGTTTTAATACTAGATGGCGTCTAAGAAAACACTTAGTCAACTGTCATTACAGGAACTTAGGCAGGAACTCAGAGGTAGAGAGCTGAAGGTGAGCGGCAACAAGGAGGCACTTATGGAGCGTCTTAGGCAAAGCATGATAGAGGAAGAACAGGACCCGGAGACCTATGAGTTTGAAATAGAACCGACTATGATGGAGCTTTGGAACATGATGCAAGAACAAGGCAAAACAAATACTGACATAGGGAACTCGATGAAAGAAGACATGAAATCATTAAAGGATGAACTTAAAAAAGAAATGGGTAATGAACTGGGCTCTATAAAATCATTTGTGACCGAATTGAAAAATGGCATAGACAGTTTCAAACAACAATTAAGAAATGAGGTCGCTGAATTAAGGTCCCAAATGGTGGGAGATGTTGATTCTAAAATTCAACAATTACGAAATGAAATGAAGGCGGAGCTGGAAAAGAAACAAGATGTGGGAGCCACTGTGACTGAAATGACGGGGAAGATTAAACCACCGGTGTTTGACGGCTCTGTGTCTTGGTCGGCGTATCGATTACAATTCGAGGCGGCGGCGCAAGTCAACAGATGGGTTACCAAGGCAGATAGGGCAACTGGTCTCATGTTGGCACTCAGAGGCAAGGCAGCCGAATTGTTATAGACTATGACGGATCGGACAGATTACGATGCCATGGTCAAAACAATGGAACTACGATACGGCAATGAACACCTGCAGGAAGTTTTCAGGATGCAATTAAAGAATCGACAACAGAAAAACGGAGAGACATTACAGGAATTAGCAGCAGACGTGGAACGTCTCGCCCGTCTTGCCTACCCATCGGCAACACAGGAACTTCTGGATGTTCTGGTCACAGATGCTTTCATAGATGGAGTGCGAGATTCGGAACTTAAGAAAGCCATCCGAATTAGCGGAAAACGGAAAATCAACAAAGCCCTCATCTATGCCCTGTCCTACGAGGCGGCCGAAGTTTCAGCGAGGAGCATACACTATTGTCGGACGTTAAATGTGACGGAAGAGGAGGATCTGCCGAGGCGGATTCGAAGAATGGTGGAAAAGGCTTTAAATGAACGGGAACATTATCAGACCTCAAGGCGTAGTAAAAAGACTTTTCGTTGTTGGAATTGTAACACTCCAGGTCATTTACGGAGGAATTGTAACATGTTGTTCCAAGGCCAAGGCTGTGCATCGGAACGTCAACCGCTACGATTCTACGGGCTTAGGGAGCAAGAACGGGCAGCCCAGGAAATCGAAACCCCGAGAATAAAGACTCCTTTCAGAGTGTTAGAACAAAGCAGAACCTTGAGAGGGAAAGATTGGCGCTGGTTCTTATAGGTTCCTCTTGGACACAGGGGCTACGCGGTCGATAGTTGGACCCAGTCTGATTGGTGATCGGGAAATAATACGAGTGAATGGCTCTACTCTTAAAACGGCAGGTGGCGAACTGTTACCTATATTAGGACAGGTACGGCTTAATTTTGAAATAGGAAGTCAACCATTTAGTCATGATTTTCTGATCGCCAATGTTGTCGACGATTGCATCCTGGGTCTGGATTTTATGCAGGAATTCGGTTTATCTCTAAACATTGGAAGTGGAACTTTACAATATGGACACATAGAGTTCCCATTGCTTGATGATGGTGTGGAAGGCATTCAGGTGAAACGAATCGAACATACGACCATACCAAAGTGGTCTAATCTGTCAGTAAACAGGTATCATAAAAGGGACAAACTGAAGTGGATCGAACTGGAAGGCCAGCTACATCCTAGAAGAGCGGAGATTGAAACATCAACCAATCACTGTTGTGGCTATACGGGTAGTTACAAGGAAAGTGTTGGTGGTGGCAGCGCCGTCGATGATCATAATGACACATTAGATGCGTCTAGCTTTCAAGATAAAGAAAGTGGCAACCTTTTCAACGATAAGCACGGACCCGAAAAGAAAACACTAGATGAAGGAACTAGAGGAGTGACCTACAGGCAGAGTGAAACTATTGCTTTCGATGTCCTTGATATGAGTGCTTAATGGGCATGACCAAATCAGACAACGTTGGGGCTGTGTCCAATGCTCCTGTTTGGCTACCAGTACTAACTGCAGACAGAAATTTAATAAGAACTCTACGGGCGGCACCTCGAATGAACAATGCAAATACCAGAAAAACCATCAACAGGTCTGGACTTGACAAACGTGTGTACGTCTGCCTTCACAAAGCAGAGTAAAAGATGAATCAATTTCAGCGGAAACTGGACACTGATAATGTGGTTAATGGACATGTGTAGACAGGCCTACCTTCTGGAGATGGCTTGAAATGACAGTGTGTTTATGACCTGGCCTCCAGTGGGACTATAACTTTCTTGCCAGAACTTCATCTGCACTGACAATTCTTCAGCCCTAGCGAAAATCTGGTCATGTTCGGGACGAACATAACTAAGGAGGGGGCAGTGTTATGACTCTACATTGCGCACTGTCATTTGGCGCGACATTGTGTACCAGAGGACACGATAGAGAACAGAGGAAGTCAAGATGACCGATGATTAGAGATGAAAACGACGCTTGTGATGTTTTTAGTGTAATTCTAGATCTAGTTTCCTATTTGGTTATTAAACATTCTATTTTGTTATTTCATAATCCTTTCGTTGAGGTTATTTGGCTAAGTTATAGCAATATATATATATATACATATATATATATATATATATATATATATACATGGGCGTAGCCAGGGGGGGTTCTTGGGGTTCAACCCCCCCCCCCCCGAAATGAAATCCCCCCCCCCGCAGGGAATTAAGTGACTGATTTTTGCTTTCATTTTGTTTATTTTAGGTGAGATTTTAATACTAAATCATCACTTACCACAGCACAGCCGAGGGAGTTTTGAGTTAAAAACCCTGTACCAGGGGATTTTGAGTTTAAACCCCCCTACCATGGGGGTTTTGAGATTTTAAAAAAACCTATCAGGGGGTTTTGAGATACAAATCCCTCTACCAGGGGGGTTTTAAATTTAAAACCCCCTACCAGGGGCTTTGAGTTTAAAACCCCCTACAGGGGGTTTTGAGTTTTAAACCGCCTACCAGAGGTTTCTGCAGTTAAATCCCCCTCTTCTATAAAACAAAATAAAAAAAAATGCAAAACGCAATCCCCAAATTCCAACAGCACAGTTAAGGAATATTTTGATTTCAAAATTTACGATAAACCCCTCTTCAATATAAAAAAGCAAATTTCACATTCAAAATTTTATGAGCGTAGCCAAAGAGCCCCCCTCCAGTTGGGGTTTGAAGCTAAAAAGTACCTCTTCAATATAAAAAAAAAGCAAATTACACACTTTAAAATCTATGAGCATAGTCAAAGGGGTTTTAAGTTTAAATCCCCACCTCCAGGCTTTTTCTTTAAAGTTAAAAACTCCTCCAGATGGTTTTGAGTTTAAAATTCCCCTACAGAGCGTTTAGAGTTGAAAACCTCTCTCTTCAATATTATTTTAAAGCAAACTACAGTCACCAAATTCTATGATCGTAGCTAAATGGGGTTTTGAATTAAAAAAAAAAAACTCCAGAGATTTTTTAGTTTAAAACCCCTCAACAGATGATTTGACGAAAAAACTTTCCTTTTCGATATAAAATCTAATGCGAAATACAGGCATGTAATTCCAAAAGCGTAGTCAAGAAAGGTTACAAATTTCTACCAGTGGCTTGGGC
Organism: Biomphalaria glabrata; assembly: GCF_947242115.1. NCBI lineage: Eukaryota > Metazoa > Mollusca > Gastropoda > Planorbidae > Biomphalaria > Biomphalaria glabrata. The sequence continues at coordinate 16,634,879 of NC_074718.1, read as the reverse complement.
TCCATTAATAAAGTGTGAATAGTCTTCTGCCGAAATTGAAAAACATTAAATGTGGCTCAACAAAGATGGCTAAGACAGATTTTAGGAGTCAGTCATAGAGATCGGGTCTAAATCAAAGAAATCATATGCCGAACTGGGAGTCGAATCCTTAGTAAGGTTGTGACAGAGCGTCGCATGAGGTTTTTCGGGACATGTTCTCCGACAAAATGAATTACGCAAAATAAGAGTTGCGGAAACAGCTTGCCGGAAAATGCGCCGAACGGTGCGAGAGGGTCTAAGTCAGTAGGAATAGCACATTAGCTTTTTGAAATCAATTTTTTAATAGCAAGATAATACACTGTAGATACCTCAGAATATGCATTTTGTTGGCTTTCAATACCAGAAATAGTGCTCGGCGGCGGGGCTTCGCCCCGCGCTGGGGAAGCGCTGCGAGCTCCCCCAGACCCCCTGGCTAGCAAGGGCGGGGAGTCTACAATAAACAATAAACGTCTTCCGAAAGGGTCAGAATGTAATAAAGATTAATTATGTACACACACACACATATAATTTTTTTCCGCGCCCCCCCCCCCCCCAAAACCCCTCCCGAAAAAAAATCCTGGCTACGCCCATGTGTATATATATATATATATATATATATATATATATATATATATATATAAATTAAGACAATGGAATAAACAGTAGTTATATTTTAAAAAAACTAAAAACAATGTTTTTTAAATATGTTTTATTTTATGTGTATTTGCCAAGCCGAACCAATTCTACAAGTTTACGCAAGCGTTAAAACGGTCAAGTACCCTCAGAGCGTCGCACCCATCATTTTTTAGACGTCTTTTAATGACTAAAACAGGGCTACCACAAGGGATCTCCTTAACATAAAGGTACTCTTATGTTGATATAAAAAAAATGTGTTACGATTGTTACTCACATACATATATGATATATATATATATAATGGTTTACCAAGGAACATTTATGCAAAGTTTAGTCAATATTTGTCTAACGGTTTCGATATGTATTAGGGACAAACATACATAATTTATATATATATATATATATATATATATATATATATATATATATATATATATATATATATATATATATATATATATATATATATATATATATATAGTCTCCAGAGGCTTATGACGATGGAGGGGCTTTCCCCAGCGGCGCAGACATTACACCATATAAATTAAGACGTGACACGTAACCTTTTTTTTTTTTTTGCACCTACACAACACATAAAGCATATAATTCTAAATCTAAACTATCCAAATAATTTTTTTATCTTTAATCTAAGAAATTGAAGACTATGCCTATTGGTTTATCTTTTTTTTTTCTTTTAAGGTCAGAAAAATGATTGTTCTGCGGTAATAGATTATGTATTATAGAATATTTTAAATGTATAGCAAGTTACTTATATTTCTAATTACAATATGTGTGTATATTAAAGAATAATCATGTTTTATTTTTTGCTTTATAATTAAACTAGTCTCAAAGATAAACCTTACAAACACATCCATACAAACTCAGTGTAGATAAATTAATAAAGATGTGTATTATGATCTAATATGTAAATCAGAAAGTCAAGTCCACTTCTTTTTTTAATTTACATAAATGATTTACCAATTTGCATTTATTCCGGAACAAAAGTCAGATTAATTGCAGGCATTGCATAAAAACAACACAAGTTACAGACTTTTTACAAAGACAATGAAATGAATTACTTCTTTCGTATTCTTTATTCGACCTATTCATAGTACACACTTATGCAACAATAAGAAAAGCATGGTCGAGAATAGTTGACAGTTGCAACTACAAAAGACTGCTTTACGACAAACCGACAGTATATGCAAACAACCCAAGGTCAGTGCGACGAGATTGTTTGCTTTACAACAATTCTTAAGGTAATTTTTGAAATCGCAAGATTGCCAGCTTTCTCATTTAGTCTTCTTCTGTGTTGAACTTGATAACTAGCAGGATGGAAAAGATTGTTATTTAAAGATATGCTATTGGACGTTGAAGAAAAAGGTGCGAGAAATGTAAGACGGAATGGGATATGACTGCTATCACGTCATCCACGTTGACATTAAAATTAGATGATAAATCTTTTTTCTTGCTGAATTGATATTAATGATCTTGAAAATCTCTTCTTGTGATTTAACGGAATATATATTTAACTATGAATAGAATGCTAGCAAGTGCAGATTGGATTTCAGGAAGATTAGAACGAAAGATACGCACCCTAAGAAACTATTAAAGTGATTAAAGTTAAAGCGAATAAGTAATATTTATCATTTCTAGGTTGAATTTATGAAAACGTATTGGGATGAAATTGAAAAAAATAAATAGATCGCTTTGCTAAATATAACTGATTATTATTTTTTTTTTGAAAGTAAAAAGTGCTTAGTTGTTCTATTTACTCAGTAAGTAATTTTTGTGTACCTCATGTAGAGGAATTATCAATATGCCGGGACATCAATGTGCGTTAACGTGGTTTGACACAAAAAATAGTAAGAAAACTAACTGAATAAAATCACGAATTTTTAAACGTTTAAAACCAAAAATACTTTCAAGCGTTAGTTGAATACTAATAATTATGTAGGTACGCTTCTTGAGAATAAGTCTCATTTATACAGTTGGTTCTACAGCACAAGATATTTTTTTCTTAAATGTTTTTAAACGTTTAAAAGTTGTTGATGTGTTGATGCTAAAAAATGTTTTTTTGAATTTTATGATAACTCAAGACTTAAAGTTTGCTGATGTTCTGATCTAGAAACTTTAATTAAATGGCATTTAAATTAATCTGACAGCACTCGTATTGAAAGAAAGACAGAGAAAGAAAAGCAGAAAGAGAACTGCAGAGAGAAAGTAAGGAATAGTAATTCAGGGAGGAAGACAGAGAGAGAGAGAGAGCGCGACAGCGACGGAAAGACATAGAACTACAAAAGAATGAGCGAGAGAACGAGGGAGAAAGAGATGTCATTATCAATATAGTATTAACATTATCATATTTTTTTAAACAGCGTTGTCAAAGATTAAAGTGAGAATTTTAAGATAAGTTATCCATAAACAAAAATGATGCAAAACTGGTAGACTTAGATCTAAATATTCCCAAAACAAAAGTGTTAAAGAAGCAAAGAAATTGTATTGTATCAATCTATTGATTTCTATAAATGTTATCCGTTTTACATTGTGTTAATTGAAACGTAATACATTTTTAACTATATATCTTGGAATATATATTTCATAATATATACATATAATAGAATTATTGTTTTACAAGCAGGTATAAGATTTAAAAAATTCAAAGCGTTTTATAATTAAAGAAACTTATTTCTACGTCACAGGTGAAACACCACACTATACGCGGCCAGCACAACTGTAATTTAATCCAGCTTTTGACCCACTGTGAACAAAACCAAATCTGCCCCATACGTCATTGTAACCAACACACTGGACATAGGCACCACTACTTCCTGGACATGTACTAGTTGTGTAAGTAAACTTTGTTCTTGCTCCCACCTTTAGTTTGTCCTTCCATTGGCCAAAACTAACCTGTTTAGAACATCCATGAGGGTGTGACACTATGAAAGTCAACTTATGTATATCTCTGGATTTTTTATATTTAGTCGCGACATTTTTCCAGACAATTTTATAATTTTTCCAAATTTTCATCATTTTTTCTCCTAAGGTTTTGTCACATGTCACACATTTCAGCCAGCACAGGTCACATGCAATATTAGCGTTAACAACATTGACCTTATCAAAACTAAAAGCAGGACTATCATCTCTATTATAAAACAATCTTATGGTCACGTGTTCGGCCTCAATCTCATCAAAAACCACATGTGTGGCAGTGTGCACATAAAATTCCCACCATATATTGCTGGGTGAGTCTGAATCTTCACAATTTCTACACCAACACTTTTTGTAGTCACTACATGGAATATCTCCATCTTTTCTGACTTTATCTTGATACTTGTTTACATACAAAACTCTTCCACTTCCTGTCCTCAAGTTTCTTATATTCCTCATGTTATAAAAGGGATAATGTTGAAATGAATCAGTCCAAAATTTTGGTCTGTGTGGGCTCTTCATTTTAACATTTACTCTGACTGTCTGGTCAGCTATAACTTTTATATACTCATACAAATCATTGTCTTGATGCCCTTCAGGTAAATGTTTCAAGGTGAATGTGTCTATAGGTATAAACTGTTTATGGCCTGGATTTTTTTTACATCTAACGAAATGTTTGCATAGATCAGCTTCTCCACCTTCTGACTCCTGAGTTTCATGATCACCTTGGAAAGAGATTTAAAAAAAAATGAATTAATCAAATGTTTACAACACAATATGCAATATAGATATCTATGAATAAATCAAATCCGTCTACTTTGTTTGTAGAAACCTATGCAAATGATATTATATACTTTTATAACTCTGTTTCCGCCTCCTGTTATGGTGCGCACCAGAGAGGACATGTTGATACTAAAGGAAGGACTGTTTAGATCCGGCTTAAGTGAACAGCGAGTTGTGAGAATCTGAGCTGTCTGTAACTAAGAGCCGTCATTCATGCTGACAGTGAACTGGATTAAGGATCTGGAGTGACAGTGGGAAGTGTAGGTGGTCGGTATTAAGGTTTAAGTAGGACAAAACTTATAAAGCTAAAGACAAGACTGGTTGAATTTCATTGTCAGTTTTTGGTAACTGTTAATAAAAACATATATTATTCACTTCACTTTTTTTGGTTTCCCATAGAATTAAAACAATACCAACCAATTAGAATTACTTGAGTTATCATTACATTTGTCATTAAGGGGAGGATTACCTTTGAAAAAAGTCATTTTGGACCCAAAAATGGATTTTTAGATGACAACATATTTAGATAGCTTATCCATTTATTTACGAGAATAGAATGTTCAATTTTCTGAAATAATGCTTTCTAAATTATGCTTTTTTTTTCATTTTTAGGATGCAGATTAATTAAGATTTGATTGAAAAACGTAAAAATTCCCCATAGTTACGCCTAAAATAACTCTTTTGCATAGCTAATACACTGGTCGTATTTGGTATCAAATTGTTCGGCTTTAAAAGCACTTTTAAAATTTGGCAACACTTTCTAATCTATTTTAAGACGTTTTTAGCTAAATTTGGAAACTTACGTACTCTATTTGGTAAGTTTTTCGTATAATTATAGCCCACTCATAAATGTTGAACGCTAATTGGTTGCTTACCGGGATTCCCCTAATGATTGAGTATCGGAAAACTTATCGAAAAAAGAAAAACAAACATTGAAACATGATGCCGTTTTCTCGTTGCAAACAATACAGTTTCAATAACATAAAATAAACGTTTTTGGATGTTTTATTCTTGCTATTCTGAAATATTCATCATGTGAGTATTGTCACAGATTACATTATAGAAGTGTTTGTACATTTCACATTTAAAAGAAATATAAACCCTCGACATGAGCCTCGGGATTTACCCCTCAAATCTAGACACTTGACAGCACGTCAGGATTTACCCAAGGGACGTGATTATGATGTTGCAAATCTATTGGTTGATTTGAAATTAAACAAAAACATTTTTTTTAAAGAGTAAGCGCCAGAGTATTGGCGAGAGTAGAAAGTAACGCCAGTCGATAAAATATTTTTCAAGTAGTCAGTCGTTCTTCTAAGAGCTCTGTTTTAAAAGCCTTTGTGATATTATGTGTTAATTGATCTGTAACTTGTACATAAGCTGTACTTACGTTTTATATTTAAATAAAGTTCCAGAGTTTTGTTTTTACATTATTGTGATTCTAGATCGTCATTTATTCAACTATTTTAATTCAAGTAAAATCCCCGGCATCACAACACATCGTACCATCTTACATCGTAACATAGAGTGTTGTGACATATTTGACAATCTCCGACTAATAAAAGTTTATGGACAACTTTTAACGAAATTTATTCAAGATCTAGGACCAATTTCTAAACTCTTCAAAGGAACTTCATTCTTATTTAACGGAGGACAGAATTTCTGTGTTTAACAGGTCAGTTGGTTATCGATAATTCTTTTATAAAGATTTTCGTTAGAGTTACGTCTAACTCACGAAATCTATTATTATATGTAATTGGCAAAAGGAATAAGACCAATATACATAATAACTGGCATTATTAAAAGACCAGTAAATCAAATAACTTGCATTATAAAAAAGACCAGTAAAGCAAATAACTGGCATTATAGTCATTATAAAGAAGACCAATAAATAATCATTTGTCCAGCACAAAGTAAACAGAAGACCAGATTTAACCAACTGTTAAACCAGTAAAAAGTACTCGATCAATAGATCTATATATTCAATCATACGACTCCAGTAACTACAAGTCTACTGTCAAGAATTTATTAGCAAATTGAGGCTTCAAGAACTTTGTCACTATATTATTATTATATCTGAGATAAAGCCAAAATCCAGATATTGAACATTTTGCTCCAATACAAGAAACTAACAAAAAAAAATTAAATATGGCTTCCGGTTCTAGAACACAACGACTCTTCGAATTGATAGAATTAGCCAAAGAAAAGCAAATTCCAAAGCCAGACCAGTGGGCAGAGAAACAATAAGAGAAAGAATATCAAGAGCAAGAATCTGAAAAACAAAGGCAAGAATTTGAAAAACGCATGCAATTAGAAGAAAAAAAATTGCAAGACGCTGAAAAACGCATGCAATAAGAAGAAAAAAAATTACAAGACGCCGAGAAACAAAGGCAACATGAAAAAAAAAATGGAATTCGAAAAACAAAATAAAGAAAATAAAGAAAGCATTCCAACTCAAGGTCACTCAAATATGTTGGACAAATACAGATTAATGAACAAAATATCGGCTTTCAACGAAAACATTGACAATATGGACTCGTATCTCATAAGATTTGAAGAAATAGCTACAACATCCGGTCTACCTAAAGCACATTGGTCGAGCTCACTCCTCACCCTTTTGACTGGCAAAGCTGTCAACATTTGCTCACAACTGTCCATCAATGAACGCAGCACTTACTCTGATATCAAGGAAGCTCTACTGCGCCAATACGGAGCAACTTCAGCCAACTATAGAAAGAAATTCTATAATGAAAGGCCACAGCAAAATGATGATCCTCAAATTTTTGTAGCTAATATGTCAAGGTGGTTCGATAGATGGGTATCCATGGCCAAAATAGAAGAAAGTTACCAAGCTCTTCGTCAACATATTATTATCGACAACATTACCCATGCTCACTCAGAAGATATTCAATCCTACATTATAGAGAGAAATCCTACTGATATCCAGACATTAACCAAGATCATCAGACAATATAAAGCAGCCTATCCAAACAAGTCAGTAAAGCCATCTGTTGAAGAAAATTTTGTCTACTTTGCTCAAGACAAAAATGCAAGATATAAGTCAGATGACAAAATCAAATGCAACAAATGTCATAAACTAGGGCATTTCACGTCTCAATGCCGCAGCAGAACCACAGAATGTTCATATTGCCATAAAAAGGGTCACCAAACTCATGAATGTTGGAAAAAACAGGCAGTCTCCAAAAATCAAAATTTTGATAGACCCACATCACCAACTCAAAGATACAGCAATAGAGAGCAATACAATCTCAACAAAGCACCTGGAAATAATAAACCAGATAACAAACCTCGCTACAGAAGTCATTCACAGGACTCCAGACCACAATATATGCCAAACAGAAGCTCATATAACAGAAGCTATTACAATGAGCACTCAACTATGACAGTCATTGCAAAGTCCAATGGTCTCAAATTTTATCCAGGCTTTGTAGAAGACAAGAAGGTGGAAGTTCTTCGTGACACCGGAAGCACGTCCACATTAGTACATGAACGCTTTTTTTTTTAAAATTCAAAACCCCATTAAGCTACGGTTATAGAATTTAGTAACTGTAGTTTGCTTTAGAATAGTATTGAAGATAGAGGTTTTCCACCTCAAAACGCTCTGTAGGGGGATTTTAAACTCAAAACCATCTGGAGGGGTTTTAAACTTTAAAAAAAGCCATCTGTAGGAGAGGGATTTAAACTCAAAACCCTCAATTGTCTTGGCTACGCTCAAATAATTTTAGTGTGTAATTTGCTTTTTTTTATATTGAAGTATTTTTTAGCATCAAACCACTCTGAAGAGGGGTTTAAACTCAAAACTCCTTTTGGCAACGCTCATCGCATTTTGAGTGCGTAATTTGTTTTTTTGTTTACATTGAAGATGTAGTTTTTAGCTTCAAACATCGCTAACAGAGGGTTTAAACCCAAAACCCCTTTGGCTACGCTCATAGATTTCTGAGTTTGTAATTTTCTTTTTTTTTTTTATATTGAAGAGGCATTTTTTACCTTCAAACCCCGCTGAATGGGGGTTTCAACTTAAAACTGAATCAAAACACATTTAGCTACGCTCATACAATTTTGAGTGCGTAATTTGCGTTTTTTTTTATACCGGTTATTGAAGAGTTATTTTTTAGCTTCAAACCCTATTGAAGAGGGGGTGGGGGTTAACTCAAAACCCCTTTGGCTACGCTCATAGAATTTTGAGTGTGTAATTTTCTTATTTTAAATGGAAGAGGGGGTTTATCGTAAATTTTGGAGGGCGTTTAAAAATCAAAATCTTCTTTACCTGTGCTCGTGAAATTTGGGATTGCATTTTTTTTTGTTTTGTGTTATAGGAGAGGGGAATTTAACTACGAAAACCCCTGGTAAGTTTTTTTTAACTCAAACCCCCCTGGAAGGGGGTTTGAAACTCGAACCCCCCTGTAGGGGGGTTTAAATTCAAAACCCCCCTGGTATTGGTTTTAAACTCAAAAACCCCTGGAGGGGGGTTTAAACTCAAAACCTCCTTTGCTGTGCTAAGGCAAGTGATAGTTTAGTATTAAAATCTCACCTAAAATAAACAAAATCAAAGAAAAAAAATCAGTCACTAAATTCCGACCCTGCGGGGGGGGATTTTTTTTCGGGGTTGGGGGGGATGAACCCCAACTTCCCCCCCTCCTGTCTACGACCATGATCTACACTAACTACTGGTCATATTGAATCCAGGTCTAGATCAACTAGATCTACTAAATATAGATCTAGATCTGTAGATTATTCTGTGCCAAGATGAAGATAAAAGAAAGAAACAGCGTATTGAAGCTCATATAAACATTAGATATCTGAAATTAAATCTGGTTTATATCTAATTCTAGACTAGTAGACGTCTAGAAGATTTGACTCAAATCATGTCAATGTAAATTGTAATAGACTCCTCCTACTCAAACACTTCAAACAGCTTTCAATGTTAGATGAACTGGTAGATCTAGATCTATGTATTGTATAGTGTCTGAGTGTGCAACCTAGTTTTGACATGGACTTTATATTATTGTAAGATCCAAATCTATATTAAAATTAATGATAATCCAACTGTAAGTTGACATGACATTTTGCTTTATTAAAATTGAACCTAGACATCAGAAGCTACTAATTAATGACAATATAGGCCAATGTTACCTGTGCCCTAGATTTTCCATAAAATTGATTATCACCTAATATTAATCTTTTGTCAGACTTGAAGTACTACTGGTAGCAGAATGAAATCCCTGCCTCCAAAGATTGGTTAGAATCTCACCAAGTTAATTGTGATATCAACTAGATCTATTCTATAAAGGTTAGTTGTTTTTTTTTTGTTTCTTGTTTTAAAACCTTATTTATTTAGAATAATTCTGTTGTTGCCACATGATGTTAACTTAATTTTTTTTCTTATACATTTTTGTTCTATACATTTTAGGATTCAAGCGATGGTGGTGACGAATTTTGATGAAATATTCTGGAAGATATTCATCGACAAGTTTAACTGCGCTACACCACACTGTTATCCAAATCTTTAAACAGAGTGTGTGGGATTAAACCTTTTGGAGATATAAAAGTAACTTAAGAAGAGTGCTACTCAATTTACAAGAGTCTATCAGAACAAACAAATTATACAACGAAGTAAACTTGGTGCAACACAAAATACGATTACGTCGATTCACTCATGATATAGAAACTTTTGGACCAAATCTAGATTTACTAATCCAGAAAAAGAAAATTGTTCTATTTTAGCTGCTGTGGGACAAATTAATGTACATTTTTGAAAGTTAGAATTAACTCTTTTTTTCATTTAAACTAAATGTTTATCTAAACTGTTTCTATTTCTCAACATTACAAACGACAAATTTACCCGTTTCCTGAGTATAAACACAAAGACTATTACAGTCACTATTAACACTGCTTTGGTCCATTTGACTCTAGACAATCTGAAATTGTAAAATATTTGTGATGCATGAGTCTTTATTTTTCTTTGACTAATTTCGACTGGAAAAATATTATAGTAGAATTACAATGTCAATATCGTAAAAAATGACATTTCACTTATGATATATGGAGGTTATATGATGTAGTGATTGTTTTTAATGAAGCAAATCTTTTATCATTGAAATGATTTTTCTCATTTACGAATATTAAACGAAAGACTTTCTTTAAATTATTTTTGTTTTAATATTTTGTTTAATGAAGGCGGTTTCAAGCATTAGTAACAACGAACGAACGACACCAATGAAGAATTGTAGTGGACTACAGACAAACTGTTAACCAGTTCACACTTCGGGATTCTATCCACTACCCCGAATATATGATATGGTCTCTCAAATAGCTAAATACGAAATATTTAGCACCTTTGATCTTTGCAACGCATACCATCAGATCCCTCTAAGGAAGACTGATTGCCCTTATACTGCCTTTGAAGCTGGAGGGTTCGGTTCCTCAGCAAATGCCTTCTTAATCTTCTGCAGCGTTACTATACAGTCATGTGACCATCTTATCACATTGGGTGCTCCCATTCTGATCAGATTTGTGAGTGGCTTATTCATCTCTGCAAAATCTGCTATAAACCTTTGATAGAAGTTGCAGAGTCTCAATAAACTACGGACCTGCCACTTGGTAGTTGGCTGACGAGAATTCATAATTTGTTGTAGTAGTTCAGGTTGCGGTTTCAGTGAGTGTCCTCCAATTACATATCCTAGAAAGGAAATACTATTGCAACCAAACTCCACTTAAGATGGTTTCATGGTAAAACAATTACATCTCAATGTATCTAGAAACATTTCTAGATGTAGTAAGTGATCTGACCAAGTAATGTCATGAATGCAGATGTCGTCTAGGTAGCACAGTACATGAAGTAGATTAGACAACACCTTTCTAATCATCCTGCTGAGAGTTACTGGTGCGTTGACAATCCCAAAACTAATGACATTAAACTGAAATAAACCAAAAGGACTACTAAACGCTGTAAGCGGTTTAGCTTTCTCCACCAGAGGTATCTACCAATACCCACGGGTCAGGTCTAACTTTGTTAAATTTGAGGTAGCAAGTCTTCAGGATTAAGTAATGGTTCCGAATCAAGTACAGTATCTTTTTCCAAATTACCATAGGTGCTTTGTATGGTGACTCAGTTGGTGATATAATATCGAACTTCAGCATAAATTGCATCTTTTCTTCCACTTCTTTCTATACTTTTGGGGGGAACAATAGAATAATATCCCACAGCTGTCATTGACATAGATACGCCATTTTTATCTGGAAAAGTTGAAGCATGTGTGTTAGAAAGACCTGCAGCTGACTTGATTTTACTGGATAAGGTTTCTGTTTTACAGATTCAGAATCTTTGAGAATGATTGATTGCTGTCTGTCAATATATCGTCATATCTAGATAGTACCTCATTTATTTGCTTCTATCGTTCTACTGATAGTGACTCTTCAATTTTGCAATCTTTCCAAGTTTCTAATTGTTTTAAAGTCAATACAGTCAATTCATGTTCGTCCTTCTCTGGTTCATTAACTATCTCACAACTGGAATGATAGCATCATCAGTGTTGGCAATACTTTTCTGTGACTTTCCACAAAACTCTCGTAACATGGCGATATAATCTACTGCAGTTATCTTTTTGACTTATTCAAATGATCGTTGCCTCTAAACAATCAGTTTACCATCCTTTCTTGGGAGTAGTACTTACAATAAGCTTCCTCCTTGAGTTTTATTTCTGTTAACAATGGTCCTGTGTTGTGCTAACTGTGACTCTAATGCTTGCTTTGCAAGTTGACATGTTGTTACCACTTTCTCTCTGAGCTCCACGACATGTTGATAGCTTGTTCTAGATTCATTATCAAGATTTTCTTTTGTCAACAAATCTTTCAGCAAACTAAGTGGACCTTTCGGGTTTGCTCCATGCAATCATTCAAAAGATGAAATCCTGTACTTTCTTGTGGAACTTTTCTGTAAGCAAAGAGAACTGCTAGGAGATAACTTTCCCAGTCTGTTGGTCTGTCTAGTGCAACTTTGCCTACTAATCGTTTCAAAGTCCCGTTCCACCGCTCGCAAACACCATTGTAATGTGTTGTGAAGGTTTGACGAATTCTTAAGTGCTTCAGAAACTCGGAGGTAAACTGAGTCCATTGATCACTTAGAATTTCTTCAGAGAATCCTAAACGAGAGAAAATGCTGAACAATTCGTGAGTATATTCTGCAGTCATTGTCTTTAATGGCACCGCCTCTGGCCAACGTGTACATAGGTCAACCATTGTTAGGATGTATATTTATCCTCTTTTAGACATAGGGTTTATTAGACCCACAATGTCTGCGGTCACTTTCTGAAATGGTCTGTCTTGCGGATCTGTGACCTGTAATGGGGCTTTTATATAACGATCTCTCGGCTTTGTATTGGCACAAGTGCTGCACGCTGAACAATATTTTTTCACATCTTTAAATATTCCTGGCCAGTGAAAGTTATTAAGGATTCTTTTTTTTTGTCCGTGCTATCCCCATATAACCCGCAAAAGGTGAGTCATGGCCTAATTCCAAAGTTCTGTTTCTGTCGGCGGCAGGAACGACTAGCTGTAGTTTCTCTTTGTTATCTTGTCTCATCATATGCCCATTTTTAACTTTAAATTTACTGGTGAGACGCTCCGCCAATTTAAAAATCTTAACTAATGTTTGGTTCTCCTTTTGTTTCAATGCATAGCTGGATGTCGCATCTGATTCTGGCTGTGAAATCTGATTATGTAGGATCGGTTGTCCCATGTTATCTATCACACCAGATTGAGATCTTGTCACAGCATTTGTAAGTTTTGACATTGCTATCCTATGCCACTTGTATGTATATGTGATGGTAGGCTCAGTTATGCCAGTTACGTTTCCTAGAATCAATTCAGCTGCAGGTCTTTCCAATACACATGCTTCAACTTTTCCAGATAAAAATGGCGTATCTATGTCAATGACAGCTGCGGGCAGTTCTTCAATTGTTCTCCCAAATGTCATACATTGAACTTTCTTACCCGTCAACTGGTGAGGGTGCACATGCAGTCTCTTCACTCCGATCGTGGTCGCTCTTGTGTCTCTCAAGACCGAAATAGATTTCTTCTCAACGAATCCAGGATACATTTTTAGTTTCCCAGCGTCACATGTTACCGCTCCAGTCATCAGGATCTGATCACATTCATGAGGGAGTTGTTTCCCATGTTGATAGTCTATGCAAACTGACGCATTCTATGGGTGTTCAGTTGGTCTTTCCCTGTTGCTGGTTTTAAACTCCTGGCTTCTGCTTGAGTCCATAGTCTCAATTCGCATCTTTGATTTCTCCTTTCATCTAACTAAGCTCCTACTCTCAGACTCTCAATTTGTGTATTTCTACATCAGTCTCTTTCTCTTTAGTTCTTGATTCTCTCTTTAGTTCTTGATTCTCCCTATTTAGCTCTCACTTCTCTCTCTTTAGCTCGTTCATTTAGATATTTGCCTTCTCTTTCTTTTACCCACTCTTGTAATGCTGTTCAGTCAATCCCATCTCTTTTACAGCAGCTATAACTGTGATAATTGTCTGTCATTCTTGTTTATATGTGTAGCATCCAATATAAACAATACTATTTGCTTTATTACTGTGTTTGACCTAGTTTCGTCTCGGCTGATTGTCTTAGCTTTTTCCCAGCGATGCACTTGAGCATACAACTTCACGGCCTTCTTGGTCCTTGACCTTTTCACAATGGCGAACCGAAGTTCTGCCTAATGTCTTCCAATACTAAGTCAAGTAACTCGATAAACGAGCCTCCAAATATGTTACAGCTCCTCTCTTATATATCTATTTTTAACTCGCTAGAAATTACCTTATTCTAGATACGTCTAGGTGTCCCTTGGTTCAGCTGTAGTTACGAGTAAAACAATCAACACTCGATAAAACAAAGAAAATGTAATGATCTTTACGGCATATATATCACGCGCTAGACTCTCTATCTCTCTGACAACTAACACACTTCCGGTCATTCGCGCAATTGTAAAAATAGATTATACATAAAAACACACATTCATCCGTGACAATATTAATGGTGAAATGGACTGCATTGGTTTATCCGGATGATTACTTAAACGGAATGACCCCATTTCCAATTAATCCTGATAATGGACCTTCTGCTATACTGTGAACTATACTTTACAGTTAAAAAACAACATTAAACTTACCGGGTTTTTATTGATAGTTTGTGCATAGTGTTTTGACAATGCTGATTTCAATGTAACAAGAACAAAATGCAATCGGTTAAATGTATTAATGAAAAAGTTCAAGCTGTTATAGTATTCTCACTTTTTTTCATAATAAAACTTCAGATGTATTTGGTTGTCGATAAACTATGAAAATAATACAAGAGTAATGTAAAAATAGCAGAAATAAAACAGCAAGAGATAAATTTAAACAGAAAGAAAGCATAAGGCCTTTTATTTTCTGGTTTAATTCAACAAAATTCTCATCCCAAAGATGTACGTAGTGTTGATAGTGTTGAGGTATAGCCTATAGATAGAGGTATACTGACGACGGACTGCCCTAGGTCACTTCAACGGACGAAATAGTTCTGGATTCAGACACAATAGATATAGATCTAGTCAATATAGATCCAAGTTCAATCTAAAAATATCCAACATGGCTGACAAAGCTAGACGCTGGTAACGGTTTCGAATTTTCTCTAATAGAAAGTCTAGATCCACTGGAACAAAGATGCCAAAATCCAGCTGCAGTCCAGATAATTAGCACAGACGTAGGGTAGATCTAGTAGAAATAAACGAATGTTAATCCAGTACTTCTCCAGTGTACTTCGCCAAGTGTAGAATTGTAGATAGATATATCCAGAACACGAAGTTAACTAGATTGTAGATCAAAATGACGCCCTGGCCGTCGTGGGTCGCCACATCTGTTGATGGTCTATTTTGTTGATGAGTATGTATATGTTACTGGTGCATGCGAGTCCATATGACACAACAACAGAATGAATCAAGAATATACTTAATAACGCAGGCTGATAACTTCAACAATTTAATAAACAATAAAAAGGGCACAGTCCTCTGTCGTCGCTAGCCTAGCGTCGTCCTCTTAGGCGTCTTGTCCGTTATTCTTCTTGTTCATTATCCTACTCTGTTCTTACTCGTCACATTACTTAGGAAAAACCCGATTCACATCAACTTCTACGCATCTTGTGTCATTACAGTAGTATTAGTCTTTGTTATAGAAAAAAGACAGAAGATTTAAGTAGCGAGAGGAATGAGAAATTCATAAAAGAAAAAAACTAGTCTATTAAAGAAACTAAAATGATATCCAGGGCCGGATTTAAGTTTGCAGAGAAGGTTTTTCATGGAGGCCTCTACATTTTTTCGAAAGCTCTAAAAAATCCATTTATTAAGAATTTAGCTTAAATAATAGATAAAGTAGAAAATAATAGAGTACTTGTAAATTTAATATTTTTATTCTTTTAAAAATTAATTTGCATATTTTACTTTTTTAATGTATATTTTTGGAATTTGTGGAGGATAGGTTTTGCGTTGACGCACTACCTTAAATTCGAACTTTCTTTAATAAATTTGGAGAACGATACACGTAGACATTTTTTAACACTACAGTGTTTTTAACCATAAGATTTAAAGTATTGTCGATACAAATGCGAAAAAAGTTTAAATGTTTCTGACCCTACGAATATGGTTTATGGGGGCCACTCTTTTCATTTCCTTTAAATAGTACTTAAACCCACACAAGATAAATGTTCATCCTAACAACCAAAGCATGAACGTACAAGGAGACTTTTGGAACTCAATGTCTATGGAAGCATGTCCTAAAAGTTTAAACTCTTGGATCTCTAGGCCCATGGAAGTTTGCCTCCATCTGTCTGTATGAGCATACATCTGTCTAGGAATGATCCAAGCATTTGTCTTATTTTATATCCTTCCCATAATTACATATGACTTGATGTGACAAGGTGGATTAAAATTTGGCCGTTTTAATGTGAATAGTTTTTTTTATAGTTTGAGAACTCACACTTGCACAAATTACAGACACAGCGTTATAATGCAGGCAACAAATACTGTATATATGTATAAAATATGAACAGGTTTATTATACAAGGCTAGGATGGGATCTAGCGTATATATATATATATATATATATATATATATATATATATATATATATATATATATATATATAAGTATATCATCATTAGATGCTTAGAGCCAAGTGGTCTGAATGTCATTAGGCTTTCTTGCTTAGCTTTGTGTCAAGTGCTGCACTAATGAGACTAGTGTGGCAGAAGCTGACGTTGTCTTCTGGTGGGCTGGCCCCGTGTGCAGTCCAACGATTCGTATGGGCAGGGCTCTGCAGCGGCTACTTTCAGTCAAGCCAGTGACGGGTCTGTGGTTGTCGTTGTCGTTTGGACACTTGTGAAGAGTAAGTAGGGCTGTAATCAGCAGATCTGGTGCCAACAAATCTGGTATCAGCTTTAGGTTGCTAAGTTTCCAAGTGGAGGTTCCCTATAGATAAAAGCTGAAATAATATGAGGTGGAAATCAGTTAGCAGTAGATGCCTTTCTGAGCAGGACATCTTCAGCATGATATCATTTGGAAACTATAAGTAGTTTCATAAATAGCAAAGGGAACTAACAAAATAAATATTGTATTCCATTAAGAGAGATAATAATAATAATGGGAAATCCAATAAAGTAGTAATAAATGATAAGGTAAGGTTCACCAGTCACGGTGAGTAGCAACTACATATATTGCCAGATAAATGAGATGAAAGGGAAGTGGAGATCAACGACTAATACTCGCCCATGTTTTCACTTACGTAAACGCTATGTTTATGTAAGAGAAAACATGGGGACGAAGTCTCCAAACTAGAGAACAAGTAAATAAACATGATTTTATCTAAGTAGTTTATTTTGGAAAACATGGCCGATAAAATGAATACATAAATAATTAAGTGTTTCATTACAAAAGAATGAGAGTAAATACACACTTGGTAATTTGACATGTTACAAAAATATTATGATAATTCCCTGCCAAGAAATTAATCAATAATGATATGCTAAGGGCTCGTAGTGAGCTATAATTTATCAGGGATAAATTAATAATGGTTAAAGAGCTAATTACATGTGGCAAGAATTGTTAATAAATTCTAGTCCAAATACAGAGAATGACTTTTGACTATTTAGCCACAAAAGTTGTAATATAAAATATAATATTTAAAGTGATCTACTTACATTATCCATGATAGGAAATACACAAATATGTACACAAAAAATGCAGTGAATAAATGCACAAATATATATACACAACTAAGTAAAATGGTTCTCAAGCACTTTACTAAGTTACATACCACCGATCCAAAATGAAAGAAAAAGGGAATGAAATGTTTAGAGCACAAGCAAGAGTCCAATGCGCTCCCCAGCAGGTCTGTAGCGTGAATGGAATCTTTGACCGAGAGGTTTGTCCATTTAAAGATGGAGAGGGGTGAAGCAAGGGCGGTGGGGCAATAAACCGCAAGTGTGAAGTCTGGCGTCTTTTGATAAAGAGTTTCCCGCTTGACCGAGGCGAAAGTTTCGGAAGATAGACATTGCGTGAAGGCGCGAATTGAAAGACCTGGAAGTTAGTCCTCTCACGTGCCTCGGTCTTCCTGCGGATGTGAAGGGGAGATTATCAGAGCTCGTTCAGATCAAGGGAGATTACATCTTGACACTGGCTAGCGCTAGTCGACCAGGGAAATTCTGGCCCGAGGCGTAGTGTTGAATGGGCTCTTTGAGGTGACCAGCCGCGCCCGGGGGAGAGGGGGCGGCAGGAAAGAGCGATACCTGGCGTGGGGAAGGAGAGGTCTAGTCCACCTTTGTCTATGTCGGTCCCGTGAATAGAAAAGGGGGGACAACGGATGTCCGCCAAGATAGGTAAAGGGAGTGTGGTCTTGTCAAGAGTCTAATTAGGCACATGTCAGGAAAGAGAACGTAAAATGTGACGTCGGTGCCAAAGGTGTGGGGTTCGATTGGAGTGGTAGTGGTAGTGTTTTTAGCGCTTGGTGGGCTAAATTAGTAAAATTGATGATAAAAGTGTTAAAATAAATTAATTAAATGCTTGGACCTGAGTGATACCTTGAATGAGCTAAAACGGGTTGTCACACCTGTATCACAAGAGGCTAGAAGTGAAATGAAAACTGAGCACACCCTTCTACCTTTTAATTATCTGTACAGGTACTATATTCGCCGTGCAGATGTTCGCCATAAAAACGGCTCCATGATGAACGACATTTGGATAATGACATGCTTTTTAGAACCTTCTTTCAGTGCAAAGGACACGGACCTTAGGAAATTCAACGTTTTCTGTTAACCAATGGGCCTAATCGTCTTCTTTAACGACCATTTCCACCCAAGTGCCACTTTGAGGCTGAGAAGCATTGCCAGGGAAGTACAATTTTGTTATGCAATGCATTTGATTAAATACAGTGTAATAAAAGAAGCAAAATGCTGTTTCTACTTACTTTAGCATTTAAAATAACTTTTTGTATTGTGGATTTACTTTGTGAGAACAAAATGATCAAAATAAATGACTTCATAAAGAGAAGGATAACTTACTACCGGCGTCAATTGAACTCTCTCGGCCGAAATGGAAATTTCCGTTTACATTGTAACACAATGTATTTCCGCTATTTGAAATAAGTAGGTCAAAGTTCAAAAGTCACACAGTTAGAAAAAAGTTAACTCCATAATATGTTAGGTCATTTACGAATCCATTAAGAAAGGATTACACCTACAAACCTAATTTATCAGTTCTTTATGAAGGGATGTGTAAAGATCAAATTAGCTTTTTTTTAAAAAAAAATAGTCATTAAGAATTGAATGTGAGATCAATTTTATTTTAGTTAAAACATTAGAATTTTAAGCAATTCTGAATGAAAAAATTGATAAGAAGTGGTAGAATTTGTATTGATCTTTTTCTATCGCTCACCTAAAGTCGTAAACCTAAAACATACATAGACATTATTGTCAATATCACGCATGTTTTGTAGTATGTAATCTCAGCCTCTTTAAAATGTGTAGAGTTTTGTCATTTTTTTCTTTCAATAAATACACTTTAATTACATTTACCGTCCTTCACAGCAGTTATAGAGACTAGTGTGCTTATTTATAGTATACTTTGAGTAACTAATTCATTTCAGCTAGTTCTGACAACAATGAGAAGTGTAAAGGAGTCTAGAATATGATGATCAATTGTTTTCAGGTTTAAGACATGCTAGATGATTTAAAAACAGATCGAAGGCTTAAATATTTCTTCCTAATATGGGGGGGGATGGGGAATCCAATGAGGTCCGTAGCTGAATTTTTGAGATACCACAAATTCTTTTTGCAATCTTCTAAGTTTTCATTCTTTATCTTTACCCGATAGCCCTCCCCCCCCCCATCGAGGGGACGGACACGTTTTATTAAAGAAATCACACAATTTGTATACGAATTTATTACTGATGTTAATAATATGCACTAATTGTTTATATTTTAAAATTATTTTTAGATTATTCCCCCCTCCTGTATGTTGGCTGATTTGGTGGGGTATAAACTGTAAACAGACCTGGATTTGTAGTAGATTATGATATCATCCCTGGTCTATCAGACCATGAGATCATAAAAATACACAGTCAGATAAAAGCAGTAGCCAAAAAAAAAGCCCAAAAGAAAAATCTTACTCTGGAACAAATGCAACCTAACACAACTACATTAAGCTGCATTAAGCTTTCAACAAACATTCTTATTAGAAAGAGACATAAACCAACCAGTCGATGCCCTCTGGAATTTCATTAAAAACTATCTTAAAAACATTATAGAAAATCATATACCAACTAAATACACATCAAATAAAATAAATAAATGCTGGTTTAATAATAGATTAAAGAAGTGTGTAAACAGAAGTAAAACTTATATAGAAAATTTAAAGAAACTAAGGGACAAAGAGTTTATAAAAATTACATAAAAATTAAACACCTAACCCAAAAAGTAAGCAGACAGCTGCAGGGTGAATACATAAACAATGTAATATCTAAAGATAACAATAAAAACCTATGGTCATACATTAAGTCTAAGAAAATGGAAACGGAGAAAACAACTTAACACACAATGATAATGAAACTAAAGCTAACATCCTAAACAAATACTTTGCATCAGCATTCTCAGCCCCAGGAGACAAAGACATATTACTGAATTTGAACCAAGTAGACAACATAGAAGATATAGTAGTACAAGAAAAGGGAATCCAAAAACTATTAGCCAACATCAAACCTAATAAAACATCTGGACCTGATGGTATTCCAGCTAGATTACTCAAAGAACTAAGCAATAAACTAGCACCAGTGTTCAAAATACTTTTTCAGGCATCTCTTAACCCGAAAAGAGTACCAAGGGACTGGAAAGAAGCTAATGTCACCCCTCTTTTTAAAAAAGGAGAAAAATCAGACCCAAGAAATTACAGACCAGTATCACTTACCAGCATCACATGTAAAATACTAGAACACATAATATGTAGCAACATCATAAACCACTTAGACAAACATAATGTCCTTTCTCCATACCAACATGGCTTTAGGAAATATAGATCATGTGAAATATTGTGAAACACAACTAATAGGGCTAATTGATGATTTTTCAAAAGGCTTAGATAACAGTGAGTAAATAGATGCTATCTTACTAGATTTTTTCAAAGCTTTCGATAAAGTTCACCACCATAGTGTGCTTAAAAAATTAAAATATTTTGACATTAATGGTCCATTGCATCAAAGATTTTCTGATAGGGAGAGAAAAAACTGTAATAATAAATGGCCCTAAATCAACACCAATAACAGTAAACTCAGGCGTACCTCAAGGAACAGTTTTGGGTCCACTACAATTTCTAATTTACATAAACGATTTACCAACTTGCATTAGTTCAGGAACAAAAGTCAGATTATTCGCAGACGATTGCATAATATATAGAACAATAAAAACAACACAAGATACATAAATTTTACAAAGAGAATTAGATGAATTACAGAAATTGGAATCAAATTGGAGCATGTCTTTTACCCAGAAAAATGTCAGTTATTAAGTGTAACAAAATAAGCAAAAAAAAATTAATTCCACTTATCTTATTCATGGTAAACCAGTAACATAGACTAAAAACGCAAAATACCTAGGTGTTATAATAAATGAAAAACTGTCATGGAATTCCCATATTGATGAAACTATCAAAAAATCAAACAAAGCATTAGGGTTTATTAAAAGAAATTTCTATAAATCAAATAAGAACATAAAACTAAAATGTTATTTAACCTTGGTTAAGCCAATAATAAAATATGCATCTTCTGTTTGGGACCCCTCAACTCAAGAAAACATTAAGAAACTGGAACAGACACAAAATAGAGCAGTGCGATTCATAATAAACGAATATTCACATTTGACTAGAGTAACACATTTAGTAAAATCACTAAATTTAGAAAGCCTTCAGGACAGAAGACTCAAAAGTAAAGTAGCAATTATACATAAAACACAGAACCATAATCTTCAATTACAAAAACAAAATTTAATAAATACTTAGAAAGACACAAAAATAAAGGCACTTTCCTTGTCCCATATACTAGGACAAATTTGTACAAATACTCCTTTTTCCCTAGTGCTGTTAGAGCATGGAATGGGTTGCTTGAGCTAGCCAGGAAAACCGGTGACTTGGCTGAATTTAAGTCATTGGTTAATATGCATGACTGAATGTATGACGCGTAGGACGTAATCATTTTCTTTTTTTGAAGCAACGTCTCTATTATATAAGATAAGATAAGGACTTTCGAGTAGGAGGGATGGTCCAATTTTTTTGTAGAAATCACAGCTTATTAACAGAATCGTTTAATATAATAAAACTTAATATTGATATTTTAACCGATTTTTATATTATGTCGTTCTTCTGATGGTCGATTGGGTGGAGGGTGAATACATCTTCTGCCCTTTCCAACTAAACCCTTTGAGTGGGGAGGGCGGTTTTACTTTTATGGAGAAATTATAGTTTGTGAACAAAATTAGTTGAATATATTTATAATATTAGCTACATATTAATATTTGAACCCATTTGTATATAATCTCGCACCTCACTCTAATCTCAAATTTTATCATTTGTAAATATAAATTAAAAATGGTTGTACCAGGTGGCAGGGGCGATACATACAATCGTCCTCCGCCCATCGGACATACCAATACTTTTTCTTTTTTTTTATTTTAGTTAATAATTTACAAATTAAAAAAAATATGTCACTAATATGATTTATAGATGCAATAAATTAAATTCTTTTATCGAGTCGCCCCACCCAATTTATTTTCTTTAGTGCCAAATGAAATCATTAGCAGAGCAGAAATTATAAAAAGGACCACCCCCTTTTTGTTCCAGACGAAAAGATGACGTTTTAAAACAAAATTGTCATATATGGCGACAGAGTCTATGTAATTATAATAATAATCTTTATTGTCCGTATGGAAATGTGTCTTACAATTTGTGCATTACACCAAACAAAAAACATTTTAACTATAAGAAACCAAAGTGTACATTCACACCAGACTCACTCATAATTTACATGTGACAAAGCTTATACCAGATTGTTCTTATTTAATGATTTGATTGCCAGGGTAACAAAAGAGTGTTAGTGTCTGTTTGTCTTTGCTATCGACGCAAAAGGTGATTCTTTATTTCAAGGATCTTGTTAGCTTTTTTATAGATGTTTGTCTCAAACAACTGCCCAAATGGGGTTTGTTTTTTTCGCCAATGATTTTAACAGCATAATTTAGGATTCTATAAAGTTTATTTTTATTTTTAATGCTCAGATTAAATATTTAGACACAATGGAAGCAAGTGAAACAGGTCTATAGTCATTCATTTCCTTCGTTTTGGAAACCTTTGGCACAGGTACAATTATAGATGACTTCCACTAATTGTTTAGTAATGAAGTAGAATAGATATTGGAAAGGTTCAGCTAGTTGTTCATCACATTCTTTTCAGATTCGCACTTTTATTCCATCAGGCCCACCAACTTTCATTGGGTTGACGTTTTTGAAAATGTTACAAATTGCTCTTTAGTAATTGCTAATTCTAAACAGTTGTTAACATTGACATCTTCAAGGGCTTTGAGTCTTAGATAATTAAAATCTTTCGTGTCGAAACGACAATAGAAATCATTTAACTCGTTGGCTAATGTTTTTTTGTCTCTTGTAGCAAGATTATTTTTAATTTTGACTTGTGCTCCTACCATTTTGTTCATGATGCCCCACGCCTGTCTCATGTCACTTGTCTTAATTAAATTTATTATAATTATTTTAGGAAAGACTTTGTTTTAGAAAATTTAGAAGTTATAAGAAATTTTAAGTATAAGAGTAACAAATGAGATGAATTCTGAACCCAAATTTGTTTCCTAGAATCTTATTGGTACACTAATTTCTCAACCCACTTCCAAAATGTTTGTTTAGAGCTTTCAATTATAGTTCTGTGACAAAACAAAGTTACAAATTTAACAGGCCTATTGAACAAAATGTATCACTTTTAATTGTCCTTTTTAAAAAAAATATTTTTCAAATATATTTTGATTTTTTGGCGGCGATTCTCAAAGCCTTAATCTAAATCTGTGGGGTATCTGTGGGGTATCTTATCTTTTCAAGGGAAAATCGGTTGTATTTGGAATGTAGTAAGGGCTTATAAATAAATATTAGAATATTTTTCAAGTAAAACACTAAGCAAAAGGTTCTTGAAAAGTATATATTTTTGAGAGTTTAACCATTGTTCTGTTGATGTCTAATGCTAACCAGAACATGATTACTACAAGAGATCTCGCTTAACATGAAGATAATATAACGATATATACGCCTAATAAAGATATACTTGTGCCTCGATTGTCAGTCACACTTCAGAATAGGACCTTGACCCCATGTTACTTTATATAACTTAATTTGACCTGCCTTTTTTAATAGGAAGAACAATGAGCTGTAGAGGTCAGGACCCTTTGGACACGGTCAGTATGGAAAAGAGGCGAGTGTTGACGTGTGGGTAGCCCAGCACTCGCGAATTTACCGCCAAGGATTTCCTATAGCAATAGAGAGGTCACTCTATTTCTGAACCAATGAGGAAGTACTATGAAGAGCAGGGTGCCGAGACATCCGCTGTGTTATCAGCAGCAGATTCCTTTGGATGGCTTGGCCACGTTCATAGAATGCCAATAGGTCGACTTTCATAAGACCTTCTGTATGGAGATCAAACAGAAAGCAGGCCGCTCACTTTTATGGTATACGAATGTATGCAAACGCGATATGAAGCTCTTTAAAAATCGACACTAGCAGCTGGGAAAAAGTGGCACTGGATGAGCAAGCATAAAAAGAGGATTGCAGATGCCATACATAACAGCAGCAGAAAGAAGGGTTAAAATGCAACGGTGCCTGGTGATTACATATGCCTAACCTGTGACCTCAGCTGTGTATTAAGGATTGGCCTCTTTAGATACCCAAAAAGTTGCAAAAGGAAAAGATCATCTCTCGAGACGTTAAATGCCACAGAGATGACAGGAGAATGCGTTTCTGCAGTGAAGAATGCAATAAAAAAACGCTTGGCGTCGGGCGTTTCGCCACGAATCCCACTGGGGAAGCTTTACAGCGCTCCCCCAGACCCCTTAGCTGTCTAGAGCAAGGCCACCAACATGACTTTTTTTTCTGAAATTGAGAAACACCGCTTTTGTATTCTTATATATATATATATATATATCATGGGCGTAGCCAGGGAACCCTCCCCCCCCGAAATGAAATCCCACCCCCTTGGGGGGGGGGAAAATCGGAATTTAGTGAATGATTTTTTGCTTTGATTTTGTTTATTTTAGGTGAGATTTTAATACTAAACCATCAATTGCCCCAGCACAACCAATGGGGTTTTGAGTTTAAAACCCCTTGCCATGGGTTTTGTGTTTAAAACCCCCTACTAGGGGTTTTGAGTTTTAAACCCCCTACTTGGGGTTTTTGCAGTTAACCCCCCCACCCCATCTTCTATAGAACAAAAAAAAAACAAAAATTCAAACGAAAATCCCCTAATTCCAAGAGCACAGTTAAGGGAGATTTTAAAACCCCCTCCAAAATTTACGATAAACCCCCTCTTCAATATAAAAAAAAAAGTTAATTACGCACTCAAAATGTTATGAGCGTAGCTAAATGGGTTTTGACTTAGTTTTTAGTTTAAACCCCACTTCAGCGGGGTTTGAAGGTAAAAAATACCTCTTTAATAATAAAAATAAAGCAAATTATACACTCAAAATAATTTGAGTGTAGTCAAAGAGGTTTTGAGTTTAAACTTCCCTCCAGTGGAGTTTGAAGCTAAAAAGTACCTCTTCAATATAGATAAAAGCAAATTACTCACACTAAAATCTATGAACGCAGCCAAAGAGGTTTTGAGTTTAAACCCCCCGCCAGGGGGGTTTGAGCTAAAAAATACATCTTCAGTGTAAGAAAAAAAGCAAATTACGCACTCAAAATGCTATGAGCGTTGCCAAAGGGGGTTTTGAGTTTAAACCCTCATTCAGAGGGGTTTAATGCTAAAAATACCTCTTCAATATAAAAAAAAAGCAAATTACACACTAAAATTATTTGAGCGTAGCCAATCCAATCGGGGGTTTTGAGTTTAAACCCCTCTTCTACAGATGGCGTTTGTTTAAAATTTAAAACCCCTCCATATGGTTTTGAGTTTAAGATCCCCCTACAGAGCATTTTGAGGTGGAAAACCCCCAACAGATGATTTTGACGATAAAACTTCTCTTTTCGATATAAAATCTAAAGCAAACTACAGTCACTTAATTCCAAGAGCGTATTCAAGAGTGGTTGCACATTTTACCAGTGGCAGGGCTCCCTTAATAAACTGTAGTGAATAGTCATCTGCCGAAATTGAAAAACACTAAATGTGGCTCAACAAAGATGGCTAAGACAGATTTTAGGAGTCAGTTATAGGGATCGGGTTTAAATCAAGGAAATCCTATGCCGAACTGGGAGTCGACCTTTTAGTAAGATTGTGAGAGAGCGACGCATGAGGTTTGCGGGACATGTTCTCCGACAAAATGAATTACGCATAAGAAGAGTTGCAATGATATCCTAGTACAACTTGACGCCACTCATTCATTGAGGTCCTCTGGGCAGGTGGGAAGAGGCTTCAGACATTACCAGTGACAGATTTTTATGGAAACAGCTTGACGTCAAATGCTCCGAACGGTGCGGTAGGGTCTAAGTCAGTAAGAATAGCACATTAAGTTTTTGAAATAAAACTTTTTAATAGCAGGAAAATGCACTGTAGATACCTCAGAATATGCATTTTGTTGGCTTTCAATACCAGAAATAGTGCTTTGCGGCGGGGCTTCGCTCCGCGCTGGGGGAGCTTCTAGCGCTCCCCCAGACCTCCTTGCTAGTATTGGCGGGGAATCTACAATTTTTCCACTAACTCATGGCAGAACCTATTCTAGGGCACAATAAACGTCTTCCGAAAGAATGAAGGTCAGAATTCAATAAAGATTATTCACACACACACACATAAATACATATTTTAAAAAAAAATTCGCGGGGGGAGGGGGAGAAAAAAATCCCACCCCCCAAACCCCCCACCCCGAAAAAAATCCTGGCTACGCCCATGATATATATATATATATATATATATATATATATATATATATATATATATATATATATATAAGCTCTGTGTGCTTTTATGCATAGGGTTAGTGTATACTGCGCGTTAGGGTTTGGAAAAAAATCGACCAACCCACTCCAAAGCTCTGGATACGCCAATGCTGAGAAGAATATTCTGGGTTGTAATTGTATAAACGAGACCATTCGTTATATAAGACATTAACACTTTTCTGTGACGAGGCAACGAGCAATTTGTCTTAACTGCCCACAATTTGTGACGTCACATGTTAGTGTTTAGGCCTTCTTTAACAAATGGTGTAGGTATAAAGGGGTAATTACATCTAAACTTGCTAAATCTAGTAAAACCAGTATTACGTTGCAAGGTTAGGCATTTACACTGGTTGTCTGTTTTTGTTTTTTCAAATTCTATTTTATTTATTCTGCGTGTTAATCTTCTTTCTATTGCTTTGAATTTTTCTTAATATTTTTTTTATTTTCATTTGTTTAGGATTTTTTAAAATATTTATTAAAATGTAAAATTTAGCAAAAAATATTATATGACCAATGTTTACAAAATCTTATTAAGTGATTTACAAAAGATTATTTGATACATGTTACTAAAATAATTTAAAAGTATTTAACAAAACGTGTATGATAATTATAAATTAAATAAAAACTAGAAAATTCAGAATGCAAAAAAAAATATTTAAAAAAAAAAACCTTTATAGGAAATGACTCTCACAATTTCTACTATGGTGCTCGATACTTCATATTAATATTATAATTTTATATAAAACTAAATATTAAATAAAAACAATAAATTAACTTTTTAGTATTCATGTACTGTCTTTGAAAATAAATAACTGCAAAGTCTCAACTTGATTCTAGATTGAGAAGTGGTAGAAATGATGTGTACAATATTGGTACAAGTCTGATTAACAGAGTGACTTGATATAAGCTTTATGAATGACAAAATGACATTTTATTTCTCAGTTTCATGCTGAGAATATTTATTTTTTGTTATAACTCTGGTGGGAACATGGATTGGGATCAGTATATGTAGTCAGCTGACACACATTACACAGGCCAAAACGAGAGGTCAACACATGACGAGTGACGACGTGGCCTACCTCACGTGTTGATAACAGTACTCAAGCCAGGTTATAGTCAAGAATCACTAGAAAGTTGCAGCGATGTTCCCATTCTGACTTTTGTGGTATACTATTTGTATGCTGTTATTATTTGCAATGACTGTCTTTGTAGAATTTGTGCTTAGTGCTATGGGCCCTATATAAAAAGCGATGGTGTAGATTTACTTGTCTTTAAATTGATTCACATCTTCACAAGTACGAGAGGAAGTCACAAGTCAAGACCCAGTCTCAGTACGGTACAGTGACTCCAGTAGCCCAGTGAAAAGTCAGAAGCAGAGAATCCTGTACAAGTCCGGAATGAGACGGAGAGGTCAGTACAGCTTGATACACCGGTACTATTGTCAACAGTACAGCGTTTGAATGTTCATTTGCAATTGTTCAGTCTCAGCTGTGATCTATTTGACATTAAAGCTTCAAGTTATTTGGAAGCCCAGAGTTGACAACAGCTTTAAGTTGGTAGTGTCTAGTGGTGCGGTTTGCAAAGAGTCTTAATAGTGACGTTCGTTACAATATGTTGTTCATACTGTATGTCATCTTTTTAAACTCACGATAAAAACATCTCAAAAAACAAAACCAGCGCCACTGTAATTTAAGTCTTGTCTTAAACTTCCACTGTGAACAAGATCAGACCATAGCTTGTCACTATATCCTACACACTGTACAAAGGCTCCACTACTTCCTGGACATGTACAAGTTGTATAGGAAAATTTAATTCTATCTCCCACTTTGTGTTTTTCCTTCCATTGACCTACACTGACCTGTTTGGAACATCCATGAGGATGTGACACTATAAAGTTTATCTTGTATTTATCTCTTGAGCCAAAGTATTTATTAGTCACTTTCTCCCAGACATCAAAATACACTTGTGATATTTTCGTAAGTTTATCCCCTAAATATTTGTCACATGACACACAGTTCAACCTACACAAGTCATCCTCAACGCTTACATCTTCAACCATGACATTATCAACACTAACCACTGGGCTATCTTCTCTATCATAGAACAATCTCAAAGTCGTGTTATTAGCCTCAATGTCATCGAAAACAACATGCGTGGCTGTATACACATAAAACTCCCACCACACTTGGCTCGGTGAGTCTGAATCTTGACATTTTCTACACCAACAATGTGTGTATTCACGTTTTCCAATACCTTTCTCTTGTCTGGCACCATCTTGTAAGACTCCATCTTGAAATTTGTAAATTTTCCACACACTTCCACTTCCTGTCCTAACATTTGTTGAGTCAATCATGTTATAAAATGGATATGGTTGATTTGTCTTTGGCCAAAACATTGGTCTCCCTGGGCTAGACAATTTAACACTTACTCGGACTGTCAGATCAGCAACAGCTTTGATGTATTCATATAAAATATTGTCTTGCAGATCTTTGGGTAGATGATCTAAGGAAAATGTATCAACAGGTATAAACTGTCTGTGACCTGGATTTTTCTTACAGGCAATGAAACATTTGTGTAGATCGGCCTCTCCAACTTCTAATTCCTGAGTTTCATGATAACCTGGAGAATAGGTTGTAGGTAAATGAACCAGAGGTGAAAAAATGTGTAAATTACAACGCTTAGAATTAGTTTTTTTAAAAAAAGATATTTATTAATAAAATTCAACAGTTCATGAACTAAAATAAAATCAATTATTTACCAATAATTTGATCCTCAATTCCATCAGACTGAACATGACATGTCACAGTTGTTAAATTGTTCTTTGAATTCATTCATCTTATATTGATCATCGATGTAATTAAGGCAGTCTGAAATGTTGTGTTTGGTGTTTTTTTTTTTTTTTGAAATTGTACATTCCATCAACATAAACATTATACACATTTTTTTTTCTTTTTCTAAACATTAAAAACTAAATATTGATCTAAAAGTTTAGTTAGTCTTAACATTGCAAATATATAATTATATAAATATTGATTCTATATAAAATATTTTAAAACCAAATATCTACCTAAATGTAGATCTTTTCCACTTAGTCTAGCAACTCTGACAATACTTATATCTACTAGATCTATTAGATAAATACCCATATCTAGATCTAGTTATAATCATAATTATAATAATCTAAAATCTCTAGATCTAGAGTTACTAAGGTATCTACTAGACTCTCTAGATTTTAGATCTAGTAGTAGTAGTAGTAACTAGTATTTCTTAGATTATTTTTAGATTAAACTATTAATTATTTGATCTAGGTCTAGTAGCTATATCTAATTCTAGATCCAGATTATATTTCTGATCATTTCATTTGTAGAAGATATTAGATCCAGAATATCCTAGAATCTAGAGTTAGTTAGTCAACATGCAGTTTTATCATTACTTCTAAAGGTAACTTATATTAGAACTTGGACAATTACTTCTAATTTCTTTCTATAATAGTATCATTCTAGTGATTCTATTAAGATCTACATCTATCCCATAAAGACATTAAAATCTTTTTTCATGTGCACAAATAAATGTTTATTACATTTTGCTAAAGAGATTGGTTGTGCTTTATATTTTTCATGTTTGGCTGTTTCGTCCTTAAAAAAGGTCAAAATAGTTAGTAAAAGTTTAACTAAAGTTTCTTAGTTTAGTTTAACTAATGTTTTCAATTTGTGATTAACTAAAAGTTTAATTACTTTTTTTTAGTTCAAACTTAGTTTTAGTTTAACTAAAAATAATTAGTTTAGTTCCCATCACTACAGATTAGTTATTTCAAGCGTCTTTGGAATAAGTCCTTGGACGTAACATTGAAGACTTTGAAAGATTTAGAAATTTGAGGATCATGTTGCTATCCTTCCAGCTAAATTTGCCTGAGTGGCATTTTTTCACAGTATGAGATGTTGGGTTAATTTTTTCCTGAGACTTGTGTTGTTGTTTTTTTGTTATTGTTGTTGTGCTCGTTTTGGAGGAAAAGGATGTTCTCAGGGTTTGTGTGTTGGGAAGAACGGTAGATCTTTTTTTCACAACGTGGCTCGTTCTCATCTGTACCAACGTAGCAAGGCGATTAGTAGCCCATTTTCCGATGCCAGGCCTAACGCCCTTTACCTGGCTAGCGGAGCCTGTTTGGGTCTGCTCAGATCCGGTTTTCTTTGTATTTATTTTCGATATAAGTATGGATTCCTCCAGGCGGAGGATATTTGGGTTGTCCTATAGAGCGAGCAAGGAAAACAGTAAAAAATTAGAATTGGACTATAAAACGATCAAAATCCGGTTGATACAGCCACTCACTCGAATAGGCAGGGTTTAATCCACGAAAACGAGTGAGGCAGGAGACCTTTTTTTAACCACCAGTTTAGAGCCCGCAAATTTTAATGGCTTGATCCTTCACTATTCTCCAGGGCGGCGGCTGATCAATTCAGCAAAAGCTATAAACTCCAAACAGGCACAGTCTTTACACCAGACGAGCGTGCAGGAGGTATGTCAGTCAGAGCTCCGCATTTTCCCCTAACCTCACCAGCAGAGCTCTGCACCAAAAGAGCGTGAGAGTCTGCTAGTAAAGTTGAGGCTCCCGCAATTTTAGCCCTTTTCAAAATAGCCCGAGAGCAAAGGGATGAACTTACTCCACCACGAGGAGGTCGGCGGGCACTGTAGACTTTCAGATTTGTGTATTTGCTGAGTTCTCTCTGCTGACACACTTGTCTTTGAAGTCTGCCCAAAGCAGCACTGGCACGTGCAACTTGGAAGTCTACCTCAACATCTAGGTTGGCAATGGCTGATATGGTGCTTCCCAGATAGACAATTTTTTTAACATTTGCTAGTTTCTGGCCATCTATAAGAATGTCTGGTTCTATAAAAGATTTATTTGGAGGAGGTTGGTGCAGCAATTACATTTGTAACTATTTGTAGGCGTTGGCGAAGCGAAGAGAACAAGCTCTTTTGAAGGTATTCTTTGTTTGAGGCATTTAGGGCACAGTCATCTGCTCCTTGCCTTAAGCTATTCAGCATTGAATAGACTTGAATCCGTGCAATATATATATATATATATATATATATATATATATATATACCAACTTCAATACTTTCTGTGCGAAAGGCATCTTTCTGCATAGAGGTGAACATTATGCAGAAAAGCGTTGGAGCCAGCAAACAGCCTGCTTCACGCCATTGAAGACAGGAAAAGACTTGGAGTAGTCTTCGTTGTCTTGCATGTCATTATGAAATAGGCGCATCATTGTTATGAATAGATCCGGACAGTCACATTTGGACGATTTAACCAAGGCCTTCACGACTGACATTATCAAAAGCTTTAGTCAAATCTGTGAATGCAGAATATATATTTTTAATTTTGCTCTCTACATTTCTCCTGGAGTTGGCGCACTGCAAAGATCATGTCAACCGTGCCTTTATTCTGCTTGAAGCCGCATTGACTCTTCGGAAGTAGACCAGTTTCTAGATGGTGTTGTAGTCTGTTTAAAAGCACCCTAGCCAGAATCTTGCCAGCACTGCATAGGAGGGATATGCCACGATGTTATCACAAAGCTGCTTATTTCTCTTTCTGTTGTAGAGATGAGTAATGGAGACATCTTTGAAATCTTGTGGTGGTTTCCCACATTATCTGGTAGATTTCTGTTGTGTTATCTGTCAGCTCCGAACTGCCAAGTGAGTATATTTCAGCAGGTATAGAGTATAGTTATGTTGCCTTACCAGTGGAGAGGTTGGCTATTGCAGTATTTACTTCATTGCGCCAGGGAGGGTCAGAGAGTTAATGGTTTATTTGGACTTACTCCAGGCGTGCAATGTCTTCGGCGCTAATGCTTGATCGGCAGCAAACAAGTATTTTCTCCTTGTCTGTGAGAAGTTTGTTTCCATCAACACTGAATATAGGAGATGAACTATTTTGCTGAGCACCGTTATAAAGGAAGTTCATTAAAGAAAGAAGAAAAAAGAAGTAAAGAAGTTTCTTCACTGAATTTTATTCTGTTTGTGTCATTAAATATAAACACAGTAAAAAATCATTATATTGTCAACATATTATAAATTTGAAATCGTCACAAATCAGACACTAAAAACAGAAATTGTCACACGTGACACCTAAACAAAGCAAGTTACAAAATATAACATCAGATTTTTAATAGCTTTTAAAAACTAATCATGTCAAACATGTAGACTAATACTATCTTTATAGATATATATTGTTGAAAATAGCATGGAGCAGAACTTACTAGTTTTGTATCTCAGTTTTTTTTGTTAGTTTAATAAAGTTAATCCCATTGTACCAAGAACAGTAAGATATATGATATAGCTAATACTCTGGATCAAGAAAGCAGTGCATGACATATTTACATTTTAATTAGTTATAAACTTTAAAATGAAAAAAAGACTTTCATAACATTGTTTATTATAGACTTACAAATATATTGAAATATACCGAAGAGTTAAGAAGAAATATAACCAATATATACAAATGTTTGTTTGTGTGTGTGTGTGTTGTTCTATTAACGTTGTCTATGTATGGTATTGTTTATTGGTGCTATTTATAATATCCAATTCAGTCTACACAAACGTATTCTATTTCGCATTTGCCAGTGGCGTGGCTAATATTGTCCTCATCTGGTTATCGAAAAATAACTGAAAAACATAGGAAATATAGAACAAATACACAATTTTGGTTTCAAAGCTTACAACAAAAAATAGAAATAATTAAAAGAGAAAAACTAAAGTACTTCTTGCAGACCTAAACCAAAAAGTCTTTTTTTTTTAAATACGGTTAACAAGAATGTCATGTTGCAAGCGCAACAACCAAGCACTTTTACTTCACTAATTTCAGAAATCCATTGCGTCACTTTGGCCTCACTAGTAACATGAGTAGGCACATAATACAGAGCAAAGCCTTAAAGTTAAAGGAAGTGTAGTACAGAGGAAGACCTTAGTAACAACGATGAAAGAGATGATTAGCTTAGATTGATACATTTTATTTTGTTCAATGTTATATTTTATATTAAATATTAAATTGAAAAAGAACAAAATAAGCCGCCACACTCTAAAACGTTTGGCTGCGCCTTTTGAAAATAACCAATACCGTATATAAAGTAGGTTTGTTTCATTTTAATCTTCTCCCCCCCCCCCTTCTCAGTTAATGAGGCTGAATCGCATTTAGTATAAGATAATATCTCATTTCTTAAGAGAACGTCACACTCTTTGGAAACCGGAACCCACACTTTTCACACACTTGAGCAAAGAGGCACTGACTTGTTTTAGAAAAAGGTTTTTCATGAAATATGTAGGTTAATTTATTTTTTTATTTTTTGCAGATTTTTTTGTTATTACAAAGCATCTGTAAACTGACCTTGTCTGTCTGTCTATCTAGTCAAAATGTGATACTTTCTTTTCTCCAGCTTCCCACTATCGGATCAAAATCGAAATTTTGTACGATTATTCATAGTAGCCTACCTGACAAAACATGAATCAATAAAAGAATTTACCGGATATTTTATTAATTATTTGTAATTAATTAATTAATCCTATTGAAATAACGGAACTAACTGCTACCTAATGAGAGATGTGGATGTATGCATGAATTCATTCCCCTTGAACTTTTGCATACTTATTCATAGTAATAACAACACAGGTATTAATAAAAAACAATTAAACAATTTGTAGTAGTTAATTAAGTTTGTATTACATAGAAGAAAAGGAGTTAAAGCCTGCCATCTTGAGATAAATGGCAGTAATAAGCGGTTCTTTCTCTTATATTCAGCCAATTATTGTTTATTAAGCAGCATTGTTTGACACAGTACCTTCATGTGAATGCACCTGTTTTAGAGATATCTAATAGACAAGCTTTTATTTTCTTTATCTTTCATCTTTCTTTATCTAAATCCGCTTTATTCCTTTTTCTCTTGGCAAAGTTACTACCAGTACGCACGGTCTCCTCTATGATGTCCGATGGTGCGATTTCCTCCCTCATATTTTCATTGATGCTTGTAGTCCTCAAATCTCGCTTATAGACATCTTAGTAGTTTGTAGATAAGTCTTGGTCCTTGGTCTGACTGTATCCACAAGCTTGGCATATAGAGAATGTCCTTAGGGAATTACTTTATCAAGCATGCGGGTGATATGTTCAAACCAAAGTTGTCTTCTTTGTGTAAAAAGAGCATAGATTCTGTTTAGGCCAATTTTAAAACTTCCAAATTGGAGACACGATCTCTTCAACACATAATGCGTTGTTGTCAGTGCATGTGAAAACTTTTTCCACTATGCTCTTCGTGCATGTGTGTTGACAAACAATCACTACCATAAAGAAGAGTGCTCACTATTCAGGTGTTGTACACTATCATTTTGGTTCTAGCTGTCAGTTTGATATTTTCCCAAACCTAGTTAGAGTTTTGTCATTGGTGCTGAAGCTATTCGAATTCTTATTTTTTTACCTCAGTGTCTAGATGTAGGTTTCTGGCAATAGTTAATCCAAGGTATGTAAATTCCTTAACCACCATAAGGGTGAGATTTCCCATATTTATCAACGGTATATCTAAGACGTCTTGTTAGGACCTACTTGATATGCAGCTGCCAGAGCATTTACTTGCTTTTATAATCTTTCTTGCGAATGATAAGTAGACCTGAGTGCTGAATAGTGGTACCCTAGTCAGGGAAACCTGTATTTTCATTTAATCTTAAATATTAATGTTATAAAATTAGTATAAAAGTCAATATGTATATAGGTTTTTTAATTGTTTTAAATAATAATAGCCATCTAGTCAAAACTACTTCACGTATTCGAGTATATTAGACCAAGAAGGCCTATATAAATACTATTCAGTGTGTACAGTTATGGATTTATTATTTTACGCAGCAGTCGGTTCAAGATACAGGAAAACTTTCTATGTAAATTCTTACAACACTGGAGAAAAATAAAACATTCCATTATTAGTAATACCAGAGAGTATATAATTTAAAGGACATTAATGCATGGTCAAACATCGTCTAATCACATACTTATCTTCATGCAGTTAGCATTTTCAAGTGTTTTTAAGTATTTTATTTCCTTTCTCTAACAACGGCTAGTGAGTCAGAAAACTATTGTTTAATTATATTTAGGCAAAAATTCCAATTTACAAAAACAAAAAAAAAAAACTGTTGTACGCTTGATTTATTTTGATTCAATCAATTTTTACTGTAGAGTTGTTCAACCAAAATAAATTAAAAACTTTAAAATAGGACATTGTTTTTCCGATTTAAAACATGCTTACATTTTAAAAGCACCACCAAAACGTATATAGATCCTAAGAAAATTCTTGCATAGAAACAGGTACAGACTTAGTCTATGTACGCAAAACATTGCACTTAAACTTAATCTTTGTAATCGCAGACGAATGTCTTTAATAGCATGCTTTATATTGTTGTTACGGTCGTAGCGCAGCATGGTGGGAATGACAAATGGTGCCAATTTAGATCTTGAAGGGATGTGAGGTCAAAAAGAGGAAGCCGAAATGAAGAAAGTTGAAAATGTTTACGTAATTTGTAATAATATTAAAGTATTTCCAAATTAGAACCTGAGAGTATCTGCTTATTTTGAAGAGTCTTGTGTCCTATTGTAATGTCCACATGCTAAACGATAGACCTGCAGTGATCTTAAGGATGTGCAAAATTCCGCGCAATATTTTGATGCAATGTAAGCTATTCGTTACATTAACGTTACACTAAAGTGTTTCGGGTTCTTTGTACAACTTTTAAAGACAAATAACTAACTTAAATACGTTTTTAACTCTAGAAAACTAAATTATATAACAATAATAATAATATCAACTGTGGGGATAATGACCATCATAATTACATTTAAGGCCCTTAACATTCCTAGGAACACTTTTGTTGCCTGTCATAGGGCGGTACTGCTGCAGACCTGCCAGATCTTCAGAAAATTCCTCAGCGGACACAGATAAAGGGACTACAATGAATTTTGTTTCTCTTTAACGAAACGTGACCCTGGCAGCGCCAGAGAATGAATACTCGTTCGTTTCAAACATAATAACATAATAATTGACACATAATTTGATTGGTAAGGATACACCTCGTTATTATAAATACTCACTACAAGAGGTTCTCGAGTCATATGCTATACTGGGATAGGTCTATTTTAACCGACTAAATGACAAATCTGCTGTTCATTTATAAAAAAGAAAAAATAACGCTTCCATTATTGACATCGTCGTACCACTAAATCATAAAAAAAAAACGGAGATGGAAAAAAAATATATTGGAACCTAGGCGTGTAGATAAAGCGTTTATGGAAGTTATCCAACATTTTCCAAATTAGACGTGAAGGAGGCTTACTGGCATGTACGGCTAGATGAAAAGTCTAGTCTCCTTACAACAATGATCACACCATATTGGCGCTACAGATGGTCAAGACTCCCTTTTGGACTAATGTAAGTGGAGAAATATTCCAGAAGAAGTTAACAGAAGCATTGTTAGGA
The DNA here is from genome assembly GCF_947242115.1 of Biomphalaria glabrata. Classification (NCBI taxonomy): domain Eukaryota; kingdom Metazoa; phylum Mollusca; class Gastropoda; family Planorbidae; genus Biomphalaria; species Biomphalaria glabrata. The sequence continues at coordinate 16,597,281 of NC_074718.1, read as the reverse complement.
TTAGAAGGATGCATTAATGTGGCTGATGATATCGTGATTGTGGGATGTGGTCAGTCCAAAGAAAAAGCAGAAAAAGATCACTCTGAGAAACTGAAGAGATTAAGAGAGAGATGCAAGGAGAAATGCATTAAATTAAATGAAATGAAAACAGTAGAGAAACAAGACCAGAAAAGTTTCATGGGACACTGCATTAGTGCGCAAGGCATAAAGCCTGACATAAAGAAGATCAAAGCTATTCTGAAAATGAAGAAACCAGAAAATAGCCAGGAAGCAAGAAAAGTATGTGAAATGGGGCATTCAACAAGATAAAAACAATGATTACCAATACTCCAGTCCTTATATTCTATAACCCTGACAAGAAACTGGAAATACAAGTGGACAGTAGTCAACATGGACTTGGAGCTGTACTAAAAAAAGGACAACCAATAGAATTTGCCTCTAGAGCATTGACGCCAACTGAAAAACGGTGGGCTTAAGTTGAAAAAGAACTACGTACCGTAGTTTTTGGGTTACAAAGAGTTAATCAATATACATTTGGAAGATTTGTCATAATAGTAAATGATCATAAGCCACTTACAAACATCTTAAGGAAGCATCTAAACTATCCTCCAAAAAGATTACAAAACTTGATGTTAAGGAGCAATCGTTATGATTTCTCATTTCAGTGAGTAGAAGGAAACAGTTTACACATTGCAGACACAATATCACGACTGTGCAATCAAGAGGAGAAGCAAGATGAAGTTTTTAACATATGCCAGACACAAGTTGTGGACATACCGGATCCGTTATTAGAAAGAATAAAACAAGAAACAGACTTAGATGATACTTTAAGTAAATTATCAAAGCAAATTATGAATGGATGGCCTCAAAGAAAACAAGATTTAGACAACACGATAAAACCTTATTTTGATTTTGCTAGTACTTTAAGACTTAGTAATGGAGTAATCTTGAAAGGAGAAAGGGTAGTCATACCTTTCAGTATGCGTCAAGAAATGAAGAAAAACCTACACACAGCACACATTGCATATGACGAAATGATGAGGAGGGCCCAACAGACGATATTCTGGCCAGACATGGCTGATGAAATAGGCAGATGGCAGAGACATGCACTGTTTGTCACGAAAGAAAACCTATGAACCAGAGAAAAACACTTATACAACATGATGAAGGAAAAGTTCCATGGGAAAAGGTTGGAGCTGACCTTATGGAAGTGGATGGAAGACAGTATCTAATAACTGAATTATTACTCTAATTTTATTGAGTAAGATTATCTGTCAAAAACAACATCACAAGATGTGATTAGAAAATTGAAAGGACAATTTGCTCGTTTTGGTGTCCCAAAATATGTTAGTAACAGATGGCGGTCCACAGTTTACTTCAAATGAATTTTTGAGATTCACAAGGCGATGGAACATCACTCACATCAGATCAGATCCTGGTTATCCGAGAGCAAATGGGAAGGCTGAATCTGCTGTAAAGATAATGAAGAACTTAATACTGAAAACTAAACGTAATGGTGATGATCCATATGAAGCTTTACTGGAACTCAGAAATACACCTCGTCATGTACTGGATTTAACCCAGCTGAAATGTGCCTCGAAAGAAGTCCTCGGACATTGATTCCCAGCACTTCAAAGTGTTTAAGTGAACATGTCGTAGCTGAGAAGAAAGAGAATTACAAACGACAAGTAAAAAAAACAATATGATAAGCAAGCTCGGGATCTACCAAAACTCCATCTTGGGCAAACTATTTATTACCAAAACCCAGGTCAAACAGGATGGTATCCGGGAATAATCACGGAACAACTATATCCAAGATCTTATAAGATCAAGGGAGATAATGGAGGATTCTACATACGCAACAGATTTCATATTAGGCGTGGTGGGAAGCGTGGTCGAGAGGCTAAGTGCGCTTGAACTTGGCTTGGCTACCTAGAAGGGGGCTCAGAAAACTAACTCCTAGATACCCCCTCCCCCCACCGGTCCACAAATGAGATTGGACCAAAAGCGCTCTGAGCATGCTATAAGCATGAAAGTAGCGCTATATAAAAGCTATAATAATAATAATAAAATAGGCCAAGGAAAACTATTTTGAAAGACACTGATGTATATGATGGGAATGTTTTGGATGATGATGATGATGATAATGAAAGGCCAGAATTTTTGGATAACTGTTCTCAACATGCAGCACAGTCTGAAGTTGTTTCTCATGTACCAGAATTTTTATGACAATATTAATATACATGTTGAAATATTTATTCTATATGTGTCACATTCTCAATTGAAATGTATTTTTATTTTTAGTTGTTACAATATTTATAAAATAAGATGTGTTATTAATTTTGTTATTTTAATTGCAAATATTTCTGATATATGTTCTGTTGGCTATAGCAGTGATGCCCAAAATACGGCCACATCCGGCCCGCGACGTGTTTCTATCCGGCCCGCCGAAACGTTGGCACTAAGTGTAGAAAATCCCTTCTCCCAAAAAAAAAATAATTCAAAAAATTATTTTCCTAAGTTAGGGTAAATGGATTGGTACCAATAATAAACCAACATATTTGTTTTATATAGAAAGAAAGGCTCTTTTGAAAGAATATAACATTCAACAACTTTAGGGAACCAAACACATAAGTAAATAAGGGGGCATTTTGATTTGAGACGCGATTGTTAGATAACATTTTAAATGGAGAAAATTTACCAAAAAGAGACAAGAAAAGTGGTCGGCTGTAAGGCAAGCTACAGAGTTTTCGCATTTTAAGTAGAAGCCATTTTCCGACGGTGAATGCATAGAAAAGTGTGAAAAAAAGAACGTCGTTGAAGCTGTCAACCTTTCTCATAACAATTATGAGTGAAACATATGGGGAAATATCTCCATTCAAAACTGACAAACAAACCAGATCTCAAAATGTTTTCTATTGCCGCTGAAGAGTCTACCGACATAACTGATACCATTCAAAATCTTGGTGTTTATTCGCTGTACAAACAGCAGTTTTGAAATCAGAGAAGTTAGTAGCTATGAGGAGCATTCATGTGACACCACCGGCGAAGTCATGTTAAAAGTTTCAACCAACACAGAGGCTCTTTTTCTTCTTTGGGACAAATTTGTAGAAATGACTACTGATAATGCCACAAGTTTGGCTGACAGCAAGAGTTATTAGAAAATTGTAAGACAAATGGAATGGAGCCTCTGTGGCTTCATTCACCAATAAAATCTGTGTGGCCAGATGTTGATGTGATGATGATCGTGTTCAGAGTCGTTTCTAAAATTCATATACGGCTAATGTGTCAGGTGCCCAGACAGAGCTGTAACTGGAACTGATTGACAAAGCTAGACATCCCTGCTTGACAAAGTTCGAGTATTGCATACGAAAATAAACTTTACGGAAACAACTAAACCAAAACAACTAAATAAACAAAAACGAAACAACTAATCAACCCTACCTGCCAACACTAAGGTAACTAAGCATAAGTCCCGTTCACAGAGGCGTCCTTGGTTGCATGACAAATTGACTTCGGTAGATTTTTTTACTATATAAAGTAACCATTCCCGAAGATTTTTACCGCCACTTTTACAGCAAATCATGAATGGAAACTTAATTGTCATAGAAGATGTTACAGAGTTAAGTGTGTACAAACCAATTTGTGACTTATATAGCTGTAAAGCTTTATAACTGATTTTCTTAGCCAATATAGACTAATTAGTCAAACCTGTATTTCGTGTATTTTCTTGTTTACGACATTGATTGAATTGTAATGCCAGTTGGGATTTTTTTTTTTAAATCACATTTGACACACATCTCGTATGGTGAATGAACATGCTAAAATAAGTCTTATTTTTTGTGAGCTAAAAGGTGGTCGACGTAACAAAGATGACCCATGGAAATTCTTTCAAGACCATGCTTAGGCGCCAACTTATATACCTTTACAATGTATATTCTAAATGTGAGTTAAATAAGAGATTTACTAAAAGAGTCAATACATTTTTAGAGTGTCATTTATTATCTTTGTTTATAATGGGGGATATAAGTTAAGTCTGCGAGTGAGTTGGTCTAAATAAGATTACAATAGTGAGTCAATAAGTCTACACTCTTTACCAACTTTTGTTTAGATCTATATCTTATCTTATCTTATATAATACAGACGTTACTTCAAAAAAGAAGATGATTACGTCCTACGCGTCATGCATTTAGTCATGCATATTAACCAATGACTTAAATTCTGCCAAGTCACTGGTTTTCCTGGCTAGCTCAGGCAACCCATTCCATGCTCTAATAGCACTAGGGAAGAAGGAGTATTTGTACAAATTTGTCCTAGCATATGGGACGAGGAATGTGCCTTTATCTTTGTGTCTTTCAGAGTATTTTATTAAATTTTGTTTTTGTATTTGAAGATTATGGTTCAGTGTTTTATGTATTATTGCTACTTTACTTTTGAGCCTTCTGTCCTGAAGGCTTTCTAAATTTAGTGATTTTACTAAAGGTGTTATTCTAGTCAAATATGAATATTCGTTTGTTATGAATCGCACTGCTCTATTTTGTGTCTGTTCTAGTTTTTTATGTTTTCTTGAGTTGAGGGGTCCCAAACAGAGGATGCATATTCTATTATTGGCCTAACCAAGGTTAAATAACATTTTAGTTTTATGTTCTTATTTGATTTATAGAAATTTCTTTTAATAAATCCTAATGCTTTGTTTGATTTTTTTGTAGTTTCATCAATATGTGGATTCCATGACAGTTTTTCATTTATTATAACACCTAGGTATTTTGCGTTTTTAGTCTGTGTTACTGGTTTGCCATGAATAAGATAAGTGGAATTAATTTGTTTTAGTTTTTTTGTTACTCTTAACAACTGACATTTTTCTGGGTGGAAAGACATGCTCCAATTTGATTCCCATTTCTGTAATTCATCTAATTCTCCTTGTAAAATATCTGTGTCTTGTGTTGTTTTTATTGTTCTATATATTATGCAATCGTCTGCAAATAATCTGACTTTTGTTCCTGAAGTAATGCAATTTGGTAAATCATTTATGTAAATTAAAAATAGTAGTGGACCCAAGACTGTTCCTTGAGGTACACCTGAGTTTTGCTGTTATCTGTGTTGATTTAGAGCCATTTATTATTACAGTTTGTTCTCTCCCTATCAGAAAGTCTTTAATCCACTGATGCAGTGGACCATTAATGCCGAAATATTTTAATTTTTAAGCAAACTATGGTGGTGAACTTTGTCAAAAGCCTTAGAAAAATCTAGTAAGATAGCATCTATTTGTTCACTATTATCTAAACCTTTTGAAAAATCATCAATTAGTCCTATTAGTTGTGTTTCACATGATCTATATTTCCTAAAGCCATGTTGGTATGGTGTGAGGACATTATGTTTGTCTAAGTGGTTTATGATGTTGCTACATATTATGTGTTCTAGGATTTTACATGTGATGCTGGTAAGTGATACTGGTCTGTAGTTTCCTGGGTCAGATTTTTCTCCTTTTTTAAATAGGGGGGTGACATTAGCTTCTTTCCAGTCCTTTGGTACTCTGCCCTGGTTAAGTGAAGCCTGAAAGAGTATTTTGAACACTGGGGCTAGCTCATTACTTAATTCTTTGAGTAATCTAGCTGGAATACCATCAGGTCCAGAAACTTTATTTGGTTTGGTGTTGGCTAATAGTTTTTGAATTCCATTTTCTTGTACTACTATATCTTCTATGTTGTCTACTTGGTTCAAATTCAGTAATATGTCTTTGTCTCCTGGGGCTGAGAATGCTGATGCAAAGTATTTGTTTAGAATGTTTGCTTTAGTTTCATTATCATTATGTATTATGTTATGTTCATCTTTTAATGGCGCTACGCCTGTTGTTTCCATTTTCTTAGACTTAATGTATGACCATAGGTTTTTGTTGTTGTCTTTAGATATTACATTGTTTATGTATTCACTCTGCAGCTGTCTGCTTACTTTTTAGGTTAAGTGTTTAATTTTTATATACTTTTTGTAAACTCTTTCTGCATTAGTTTCTTTAAATTTTCTATATAGGTTTTCCTTCTGTTTACAAAGCTTCTTTAGTCTATTATTAAACCAGCATTTATTTATTTTGTTTGATGTGTATTTAGTTGGTATTTGATTTTCTATAATGCTTTTAAGATGGTTTTTAATGAAATTCCAGAGGTCATCGACTGGTTGGTTAATGTCTTTTTCTAATAAGAATGTTTGTTGAAAGTTTAATGCAGCTTGGTGTAGTTGTGTTAGGTTACATTTATTCCAGAGTAAGATTTTTCTTTTGGGTTTTGTATTGGCTACTGCTTTTATCTGACTGTGTATTTTTATGATCTCATGGTCTGATAGACCAGGGATAATATCATAATCAACTACTAATCCAGGTCTGTTGGTTAAGAAGAGATCTAATGTGTTGTTTAATCTAGTTGGCTTTTTAATGATTTGATCTAAACTTAGGTTGTGTAAAGTTTCTATGAAAAGCTCATTTATGTCCTTAAGGTTTTGGTGTTTATCTATGGTTAGTGTTTTCCAATTTATATCAGGTAGGTTGAAATCACCCATAATCCAAAAAACTGCATTTTTATTTGTCTCTTTAAGTGTCGTAATCTGATTACATAGTTCCTGCATGTATTCTAAACTAGAATTTGGTGGTCTGTAAATGCTGCCTATTATTAGGGATGTTGAGGTGGTATTAATTTTACAAAATGTTGATTCTACATTTTTTGAGTTAGGTAAGGTAATTTCTTCTGCTATAAGAGTGTTTTTTATTGCTAAAAGAACTCCTCCATGATTATCAGCCCTATCTTTTCTAAAAATTTCATAATTACTATTGAAAATTTCTGCATTATAAATTTCAGGATGTAGCCAAGTTTCTGTGCCTGCAATTATAGTATTGGAATCAACCATACAAAATAGAATCAATGATGTATTTATGATTAACTGAAAAATCTGAATAAAAATTTCTGCCTTCAAGTTATTAGTTGTTTTTTTCACTAACTAGAATCCCAAATAACATCCATTCTTCTAAAATATATAATACTAAAAGCTATAAAAAGATCTGATACTGTTCCAAATATTTCTTCGCCTAATAAAATTCCAGAATCAATACAAAGTGATTGTACACGTAAACATGTAGACTTTCACACAAATGCATGTAGTGACCTATGGCTATAAACTTTATCGTTAAAGACGGCCGTACACACTACTATATATAGCTATATATATTATATAGTTTCTTTATTTTATTAATAAACAATATAAAACACTATTTATGTAAATGCTCTTGTTAAGGTTGGTAAAATCAGAATGTTTTTATAAAAATCTGGCTAAATCAGAATTTGTTTTTTTTTAAATCTGGCTATCCCTATAGTGCTGTTAACAAAATTATGACTAATAATATTTTGAACGTCAAAACCGTCAAGTTGCTAGATTCATCATCTGAGTGTGTCTGATAAACCCAGAGAATCAAGATCTAGTCTAGATCTGTATTTTATATAGTATCTAGCTCTAGACAAACCCAGAGAGTCAAGATCTAGTCTAGATATGTATTTTATAGACTAGATTAGTACTGAGGCAATATCCGCATTGCTACCCATCACCGTCACAGTCATAGTCATAGAATGGATTACTATGTTACAGTATGTACTATCTATAGTCTAGTTATAGACAGTATGGACATGGAGTATAGATTTACTTTACTACAAACTAGACAATATATTGACTATAATCAGTTAATCACTATATCTATATATTATATAGATCTATAATTTATCTATAAATTTATATATTAATATTATATACAGTGTAAAGTGTAATACAGTAACTTGAGTAACATAGATTTAGAATTTAGATTCTATTCTATATTGAACATTCCATCTTAATCTAGACTAGAGTGACTAGAGATAGCAGAGAGTCTAGATTCTAGATCTGATCTATCATCATGAATGTCATGATCATCTAGAATTATACTAATATAGCTAGTTTGTAGTTACACTTAGACGTAAACTAAACTGAGAAAACTGTAAATGAATATTATTGTCTAATATTGAATATAGATCTAATATAATAATAGAGTACTCAGTAGTATACACACTTTTTTTTTTTTTTTTACTTTTACAATATGACAATATATTTAACTATATAGAGCCTAGAGTCCTAGACTAGATCTTTCTACATCTTTTATCAGTTTCTGAGTGTTTTTCCATTACTGGCCAGGTGTCAAAGGTGTCACAATCACATTAATTAGCTTTCAGGCTAAAAATTAAAGAATAAAGTGGAAGTCTCAAAACTCTGGGGTATCATAGTATAGTATCTAGATCTAATAAATATAATTAATACTAATTATTAATACTAGACAGTAATATCTATTTTAAAATCTGTCTATATATAGAGTAAACTGACATCTATTAAACAAGTAAAAGCTAAGTTGCCAACATTTTTTATGTTTGAATTTGTGTATCTCCATAAAAATTAGACCTAGGAAAAAACTGTTAGCCTAAGTTTTGTCTAAGACTAAGACCCTATGGTAGATATATGGAATAATATGGTAAATATGGGACCCTTTGTCAGTGCTATATTATATATTTCTTGTGGCCTAATCTATAAGCTGTATGAGCTTGTAAATTATGTTTTATGACTACGTGTTAAATACGCTTGGTGTTGGTGACCTAATTGGCACCTTGACCGATGGAACCTGTCAATTAATAATTTGCTCCTTCCCCTTTCCCCGCAATATTGTTCTCACTATAGTGTTGGTGACCTTATTGGCACCTTGACCGATGGAACCTGTCAATTAATAATTGGCTCCTTCCCCTTTCCCCGCAATATTGTTCTCACTATAGTAACAATGTTTTCATACTGTGATGATGTGCCTGTATGTTGCTTTTCTCAGTGAAATGTTAATTAATTTAATATCTGCAATGGCAGCATTTAATACTTCAATATCATGCAGAATACCTTGCTTATGCCGATGACATTGCCTTATTGGGTAAAGAAACCTCTGACATCGCTAGAGCCTTCATACAACTAGAAGAAGCATCTCGACCAGCAGGACTTGAGGTCAATGACAGTAAAACCAAGTACATCACAATGACAAGAGACAATCAAACAGAGGGACAAAATATCAAAATCAAAGACCACGAATTTGAAAACGTCCAAACTTTCAAATATCTAGGAAGTACTATTAATTTCAAAAATGACCTACTAACAGAAATAAAGGAAAGAATAGCAGCAGGCAACAGGGCATTTTATAGCACCCACCATCTACTTAAGAGCAAAATGATTTCAAGTAAAACCAAGAAAATAATATACAAAACTATAATAAGACCAGCAGCAATGTATGGAAGTGAGACCTGGACACTGACAAAGACATCTGAAAATTTACTTAACACTTGGGAAAGAAAAATCCTTAGGAAAATCTATCGTGCCATACAGGATGAAACAGGGTGGAGGACACGCACTAACCATGAGTTATATCAATTATATGAAGACCCACCAATAGTGAACGAAATAAAAAAGAACAGACTACGTTGGGCAGGTCACCTTGAAAGAATGTCAGACAACAGAGGGGCGAAAATCGTATACAGACAAAAACCAAAAGGCAGGCGACTCAAAGGCAGACCCTGAATGCGATGGATAGATGACGTGGAAGCAGATCTGAAGCAGCTTGGGGCTAGGGCGTGGAGACGAAAGGCCCAGGAGAGATCTGAATGGAAGGATGTGTTAAAGCAGGCCAGAGCCCTCCATGAGCTGTAGCGCCACTGGGATGGATGGATGATCATGCAGAATCCAAAATATAGGCCTACGTGAGTAGTAGTGATGAGTCTAAAAAAGAATAAGTTAAGTTTTAATTCACAATGTAATCTGTATCTTTTAAATTAAAGATTCATTTTATTTTTTAATAAGTTGGGATTTTTTTTAAAAAAATAGTATGTTCGAGAACTCCAGTTACAATAAAATGTCCATTAAACATCAAAATACCTATTAGAATCATACACCCCCTAAAAACCCTCTAATTGATATTCATGGCGTCAATAGACGCCATTTTTAATAGAGCACACATGTGTCCCCATCTATCTAGAAGCCTAATAATCGAATTTCATCTTGATAAACAGTATTCAACATTAAAAATAGCACTAAGCCTAACATAAGCTCCTTCTTCCCAAAAGGTCAAAAAATGTAAGTTTACATACCTATAAACTTTGTTTTGAATTTGAACCTTGCTATTGTTAGAAAATCAACCAAACACTTGAAGAAAGAAAACGAAAATGGTGCATGGGCAGTACCAATGTAGTATTTTTGCTGTAATCTTCAAAATAAGTAAGATTTTATAATAATATCGTTGGGTGTTCAAGAAGTACCTAGTTTTGAAGGTGTTCAATAGATGTAAGCAACTATTAGTATAATTATATTTATTAAAATAGTCTGCTGAGAGTCTGCTCTATTCTAAGACAAATTATTCTATGTAATATATTTTGAAAATGTGAGTTTTTATCGGAAGTTGTCTTCATCAGGCTCATTTTGGTCCATCTTATCATAAATATCATTTAAAATGTTTTGACAGCTAGATCTAGATATTTGTAGCATCTGAATCGCTATCAATAAGATATCCAGCCATGTCTATTTTTATTTACATTTTTTTAGTCCATTATGCTACGTCACTTCCACTTTGGCCATTGAAGCTGATTTTCAAATCTCGTTATTTTTTACACTTTTAAATTACTTATTCGAAGTGCCTATTCCCAACCAGTTGAGAATAGGCTTTAGACCTATTCCCAGTCATCTGTGTTCAGGTCAAATAAGGTCAAAACCCTATTCCCAGTCAACTGTTGACCAGAAGTGGTTCTTATGTTAAAAGTCAAACAAGATTACAGGAATCATACATGCTGATGCTCTGTCCATAGTCACTGATTTGATTTGTAGTTTTAATATAGATCTAGTAAATCTAGATATATATAATCGTTCAAAAAAAATTTTCTTCACATTCAAAAAGGTGCTGGTATGCGTACCGTCACAAAAAAAAAGCCCCTTTGTCCTGTATATGAATTGTTCAAAAAATGTTCATAAATTATAATTAGTCTATAGGTCATTCATAAATAATAAATTAAAATTATAAACATAAACTAAGAATGCTTACAAAGAAAGACTTAATAAATAAAGTTATTTTTTTCTCTGAATCTTTTCTTCTACTATGTACACAAATGTGTATAACAAACCAAATATGCACAACATATCATACTTTAAAGAGCTAAAACTTGTTAAAAGTGGCGCATCAGAATCAGAAGTGAACAAAGTTGGTGCATGAAAGCAAAAGGTTGGTAACCCCTGCGCTAGAATGATGATGGAACGTTATAACACATATAAAAAATATCAACAAGCAGTATAAGGCCTATAAATATATTTTCTCTCTCTCTATCTCTCGTCTTAATTTGCATATAACTGAAATAGTTACTGATATAGTGCATTAAAAATTCTAGAAAATTTCTAATGTTTTAAGAAAAGTGAATACATGAATTCAAGAATATAAAAATAGTAAGAATGGTGTTAAAAAACTATTTGACCTAGATATCTAGATCCAATTGAAATTGAAAAAGTCTTAATGTGGCTTAACAAAGATGGCGAAGACGGTTTTAGGAGTCAGTTATTTATAGAGATCGGGTCTAAATTAAGGAAATCCTATGCTGAACTGGGAGTCAACCCCTTAGTAAGGTTGTGACAGAGCGTTGCATGAGGTTTGCGGGATTTACTCAGAATTAAATTAAACAGAATTAAACAGAATTATTACGATATACTGTATGACTTTGCTACACGCAAGGTTCGTTAGGTAATTCTGTACGTTGTATAAAATGAATAAAATGCATAGACGAATTTATTTTCTGATACAAACTCTTAAATTTTTACTTATTGTACGCTTCCCAACCCAAACTTCGCCCCGCGAAATCCATTTCGCATAGGGCCCCACAATGGTTAAGTCCAGTCCTGCTATTTACATATATATATATATATATATATATATATATATATATATATATATATATATATATATATATATATATATATATATATATATATATACTGATAAAAAATGGGAATCTAGATGTAGAATATATTTTATAAGTCAAAATAGAATCAAAATAATTTTTTATGTTTTTTTATACACATTTACAATAAACTTTAAAAATAACACCTTGAAAAACCATTAAAATGAAAAAATCTTGTTAATCTCTATTAATTAAGATGGGTGACCTTGATTAACACTTAGATGCACTTTACACATAGGACATTATGTCACATAATTATTTCATTTATTAAAAAAAAAAAATAATGTCCATTAGCAATAAGACAGGATAATAAGATATGTTTTATGAGACAAACTAAAATTTAATGTACTGTTATGTTAAAAATAATTAAATGAATACTTAAGATAATGATTTTTTATATTTTTTTTATAAAGAAAAAAATTGACTAAACATTTTTCTGATTTAAAAAAAAAATCTTATATAGATTCACTATTTTGTTTAGAGGTGAAATTTTTCTTTTTTAAAGTAATAGATTGTGCAGTAATTGTAGTTATAATCATTGGTATATTTTTGTTTATGTGTTAAACACATAGTTATTGCTTTGATATCATTAATAATTGTAATTTAAGAATGAATTGTAGATATTAATTAATTTTCACACTCTTTAATCTTAATTTAGAATTTTATTCAAAAGATTAATAGTTGTAATGTTTTTCTGCTATCATAGATATTGGATATTTTTCTCGTTTTTTTTTTTTTATCAGATCCAGCATTTAATCAAATTGTGTTGACATTTGAAGAACTAAGTTTAATTCAAACTAGACAGACACAGGTAAGACCAATTTGTTATATAAGGGTTAAATTTAATTAATTAACGGCATTTTAAAATATATTATTTTCAATATAGAAATGATAAAAATTATTTCTCCCCTTTTTATAAACTGAAACTTAATATTTTATGTTGGGTTATATTTCTTTATCTGTGATTAATGTAATTAGACATCTCACTAATTTTTTTTTTCAATCTCTTTAAAAAATCTAGTATCTTTAATGAATGACATTAATTAGTTTAAAAAAAGAATCATCATACTATTAATTTAGAAAGACACCTGAAAACCAATTTCACTCTTTGTCATTGATGACAGAGCAAGACTTCACCAATGATCTCAAAAAAGTCAAGAAAAAAGATAACAACTTTTAAATATTTTGCTATTTTTGTGTACAGAAATGGATAGTCTTTTTTTTTCTTAATTTTTACAGAATTGTTTGATTGATCACTATTTAATTTCATTTTGTTTTCATAGGAGCAATTATTGTAGTTTCATAGTCACACAATCTGAATGATGCCTTATGAAGACATTTTTTAAAAATTCATTTAAATTTTGGTTAATATCTATGTTTAATGACATTTCAAATTTTAATTAAAAAACTCATGATTCTGTTGATGTAGACATCTGAAGAACTGATTCAAAGAAGATTTAAAGATGGATGACATAAAACAAGACTTTACCAGCGATCTAAAAAATGTCATAAAAATTGAGATGTTAGAATCATCTATTGACCCAGAGACACAGGTAAGATTAATGTTTATTAGGGTGAAAACTAAATTAAATTATTTGCTTTTTTAAAATATTATTTTTTATGTATAAAAATGATAAAAATTGTATTCCCCCATTTATAAGTTGGCACTTTTTAATATTCTGAAATATTTCTATGTCAGAGAAGAATATAAGGATCGCCCTGAACATAATTTTCCTTCATTATGTAGCTTTAAAAAAAGTTTCTTAATATTTTTAATGAATGATAATAAATTATAATGAATTAACATTCTATTTATAAAGACATCTGAAGACCAAATTCTAATATCATCCATGATGACAGACACAGAGCAAGACTTCACCAATGATCTCAAAAATGTCATGAAAATAGAAAAGTTAGAATCTTCCTTACATTCAGAGACACTGGAAATTACATCCACTGGTCAAACTTTTGAAGAATTTTTAGCTGAAGGAAAAGAAAGACAGGTAATACAATTGTTTAAAAAACATAAAAATAATGTTTACAGCACACATGGTAGTAGCAGTGGCACATAAATATTCAGTAGGTTTAGTAATTGTAATCCTAGTACCTAGTAGGAACTGTTCCTGCAACAGTAGTAGACTGACAACCTGAGGGATCCTGTGAAGAAAACACAAATAAGTTAGTAAATATCTCTCATGCACCTTTTTGATGCCCTTCATTAAGATGACTGCCAGATTGATAAAATTGTTTGTGTCAGAGTTATCAAAAAACTAAGTTACATATAAATATTATTAAAATAAAATGTATGAGAGGGAAAAATATGATTCAAGTAAGCATCATTGAGATCATTTGTGGGATAGAATCAATAAAGCTATGTTTGCCTTTTCAACTCTTCAAACTATCTGGCGCTCTAAGGCATTATCTCTACACAACAAGATACGAATCTATAATACAAACGTTAAGTCTGTCCTTCTATATGGTTCAGAAACTTGGAGTCACTAAAACAAATATGGAAAAGCTCCAGACCTTTGTTAACAGATGCCTTCGCCGAATATTAGGAATTAGGTGGCCAGAAACGATAACTACTATCGATTTGTGGGAGAAAACTAGACAAAAGCCCATAGCCCAAGACATCACAAAACAAAAATGGAGCTGGATAGGACACACCCAGCGAAAACCAGCTACCAATGTTGCAAGGCAGGCACTTGACTGGAACCCACAAGGAAAGAGGAAAGTGGGCAGACCCAAGCAAACCTGGAAGAGGTCAGTCATCAGTGAAGCTGAGGGTACTGGAATGACATGGGAGCAAATAAAGAAAGCTGCTGAGAACCAAGTTCGGTGGAGAGGTGGTTGCCCTATGCTCCTCTGTGAGTGCACAGGATTAAGCAGCAGCAAGGGGCAGATAACTATGGTTACAAATGTAGACAACCGTAGTGTCATTAATAATACTATATGAAGATATAGCATCGATATAAAATAATACAATGTTAATATATAAGAAAGCAAAAATATAATATTGCAATGATAGGGAATGCGGTTGTGTGCACGCACATTCCCATTAAATGAAACAAGTATAGTAAAGGTATTTAGACTCAATCTTTGTCCTTAATGTAATATCAAGAATCATACTCAGTTGGAGAAGACTGTTTAATTGTGTTTGTTGGCCTATCCTAAAATGCTTTAGGTCTCTCTTTATATATATAGATGGGACTTTTTGTTGAATGGGTGGGCAAGAAAGCTAGTTGCTTTTCCCACATGTATCTACATACGAGAGATGTCAGACTTCAGGTCAGATTTATAGTCTATATTCGTTGCCCATGGTACCGTGTGAGTAGGGACTTAAACAGTTCAACAAATATGTCTCTGTCCAGCCTGTTCTATTCTTAGGGTGGTGTGTATCCTACATGTGTGTGGGGGTGAGATGTGCATAGTTAATAAGCTGCTTGAGAAGTGTCTATTGTCCCGTTGGTCACCCGTCCAGCAGTCAATAATTAAAACTTAACTCTAGAGAAGCTAGTTTATGTTTGAAGTTGAGTTTCATCCTGTTAGAACCTGTACATTTGTCCAGACGAGGGGAGATAAGTCATAGAAGAATTTAGTAATGGGTGGACAAGAAAATAATGTGTTAAGTTAAAAATAAATGTTTCTCATGAATTGCTGGGAAACCTCAAATGACCTTTTGTATGCAAGTTTCGTATCATCACAGGTGTATTGATTAACTTTTCCTTACATTGTACTTAGTAGATGATGACTTCCTATCTTATAAAAAACAGACATTACTAAAAAAAGAAGATGATTTAATTCTATTCATGTCTATAAATCAGTGGTCTTCAGCCTTTTTTGACCTACCACCCCTCTTTCCGTAATTATTAAAAAATCTGCCAATGCCCCCTCTAAGAAAAATACTTACAAAGAAGTGCAAGAAGGCAAAATTTGAACAAAATTTAATAATTTTTATGCTGTCAATAACACTTATCCGGTTGCATGCGGAAGGTGATCTTCTTTGACGAGCTTAGTGGGTGATGGCATTACGGATGTGCCCCCCTCCCCCCCCCCCCCCCAGCTCTATAAAGATCCGATCACACTCTGATTCGACCTTACTGGCATAGAAGCAAGTACCATGCCGCAGATGTCCTCTGAGAGAGACGGTTGAAGAGCTCTCACAAAAGCTGCGTGACCAACATTTGAGACTCAAAGAAAAGCCATTATTAAAAACATGCACAAAAGACGGAAAGAAAACTTAAAAAGACCGCCAGCGGACAGCGGCTATGCCTGCATAAAATTTGGGAAAATGTGCAAGTGAAAATTGGGTTTGCGTAGTTATGTGAAACATTACACTCAGTCTTAAAGACCAACTGATGAGGTTGTTGTTTTTTTTAATTGAGATAGCTATTGATTTGTATAGTAGATAGCAATAAAGTTAGTTCCTAAAAATGTGAGATTATAGAAAAGCATATTCATTCATATTAGAAAAAATAATTTGAAAGTGTCAAAAATAATGAGATTTGAAAATCAGCTTCATGGCCAAAAGTGGAAGTGACGTAGTCTAGGGACTGAAAAAATGTAATAAAAAATAGACATGGTCATAGCTGGATTACGTTGTTGATAGCGATTCCGATGGTATAATGATGTATCTTTATATAGACTCTAGTTGTAACTGTCAAACAATTTTAAATTATACTTGTGATGGGATGGACCAAAATGACCCTGAAGAAAAATAATGGTAATCTACTTTTTCAAAATAGGTTAAGGTTAAAGCTATTTGCTAGTGTAGTACAGGGTGTTGATTAACTAGCTTTTAATGGACTTAACATTGTTAATGTTTTTTCCCCCATATGGCCTATTTAGGGACTACTAGGTTAAAAATCACTATATTAAATGGATAAAGTCTATAATTTAGGCCCAGCACCTCGATCAGATCAGTCTAGATATATATAGGCCAAATACTACTATTACTAGATCTAGGCTTGATCTAATCAAATTTAGTTCTTAATTTAGGTCTACTTCATACATCATTAAAGATCTGAGAAAAGAAGTTCTAGTTAATTCTACTTCTTGTTCAAAAGCAGTAGATCTTGAACTAGAATAATCCTAAAGCAGTAACACACAAAGCCGTCATCATCATCATCATCAAACTCCATTAGAGCCAGGGCTTGATGAAAGCTTACAGCCTGATCAGTGGGTGGAATTAGCCCTCCCTGGTGGGCCAAAGAGTCTGCGATTGTGTTGCCAGTCACACCTATGTGACTCGGTACCCACTGCATTATTACAGGGGTGCCATAGCGTTGTTTGAGGTTATGTGAAGCCATGATGACAGTGTTGATATTGGGGGGCCATGGTCCGGGGCTTTGCAAAGCCTGTAGTACAGATTTTGAGTCAGTGACCACAACAATCTGAGTTGCCCTCAAATGTCCCTCGCCGAGTTGAGTCAATGACTTTTAAGGCTTCACAGACTGCCATGGTCTCCGCATCAAAACTGCAAACACTACCACATGGTCCAAAGATTTTGACTGTGTAAGAGCCAAGAAAGTCGATGTAGGCTTCATAGCCTGCTCTTCCAGAATCTATTGATGCCGACCCATCAGTGTATGCAAAAAATAGCACTGGGCTTGAAGGTATTAATGGTCTCCAGAGCTAGGATTTGAAGGTCGTTAGATAAACGGCTTTGCTTAGTGCCATTAGGGTCTACTAATTTCAAGCGTATGTCTGGGGTTGTTGGGCGACACCAAGGGGGAAGGGGATGAAAGCGTTGAATGTTTTGTCGGTTGGTGGAGAGGCCAGCTTCATCAGATAGTCTAGTGGCATGATGCATAAAAGACTGCATCTGGATACGTCTTCTGCATCTCCAACCATCCACTAGTTTTCTAGCTGGGAGGTATTCATCCAGCCTTTTATACCGCTCATAGCAGGTCAGTACTGACCTTTCCCTCTTAAGGGTTAGTGGACCTATATTAGCCATTATTTCAGCCGCATTTACTGGACTTGTGCTAAAGGTTCCACAGACAAATCTTAGTGCTTGGGACTGTATTTTATCAAGTTGTTCAAGAGCAGTCCTAGAGCCATAAATTTGCACAGGTAGGCTGTAGTCTATCTGTGATCGGACTGCTCCTAAATACAGGATGGGAGCATGTCTGCTCGGGCTCCCCACTTCGTGGATGCCAGCTTCCGCACAATGCAAAGTTTCCCTGAGGCCTTTCTTACAACATCCTGGATGTGCTCCGTTGAGGGAGCGCTGGAAAGGTTGCCCGAGAATGCCAGTCCCGAGCGTGAACAGAGAATAGACCGTCTTGGAGGTGTTTATTTCTAGCCTCCATTTTTGTGTGTATGAGCAGAGCGTATGGATGTCTTCTTGTAGCACTTTTTGTATAGAGGTTGCGCTCCTTCCGGATTTCCAAAGGACAATATCATCAGCATATAGCAGCTTTTGGCATTTTAGCTGAGCCGGTAGGTCATTTATGAAGGCCGTGAAAAGTGCGCATGACAGGACGGAGCCCTGGGGGAGGCCGTGCTCGAGGGTCATTTCCCCTGAGACTTCTCCGTACATCCTTGTTCTTATTGTACGCTCTTGTAGGAAATCTCTAATCCATTAATATATCCGTCCCCGCACCACCACGGCTCTTATCTTATGAAGCAAACCAGGCCGCCATACTTTATCATATGCCTGTTTTAAGTCAATGAAGACTGCATATGTGCTTTCGGTCCTTTGGAATCCATCTGCTACGCTCTGCACAAAGATGTTGACTTGGTCTATAGCGGACATTCCAGCCCTGAAACCAGCCTGTTCTGGAGCTATAAGACTGCACTCTCAAGGTACCAAACCAGACGCTCATTTACCATTTTTTCAGCCATCTTTCCCACACAAGATGTGAGTGAGATGGGCCTGTAGCCCTCAGCAGTGGAAGCATCTTTTCCCTTTTTTTTTTGGTATAGGAATAATGGTGGCACGTTTCCAGGTTCTAGGGTTCTATTTACGAATGCCAAGAGCACGGCCCTTCCTTTCCCCCATACATGCATTTCGGGGGTGATACCATCGGGACCGGGAGCCTTTTTAAGCTGGCATTTCCTTATGGCAGCATTAAGCTCGCCTATCGAGAATGGGGAGTTCATCATTCCCTCAGCACTTTCAGTCTGTGGTTCCTTTCGGTCTTTTTTTTTCATCAGCTTTGCGAGCTTTATCAATGGCTTTGGACATTGGGGACTTCTTGGCAGCCTTGTTGATCTTAGCAAAATATTTGTTCAACAAGGTGGCAATTTTCTTTTTCGTTGAAATGGTTACCCCACTCGGTGAAGATAATGGGGTTGCTGTTTTCGTACGCCCAGCATTTTCGAGATTTCTCAGTAGACTCCAAGCCTTAGAGCTATCCCTTAGGTTTAACCTTGCACAGGTGTTGGTCCAACGTTCTCGTTTTTCCCTGTTAACAGACGTTTTGACTAGTAGGCTGAGTCTGTTGTATTTCTGCCTGAGTGTTAGATTGTTTGGGTTCTTTTGGACCTTTTTGTATGCCCTTCTCCGAGCCATAACAAGTTTGTTGATTTCAGCCGTCCAAAAGTTTTTGAATTTTTTACAAGGGTAAGTTCGAGAAATAAACCATAAATTGCATAACTTGACTAAAATGAAACATGTGAACTGAGGCGCGTGGTACTTTGTGTGGACTGAAACGCTGTTCATTTGACTAGATGTGGTAAAAGTCGACAAACATTATCATGCAAAGCCATAAATTGCATAATTTGACCTAATTTCTCCAACTCTAATATTCACTTTTTTTAAATTGGTCTGTTTTTAGTCGCCTTTCCAGAAGAATTTAAGAAATTAATTGTACATAAAATAAATGAGAAATGGACGAGCTCTCATCCAAATCACAAGAAAGATGATGCTTACTATAAGCTATCCCGACAAGACCAACGTCTAATCTTTCGACTCAGGACTGGACACAACAGAATGCGACAACACATGTGCCGGAAGCTAAAAATTGGAACCAGTGAAATCTGCCCATGTGGAGTATCACCAGAGAATGCCGACCACGTCTTCCAAAACTGCTCTCTTTACCAAGTGGCCCGTATAAGACACTGGGCCCAAAACACCCCAATAGAAAGAAAACTATATGGAGAGCTCCCTGATTTGGAAACCACTGCGCAGTTCATCTCATATATTGTTCTAGTCATCTGAACGCTCCAACATAACAATGAGAACGAAGAAGAAGAAGTCGCCTTTGTTTTCAGAAATTGGTGTTCCTATAAAAAGGAATCGGGAAACACGCTAAACCGTAAACTGAATAATTTGACATAGTTTCCCAGTTACTACGTTATCGAAGATACTGATCTCGAGTGGCTTTGAGATTGTGAAATTTAATAGTCAATAACCGCACATATCTAAATAATTACAAAAAAATGTGTATAATATTTCGTATGTATGTTTTTTTTAAGCATTATTAACTAAAAAAAATTATTACACCGGATTCTGTGTTTGACCCCAAAACATTTTTAGTTCGTCTCTAATCTTTTTGATCAAAGACATTGACATTATTATCATTATACAAAAATTGTGTTAAATAATTTGCAGTGATTACACACAAAAATTAATCTCATTGTCATGACTTTCTTTCAAATCCCAAGAATAGTCCCTTTTTAAATTATTGAATATTAGGGCCTACTGTTTTTAGGTTTTATTTAATTGAAAATTTAGTTTTATTTTAAATCTAAACATTATTTTTGCTTAATTTACTACAAAATGAAATTAAGCTAATGGGAACCTTGTGCCTCTTGTTGTATGACAATATTAGAAATTTCAGGCTTTAAATTAGCCAAAGCAAGGCTACATTTAGCCTGTTTCTTTGCTTACTCATTAAGTTTGTTTGTAAGCACTAAATTCAGTTTAACAACGTATGTTATGGAATTTTACTGAAACCTTTAAGTGCAGCTATATCTCTGTTGTGACTTTTGTGTTAACATTTTTTTTACTGAAGACATAAGTTGGTAAATCTATTTTTTCCTGCAACTCAATTTCAACATCAGTATCATGTTTAATAATTGTCTTTATATAAAAAAAAATTAGTTAATTTACATCCTAGAAGCAAATCCGATAAATCGTCATTTCTTCATAGAGCATTTTTAGGTGAATTGCAAAGATATAAATGTTCTTGGGCAGTAATTCATTTGTCATCAAACAAGTTATGTGAGATTGTAAAACTCTTTAAAATTGATTAAATATCACGATAAAAGAGAAAATAATTTAATTAATTTCTTTCCTTGCAATCGAAGATTGGTTTCATTCTTTTGCGTTTGATGCTTACCATGTTAAACATATTTTTTTAGCCTACTTTAAGTCATCGCCAACTGTTGAATCTTCCTGTTTCTCAAAAAAAATTATTTTAAATTCCAAAATTGTATTTAAGAGCTTAATGAAATGAACAATAACAAACCCTTTTCAAAATCCAGCAAACTTCAGTTTACAACAAGAGTTTAACAATATTGCTAATCATTTGCAATCGATGCAGAGAGAAAAACCACTTTACAAGGAAGTGTAACAGAACAAGGGTAAGCACAAATGTAAACAAGGCATCAGGATACGAACCAATGTGGTTAAACACAATCAATGCACTCAATTCAAAAAGAGACAGGCTCACTGATAAATTTGTAATAAAAGAGGGAAATTCATAGTGAATGATGAAAGAGTGAAATTCCAGTTAGACACAGGAGCTGACGTCAACATGATTTGTAACAAATTTGTCAAGCAATGCCAAGCTGTAAAGACTGCACAAACCCTAAGAATGTGGAACATGACTGAACAGAAGGCAGGAGGAGTTGCTAATTTACCAATGACCGACACAAAAACTGGGAAAACAACTGTAGTGAAATGTGTTGTTGGAAATCATTTTTAATGCCTCCTAGGCTTGAAAACATGTCTAGAACTGGAACTCATTACACTTAACGAAAACAATTTGGTGGGGACACGACAGTTCTTTCACCAGACATTTCGTTCACCGGACAATTCATTCACCGGACAATTCGCTAACCCGGCTTTTCGTTCACGCGACATATCACTTACCGACTATTCTCTCACAGACAACTTGTTCACTGAAAACTTGTTCACTGACAGTTTGTTCACGACTAATTGTTCACGAGGCAATTTGTTCACTGACAATTCGTTCACAGACAAATTGTTCACTGGATAGTAACATATTGTTAAAATTATATATTCTCATCGCATGTTTAATTTGTTTACATTAAAACTTTTGTAGCTATTATTTCCAGAAAAAAAAATTGACTGTTAGAAGTCGGGCCTAATCCAAGTTTCCTTGGTTATTGCTGCTCTCTCGAAGTCCATCATAATTCTTTGAGGCTCCCAACCAGGAAGAAACATTTTTAATCAATTAAACCCTCTTCTGTATGTGTCCTCTGATTTGTTTGGAAATAAAAAAAAATTACAGGCACTGCTTGACCAGGTTTGTGATCATCACCTTCCATTCTGGCTTGTGATCATCACCTTCCATTCTGGCTTGTGATCATCACCTTTCATTCTGGCTTGTGATCATCACCTTCCATTCTGGTTTGTGATCATCACCTTCCATTCTGGCTTGTGATCATCACCTTCCATTCTGGCTTGTGATCATCACCTTCCATTCTGGCTTGTGATCATCACCTTCCATTCTGGTTTGTGATCATCACCTTCCATTCTGGTTTGTGATCATCACCTTCCATTCTGGTTTGTGATCATCACCTACCATTCTGGTTTGTGATCATCACCTTCCATTCTGGTTTGGATCATCACCTTCCATTCTGGTTGGATCATCACCTTCCATTCTGGTTTGTGATCATCACCTTCCATTCTGGTTTGTGATCATCACCTTCCATTCTGGTTTGGATCATCACCTTCCATTCTGGTTTGGATCATCACCTTCCATTCTGGTTCCATGCAATGTGTAAAGTTGAAGGAAGTGCTGAGGTGTACATTGGAATGTGCCATCCATAAGAATAGCATTACAACTTTTTAAAAAGTTTAGATTTTAATCAGTCCCAAACACCAATATCCTTTCTTAGCCATTAGTAGCTGGTCCAGAATCCCACAGCAAAAAGCATTAAGGCTGATTAATGTTACCTCTTAATTGATATTGTTCTGTCACCTGTTTCTACTTCTCTGTATATTTTGCTTTATTGATCAACTACAGGTAATCTTGCTTTTGCAGCTGCTGAAGTTATCATCAAAGAAGTTTGCAAAATGTTGGTAGTAGTGTCACATCCTATGGCATCAGCAACAAGTCATTTCAAATTATTTTTGACCTGTCAAATTTCACATCTTAACGCATCTGGAAGATGGTTCGTGCGGTTTGCACGCTGGACTGTCGTTCGGACTTATCGATGGTCCCGGGTTCAAACCCTGCCCGCTCCCATCCCCTGTCGTCCTGCGGGAGGTTTGGACTAGGAAGTAATTATCTTTAACTCTGAAGGAACATCCGAAATAAGTAAAACAAACAAAACATTTGGTTATGTTGTTTTGTCTGCTCAAAAATCATTTCTTTTGTTTATGGTGATTCCACGTGTAGGACAAGCTAGTCTTAGCTCACAAGTGCAATATTCAGTTCCTTGTTTACTTGCCGCTCAGTGTCTTATGTAGCATCTTGAGTATTTAAAATCATTTTGGTGAGTTGATTGAAAGTGTAAATTTGGCATTTTATGTACTTTACACAATTGTATACACTAAAACCAGTGAAGTTTGAAAGAGCTATTAAAACCCATGCTGAAAAAAATATTGATTGTATCAGTATGATTTGTATAGAAACTTGAGTTTAAGATATTGTTACGAATCTCACTATCCAGGCTCTCTGCAAATTGCACCAAACGACACCACCAACTTAAAGAACTTGACAACTCTGGGCTTGAAAATAACGTAATAGTTCAATGCCAATACTGTACAATTGGCAGCACGTAACACAAGACTGTACAAATATCTCTCTGCCGTATCAACTCTTGCACTGGTCTCTCTGTCTCGTCTCGGACTTGTACTGAGCCGTTGTAACGAACTGTAGATCGGGAAGTTGTGACTGACTGGTCTCTTATACCTTCGCTCTTTATATAGGGTCCCTGCTGGCCTTCTAGAACCGGACAGAACGTCGCTCGACCATTCTGGGTGGTCAGATGACTACATCCCTCGTGACACTCCTGAGCTTTGTTCACGAAGTCGATCCTTCCCGAACCATCATGTTGACACTCGTCTCGGCCGATCGTCGTAACTCGTCACGGTTGACCGCTCGTCTAGTGCTGGCCTGGGGCGATTTGCGTCAGCTGACTACACACACACCACTACCCCCATCTGTGCCACCACCAGGTTTATAACTATATATTAGATTACCGGATTATTATTTTATGTTTCGTGTAATAGATAGGATTTTTATGTACAGATATGAGAAAAATAATGAGATAGTGTTCTTGTACTATAGTTATTGTTGTTAAAGGCCTGGAAGTATTTGTTTTAAGGAATTATATACCTTTGCCCAATGATACCCCTCCCCTTTCCTAAATCAAAAAAATTGTAGATTCTTTTTTTAAGTGAAAGATGGGACTGTATAGTATGCCTTTTAACGTTGCTTAATCACATTTTTAAGCCTTCATCTAGTAACTTTTATTTAGTTGGCAATCCTGGAGTTATAATTTAGCATCTTTGTCATTGTTTACTTTATAGTGAAAATGTCCAATAGGCATATTAGCAAAACAAGACTCTTGTGGGGGTGCCTAAGGGGGTGCGAGAGCATCCTCATTACACTGTGCGGAGTTGTAAAAAAGCTCCCACAACCTTGTCACAACCCAGGCGCTGTTCAAGGGGCCATTACATAAATGGCGTGTCCCGCACAGTTAGCCTGGTATAGAAAAGAAAAATGGCTGGGGTCTTAGTGTATGCGGTCTCTTGCCGTGAGTCTTACCCACTCGTCAGAAAGAACAGGCCGGTGAGAGGGAGCTCTTGTTCACTTTTGCTGGCCTAGAGTTCCAAGAGCCGAAGGCTCAACTCTACCTGACAGTTTAAGAAGATAGGTGAAAAAAAATTAAAATAAATAAATAGAAAATTATACATCAAAAATATTTGAAAAACACTCACCAGGCAAAATCCAAAGATGACAAATAAAACAACAACTTTCACCAATGTTTTGCAAAGGCGTAAAGAAACAATGACTGATCAATGAATTATTTCTCCTTTTATAAGTAATGGTTCCCTGTTCAATTAAGTTTTCCGTCCCGAGACATGACGTTAAACTGCGCTCCTCTTTCCTTAGCACTTTTGGAGCTCAAAAGTGCCCTACTTCTTTTCTATCATTGTATCTGCCTCCTCTTTCCCTCAGTCTGCCTTCATTGATCATCACTCTGTCTCCTTATCTCTAAATATCTCACTACGTCCTAGACCAGTCCGTTTGCAGTGGACTGCGACAGGTAAGGGGGGATAAAGAGATCCTGGTGTTTGAGTGGTGGCTATCTGAGGATAAACCACCACAACACAATACTTTGGCTCCAAGTTCCCCTAGACCTGAGGCCCAGATGGCCCCCTCTGGGTCAATCGGCTGGTCATGCTGAGCTACCAGCATAGGTCGAAGAGGGCGGTGGCTGTAGGGTCAATCAGGGAGCTGCTGTATTGGACACATGTCCGATGCAGCAGCTGACTGAGTAT
This sequence comes from Biomphalaria glabrata, assembly GCF_947242115.1. Classification (NCBI taxonomy): domain Eukaryota; kingdom Metazoa; phylum Mollusca; class Gastropoda; family Planorbidae; genus Biomphalaria; species Biomphalaria glabrata. The sequence continues at coordinate 16,571,604 of NC_074718.1, read as the reverse complement.
AGCACCTGTGTAGCCCTGGCGGGCTCATTCTGGACTTCCGAATGGCCCGTCCCCTTGTTGGACTCGATGGCGGGTGGGGAGCACAGGTGCCGAATTAACAAGAATATATATGGACCAAAAAAAAACAATAAAATACTTGCCCCAGATTTAAGTCTGGGCAAGAGACGCCGTATTGAGACAAAAAAGAAGGAGGCCACAAAAAGCTGTGCCACCTGGCCATCATTTTTGGTGGTCAGAAGAAAACACCACCAAAGAACACACCTCTGAAGAAACAAGAAAGCCCTTTTGTCATGCTAAAGAACAGGTTCTCTGTGCTCACTGATGAGAGCATGGAGACTGAGCAGCATGTCAAAACCAATACTCCGGGAGAACCCGGAGACATCATGTCTGACACAGGTTCTCCTCAGAGAACCCAGCCAGACACCCCAACCTCTACCGAATTAGAGGTTGACCATCTCCCTAAGGGGAAAAATCAAAGCGGAGAGGATGCCCGAGGTGAGAGAGGAGGAAATAACCTCCGCTCCAACCAGAGGGATCTCCCCTCTCCAGAGAGAAAGACTTCCCCCAAAAGGGGGTTGTCCTCCTCTCCATCCAAACCCAAGAATAAAAATACCAAGGTCACTGGAATAAAGGGAAACCCCTCCGGGGGCCTCCCAAGGCCAAATAACTCCAAGTAGGTCATCTAGAATAAGCCATGGATTCCAGAATTGTACAGTGGAACTGTAGAGGCCTCAAGGCCAATTACGAGGAAATGCAGCTACTGCTGGACTCTGAGACTCCTGTAGCTGTCTTGCTTACAGGAAACATTTCTGAAAGATTGCATCAGCTTCCGAAGCTACCGTGCTTACAGCAAGAATGTTGAGGATGCAGAGAGAGCATCGGGTGGAGTCTGTATCCTTGTGAAGGATAGCATCCCCCATGAGAGGGTAGAACTACAGACCACACTACAGGCCGTAGCAGCTAGGATAACCCTTCACAAGGTTATCACTTGCTGCAGCCTGTATCTACCACCAGGCGCTCCATTAAACCCAACAGACATGGAGAACCTATTGAAACAACTCCCCCGGCCTTATTTAATCCTTGGGGATTTCAATGCCCATAACACCATGTGGGGATCCAACAATACCGACACAAGAGGTCGTATGCTGGAGGATATCTTCCTCCAACATGATTTATGCATACTTAATGATGCATCACCGACCTACTTGCACCCAGGAACTGGATCACTCACATGCATTTACCTCACCGTATGCGTCCCCGGACTTCTGGACGATTTTAAATGGTCAGTTAGCAATGATCTACGGGGAAGTGATCACTTCCCAATCATCATTACTAACAATCTTCCTTCATTGGGACGACCTCAGCGGTGGAAACTGAATAAGGCCGATTGGGAACAATTCCAAAAAAGATGCTCCGAGGATATCACAGAAAATATCCTCCATGAACAGAACCCAGCTGATACCTTTGCTAGCAAGCTACTAAGTATAGCCAGGAAAGTTGTACGGCCTAGCAAACCATGGTTTGATACAGCTTGCAAAAGTGCTATTGGCGATAGGAAAAAACGACTGGCTGCATTTATAAAGAATCCTTCCCAGGAAAACCTAAAGCTATTCAGGATAGCTAGAGCAAAGGCTAGACAAACCATACGGTCAGCCAAAAGGAATTCCTGGAGAAGTTTTGTCGGCAGTCTGGATGCCAAAACTTCTGCTAGAGTGGTTTGGAAGGCAGTAAGGCGAATCAAAGGGAAAGAATCAAATGCAATAGGGCATTTGAAAAACCAAGGACGAACTGTCACGTCCCCCAGAGAAATAGCTGACTGCCTTGCATCCTCAATAGCAGAAAAATCATCCACTGCACACTACACGCCAGAGTTCCAAAAAGTCAAAACCAGGGAGGAAAGACACCCCATTGATTTCAGGTCAGAGAACAATGAAGACTACAACAAACCGTTCTCGCTTGAGGAACTGAGGGAATCGCTGGACAAGTCACATGACACAGCGCCTGGAGAAGACAAAATCCATTACCAGTTCCTCAAGCACCTTCCCGAACCCTCATTGGCAGTCCTGCTAGGGGTTTATAACTGTGTGTGGCAAACAGGCGCTTTCCCAAACAGCTGGAGGAAAGCCACAGTTATACCGATACCTAAACCGGGAAGAGACGGCTCTGACCCAGCTAACTATCGACCAAAAGCACTAACAAGCTGCATCTGCAAAACCATGGAAAGAATGATTAACAGTAGGCTGGTCTGGTACCTGGAAAGGAATAAAGTGATCTCAAACTACCAGTGCGGATTCCGGCAGGGGCGGACAACAACTGACCACCTGGTAAGGCTGGAAGCTTATATTAGAAATGCATTACTCAGAAGAGAACATCTAGTAGCTGTATTCTTCGATATAGAAAAGGCCTTGACACAACCTGGAAACATGGCATTCTACGTGACCTGGCGCTTATGGGGCTTAAGGGACACCTCCCCCGTTTTGTGGAGGAATTCCTGAAAGATCGAAAATTTCAGGTTCGAGTTGGCAACTCCGCTTCTGACACTCATGACCAGGAAATGGGTGTACACCAGGGCAGCATTCTGTCAGTCACCCTGTTCAACATTAAAATAAATAGTATCATAAATGCACTGTCCCCTGGCATAGAGTGCTCTTTGTATGTTGATGACTTTGTCATTTTTACTTATGGGAAAAACATGAACACCTTAGAAAGAAAATTACAGTTATGTTTAAACAAAATTCATGGTTGGGCAAACGATAATGGTTTCAAATTTTCAGACTCCAAAACAGTTAGTATGCATTTTTGCAATCTAAGGGGACTCCACCCAGACCATGAACTATTTATACACAAAAAGAAGATCCCTGTCGTGAAAACTACAAAATTTTTAGGACTCACCTTAGATTCCAAATTTAATTTTCTCCCCCACATTAAGGAACTAAAGAAGAAATGCCAAAAGTCATTAAACATACTTAGAGAACTCAGCCATACGGACTGGGGAGCTGACAGAGATACCTTGCTTTATCGGAGTCTAATTCGATCAAAACTAGACTACGGATCCATAATATATGGAGCAGCAAGGAAGTCTTACCTAAAAATACTGGAACCAATACAAAATGCGGCCCTGCGTCTCTGTCTCGGCGCGTTTCGTACATCACCTATCCCAAGTCTCCATGTGGAGGCTGGAGAACTCCCCATGGATATAAGAATGAAAAAGCTTGCAATGCAGTATATAGTCAAGCTAAAATCCTACCCCACGAACCCTGCTTTCGACTCCATATTTAACCCCACAGAGGTAGAATTATACAATTGAAGGCCTAACGTCATACAGCCGTTGGGCCTTCGAATGAGAGAACCCATCCAAAATTTAACCCCACCCATTGACCAAATCTCTAAAATAGAAACCCCTCAGAATCCTCCTTGGCTAATGAATAAACCCAAATTAAATTTATCCCTCCTTAATTTCAAAAAAGAAAATACAGACCCAAGCATACTACAAGTCCACTTTATTGAACTGAAGGAGAGCTACGGAGATTGTGGCACCATCTACACAGACGGATCCAAAATGGATGGAAAGGTGGCGTGTGCCTGCTCCTTTCGGAATAAAACAATCTCCCGTAGACTCCCCGATGGCTGCTCCATCTTTACGGCCGAATTACATGCAATATCGCTTGCACTTATGGCCGTTAAAGCATCAGAAAGGAGGAAATTTATAATCTGCTCCGACTCCAAATCTGCATTGCAAGCTTTGGGGCGGATGAAGACTGACATCCCATTGGTACATAAGAGCCTGAAGCTGTTGGACCAAATAACAGCCGACCGTAGGGATGTCACCTTCATCTGGGTCCCCTCCCATGTCGGCATTGAGGGAAACGAAGCCGCAGACAGAGAAGCAAAGAGAGCCCTAAATCATGTGGTGTCAGGAACCCAAATTCCCTGCTCGGACCTGAGACAAAGTATTGCCTCTGCAACCTATCGAGAGTGGCAGAACCGATGGGAGGCTGAGACAGTAAACTCAGGCAGATTGTGGCGGATGTCAGGTGGCGGCCCACATCTAAGGGTCTGACAAGGCGTGGTAGCACGACCATGTCCAGACTTAGAGAGAGGAACCCCCACTTTGTGAGTACTGTGACTCTCGCCTCACCGTGGAACATATCCTCGTTGATTGCCCCAGATACCAGGATGTCAGGGCGAAATATTTTAGAGTCACTAATTTAAAAACACTATTTGATAATGTCGACCCTGGGAAGGTACTGGGCTTTATCCGGGAAGTGGGGCTATCTACGAAGATCTGATTTATGAATTTGTGAACATGCACTATTTACATTAGATTTTTACCAAATATTTAAATTTTTACTACCTTTACTATTTTAACTGTGAATAGACCTTGATTTTAATGATATGACTGTATAGAATCTGGCCCTGGTTGTTTAGAGAGAGAGTAGTCCTTAAGGGACTGCAGGCACGACATGGCCTAAATTGTGCGGATGTGCCTCAAATCAAAAATCAAATCAAATCATCAATTAAGTTTTATTACTTCTAGAGCCACCATTCTATCTAGCACTCAACTATGTGTTATTAAGAGTATCCAGCTAAATGGGTAGATTAAAAAGGGGGGGGGTGTATAGATAGAGGAAGGCCCTAAAGAGAGTTAACTATAACGACACGATGGAATAGGTATGTTAATTAAACATCTGGACCGCTATTAAGAAGATAAGCAAATATGGGTAGGGCGAACAAGACTGCATGACGGACATAAGAAGAAGAAGGCCTACATGATGAAAGTAAAAATGTTACCTATAGTAAAGTTATGTCCCGTTTAAATTTTTCAGCTAGCTTGTAAGTTGTAAGATCTCTTTTTTCTTTCAAGTCTAATTTTTATCACATACTGTCTTCATTAATAAAATATCAACAACAACAAAATTAACAAAGAAACTCGGATTAGGCCCGATCTCTAGCAATCAAATTTTTTTTTTGTTTCTTTGGAAATAATAGCTACAAAGTTATAATGTAAACAATTTAAACATGTGACCGAGATATTTAACATTAACAAAATGTTACTATCCAGTGAACGAATTGTCAGTGAACAATTTGTGGTGTGAATGATTAGTTGTGAACCAGCTGTCTGTACCAGCGATATGTCTCGTGAATGAATAGTTGGTTGAACAAATTGTCGCATGCACGAAATGTCAGTGTACGAATTGTCGTGGAAACCAATTTGGTCTCTCAAGTACAGTCTACCAACGCTAACCTAGGTGACCTAGAAGTGAAACAAAAACACATGGCAGAAACATCGTTCTTTCAACACAAACTGAGATACATTATAGACAATAACCTATACACATACACTGACCCAATACTATGTACATAGATTACATTTTCAACCAACAACATTGGCATGTAAAGAAAATCATAAATATAGTTAGAACATAGAAAAATAAGTATAACTATATACATGATTATAGAAGGAGATTGTTTTTACTGCCGCCTCAGCTTTTCGGTTGGCTTTTGTGTGTCCGATATGTGAGATATGTTCCATCTGTTAGTGAATACTGTGAATTCAGGAGATGTGCATTGAGGTTCGCAGTCAGAGATTAGGACTTTAGGGACTCTGAATCTGGCAAAGTGAGCTTTCAGTTTTCTAATAACCTCAGATGAGGTTAACATTGTCAATAAGTCAGCTACGATCCAATGTGAGCCTGAACTTCATCCCTCCACTGAGGGAACGGCCCATCTTCTACATTTATTGTTTTGATATTTCAAAAAATGTTAATTTTAGTTTTAATCAATTTTCAACAACATCATTAGACTTTTAAAAAAAAATCTTACATTTTTCTAAGAGGCCACTAAAACATATCCTGCTTTGCCTTTTTAAAATTTTTAATATTGTTTGAATAGTATGTTTTTATACTTTACATTTACATATCAATATTTTAACATATGTAGATTGTGACCTTGTATTAGGATAGGTCATAAGACCAGTGACTTCTGCTGTACTGGCAAGTTAGTGCAGTGGTATTTTGTGGTTTCAAATTAAATTATCTAGGCTATTAACTATAGCCTCTAGATTAGATATACAAAACTACTGAGACAGACAAGTAATAATTCGGAGAAATCAGTTGCAACAAAAAAAAAGTATTTATTTAGAAACAACAAAAAAAAAATCATGGAAAATATAAATGGAAATAAAGGCTCACAAAAGAAAATGAAATAATGAAACATATCAAAGTAGTAAGACAGGTTCAGGTCCAAATGATTAAGGAACCACCACCATAGAGGTACAATAATGTCTTATGTCAAAACCCAAAAGATTGTTTACAATAATGTCATACATTCATTAACAATGAAATGACGTCATCCACTACTGTCTCGTATCAAAACAAAAATGTCTTTTGCACAAAAAAAAATATACAGGAGAGGATAAGAGACATATAATATTTACGTAAACCAACTTATTACTAACAAATAAATAAAGTCTACATAGCTCATTATCGAAACACTCTTCCCATAACAGTGGCACACTCCTCTTGAATAACACAGTAATAGAACAACACAAGTATTAGTTAAACATTATATAGTTCAAACAACACTGGTCAGCTCAAAGACTCAAGAGAGAGTGGCAATTGTAAACAGTTAACAGGGACTTAAATAAGGTATTAAAGGGCACTAACTCTTATTGAAAAAAAAGTAACTACCCTTATTGTCCCTCTTGTCACATAGATAAAATGAACTATAATCTAAAAGGCATAAAACCTAATTTGTTTATCAAATCCTGCAAGTTTATGTGCGTAAGATCTAAGGACAATAGATACCCTCCTATTACAGCAACAATTTAAAAATAGAAAATGGGAGTCCCGAACACAATTTTTAATGTTGTTTCTGTTCTTAAATTAGAAGCAAGCTAACTATAATTTGTCTATGTTGAGTTTACCAGCTTGAATTTTGAAGAAATTGTTTATTTGTTTGGTTCAGTGCACTTTAGTTTCTTCTTTCCCCCTTTATGTCCAGCGCCCCCTTATGGCCCCAATTGTACCCCATGCCCCCCCCCCCCCCCATCTTTGCATCCCAGCAAGAAAATTTAGACATATTATTTATTTGTTTTATTTTTCTATAGAAATAAACATGTATGAATACAGCTCTAGCACCAGTTTAAATTATTATATTGTTTTAGATAGTATTTTTTTTTTATTTTACAGAAACAAATGGTGAATTGGAATGAAGAAAATATTTTAATGCAAGACATGCATGCGAGAAACACTCCTAACAAAGATTACTCTGCAGAGAACTCAAAAAGTGAAGCACACAACTGTTCTTATAACAATAGAAACCAGCAGCTGGTGTTTGCAGAAAAAAAAAATGATCAATTTCAAAGAAGTATAGAAATATTCTCTACTTTATCAAAAATATGTAATAAGATTTATTCAGGTAAAAAGTTATTTAAATGTAAAATTTGTCAGAAAGAATTCAATCATTCATCTAATTTAAAACGCCATGAAATAATACATACTGGTAAAAAGCCATTTAAATGCAAAATTTGTCCGAAAGAATTCGCTCAGCGATCTAGTCTAAAATACCATGAGAATAATCATTCTGGTAAAAAAATATTGAAATTTAAATGCAAAATTTGTCAGAAAGAATTCACTCAGTCATCTAGTTTAAAACGCCATGAAATTATACATACTGATAAAAAGCCATTTAAATGCAAAATTTGTCAGAAAGAATTCACTCAGCCATCTGGTTTAAAATTGCATGAAGTTTTACATTCTGGTAAAAAGCCATTTAAATGCAAAATTTGTCAGAAAGAATTCACTCAGCCATCTAATTTAAAACGCCATGAAATAATACATACTGTTAAAAAGCCATTTAAATGCAAAATTTGTCAGAAAGAATTTGCTTAGCGATCTAGTCTAAAATACCATGAGAATAATCATTCTGGTAAAAAAATATTGAAATTTAAATGCAAAATTTGTCAGAAAGAATTCACTCAGTCATCTAGTTTAAACCGCCATGAAAAAACACATACTGGTAAAAAGCCATTTAAATGCAAAATTTGTCATAAAGAATTCACTCAGTCATCTAATTTAAAAGGCCATGAAATTATACATACTGGTAAAAAGCTATTTAAATGCAAAATTTGTCAGAAAGAATTCACTCGGTCATCTGGTTTAAAAGGCCATGAAATTATACATACTGGTAAAAAGCCATTTAAATGCAAAATTTGTCAGAAAGAATTTGCTCAGCAATTTAGTTTAAAACGCCATGAAATAAAACATACTGATAAAAAACCATTGAAATGCAAAATTTGTCAGAAAGAATTCTATCGGTCATCTATTTTTAAAAGCCATGAAATAAAACATACTGATAAAAGACCATTGAAATGCAAAATTTGTCAGAAAGAATACAATCATCCTTCTAGCCTAAAATGGCATGAAATAATACATACTGATAAAAGCCATTTAAATGCGAAATTTGTCAGAAAGAATTCACTCAGCCATCTGGTTTAAAATTGCATGAAGTTTTACATTCTGGTAAAAAGCCATTTAAATGCAAAATTTGTCAGAAAGAATTCACTCAGTCAAGTAGTTTGAAAAACATGAAATAAAACATATGAAAATCCATTGAAGTGGCAAAATTTACCAAGTCCTCTTACTTAAAAAGCCATGAAATAATTGATTCTGGTATAAAAAAAACACATTTCAATGTAAAATTTGTAAACAAAAAAATTCACTTATTCCTTTAGCGTAAAATGCAATGAAACCATGTACCTTTAATTTATCACACTTTCGATGGTTTTGCAGATGCAGCTTGTTAGTGCTATTGGGCAACAGTTAGCTGGGTCAGACCCATCTCTTCTCAGTTTAGGTACTTCATTGAAATAATGGTTTGTTTTAGTCTTCATTGTTCTCTGATCTGAAATCAATGTCTTTCCTTCATGATTTTGAAATTCTGGCATGTAGTGTTCAGTGGATGATTTATTGGCTACTGATAATGTAAGGCAGACCCCCCCCCCCCCCCATCAGAGTACTAACCAATACGGACTGGGGAGCTGACAGAGATACCTTGCTGCTGCTATATCGGAGTCTATTCCAATCAAAGTTAGATTATGGATCCATATTATTTGGAGCAGTTAGTAAATCATACCTAAAAATGCTGGTGCCCATACAAAATGCTGCTCTGTGTCTCTGTCTCAGCACGTTTCCTACATGACATGACAAGGAGAACATACTGTTCATTGCATAAAAGATCCACAATGCATTGCACCAAAAGAAACAAAACATCAGCATATTTAAAAAGTAAATCTTTGGCGTAGAGAGCTAAGTTGTTTAAATTGGCTTGCAAGCATTCTCAAAAACTGAAACATTCAAGAATACAGAGTTCAATGTTCAAATGGAAATTAAAGAAGAGATGATATTAAATAAATATGAAAAGGAAATATCTAAATTTAATAAAATAACTCAAATCACAGCCATTGTAAAAAAAAAATGTGGTGGTCCTTATTGAAGTTCTGATGACTTTGATTTACTCTGTCAAACTATTAAAGAAAATAAATTGTTAAAAGATTTAAGCAATTAAATTAGATTACACAAACTACTAAACAAAACTACAAAGTTACCTTTGAAAGGTGGTATTAACCATTTAAAAGATCTATTGAAAAGTAGCTTATCACAAAAACAACAAAACACTGACTAATGTGTGTATGTGTCCGGGCTCAACGTTGTTGCCTTTCTGATCATTTCATTGGATACTAATATGCATCCATAAATTGTTGACTGCTTTAATTTGTTTATAAAATGTGTATTGCTTTTGATATGATAGAATATTTCAGTCTCTATAGTTGAAATATTAAGATATTTTAATTTTTTTATACATCTTTATAAACACTGCTTTGAAATACTTCTTAGCATCAAAAAATAGAGTAACTTTTTTTTTTAATCAAAGCATGGACATCGGTCAACTGTGTGAGCAAAATATTATAACTGTCATTACAGTTGTTGACATTGTGCGTCCAATCGAACTTTGTTCTTTTTTAATGAAATAGTATACCATGATGTGTTTTAATTTATATGCATTGATAAATTGTTTTATAGTAGTGTATTTGTGAAGAAATAAAGATGGCCTACATTTTGACATAAAATATTTGACTATATCTTGTGTTTTTATTTTTTTACATTGTTTTTAATGCGCTCTAAGTAAGAATAACATTCCTCGTTTTCTGTCATGCATTTGAAATAATTGTTTATTCTATGGGGGATTGCTGTTAACAGTCATGTCTTTCTTGTTTATTCTGTGGGGGATTGCTGTTAACAGTCATGTCTTTCTTGTTTATTCTGTGGGGGATTGCTGTTAACAGTCATGTCTTTCTTGTTTATTCTGTGAGGGATTGCTGTTAACAGTCATGTCTTTCTTGTTTATTCTGTGGGGGATTGCTGTTAACAGTCATGTCTTTCTTGTTTATTCTGTGGGGGATTGCTGTTAACAGTCATGTCTTTCTTGTCTTTTTCATGTTTTTGTGCTAGTCATTTGACATCCATTTCTCTTACATGCCTTCTCTCCTCCACTTCCCTCATTTGTTTATCAAAGTTCATTTTCTCTCGGGCATTTATTTATTTCTTTAACATTTGGCCCTTTAATCCCAACATCTCAGCCTGGGCTCAGGGTTCATGGCCACCTGGAAAACACCTTGAATTTCATTATTAAATTCAAGACCTTGAAAAGCCTAAATTAAACACAACATAAAGTTATATAAGACGTTTTGTACATCTGTTTAAATATTTACACTTTTGGTTTTTTAGCATAGACCTTTCTAGAATATGTTACAATGATGCCGTTCTTGTCACTTGGCAATGATTTTACGATCATAATGACTCTAGTGTATTCCACATTCCATAATAGCGATAACAGAAAAGTCATTAAAAAAATGGGACTTTTGTTACAAGTGAAATTAGAGTTAAACCAGGTGTAATGCTTAGCTGGATCAGGGACATCTACTTTTATAAAAGTTGTTTTGTTTACAAGCATTTTCTTTACATTTCGCAAGGAATCCAGAAACTTAACATATTCTTATTTTGAAAGAATTCCGATTTTCTTTCAAATCATTCTTTGCAGAGTTAGTGTTACGAGCTGATGAGACTCTTATTATGTACAAACTAACTCATATATATATAGTAGATGATGAATACTTAAATTTTGATAAACCATTAATAGTACATCAATAATAATTTGTTTTACATTATTCCATCTTGGATTCTTTCCTCTCTAAACCTTTCAAGATGCATTCGCACCATTCCACATTCACACTATGCATAAGCGGTTCCACGACAATTCGTTCACTGACATTTCGTTCACCGACAAATCGTTCACGACTTTTCATTCACGCGACTATTCGTTCACCAGACATTTCGTTCACCTGACAATTCGTTCAAGCGACTATTCGTTCACACGACATATTGCTCACTTACTATTCGCTCACAGACAACTTGTTTACCGACAACTTGTTCACCGACTGTTGGTTCACGACTAATCGTTCACGCGACAAATCGTTCACTAACAATTCGTTCACAGAAAAATTGTTCACAGACAAATCGTTCACTGGATATTTCCAAAAACAAAAAATTGCTAGAGATCGGGCCTGATCCGAAATTCTTTGTAATTTTTATTTATGTTTGTTGTTAATATTTTGTTAATGAGGACAGTATGTGAAAAAAAAATACTGAAAAGAAAAAAGAGATCTTACAAGCAAGCTGAAACATTTAAATGGGCCCTCACTTTACTCTAAGTAACATTTTTACTTTCAACATGTAGGCCTTCTGTTACACTCATGACGGTCATGAGTTAAGAAGATAATCAAATATGGGTAGGGCGAACAAGATCACATGACGGACATGAGTGTAACAGAAGGCCTACATGTTGAAACTAAAAATGTTACCTAGAGTAAAGTGAGGGCCCGTTAAAATTTTTCAGTTTCTTTTAAGTATAATTTTTATCACATACTGTCCTCATTAACAAAATATTAACAACAACAACGAAATTTTAAAAAATCGGATTAGGCCTGATCTCTACAAAAGTTTTAATGTAAATAAATAAAACACGCGACGAGAATATATAATATTAACAATATGTTACTATTGTCACGTCCCTAGTGACACCTCATTGTTTACAAAATGAGGACATTGTACCTATCTCAAATCAGGTCAGCGTACCCACGCTTAAATGCCAGAAAGACGCCGATTAAAACTTAGTTCAAGGCTACAGCAGGGAAACATAATTAAATGTTTGTAAAATGTTTTACATGTTTCGGATGTTTCTTCAAAGTTGAAGATAATTACTTCCTAGTCCTAACCTCCCGCAGGACGACGGGGGATGGGAGCGGGCAGGGTTTGGACCCTGGACCATCGATAAATCTGAACGACAGTCCAGCGCGCAACCGCACGACCAGGCAGCCATCCTTAATTAACGTAGGTTGAATTACAAAAACAATTAAAAGGAAAATTAAATGTAAACGGGTCAAGGAGTCAAGGATGGGTATTGAGATGTCACTATTCGTTATTCTAAAGAAAGATATAAAAGGCGGAGTGTTAGCTTGAGACGAGAGAGTTAGAAAGTCGCTAGTTTTTAAAGTAAATATTTTCTCATTTTATTGGTCATTTTCACTGAATCCTGTATCTGTTTTATATATCTTTGTACATACATTTATTGTTTCAAGTTCAAGTTTTAAATAATTAAAACTCAAGAAAACATATCAGCACTTTGTTACTTCATTTTTTGAACTATAATCAAGGCACCTCCGAACCCACATATGTCACAAGTTTATAGCATCAAGATCTTCAAGTCAAATAAACATAATAAACACGTGACAACTATCCAGTGACCGATTTGTCTGTGTTAAAGGAGGGCGCAAGGGATCGTGAATTTAATATTTTTTTGTCAGTCTAATTCAAGCTTTTCTTTTGCAAACACACTCAGCCTTCATAAGTAATGGAAACTAGCTAGTCGCTAGTGACTATAACAGTAGCTTTACATCTGCCACAGAAGATATCTTCTGCAAGTCAGGAAACAGTTTAATTCCTTTTCACATGCTAAGATTAGGCCTACTAACTTACAATCCCTCTATTAAAATCTCTGCCCTTCTCACTTTTATCTCATAAGAACTCTCTCCTAAATTTGGTGGTTTAACAAAAAATGAAGCTAGATATAGAAAATATATATAGAAGATGGTTTTTTAATGTGCATTTTAAGGTATGTTAACGATCCCAAGAAATTGTAGGCACTAAAAGTCTATGTGAATGACTAGATCTAGACCTATACAATCTTGCCCCCTTTTGTATTTTAGATTCCATAAAGGATAAGAAAGGAGATCAATAGGCCCTACATCTCTTTATAAGATGGCTAATTGCTGCTTTTGAGAAGATTAGATTAGCTACAAATCTAAGTCTAGTACACACCTGGCTGTGGTCACATCTAGATCTGAAATCTAGACTAGAATTAGATTTAGATCTAGACCTATATTATGTATATCTAAATCTAGATCTATCTAGATCTAGATTCTAAATCTGAATTCTGAACCTAGATTTACGTAAATCCTATTTTAGGTGCCTGACTGCCTAACATTGTAAAATACCTCTAGTTCTAGATCCAGTCTAGATGAATTAGAACTATTCAATCAATTAATTCCTAATCAGTTTGAAGAATTCATATAAACTGACATATTGAAAAAAAAATTCCGCTTTATGTAGATCAGTAAGAACTGGTAAACATTTAAATTTTCGCACGTTAGCGCGCGCGAAAAAAAAAAGCGATACTATTTCGTGGTAGATCCTATAAGAAAAGGCTTAATCCATTTCCAGGCTTTGACACACTGATGATTAGCAAGAACTACTTTTCTTTTAATTATTTTTTTTTTTGCTCTAGAGGTGGAAATGCGTATTTTTCAGATTATAAACCGTACTCGCGTATTTTGGTGTCCATTTGCGTACAAAATACGTAAGATGCGTAGGCCTACTTGAAGGCAACTCTGCATAAGCATGAAAGTCTATATAAAAGCTATTATTATTATAAAAGAGCGAGTATTCATTCTTTGGCGAAGCCAGGGTCGAGTTTCGTTAAAGGGAAACTAAATTCATCGTTGTCCCTTTAACAGTTTCCACTGAGGAATTTCCTGGTGATGTGGCAGGTTTGCAGAAGTAGGCTACCGCCCTCTGACAGGCACTGAGAATGTTCCTAGGAATGCCAAGGGCCTTGAAGGTATCTGTGAGGTCAGTTGTTATTATTCCCTCGGTAAAATGACAATGGGGTATATTGTTATTTTAGATAATTTACATAAACGCTTAATCTCCAAGCCTAGGTTCCCATATTTTCGTTGTTTTTCCAGCTCAGTTTTTTTTTAAATTATGAGATAGTGGTACGGCGATGTCAATAATGGTAGCGGCCTTTTCTTTTTTATCGATGAACAGCAGATCAGGGCGATTAAAATCTACCGTTTTGTCTGTCAAAATAGGCCTATCCCAGTACAGTAGATGATCCGTAGACTCGAGAACCTCTTGTGGTGAGTGTTTATAATATGGAGGAGTATCCTTACCGATCAAATTGTGTGTCAAAGCCAAGTGCTTGTGTATTAGCTTTGCAACTTGGTTATTATTATTATTATTATTCATATATTACAGTAACACCTTTTTAAAAACTATTTTTAAAAAATCAGTAAAAGTTTTGAAATTACACAAATTTTTATTTATACAAATATTTTTGTAAGTAAGCTAGTCCTAAAACAAATACTCAGATCTTGAGTAAAAGACTCATCAAATAAAGTACTGTAAATGTGAAAATTCACACGTTTGTTTCAGGTCTTTTCTTTCTTTAACTTTATCGAGTTTTATCCCAACTACCCGTATTTTTGCGCAGAATTTTTTTCTCTACCAGGCACACTTAAGCATAATAATGTCAGTTTAATTAAAAAAATTGAAAAAAAAATATTTATAAAGCTCTGCTAACAAACAAGGCGCTGTAATAACTTTTTTTTTTTTTTTTTAGGATACCTCAGCTTTTTTAGCTTTTGACTTCAGTTGTCGAGCTGTTTACATCCTAGGAATCCTTGGTCTTTTGCCTCTTTTCTTTGCCTCTTTTTTTGGTATTTCATTCACCTCTTTTCTGGGCTTTAGCCTCTTTTTTGGGCCTCCTTTTTTTTTTTTAAATAATATTTTATTCAAAAGAAAAGACATAATATATTTTTATATCAATAATAATACAAAGAATATTTAATAAAAACAAAATTTTGTGAAGGCATAGTTTCAAAAGCACAATTCATGATTTTCATCATGGACATCGAGTAGACTTTTTAAAGAAAACACATAAAATTTATATTAGTAATAATACAAAGAATATTTCATAACAACAACATTTTTATGAAGGAAATAGTTTCAAAAACACATTTCAGGATTTCCAGCATGATCGTGGAGTATGCTGCAGCAAAGGTTCATAAAATGATGACATCAGCGGTCCATAAAATGATGACAGCAAAGGTCCATAAAATGATGACAGCAAAGGTCTATAAAATGATGACAGCAAAGGTCCATAAAGTGATGACATCAGCTGTCCATAAAATGATGACAGCAAAGGTCCATAAAATGATGACAGCAAAGGTCCATAAAATGATGACAGCAAAGGTCCATAAAATGATGACAGCAAAGGTCTATAAAATGATGACAGCAAAGGTCTATAAAATGATGACAGCAAAGGTCCATAAAGTGATGACATCAGCTGTCCATAAAATGATGACAGCAAAGGTCCATAAAATGATGACAGCAAAGGTCCATAAAGTGATGACATCAGCGGTCCATAAAATTATGACAGCAAAGGTCTACAAAATGATGAGAACAAAGGTCAACAAAATGAGGACAGCAAAGGTCTACAATATGATGACAGCACAGGTCCATACAATGATGACAGCAAAGGTCCATAAAATGATGACAGCAAAGGTCTACAAAATGAGGACAGCAAAGGTCCACAAAATGATGACAGCACAGGTCCATACAATGATGACATCAACGGTCCATAAAATGATGACGGCAACGGTCCATAGAATGATGACAGCAAGGGTCCATAAAATGATGACAGCAAAGGTCTATAAAATGAGGACTTTTTTTTTTTTAAAGACTGAAGAGTTATTTAAATTCATTATTATTATTATTATTATAGCAACAATTTTTCCCTTAAGAACCTAAGACAAAAGACATCCATCCTATATCATTAGGAATTCTCTGGGGTCTGCTAGAGTTACAAAAATGTACAAAGTAAGTATGTGCATGAAGAGCTTAAAAATTATAGAAGTCTTGAATATAACTCATTTTCAGAATAAATTTATTAGTTAAAAAATATTTCATAAATCAATCTTGTCTATATTGAGATAGTGTTTTTTTTTTGTTTGTTTGTTTGTTTATTGTTTTATTTTTTAAACAATTTCGTATGTTTGGGGGTGGTCTTGAAATTTTTTTGTTTGGTCAAAGGGATATAACCAAAAGAAATTTCCACCTTGCATCTTCCAGTCCTAAATTGTCTCTCTTGACGAAAAAAATTAATAGGTAATTTTTAGTAATGTAATTTTAAAGCAAATAAATAATATATTTAATATAATACATATACATGCAAATTGGTAAATAGTTATCACTTATACAAACACACACACATACATTCAATTTATTTTCTTCGTTGTTTAAACAGATTTTAGTAAATTGATATTTATGATACAAATGGAATTTTCCAATTCATTGAAAGAAAATAAAGGAATCCTTAAAAAAAAAAATCATGTAAATACAATGGTTCAATATAAAATTACATTTGGGGTCAGCCTTTATAGTGTTCAATTTTAAAATCAACTATATTTCTCTAAATTTTATCCAAAACATTAGGATTAAAAATGACATTATGATACACAGCTTCCAGTCTTAACATTTCAATAATTCATTTACTTAAATGTACATTTTACTTTTTTTTTTTTAAATATATATATTTTTTTTAACTTTTCTATCCTACATTGTATAATCCTTCTGTATATATGATCTACTTGAATTCTATTTAGGATTTTGTAGTCGTAGGTAGCTTTTAAATACATGTTTTATATAAGTATCCTATACTCTGCTAATAAAATCAAGTTCATATCTTTAAGTTTTTTACTTTTTGCTTTGGGTATTTTATTTAAAAATATTGCTAGGCCTATGTTGACCTTGACATGGCTGTTGGCATTTAAAATATTTGACAGAGTTTCTCTCACAATAGTGAAGTTTGGACACTCCCCAAACAAATGTTTTTCTAGTTTGTTATTTCCAACCCCGCATAGTTTACATGTGTGGCCTGCCCTGTCCTTACCCCTCTTCTTTATTGGGGTCATCCCATAAATTAACCTGTAGGTCCCCTCCCGTGCTTTCGGAGTTATGTTTTTATTGTGTAATTGCGTGAAAGTGTCTGTGTGTGTATTAAACCCTATTCCTAATTCCCTCCTCCAGTTTATTCTAAGCTCTAAATTTTCTTCAAGTTTACCTCGAAGTGCTGTGTAAATGTTTTTAGTTTTTTGGTGTATTAGATTTTCATTGTTTTGTAGGTGTCTGGTTAGTGATCTGTAAAAAGGGTGTATGTGGGTGCCGAAAAAGTGAGGTGTGTTGTTTTGGATGGGGAGAATTTTGTTCAGCCTTAAACCGAAATAGTATAAGGTTAAAGGGAAGTTTTCAGGGCACCTAACTACCCTACCGATAAATTTTAAACGAAGTGCTTTAATTTTTGTTTTGATATCTTGTAGGCTTATCCCCCCTTCTTTTTTTATCTTGTATTAGTGTGTTGTGTTTGATACTACTGTATGTGTTTCTGAAAATAAATTTTCTAATGATTTTGTATATATTTTTTATGAAGTTAGGAGGTGGTTCTACACTGTTGGCCAGATACAAAATTTTTGGCACTATCAGGTTGTTTACTATAATGGCCCTTCCAAAGATTGTTGTACCCATGTATTGAAATGTTTTTATTATTTTCTTTATCTTATCTGCTATTTCATCCCATTGTTTTTTTAATATAAATTGCCGAGTTTTTGGTCCACACGATACCGCAGATTTTAATATCTTTTTCTATCCTAAGCCTAAAAGGGAGAACTGGGGGGATATTCCATCTACCTAACCCCATTATGGCTGATTTCTGGATATTAATTTTGGACCCTCTCGCCCTCCCGAAAAGTGTAAATGTCTCTATTATTATTTTAACGTCTTTTTCTGAAGAAGGGAAGAGGGTAGTGTCGTCTGCATATGCCTTGATTTTAACTACGGGATTTGGCCCTGGGATCTTAATACCTATGAATTCTTGGTCTAAATTGAGGCTATCTATTGTCGTGCGCATCTGGTAGGGTATTTTCGTTTGAGCACCATAAGGTCTTATTAGTTCTGTTTCTAAGGATGCGCTATATTGGTGTCATTGTTCTCTTGTTGTGCCTTGAGATGAGTCTCTTTGTGTTCTCTTGGTGTGCCTTGAGATTGAGTTATCTGTGTGGTGTTATTCCCCAGTATTGGGTAAGTTAGTTTATTTTACTATCTTCTACATGTCCTAGCTTTACAATCGTTTCTTTAATAATCGTGAGAATGGCGGTATCAAAGGAGTGTGTATTTTTCTTATCTAGGGACGCAGGCTTGGGACTCTGCTGGAGTCAAGTCTGAGTTGTAGGCTTGGTAGTTGACTATTGCCCGTGGCGTTGGGTTGGCGTTGTGAGGCCGGATTGACTATGGCACTGAGATTAAGGTGTGCTATAGCCCGTTGAATGTAATCTGTAATTGCCATTGATATTTATTCATAATGTATGCCTCATAATATCATATATATCATTAACTCATTATACCTTTGTTGTTATATGCAATATTGTTATTCACTAGTATACGTTAATAGTTTGGTTTATTCGTTCCTAGATATGTATTGCATAAATTGATTACTAGACTGTTAGGGGTGCCCAGGCAGACGAGCCAAGGCTAAATTATAACCCCGGCATAAAGCTAATAAACACTGCTCAGGTGGGGAGCCCGGCGGAGTACATCATACCCTAGATGAGCGCGAGGACAAAACCCACCTGACATCTATTAGGGGTTCCATACAGAGGATGTATAAAAAGGGGGAAAGGGGACACCCTTGCCTGACCGATCTTTTAATTGGGATCCGTTTACTAAGAGATTTGTTGACAATTAACTGACTTGTGGCATCCGTATAGACCAAATTTATGTATTTGGTTAGGGACTTGTCTATGTTTGTCTTGTCTAGTTTCCTAAAGAGGTAGTCGTGGTCCACTTCTGTCAAAAGCTTTTTCCTGGTCTATGATCATGAGGGCTGCCTTCAAATCTTTGTCTTTGCAGTAGTAAATTACGTCTCGTATAAAGTGGTTCGTCAATATTTCTGTTGGGGTTGCTGTAGTGTTGGTCATGTCCAATCAAAAGGGGGATTAGGGGTTTTATTCTAAGGAAAATCATTTTGGTCAGCAGCTTGTAGTCTGTGTTTAACAGGGAGATCGGTCTGAAGTCATTGGGTGTGGTGTTGTCTTCCGTTTTTTTTTTTGGTAGTAAAATAATGTATGCGAGATTAAAATCTGTGGGCGTCTGTCCTGTTTCAAAAATTGCTTTATAAAGTGTTAGCAGTAGGGGCCCTATATGTAGGAAAAAAGTTTTGTAGAATTCGTACGTCAAACTGTCCGGACCTGGGGCTTTATCGTTTTGTGTAGTGTCAAGGGCAGCCCTCAATTCCTCTAAGGTAAAAGGGGTGTCTGTAATTAATTTTTCTGTTGTCATTATTGTCTTACAGTTTTCTATGAATTTTTTCTGTATGTCTATGTCTGTCAGTTCTTTGTTATACAATTTTTTGAAGTGTTCCGTCATTATTTCCAAGATTTTAGAACCATTTTGCGTTTCCATTCCGACAGAGAAAATCAAAAACTAATCTAGAAACGTTTTAAACAAGTAGGTCTTAATGTTCTTCTTAAATGTGGTGTAGCATGTTGTCTGTCTGAGATCAATGGGGAGTTCCAAACCTTTGGTCCGTGCACTGAAAAAGCCGCAGACCGTAGCTTTTGAGGGAGAAACGTGGCACCACTAAAAGCGTTGAGTCCATTGAGCGCAGGGCTCTCTTGGGGACATATGGAGTAATCAGTTCGCTAAGGTACAAGGGCATCTCATTGTTATATATACACCGATGACAAAGTGTGGCGACCTTGTAATCGATTCTCGCTTTCACGGTAAGCCAATGGAGCGTGCGCAAGAGCGTAGTAGCAGAATATTGTCTTGTTTTTCTAAGTACTATTCGTGCGGCGTTGTTCTGTATACGTTGCAGCTTGGCTATTTTGTCATCAGGCGTTGCAGTACTCAAGGCGGGAGAGTATGAATGCCACAGCTATCGTTTTTGTTGACTCCGTTGTTAAATATGGTCGGATCTGGCGTAGCTGCAGATAAAGACCCTTGCAGAGCTGACTTATGTGTGAAAGATAGTGTTGAGTCAAAGAAAACTCCAAGATTCCGCACTACATGGACATAAGGAGTGCCAAAAATGCAAAAGATATATAAGGAAAAAGGCACTTCAGGCCCAATTTATATTTCTAGTTTTAAACCAAACAAACGATACGCATTTGTCCAACATAGTCCATAGCTTTTTTGTTTAGCCCAATTGCATGCTTTTGATTTTCACAATACGCTATGCTATGTCTGGACAGTTTTGAAAGGGGTGGGTGAAAAAGAAAGGGTAGGCCTATCTGGGTGGACGTTTTTAAGTGAAAGTGAAAGACCTGAATTCAAACTGGTGGGCTAAAGCCTTTTCAGGCTTCTCAAACCAAGACTGCAACCACTCAGCTTTTACTACCACTTCACTGAAGTACAGTTTCTTTCCCTTGTTCGAGATACCAAACATAATAATTTATTACAATTAGTTAAATTGGTGATTTTTTAAAAATGATTCTTAAGTTGTCAGGTAAAAGAAATAAGTGTGCGAAATTTCAGCCTGATAACGGGTACATTTTTTTTACCAATCAGTTAGACAGACAGACAGACATAGTGAGTTGATATAAGATTGGTATTAAAAAAAATCGAATTTACAGACATTAACAAAGTAACCCGACAGTAACTGATCGAAGTTAATCTGCAAATCTCCTTTTTTGAAATATTTTTTGATTACCGGTACTGGTACCAAGTTGCACTCCTTTGGACACATCAGCTGTAGGCCTATAAGTCACATTGTTTCGACCACAGCTAATGCACAGGCTTTCCTCTCATTGGACTGAAGGAAGTTCATGGGTGTACCCCCCAACCCTGAAATAAATTTATTGACTAATTTTTTTTTTACTTTGATTTTGTTTTTTTTAATACTAAACGATCACTTGATCCAACCCCGCCAAGGGTTTTTTTTAATTTAACCCCCCCCCCTGCCAGGGTTTTTTTCTCTTCTATGACACAAAAACACAAAAAAAGTTTTAGGAAGATTTAGATTTTAAAACCCCCTCCGAAATTTACGATAACCTTCCCCCTCCTCTCTTCAATATAAAAAAGCAAAGTACACACTCAAAATGCTATGACAGTAGACAAAGCGGTTTTGAGTTTAAACCCCTCTTCAGCGTAGTAAGAAGATAAAAATACCTCTTCAATATAAAAAAAGCAAATTACACACTATAAAAGCTATGAGCGTTGCTAAAGAGGGTTTTGAGTTTAAAACCCCATTCAGCGAGGTTTGAAGCTAAAAAAAATACCTCTTGAATATAAAAAAAAAGGAAATTACACACTATAAATGCTATGAGCGTTGCTAAAGAGGGTTTTGAGTTTAAAACCCCATTCAGCGGGGTTTGAAGCTAAAAATACCTCTTCAATATAAAATAAAGTAAATTACACACTAAAAATCTTTGATCGTAGTTAAGCATAGTGGGTTTTTGAGTTTAAACCCCCCTCCTCCAGATGGCTTTTTTTTAATTTAATACCCCTCCAGATGGTTTTGAGTTTAAAATCCCCATACAGAGGGTTTTGAGATTGAAACCCCCCCTCTTCAATGTTATTTTAAAGCAAACTACCAAATTCTATGCGCATAGCTAAATGGGGTTTTGAATTCGTTAAAAAAAATACTCCAGAGATTATTTAGTTTAAAACCACTCAACATATGATTTTGACGATAAAACTTTCCTTTTCGATATAAAATCTAAAGCAAACTACAGTTACCCAATTCCAAGAGCGTAGCCAAGAGAGGTTAAAAATTTCTACCAGTGGCTGGGCTCAACTAATAAAGTGCAGTGAATAGTCTGCCAAAATTGAAAAAGACTAAATGTGGCTCAACAAAGATACGTAAGACGCATTTTAGGAGTTAGTTGTAGAGATCGGGTCTTAATCAAGGATATCCTTTTGCCGAACGGGGAGTAGACCCCTAAGTAAGGTTGTGACAGAGCGTAGCAATGAGGTTTGCGGCACATGTTCTCCGACAAAATGAATTACGCATACAATGAGTTTCGATGACGTGGAGGGCATTACGAGGAAAGCGCAGACAAGGAATTTCATAGTACAACTTCACGCCACACTTCCATGGAGGTCCTCAGAGCAGGTGGGAAGAAGCTTCAGACATTGCCAGTGACTGATTTTTGTGGAAACAGATTACCGCCCAAAAAAAGCTTATCTAACGGAAATAACCGTTAATTACTGTTATTTATTTGAAAATTCATGGTTTATCTCCCTTTCTGCTATATAAAACAAAATCAATTAATTAATAAGTAATTAGTTAAATGGTTAATGAAGAATTAATTGATTAATGACTTTGTAAAAACGTCTTGAGCTTAGGTCAAGTCAATGTGTAGGAATTAGAGCTTGTTTAGTTTGATTAACATCTTCACAAAACTGTTATATAGTGCAACAAAGTTCTGAACCCAAATATTCTTTTCTAGTCGCCCTTTTCCAACCTTTACTCAATCTCATGATTTTCTAGTCAAATAAATTTGGGTCTATAACTCACAATTTATGCTTGAATCATAAAAATGCTAAAAATTGAGAGTATAATCTAATTGGTCCATTTAATTCCTCATCCCACTTCCGCCTATTGAACAAAATGTACCACTTACAATTTACAAACGAGCTTTTAAAAAAAAAAATGTTTGAATAATTTTTTTTGGCGGCGATCCTCAAAGCCTTAATCTAAATCTGTGGAGTATCTTATCTTTTCAAAAAACTAATCGTATTTATTTGCAATGTAGTAAGGGCCTACACATTCATATTAGAATATTTTTCAAGTAAAACATTATTCAAAAGGTACTTTTTTAATAGGATAAATAATGAGCTGTAGATGTCAGCAGTGAAGAATGCAAGAAAACGCTTTTGGCCCGAACCCCACTGGGGGACCTTGCAGCGCTCCTCCAGACCTCCTAGCTGTCAAGAGAAAGGCGTCATCATGACAGTTTTCTTTTTACCGAAGGTTGAGAATCAATGCATTTTTTAAAATTCTCATATATATCTATACTATAAAGTAGAATGTGAGGTGTATGTATGTTACTTATAGACATCAAAACCGCTTGACCAATCTTGATAAAACTTGGCAGGAATGTTTCTTGGGTACCAACTTAGACCTTATCTTATCTTATATAATACAGACGTTACTTCAAAAAAGAAGATGATTACGTCCTACGCGTCATGCATTTAGTCATGCATATTAACCAATGACTTAAATTCTGCCAAGTCACTGGTTTTAGTATTTTATGGATCTAGGCCATGTCTACAATGTTGACATGAGAAAAGATCGAAAGGATTTAGACCTAGATCTAATTTTAAGAAATACACTTTGCGCAGATAGTTTTTTACTTTGACACATGAAAATACAAAAGAAGATCCATTGATTTCATTATATAATAAAATTAACCTTCAATTTTGTGCTTCAAAAGCATTTTTTACATAAATTAGTTACTGATATCTGTGACTACAGATTTCCAGGCGAACTTTTTTTCATTAGACAATACCGTAATGAATCGCGTACTAAAAATTAATTCGTTTAATTGTTTACTTTATAATCCCATCCCTAGATCTAAAACTCTAATTCAACTCTAAGATGATAAAACTTCTCTTCGCACAGATAGTTATATACTTTAACACATAAACATATTAATTAAAGTCCATTCATTTCATATTTTGATCAAATAAACATTCAAATTTGGTTTTCTAAAGCTACATTCGCTTACGAAAGCTGCGAAGCCGAGTTGAGATAGGCCTAGATCGTGACCTCCGTGACCCCAGGCCGTAAGGCTAGTTTGTGACGTAGTAGGTCAGCGACCATTGTTTCTGATCGTAACCAGAGCCTGGCTGTGTGTTAGCGCTTAGGCGAAGTGTTGAAAACTGTAACACAGCCAACGTGTAGTTGTCCTAATGACTATACACAGACGTATTATTAAACTAGACTAATCACTGGATCTAGACTTTATGTATTTACTTAATATACACACTAAGTGATTGTGTTAGCATTAGCGCTTAGGCTGAGTGTTGTAAAATGTAACACAACCAACATGTAGTTGTTGTCCTCCCTCATAACTATAAACAGACGTATTATTAAACTAGACAAATTAGTAGGTCTAGACTTAGATTCTCATAACTATAAACAGACGTATTATTAAACTAGACAAATTACTATGTCTAGACTTAGATTCTCATAACTATAAACAGACGTATTATTAAAGTAGACAAATTACTAGGTCTAGAATTAGATCCTCATAACTATAAACAGACGTATTAAAGTAGATTAAGTACTAGATCAGACTTAGATCCTCATAACTATAAACAGACGTATTATTAAAGTAGACTAATTACTAGGTCTAGACTTTATGTATTTACTTAATATACACACTAAGTGATTGAAGACTGCTTTGTGTGTTGTTGTAAACTGTAGTGTGTTGTAAACTGAACTGTAGCACACCTGGCTGAATGTTTGCATTAGTGCTTAGGCTAAGTGATATAGTCTGTAACTCATTAACGTGTAGTCATGTATGTTATGACTTTTCTATAAACAGTATTACACCTACATATGTTATTAGAATATAAAATTGATCAGTTGCTTTACAACTTAATGTACACACTAATGATAACAAGCATCACAACAGAAATAACACAACATGAAAACAAATGTGTGGTGTTATATAGCAATTTTATTTGCAGACAAAGGATACCACTTTAATGAGTTAAGTTTTTATTGCAATTGCTTAATGAACATATGAAAAAAAAAAATTTCAATAATTTACAATACACATTTTAAAAATACAATGATTACATATAATGTTAATGTAATTTAAATATATGGATGGCTGCCAGTTTAAGCGGTTTGCTCATATAATGTTAATGTTATTTAAATTATATGTTATATATATATGGATGGCTGCCTGGTGGAGCGGCTTGCGCTCCGGACTGTCGCTTAGATTTATTGATGGTCCCAAGTTCAAACCCTGGCTGCTCCCATTCCCAGTCATGCAGTCATTAAATTTCTTTAGAACCACATGAACACAATAACCAGCAACATATCTTATCTTATAGATTACACAAGTTACTTCAAAAAACAAGATAATTACCCATAATATAACATCTAACAGTTAGACTTACAGAGAAACTTTATGATGTTTTGATGAATCATTAAAATTAGGAAAGATAAAAGAAATATTTTCATCTTTTTGATTTATCCCACTGTATCTTAAACCTTTAAATATATGTAGTGTACATGGTCAATAACTTATATAAGCAGGAATCTGAAGGATGTGGGTAGACAATACTTAATTTAGATAGTCCATAAAAAGTGACATGGTCTTCTTATTTAGTCCTGTTTGGTTTAAGTCAATTTAATATATTTATTTCATTGTCATTTTGTGTATTTGTGTACTTAGTGTTTTCTTTAATAGCATTTAAAAACTGTTAGTATTGTTGGTAAAATTTTTTGTAGAATATTGTTCTATGAGTTCTAACAAATTAATAATTTCATAAATGTAGGATACAGTTTTAAGAAGTAGCTTATCACCTTTACCAAATACTTCTGTTTGTTTAAAAAAAAAACATCAAAGAGATGTACCAAGAACAATAGAATATATAATATACTACCTTAACTGGACCAGAACCTTTACAATGTGTACATAAATCATACACTCCTCTTGACAAAGAACATCCAAAACGAAGACACATTTATATTTCTTACACTATCTTGAAATTCACTGAAATCACTGATATGTTTTTTTTACTATTATATCCTTATATATTTGACATGTTTCGGATGTTCCTTCAGAGTTGACGACAGGGGATGGGAGCGGGCAGGGTTTGAACCAGAGACATCGATAAATCCAAACGACAGTCCAGCGCACAAACCACAAGACCAGGTAGCCATCCTGCGACTTCCTGAGACTTAACACTTTTTTTAATGCACTCTCTACTCTTTCATGTGTAGTAGCTAGTCCACAATACTTCATCGTCTTCAAAATGTTAACGGCAGATCTGAAAGTTAAATAAAGTTTACTATTAATATTTTTTAGATGAAATGCAAACTGTAAATAAATACTGTATATAATATAATAATATCAAACATTTACTAGAATATCTATTGATAGAATCGTTATTAAATTAATAGATTTACATAGTTCTAGCCTAAAGTAGTCTAAACTTCCTAGCAATAGCCTCTTTTTATAGTCTTGTTGATCATCAAAAGCATAAAAAATTTAAATTATTTATAATACTAATATTATATGCTAGATGCTAGTAATAATTATTACTTACTTTAGAGTATTCCTTTATAGTATGTAATCCTTCAATACTGTCCATGATACTTGTCTTGAAAATGTTAATGGCAGATCTGAAAGTTTACAATTAATTTTTTTTTAATGAAATGCAAACTGTATAAAATATAAAATAAAATGTATATATTAGGCCTATATATAACATCTAACAGACTAACATTGAATAGAATAATTTGGTATATACCGAGGTATAAAATATGACAGATCTAATAGTAACTGTCTAACAGTCTAATAGAATGAGTCTATGTAACTATAGAATACTAGTAATAGACTACAATAGATTATAGATCTGTACTTCTACTGGTTATATATATATATATAATATATATATCTATATAAAATATATATATGTATCTCTATCTATTATAAATCTATAAGTTACTACCTGTCTATTTGTACTTCTATATAATATACGGACTATACTATGCTATTGGTATATAAACTAGATCTAGACTCTATAATTATTGACAAAATCATTATTAAAGGGTAACTCCGATGGTTTTGACAATTTTTGATATAATATGTGTTTTGATTTATAGATAATGAATATATTATTCTTTTTTTTTTATTTGCAAGAATAACTTAGTAATTGATGTTTTTGTGACATAATTTTTCTGCGCATCCAAAACAGTCAGATTTTCACTGAATTTCTGTGTGACGTCACGACGGTGCACTCAAATCCTATTGATACTCATTGATAGGGAGGCGAAAAAGAAATTATCTTTGATAAAAAAAATTTTTCGTTATTACATCATTAAAATACTTTAAAAGAAATTTCTAATGGTGTATAAATTATGACTGTATGTTTGACCGTAAGAAAATTATGATTTTTTTGTGCTGTTTCGACCTAACATTGGTTGACATGGAAAAAGTGATGAGAGAGCTTGACGCTGGCTCAGCCGGCGAGACACACCCCCAAGGTCAAAAGTTAAAAAGTTGGAATTGAGTTTCGTAGACGATAGATCTACTTATTAAATAAGAAATTTAATAGTAGATCTAGTATTCGTAGTAAATTTCTAGCTCACAAATCTGATTTCATTTATATTTATGAACTTCAGTTGTTTAAAATGTCTCAGTAGTATCATTAATTGAATTCTTTGGCCTGGAAATCCAATGTATTGTTGGTACTGCACCAGGTATTAACTTCAATTTTTTTTTTAAATCCCATTTCCACAGCAGTGAAGTTGCTGAAACAGCTTCTCTCAAAATGGTTTGAGCATAAACAGGAATTAGCTAATGCCTTTGTAAAATATTTGCTCTTCAGGCGAATAAATTTTCCCCATTTTCCCTTTAAAACTTCATCTCTTGGAAACAAATGAAAAGAGACACTAATTTCTGTATCAGCATACTTGCTGATTTTATCTTTGTGATTGGAACTACTGCAACAAGCTGAAGAACAATATTTAATTTTCTTCAAGTAGAAATAGAGGTTTATAAACAATGACCGATTATAAATCAACGTGGAGACTAGATCTAGCTGTGAAGCGTAACAATAAATGCGATCCGATAGGTCTAGATCTAGACTAGAGAGTTTATCGGTTATATAGGTCTAGATCTATATTTAGCCAGCACCTTCGTGACGTCACGTTTTTAAAAACTAAAAACATCTCGCAGAACCCCGTTTTTTTGGGGGCGTGGAGAATTTTCTGTCTAATTTATTAAATATAAAATTTTCCGAGCATTTAAATAAAAAATGATATAATGTTTACTATTACAACTTTTTACGCAGAATTTAAATATGTCAATAACTAAAATTTGAAAAACTATCGGAGTTTCCCTTTAAATGAATAGATTTACAATTAGATCTACATCGTCCTAGGCTAGCCTAGATCAAGTATTCAATGCCTAGGCTAGGCCTAGATTTCTAGATCTACCCACTTTGACTTTATAATTATATAATGATTATCATGTTAATCATCAAAAGCATAAAAGTCAATTAATTATGTATAATGTTAATATGCTGGATCTAGAAATATTTACTTACTTTAGAGTACTCCTTTAATGGTAGGCTACGTAGATCTAATCCTTCTACTAAGCCAAAGGTATTACCGCTGGCCATTTTTTCTTTCTAAGCCACCAGACCATTCATCTTTTGGTAATCGGAAAGCATATCTGCTAGTAGTGCTAGATCTAGATCCTTTACAAAACGAGGCATTTGTTCACCATTGTAGATCTAGAGTTTTAATCCATGATGAATATTTTGAAAAGTCTAAATCATATTTAGATGAAGATTCTATTTGTTTCAAAAGAAATCTTTCTATGTAAACTACACAGCAACACAGTGGACTGAGTGGTTACGTACACACGCATCAATCAGTGACGCATAACCTTGGCCTCTGACCAGTGATGACGTAGGCCGCGACCTGGTCAGAGCTAAGGCTTTCTATGTCGAAGGCGCCGCCTAGATCTATATTCATTCATGAATCGCGTACTAAAAATTATTTCGTTTAATTGTTCACTTTATAATCCCATTCATTTAAAAGCTATCGCTCTTTTCGTTTTTAATAGATATGAATGTATCGGCTTCGGGTAATCCCATTTTCGCAAACCTAATTTTATTTTCGTAGCGAAAGAGAAAAAACTTGAAAGGATCATTAGTTAAGTTTAACATACATCTAAATCCAATCCACTAGAGTGGTAAACACAAACTTAGACCCGCAGGCCGCGGGTAATGTCTGGCGAACATCCTTTCATTAGACATTACCAAATGGTTACACATTAACAGTGATTAACACATCTCTCTACTGAGTCTATTCCTAGGCCTAGGTCTAAAACTCTTATTGAACTCTAAGATGATAATTAAAACTTCTTTTCGCAAAAATAGTTTTAAGCTTTAACACATAAACATACTAATTATTGTCCATTCATTTCATATTTTAATCAAATTAGCATTAAAATTTGTTTTTCTAAAGCATTTTTAATACATTCGTTCGCTGTTCGCTAAATAAAGATGCGTAGCCGTGTTGAGATAGGCCTATATTCATTCATGAAAAAAGGTTACGCATGCGCAACACAGAATG
The DNA here is from genome assembly GCF_947242115.1 of Biomphalaria glabrata. Classification (NCBI taxonomy): domain Eukaryota; kingdom Metazoa; phylum Mollusca; class Gastropoda; family Planorbidae; genus Biomphalaria; species Biomphalaria glabrata. Next base: position 16,541,820 of record NC_074718.1, on the reverse strand, counting down.
AACTCTATAAAAGCCTCTAGATTAGTGTAGATTTAGATCTATGTCTACCTCAAGATCTACTTTATACTGTAACACATGAACATACAAAATTAAGTCTATTCGTCTCAAATTTTAATCAAATATATGTAGGCCTACAAGCAAATGTTTTAATTTGAACAAATGGATTTAAGCCTATTAGCTATTTTGATTTGATAGCTTCATTCACACTATTTTTACATTGACACATTCGCTTTACTTATTACATTATTATTTCGTTTAATTGTTTACAAAACACTCTCAGTGACTATATCGAAAGTAATGCGCAAATAAAGACCCGCGGGTCGCGGGTAACATATGTCTAGTATATATATATATGTAAGCAGGTGTTCAGGGATGGCACTAGGTCAGGTCTAGATCAGAAGCGGTCCTTGGACTTTAAATTACAAACCGAATGACCAGTTGTTGGTCTGAAATTCATGAACACATACATACACCCACTATAAAAGCCAGATTGCACCTTACCTTTGAGAGATTTACACTAGTAACTAGTTAAATATATATTGACATATATTTTTCATTGACTATTCCTCCCCCCATCCTTTACAGTTGGTGGACTCGTACATACATACACTCTCATGTTACACAAATTAGTTTGTGATAGGCTTACCTGTTAATAAATACTGTTAAGCTTTAATTCGTCAAGCATTAACAGCGTTCAAAGTAATAAGGTAAATAAAAGGAAAAAAATATTACGAATATAGATATGTTAACACTTTTGCAAAAAAAAAAAAAAAACAACTCAGCAACACAAGCAATTTAAAAGACATGTAGGTATCCGACTCCGGCCGAATATAATTTTTTACTATTCGGCCATATCCAGCCCCGGCTGAATATCAAAAAGTACTATCCGGTGCACCCCTCGTTTAATCATAATGACTGTAGGCATAAATTTCATTGACTGGTGCAGTTGCTAACATGAAATGGCATGTAAACTCATTACAATATGAGCATATATCTAGTAAAGAAACAAACGATTCATGAGCTTTTTTTTGTGTAAACAATCCAATTCGTAAACTATTTAAAACTTTGTATTATTTTTTTTAATATGCTTTTTTTTATGTGTTATTTTTTTTTTATATTTAGGGATTTATTTCTCATAGCATTTGTTTAATACAAATTGTATAGTGTTTTGTTAAAGAAAATCGACCGGCGCCGAAAAGTCGCATACCGGCGCTAACAATTTTTTTTCCTGCATTCTGAGCTTAAAGTGCATTATCCTGATACAGCTCTTTCTAACTCGGAAGACAATGGATGCGCCCAGATGAGTCTCTGGTTTTGGTTTCGTCTTGAGACAGGCAGAATCTGGTGTGACTGATCAAGCTAATTCTGGATCGGTTGAGCTTGCAACAATTCGTGCGTGTGTATGCATCTTTTTCTGGGCTAGAGGGCAGCTTTCTTTCTCTTGACTAAGGTCACTTCATTTGTTTTTTTTTTTTTGTTTTGTTTTTTGGCTCTCGACGAGGTTCGTACCAGCACGCAGTCTGTCTCCATGCTGTTCTGCCTTGGGCTATTTCCTTCCACATAACTTTCATTTATATGCCTGTGGTCCTCATTGAGTTCTCGTGTCTCGCTTGCAGGCATTTCTAAAGGTTAGTTTTGGGCGTCTCTTGGATTTGACTTCCTCCGCAAACTCAGCATATAAAATGTATTTAGGAATTCTTGAATCTGTCATGCGGTTGACATTTCCGAGCCAGCATATTCTTAGTGTCAGATGAGCGTAAATGCTGTGCATATTGGTAAGTTTCAGAATGTCTTGATTGGAGACATGATCCCTTCATGAAATGCACATTATGCGTCGCAGGCTGCGTAAGTAAAAGTTATTTAATTTTACAATAACTTTCACAAGTGACTACATTCAAAGACCGCCGTTAACAGACTGCTTGCCTATAATGACTGCTCCTTACTGATTCTTTTATCAAGTAACTGAGTAGGATTATGAAAGGCACCAACTTTGAGATGGAGACAGTGACTTAATAGATCATTAAAGATTTAATTGTTAACCAGATATTTTTTTTTAATTAATAATTTCATAAGGTGAGAAAAAAACAATGTCATCAATTTATATTAATATTTTATTTCTTGTGATTGGTAGACCTTCATTTCATCAAATAACCGTAAAAAAAAAAAAAAAAAACATAGGTTGACAACATAAGAACAAAACAAAACAAGGTTACAAAAGACAGTTTGTGTGGAAACACAAACTCAAAATCGGCCCCCGAAGTAAAATGTTTTACATAATTCGGATAATCCTTCAGAGTTGAAGATAGTTTACTTCCTAGTCCAAACCTCCCGCAGGACGACGGGGGATGGGAGCAGGCATGGTTTGAACCTTCGATCGTCGATAAATCCAAACGACAGTCCAGCGCGCAAACCGCACGACCAGTGGTCCACCCAGGTAGGCTTCAATATTTTCAGAAAGAACATCCGAATGAAATTATATCAAAGACAAATGAGAGATAAGAATGGAGAAAGAAGGTTAACAGATCTTGTGTAGTGCCCCAACCGTCCCGCAGATCAAAGGATACGTGAAAGTGAATGTAAAGTTAGATGTGAACCTGGCCTAACTAGTTTGTGGTCTATAGGGCAGATGATGTAAAGTTCATCTGTCGTTGTGGCCTACGGTTAACGAGGGTGTCATGTAGCCAGCACAACGACCAACCGCCTTTGCTTTTCCCCAACTAATGTCAGGTACCCATTAGAGCTGGGTAGACTCAGAAGTTGAAAATCCCAGTCTTCACCAGGATTCGAACCCGGGACCCTCGGTTCGAACTAAATAAGTTAATTTCTTTGAAAATTAGGCTCAATCTCATTTTCGAATTCTGAAAAAACTTCCGCTATATAGAAAAATGTTCACGAAAATGATGTTTATAAGATTACTATTCGTCTTAAATTAGGTATAACATATAATGCATACCAATTAGCTTTTTCTTATAAAAAACTGCTTGCATAATTGATTTTTAAAAATTAGAATTTTCGCTTTCAGGAAAAAAAAAGTAGCCGTTGCATCAGAACTTTGAATGGTCTAAAATATTGTGAAGTCGGATTTTCAATATCTCTTCTTACTCTTCTAGTTTACGAGATCTAAACGGGACAGACGGACAGACATTTCGCACAAAACTAATAGCATCTTTTCCCCTTTCGGGGGCCGCTAAAAACTCTCTTTAAAAAGTTATTAAAAGCTCAATATAGGTAAGGGAGATTAATATGTTTATCAACAATATGGCGGCTGGTCTAGGTATCACTATCTGAGAGTATCTGACCTCCTCGTAATACTAATACCGACGACTCAACTTTTAAAATCTTTATCTTCTTATTTTATAGATTACAGGTGTTACTTTTAAAAAGAAGATAATTACAATCAAATTTACAATTAGATCTAGACTCTAGCTAGATCTAGATCTACATTCTGTTAAAATAAATATAAATTATTATAATATTTAATATCATCTAGATCTATATAAAAAAAATAATTTATAATATAATTTTTATAATATTAAAAATTTAGGTATTATAATCTTATGTCTTAGTCTTATGACTTATCTCTAGATCTTACTAGATCTACTACTTCAACTAAAGTTTAACTTAGACTACTACTAGTCACTTGACTTAGACTTAGTGAAAGTTAGTGAACTTTTACTAACTTTTAGTATTTAACTTAGTCTCTTAGTAACAGACTCTTAAATTCTAAGTTAGATCAGTAGTGACAGTAGTCCTAGCTAGACTAGTGACAATGACAGTTGTGTCACTAAAGAAAGAGCGAGTAGTGACTAAGCCTAAAAGTAAGACTCACTAGAGTAGAGTGTGACTAGAGTCTAGAGTAGTCAGTACTAGTAGTAGTAGTATTGAGTAGATGTAATATAAATATTCATATTATTGTAATTTTAATAGCCAAATCAAATTCATTCAAATTTAATTGATCTTACAAGAGTAAAGATCGTAGTCGATGTGTAGTGCAGACACTTTTGAACCCCTTTTTGACTTTTTTTTTTCTTTCTCAGAAATGGTTAGACTTACGAAAAAAAAAATGAAAACATGAAAATGCTCCTTAGCTAGTCTATAGACTAATAATTATAAATTTATGGTAATTAGTACTGTTTATAAAAAAACAATTCAAGTTTACTTGTGGTGGTGTCGGCACACCTAATGGATAATTTTTTAAAACTAAAAACTCACAGACACAGTATATAAAAGTGATTTAAAAATCAATATAATCTTACAATTCTTTCCTTTAAGCCGTTTTCTTTTACAAAAGAATAAGACAATTCTTTGTCACTTTTTCCACGCTCACTATAGCCTTTAAATTTCTGTTTATTATTAATGTCACAAGTCGCACCCTCTCCCTTCCCCAACTAGTCGAAATCTTCATGTTAAAATGATTTTTTTAGTCCTCCTCCCCCTAATTACATTAATAGCCATGTTACATCTGCTATTTTTTCCCTAGCTGCAAAACAATGTTTATGCTCTAGCCTATTTTGACATGGGTGAGAAAATTTTTGTTTGGAGCAGTTCCACATTTAGGGATCATTATTTCAGTCCTTTCTCCCCCCCCCCTTTCGCTGCATTATAATGGTGGTGCAATTTTTTTCCGTAGCTTCACAGTGATGTCTATGGGCTAGCGTATTTAAACATGGAAGTATCAGCCCTATACAGTTCTCCACTGGGTCCAATCCATGGACATTGGGAGTAAGGCCTGCATGCCTGCTAGTAGGTAGCAAGTTTCCCCCCCCCCCCCCCCCCCCCCCCCCCACTTTCTCCTTTGTTACTTTGTTAGTTAGCCAAGTGTAAATCAACTTCACCATACACCAAGGTCACATCTACCTGTTGTGCTTATCTGTTCAGCCAAGTTTTTAGTGGACTTATCCCTCCCTCCCTTCCCTCTCTAGTGGCAGTCTCTTCTGTTACAATGAATGAAAAGGGGGCTAGACAAAAAGAACCCCTTCCTTCCAATAATAATTAAGAAAATGACCTTCTTCCAAGATTTTTCACACTGTTTCACCGCCACCCCATTTCCATAGTTGTACCACTTTATATAAACAAAACAAAAAAAAATAACATTTTGACATTAAAGCGTATTATACCAGTGTCCGTGGGCTCTTATTTACTGAGAAACGTACATAGGCGCTGACACCCTTATTTATTTTACTTTGGCTCTATGCACTGCATAAGCTATCATGTGTTTTCCTGCCTATTTATAAGCCAAATATATCAGTTTCTATTGCCTGATGCGATATGAGGATTTAAAATAGCCTTATGCCTTGACCTACTTTCTACACACCACAAATGTAGTAGCTTAGCAAAAACAATTAAAATAATGGAGCTAAGAAGGAAAATATAGTGAGCTGACCGTGAGGTGACTGTGTTCATGAGACGATCTTTACTCTAGTCTTAGTTAGTACATTCAATGGATATCTCATACTAGTACTAACTAGATTTAGATCTATCTGACATTGATTGATGATTATGATTAGTTTAGAAAAGTAGATCTAGATTCTAAAGACAGTTGGTTATTGTGCTGGACACATGTCTGTCAAAGGGAGAATGGGCCACGTTGTGAAAAATGGGGCTACTGTTCTTCCAAACACAAACTCACATAACATCCAAAATAATTGTAATTGCTCCCAGGCTAATTTAGCTGGAAGAATACAATAAAATGATCCCCAAATTTCAATCCTAAAACTTTTAAAGTCCTTAAATATAATGTCCATGGTCTTTATCCAAAAACACTTGAAATAACTAACCTGCTTGAAATAACTAACCGGTTTGCGGATGCTTTACTACAAGAATGACAGTGTATCATGGCGTCCCGCTCTGAAAACTGGCGCACAAATTACTGAGGAAAATAGAACAGCGCTGGCAGAAGAAAGCGCCAGAGAAGAAAAGCAAGGACATTGACACTAGCTCCAGCTGGAATAACCTACCCAGTGTGCAGCCACATGAGGAAGTACAAAACCCCAGTGCAAAGCCCTCAGCCCCCTGGATGACAAAAGTGGTCATCATGAAAGTGAAACCATGATGGATGAACTATTTAGAATGCCTAATCTGTGAAAAAGAAAGGTCTCAATACCTGGATATAAGTATAAGAACGATTCCTGCGATTGACCCCTAAACCTCTTCAGTTGGTCTTTAATTTTAAAGAATTAACATTTTAACTAACCGGGTCCACAAATAAATGTGAATGGCCATTTCCTTAATGTTGTGAACACTTTACTTATCTGGCAGCATAGTGTCCTACAATGTGCCACTGTCCAGAGAAATAGACAAATGTCTTTCTAAAGCCAACAGTACTTTTGATAATCTCAAACTGAGAAAATGGCAAAACAGGTCTCTTCACCTAGCAACAAAAATCAGTGTTTATAAAGCAGTGGTTCTCACCACACTTTTTTTTGGCTCTGAGACTTGGGTGCTCTCTCAGAGGCATTCAAGACTCTTTGAACATTTTCATCTAAGGTGCCTTCCCTCCATCCTAGCGGTGTTTAGAATGCTTTAGCTTAGAAAGATATTTATAAATAAAACAGATATAAAATAAAGGGGAAAAAAAACACCAGGATATTTTAAGATTAAAAATGCATTTTTATGTTGCTATACCAGTCAATTGTTCAGATAAGATTATCAAATAATTTTTTAAAGCAATAAATCATGTTTTAAATTAGTAATATTGTTTCATTTAGTTGAACTACTCTAATAAACTAATACTCTGTCTCAAAATAATTTAAAAAATGATCCTCAATCTGATGTTCTGTGACTATGCTTTTCTCATTATATTGCCCACTTTTTCTTCAATCTCATTTTAAGAAAAAATATATTATGGGTAGATAAAATTAAGGTGAACAAACTCCTATATAATTTCCAATTATAGTTTGCTCTCAAGAGTGTCTATTTGTATTGAACAGGAATAATCATAATTAATATTTTAAAATAAAAATATAAGAACCTTATAGCAATAAATAAAAATCTTTAATTTAATGTCAATTAGATAAATTATTTCATTTTCTAATCTAATCACCTAATAATATTTTGACTACTTTAGGTAAGTTAAAGAGTTTTGGCTTTTTTTTTTTTTTTTTTATCTTCAGCCTTGAATTTTTGTATACGGTTGTTCGGACAGGTTGTTGTTTTTTTTTTCGTTTTTTTTTTACTGCTTTTTATCATATAATTGCTTAAATGTTAACTATTTCTTTTTATTTGTTTTTCACAGGAGCATTTATTGCAGTTGAATAGTCACACAGCTATAATGATGCCATATCAATTTTTTTTTTGTTTTATCTGGTGACATAAAAGTATTAGGAAATATCTAGATATTAAATGACGTTATTTTAATATAGAACTCAAACATTTTGTTGTCAAAGACATCTAAAGAACTAATTCACTTAATAGCAAGTATGGATGACTTGAAACAAAACATGAATGAATGCAAAAATGGCATTAAAATTGAGAAGATAGATTGGTCAGATACTCCAGAAAACAGCTTTGCTGGGCAAACTTATGAATTAACTTTAGCAGAAGAGGCACAAGTAAGATACATTTTTATTGAAATGCTAAAACTAAATTAAATTATTGGTTTTAAGTTTTAAATATTTTTTAAATATAAAAACGAAAAGATTGTATGTTTTTTTTTTGGATAAGTTAACACTTTTATTGGTTCTGTTGAGGAGTATCTTATATAGATACCCTCTGGTGAATTAAAAGGGACATAATTGCTATTGCTTCCATTTGCAAAAGTAATTACTGAGTTGTTAGGATCAACATAGATATCAAGTGAGGTCTGAGGTTGATAATAAAATCTTGGGATGAAAACAGGGCTAGATTTTGTGAATGAAGGAACCCTAACAAGTTGTACTACATAATCATGATGTGATTGCTTAGATAGTAAGTAAATCTAGTGTCATCAATATTAATATAAGTGTATATCAAGAGTATTATTTTTTTATAAGTTTGTTCACATGTGCTGCTGGGCATTTTATAGATATTCTATGTAAATCTAAACATGTGTTCAGGACCTTATCATGTTCATATCTTTGCCTATAAATAGATGTACAAAATAATTTAGATTATCATGACTTATAAAATCACATTGTAGACATAATCTTCATTTTGAAGAAGAACTTTTGTTTGGGAAGATAAGTTCTTTTTTATCTGTTACCTGAAAAATATAGTCCCTAAATATCTATAATGACAGGCATTGAAGACTTTAATATAGAGCCCACATTCTATTTCTAAAGGGATCTGAAGAACAAAGTCACTCAAGATCAATGTTGGATGATATGAAACAAGACTTTACCAATGATCTCAAAAATGTCTTAAAAATTGAGAAGAAAGAATCCTCTTTACATTCAGAGACACACAAAATGTCCTCCAGTCTTCCTACTTTTGAAGAAGAGACACAGGTAAGGTAATTGTGTTTTTTTTTTTACTTTCTTAAATGATCATAAACCACATCCTCTTTAAATGTCCATTCCTAATCCACTTTAGGCAGACCCTACTACCATTTCAGCCAAACATAACCAACACCCTGTACTACAGTGCTGAGAAACTGAAGAGAACAACACACTATTTTTCCTTGGCACAGTCTGCAAAAGAGCTCACAGCTCAGCAGCAAAAAGCTGGCTAGATGAAGAAGAAGAATAGAAGGCCAACACACTAGCCACTGAACTAAATAGTGCCTATATTTATCTAATAATGTGCAGAAATTTTGTACCAGTGTGAGCTGATATAAACTTTGTTAAAAAAAGGTTCACATGAAAATGTCCTATGTGTGGCAATGTGAGCAACACAGTTTGCAACATTGGATAACCACATAGATGTGAAATGTGAACATTTGATTTGAAAAAAAACAATGAAAGTAAAACTAAATTGTATAGAACTTATAGATCATTGTGAAGTAACAACGGTAAAAGACTTTTACAAAATTAATCTTCAGATGCTGCTTTTCTTTAGTATTGACTACTATTGCTATTACTACATAACCCTTTTTTTTTAAAAAAGTTCTCAACATTAGACAAGCAAATTATTTATTGAATTGTTTGTTACACGATAAAACATTTAATTTATTTTGTTGTTTTTTTCTTTAGAAATTAACATGTATGAATACAACTCTAGTACCCGTTTAAATTATTAATATATTAGATTAGATAGTATTAAATGGCTATTTATTTTTTATATTTTACAGAAACAGATGGTGAATTGGAATGAAGAAATGACTTTAATGCAAGACATGTATGCAAGAAACACTCCTAACAAAGATGGCTATACAGAGAACTCAAAAAATGAAGCGCACAATTTTTCTTACAACAATAGAAACCAGCAGCTGGTGAATACAGAAAAAAAATTTGACCAATTTCATATAAGTACAGAAACTTTCTCTGCTTCATCTAAAATATGTAATGATGAGATTTATTTAGGTAAAAAGTTATTTAAATGCAAAATTTGTCAGAAAGAATTCACACAGTCATCTAATTTAAAACGCCATGAAATAATACATACTGGTAAAAAGCCATTTAAATGCAAAATTTGTCAGAAGGAGTTCACTCAGCCATCTAGCCTAAAATGCCATGAGATTAATCATTCTGGTAAAAAACTATTTAAATGTAAAGTTTGTCAAAAAGAATTCACTCAGTCGTCTAGCTTAAAATGCCATGAGATAATACATTCCGGTCAAAAACCATTTAAATGTAAAATTTGTCACAAAGAATTCAATAAGTCTTCTAATTTAAAAAGTCATGAAATAATACATTCTGGTCAGAAGCCATTTAAATGTGAAATTTGTCAAAAAGAATTTACAAAGTCTTCTTACTTAAAAAGCCATGAAATAATACATTCTGGTAAAAAGCCATTTAAATGTCAAATTTGCCACAAAGAATTCAATAATTCCTCAAACTTAAAAAGCCATTTAGCAATTCATTCTGATATAAAGCCATTTAAATGTAAAATTTGTCAAAAAGAGTTCACTCAGTCCTCTCACTTGAAAGGCCATGAAACAATACACTCCGGTAAAAAACCATTTAAATGTAAAATTTGTCAAAAAGAATTCACTCAGTCCTTTAGCTTAAAACGTCATGAAACCATGTATTGTAATATAAAACCATTTAAAAGTAAAATTTGTCAGAACGATCTCACTCAGTCATCTCACTTAAAATGCCATGAGTTATTGCATTCTGATATAAAGCCATTGAAACGTAAAATTTGTCAGATAGATTTTACTGTCCTCTAACTTAATATGTCACTTTTGAATCCAACATCGCAATGCTACATGAGCTCAACACACTGTCTGTCATCATCTGGTCAGACTATTGTCAGTCGCTCATTCTCTAGCTTTTCTCATCTAGCTACTGTTGTCACTATTTCCCATTGTAGACCCCAACTCAATTACAGTCCCAGACTGTCCCTCATTCTACTGGGTGTACCTTTACATACTCTAAATAAACATTAACAAAAATATTGCTAACAACTTGCTAAATAAATGCATTGATAATCATCTATATGCCAACTACTTTGTAACACTAAAACTAATAAAAATTATCTTACTCTTACTCTGGCCCCCTAGAATACTTCCTACATGTTACAGGATCTCTGTTGAACAGAACCTACCTAACATCTGGAGCAATCTACTCCCAATCACAGTTCACCAAAAAAATAAATACAAATTCTAGCACTCAACACAGGCCCCTGCAATCACTTCAGGTGGTGTGTGTCAGTCTCTATATAAGCTATGAAGTACAACTAGACACTAATACAGTTTCTTAGTCTGCCCTTAGCCTCGAGTATCGAGTCGCCCTTTGACCTATACAGCTAATTGTCACTATTTCTTTCTTTTGACTGGCCTCTTGTCAAGTCTGTCTGTGTCTGTTAAATGTGAAAACACTTTTAAAACTAAGGTTACTTCCCTCAAACACACAACACTGAAAGTGAGTATCTGGTTTTAAAAATGTATAACTTTTCAATACTTACCTGTTATGTACATTGGATATGCAAGAAAGGTTGCTATTAATAGATTCACCTCCATTATATGAAAATGTGTAACTGGGTATGCTATTTAATTGTGATATTTATCAAAAATAATTTGTTCTCAGTCCTTACATGCCATAAAAGAATTATTCTGTTACAAAATGTGCCAAAATAACATTTATAATTAATTTAAAGAAAAACAAATGACCTTTCTATGTGGAATAAACCAAATTGAATGACAAATTTTCACAAAGAATTCTTGACTTGCTTTAAAAAAAAAGTAGTAGCTGTCAGGTTTCTTTACATTCTTTAAATTAAAAAGAAAATATTAGAAGTAAGAAGTCAGTGTTTTCACCCCATGCATGTCTCTGTCTCAGTGTTTGTCCGTATCAAGGTTTTAAGCATTTGATGTTATCGTTCAATAGTATCTTGGCTTTCAGGTAGGTACGCACATGAAACAGGTTGATTTCCATCTGGTGAAGTGTTTGTTGAAATACTTCTTACAAGAAATGTTGTTTGTATGATTATGGGCAACCTCATTGACATTGCTGTCACAATGGATGCAGCCTTGATGTTCCTTAATCGTACTGCCTCTGGATGCTGGAAACCTTTTCAAGAATGAGATTAGCACTTCACCAATAAATTGTTCATATAGTAGTCAGTTGGTGGTTTCAATTTGTGGAATCTTTGTTTGTAGTTGTCTCGGCTACATTTATAATAACAAAGCTTTTTTTTCCTTTAACTCACATAACCAGCAGTGTCCTTGTCACTGAGAATTTGCACTGCATTAAGTGCTCAGCCCAACAAAACTAAGAACCTGTTTGGCCCATTCTTGGTGCGCTTCTCTTTCAAGTCCATTTTTTTTTTGGTGTCCTCAACAAACTTTGGACTGGATTTTATCTTATTTCTCTGTCTCGTATCTTAACTTTCTTGTTCACCCACCAACTTCTTTCTTTCTGCTATCATTTTTCAGCATTCTAATCTTGGCTCTTGATTCTTCTTCTCTTTTTATTTTAGCTGTCATTTGCTTCTCATGGTAAAACTTCCCATCAAAGGCCTCTAGTTTTTCAGGTCAATTATTTGGCAGTTGTCTATCCGCATGTATGATAACGTACTGACATGACCTCACCTACGTGCGTGCGCTCTACTAGCAGAGCGCGCCCGGTCACTGTCTCTCTCTCTCTCTCTCTCCTCTTTTAGTAATTTTTTTTTTATTTAGCTGTCACTTGCTTTTCTTTTTATTTTACCTGTCACTTTCTTCTCTTTTTATTTTACCTGTCACTTTCTTCTCTTTTTATTTTACCTGTCACTTTCTTCTCTTTTTATTTTACCTGTCACTTTCTTCTCTTTTTATTTTACCTGTTTTTTTCTTCTCTTTTTATTTTACCTGTTTTTTTCTTCTCTTTTTATTTTACCTGTCACTTGCATCTCTTTTTATTTTACCTGTCACTTGCTTCTCTTTTTATTTTACCTGTCACTTTCTTCTCTTTTTATTTTACCTGTCACTTTCTTCTCTTTTTATTTTACCTGTCACTTTCTTCTCTTTTTATTTTACCTGTCACTTGCTTCTCTTTTTATTTTATTGTCACTTTCTTCTCTTTTTATTTTAGCTAGCATTTGCTTCTCTTTTTATTTTAGCTGTCACTTGTTTCTTGTCAGGTTTCACTACCAAATGTAACCTTGTCATTAAAATTAATTGATAGTAATAACAGAGCTCAACGACAAATTCTATTATTTCAATATGGCGCACTCTTTAAAAATGCCAGTGGTCTATGGTCACATTGAATTGTAAATGTAAAATTTAGCCCCATATAAATATCTGGACAAGTGTTAGATACACCCTTCCCTCTGAAAAAAAAAAAATGGCCAGGCATTCTCTCTATTACTGAATACCGTTGTTCTCTGGGAAGCAGTTTTCTGCTCAAGAACTTGACAGGATGGAGTAGAAATAATTTTGATTTGCCCTAGTTCTGCTTTCCCAGCTTTCCCTGGGTGTCTACCTCTTTGACAAATGTCACAAGTTTTAATGCACATTTTCATATACTTATCAACACCAGGCCAATATAAATGTGAATATACTCGATACTTGGTTCTATTTAATGACATGTCCAGCTTAGGGTGTAGTGTCCTAATTCAAAAAACTATTTCATGTCCATTCATAGGGATTACAAGTTGTGTAATATTACCCAATAGTTATCTTTTCTTTCAACTTCTCTGTATACTAGACCTTCTTCAACTATAAGTGATATCAATCCCTTCTTCTTTTCTTTGTCCATCCCTATTTTTCTTTTTCCCAAAATCTAAAAAAGGGTGACCGGTCACTTCATCCCTGGTCACTTCTTTCCTGGTCACTTCATTCCCGGTCACTTCATTCCCAGTCACTTCATCCCCGGTCATTTCACCCCCTGGCCATTTCATCCCCTGGTCACTTCATCCCCCGGTCACTTCATCCCCTGATATTTTGTTCCTGCAACACCACCGATTACGTCCAGGTATTTATTCCATGTACTTCAAGGGAATAAAGCCGAAGCATAGTTATCTCCTCTGCCACACTGTCTGCCACCACGTACATAGGTATCTCCTCTGCCACACTGTCTGCCACCACGTACATAGGTATCTCCTCTGCCATGCTGTCTGGCACCACGTACATAGGTATCTCCTCTGCCACGCTGTCTGCCACCACGTACATAGTTATCTCCTCTGCCACACTGTCTGCGACCACGTACATAGTTTTTTTCCTCTGCCACGCTGTCTGCGACCACGTACATAGGTATGCTCGAAGTAGGATAACAGTTCCGGCATCCCATCGGGTTGTGGCATGGACTCGGCGAGTAATTCAAAGGAATCACTAATGTGTTCTTCACGTACATAGGCCAAAGCCGAAAGACATCTTACCATGCCACGTAACTCGTTACAACTGTCATAGTCACTTTTCATGCCCAATTCATTTACTTTACGTAATACAGCTTGACAGAGGTGAAAATAACATCCCGTTACTCTGCATGTCTGAAACTTCTCTTGTAAAGCTGTCATGGCGCTTTCTCAAAGCATGTAACAATAATTTCTGGTGTTATATTTGGTACAAGTTCTTTAATTGCTTCCAGCAATCTATCATAAGTAAGGTTTTGTCCTGAAGCAAGCAGTACAACACTGGGGGAATCACACCCTGAGTGTATTGAAAGTGAATTGTGTAGAGTTGATCAAATAAACAGGAGACAACCTTGAAAGTACCATCGGCAAACCAACATTTGCTATGTCAAAGCCATTCTAGTAACTGTCGGTCACAGAAAACTAGAAATCGATTATTTTCGCTTTTCTCCAAGGAGTCGTATAATAGAAACTCCTTGTACACTGTTGGTACCTCAAAGTTTGTATCAGCCAGAAGAGATGGCAAAGCTCTACCAATGTCTTTGTTTCTGAGTCGTTCACGATGTTGTCTGAGAGTCCTGCTTATAACACTTTTTCTGGGCAAAGCAATCAGAACAGAAGGAGGTAAGTTGACTATTACATTAGCCTGACAAGCCCCCAGTGTTGTTGTGGTTTCCAACATCTTCTCCTTTATTTTTTCTACTGCGTTCTTTGCAATGGCTTTATCTCTGTTACATTCATGATTGTGAGTAGATGATTGATTGATTACATCATCTTGGGCAGTAACTAATGTTACTGGACATTTGTGTGTTTGATATTTGCTACATCTCCAGTTCATGTTTCTGTTCAGCACCTTCTTGAGCCAGAATTCATATCCTTCATAAACTAGGATAGATCTGCCTTTACTACTTAATGTGAACTCCAGAGGCATTTCTCTAACAGTTCGGGTAGCCAGGCATGGTCATAATTATTCTAATCGCACTTCTATCTCTTAAAAGATTCCCACTACTTGCATCACACCTTGGCCTTTGATCATTATGCTATAGATAAGTACACATCCAGATTTACCATATAATAATAAATTTTTCATTAAGAATACAAAGTGGAAGAGGAAACACCATAAACGCATTAGTAATATGTCATAAAATGTCAAAAGGAAAGCATTCTACATAATCATATTTATATATAAAATATTTAATTGGGGATGAAATGACTGGGGGATGAAGTGACCAGGGGATGAAGTGACTGGGAACCCTAAAAAAGAACTACCATTTATTTGATCCTCTTTAAAATCTATGTCCTATTACATCCACTTACTTAAGCCAATGCTGTCATTATCTTTCGGTTTGACACTATTGTCTTCTGCTTTCATAGCATCACTATATAAAATGTCTTAGCCTGATCAATATTTTTAATAATGATATCCATGAAATTTGCTGCCACAAAAACTCATTTTAAAAATGGAATATCATTGTCTATCCAAGCAAGTGGTTACTGAAAGGTTTGTCCGTCTATTAATTTTGAAGTAAAAAACACATCTATCTTCCAACTTTCTTTTAATATTTCTCGTACGCCAATTATGCTCACCCCTGTATCTCTCATTACAGTAAATTTTCAATCTCTTAGCAATGCCTCAACCATTTTCAATCCTCCTAATGATCTATCCTTATATTCTATAAAATCTAATGTATCAGTATGATGTACAAATAATACACCTTGTTGCATCATTTCTGGTAATGTTCATAGTCATTGCTGTGTTGGACCTCTGTTCTCATTTAGCTTTACTTGACATCATTGAGCAATATCTTCACCCATTCCACAACTATAGCATATTACTTGTGTCCCATCTATGGTTATATTAATAGGACAATGACTGATAGATTGACCAGTGGTACCAAATGCTACATATGGAATATCATTATTAATTACCCTGTTATTTCCTTTACAATATTTGTTGAGCTTTTCGAGGCATCTCTGAATCGGTCTATACAGTCTAAGACCTCTGGGGCTGAAGTTGGCTTTCATAATAAAATATTTTTAGTGCTTCAGAAAAAAGCATAATGTAGAGTCTATCTCTCAGTATAAGGTCAATTATACTCTCTACTGTCATTGGGGTTTGAGATATCTTAAGCCAATTATGAAATGCCCATTTCAAATGGACATAGAAATCTTTCATATCATCCGTCTTTGGGAAAAGTTCATGCTACAGTTTTTGGCAGACTTCTTCTGTGAGTTGGGGATTGTTTTAGGAGCTCACCCATAACAAAGTCATAGTCTGTGAGTTGGGGATTGTTTTAGGAGCTCACCCTTAACAAAGTCATAGTCTGTGTCTGTATCAATTTCATTTATATTATAAATATTTTCATTTCATTTGTGAGTACTGGCCATCTTGTCTTAGATATGTTGCTAACAGTAGCAGTTGTTTCAAAAAGCTCTTAAGTAAATTACATTCCTCATTTTCTGTCATGCATTTGAGGTCATTGTTTATTCTGTGGGGGATTGCTGTTAACAGTTATTTCTTTATTGTCTATTTCATGTTTTTGTGCTAGTCATTTGTCCTCCATTTTTCTTACATGTCTTCTCTCCTCCACTTCCCTAGTCAGTTCATTTTCTCTTGGGCATCTATATATTTAACATTTTGCCCTTTAACCCCAACATCTCAGCCTGGGCTACTATCATCTTGAATGGAGGATGCATAAACTTTGTCATTTTCCTTCAGTGATATTTTTATATTAAAATAAAATAATATAGTTACAAACTAGTTACATTAAAAAAATAAGCAAAATTAAAATAATACAGAGCTTGCTGCTTCTATCAATGGGATTGTCACATACTCGTTTTAGACTCATGGTGACATTGTAATCAGTTGATAGCTGCTGCCTTTTTCACGTGGAAAATTATTGGTCTGTAACTGACCACGAGGTGAAAACCTCAGTTAAGTTTGGGTTTCTGCAGAGCTAGGATGTACATGTATTTTCTCTGCTGTAATATTGTATATTGATTGTGTACTTAGAATATTTCACTGGATTATGTGATAAAATGTATATTCATTGATGGCGGAATTTGCCAGCCTATGTATTTCTTATTTATATGTAATAAATGGAGAGTCTGCTATCAGAGTAGTTCACTTGTTTCTATTGATAGCTGTTGTGCTGTTATATTAGCTGTAGACTTACGAGATAAAAAGTAGTATAGACTTAAGTGGAACAAGGCAACTTTAATCATACTAATATCTAATATGTTCAAATAAATGTCACACAAGAGTGGTGACAGGGATTCAACAGGTAATCCAAAAGGCTAAAGACAATAATCCATGGGTAATCCAATCCTGTGATTTCTTTTAGTCTAATCAAAGCAAATAATCCAACAGGTAATCCAATTATGAGAATAAAATATAAAATAATGGCCTTTACATATACGCGGCACATAGAACGTACCACAAGAGTTAAATGTATAAATATGATATTTAACAGCAGCTTCTTCAGGAACACATAAGCCAGTTAAAGAAAATTCAGTATAATTCAAAGAATTAGCTAATAGGTAATCCAATTAGGAGGAGAAATATTTAAATGGCCATGCATATATACTTTTATTTGGAGGGTACAAAAGCATGCAATTAAATATAAATAGTGAACACATTAGGCATGTTAAAATCATTATTATTAGATTTAACAAAAGCCTAAAATGCAGATGATGAGTTTAAGCTCAGGATGGACTTAAAATCCTTTTTTAGTACATGTACTGTCATCTTTTCATCCACACTCTGCATTTTAGGCTTTAGATCTGCATTTTCTGGATACAATGTTTTGCTTCAGGTTACAGTGTATTCATCTTTTATCTCACACTGAAATTCCAACTGCTATGCTACAATTGCATAGGCAGATCTATAACTGGATACAATATGCAACTTCACTGTTTTGGTACAATTGTTACATCACTGGAGATTGATGTATCCATTGCATGTAGTTGTTTTGCATGCTCCCCAAAATGTCAGGTTGCTCTTGATATATGTATATGTACTTCAATTATCACTACCTATTGTAACCTAGTTATGAATATAACTGTGATAACTAATATAAAGTTAGAATGAAGATTCAGAATGTTGATTTACTGACATATAACTTGTTTATAGAAAATATAAATAAAATACAGGCACAATTCTGGCAAATGAAATATTCAATATAAATTAATATTCTATAGAGCCATATTCCATGGACTGAATAATAGTTACAAAAGTTATTAAAGTCAATAGTACTCTATACTTCAACTCTAGAAACTAAAGGCCACATTAACATTTAGTTACAATCCAATAAAATAAAAGACTTCTCATAAAGCAAAACAAATAAATCTTCAAGTCAACAACCTGACTGGCTCCAATGCTTCTCTAAAGTTAACAGGAGACCCAGACTGACCAGAACTCAGTCCTTAGACTTCTCAGTTTATTTGAGCTTTTCACTTGTTTCTCTTCCAATGTCCTTTTTAATCTCATTTTGTCCTCTCGAATTTGTCACTTTCTCTCTTGCATTTTCTCTCCTTTTCTTTATCATCTCTTTCTTCTTTTTGCTTGATGATTTTCATAACCCACTCATCTAACTTGTATCCTAGACTTTTTTTCCTGTTTCATACAAATTCAAAAGTTGGCTGCTATGTTTCTGACATTTTATGGGCTTAAAGGCCAGGCAACCCAAAGCATTAAAACAATACTTGTACAAAAATATAATACAAATTCAATATATGTAGACTAATGTGAACATTTACTAAATAAAATATTAATTTAATCATAACAGCCAAAATTTAACACTGTACAATAAAATAAAATACTCCAATTATATAACAACAAAGCTTCTTACATGAGTAGGCTTTAAGGGTAGACACACTGATCTTTCCAATTAAACAAGTCCTCCTAATATAATATAGGTTATAAAGATTTCTCACCATAAATACATTGACAAGCACCCTTGTTACCTTGTGCTAGGATTTGGTAGTCAGATTAGTGCTCTTCATACTGGCAAGTTAGTCCAGCAGTATTTAGTGGTTCCTAACTATATTACTTAGGCTACTAATTACTGCCTCTAAGTAATTAATCTACCAAGTTAAACAAATTACATAGGACTTTATTTTAAAAAAAAAAGATGATTTACAAATGCATAAATAAAGGCAATAAACATTTAAAAAAAAGAAAGAATGAACAGTTTAAAACAGCAATACAGTTACTGGTCATATATATAGGAGTAATCAAATGACTTTTTCCACTGAGACACACAAATGTCTCATATCCATAACAATAGTCTCTCTATTGCAGTGTTTCCCAAACTTTTGACTTATGCGTACCCCTTCTAGAATTTTGGTAAGGCTGAGTACCCCTCCTCGCCCCCTCACAAAAAGGATTTATATATATTTTAATAAAATTCAAAATTTAATATTATTTTTTTTGTAGGCCTACATACACAAAATAATAATTAATCTATCACAAGTATTCAATTAGTGATTTTATTTTTTGCATGCATCAGAGACACATCATGCATATTCTAAAAAAAATGGAAACATAGTTTTTACATTGAAAAAGTGGGCGTGTCCACTGAAGCTGTAACATCCCTATCCATTTCCTGATCTTTGTAGAAATTCGTCTTAAAATGTAAAATAGAGCAGTATTTGAGTTTGTAAAAACTTAAAACAAATAATAAAAAGTATTTAAAATGTATGATCTTATTCTAATTTATAAACTAAATGTTTGTTTTTTTTTAAATTTAGTTAACTATGTGCAACCCCTACCCCCTAAAAACTCTTACCGTACACCTGGGGGATATGCTACACCTGGGGGGTATGCGTACCACATTATGGGAAACACTGTCTTATTGATAATCTGATCATAAGAGTATAGAGCAAAAACCGGTCTGATTCATACATGTGAGGATAACTTTCTAACTAAATATTTATAGAGACTAAGTAGATATATATTTACATTAATCATTTTATAATAATGATGTGAATAAATAAAAACTTCAATACTTTATGAAAGGGAGAATATAAACACCTATTTTCCCTTTTGTCTGGTATACAGTAATTGTAAAATGTCAGAGCTGTGAGTGTCCATGTTCCCCTATAGCTCAAGCAAAAAGAAAGCATGAAATTGTACACGATTTTTTCTTTAATCATTATAAATTTAGGCATAAAAAGAGACAAACTATGTGTGCAATAAAATGTGGATAAAAATAATTTAGAAAATAAAGATGTTTCTTTACTTAATACTCATTTTGTAAATGTGGTAAATAACTAAAAAATTGTGTACAGTTAGTTGACTTTTCATACAATATGTCATTAGTGAATGTGTATGTGATTGTAAATTCACAATAGTCTGAAGCATTTAAAAAAGAATGTTGAATGTTTGCTAATAGGGTTCTGATGTATTTTGTATAGAAAAGAAAGATCTTTATGTTTTGTGTTATAATTTATAATTAGAATGAATGGCTTGTCCTTTTTTACTTTTGATACATTGATGAAGCTTCAGCTTGCATTTTATAATAAAAGTCTTTTGGTGTAATCATCTTCAATCAAGTTTTACATTTATCACAATATCATTGATCTAATTTTCATTGCTATATGTGAAGAAAACGCTATGAAGCTGCATTTATTAATCTATACATTTTTAAAATTGAAGATATGACTTAAAGAAATCTTCATATTATTTCTTTAAAGTTACCATTTCTCTTTGTCATGATATAATGTCTTAATTGTAGTTCAATGTAAGAATGATGGTCTGATTACATGAATGGCTACATTTTGATTGTTATCTAACAATCTTAGAGACAATTGTGAGCAATTTTACACAGCACTAAAATTGCCTTGTAAAAATCATAACTAGAATGTTACTAACCACTTTGGTAGAAATAGTTGTAAGTGTCTAAGTTGTGTTCATACATTTTATTATTAGAACGTTGTCTTGCCTATATTTCGGTAACAATTATACACATTATGATTTAATATCAGGTGACCGAGCCTCGCTCGGATGAATAATTTGTGAAGGAAGGATATATACCCGAAGTCATTTTGGGAATATTGTTGTAATTACGAAAATGAACGATGGGGTAAAGACTATCGATCCGAATAGTAGCTTTTTCGTTCTGTCAGTTCTCAATGTAATAGTACATGGCGATTTGAATAGAAAGTCCCCCCAACAGTAAGCCTATAGAAAACCACAGCTCACGTCTTAACGTTTTACATTGCTTCTTTCGCGTAAAACTATTGGGCTATTGTTGTAATTACGAAAATGAACGATCAGATAAAGACTACTAATCTGAAGAGTTGCTTTAGTGTTCTGTTAGTTCTAAATGTAATTGCACATGGCGATTAAATATAAAGTCTCTTAAGTCCTCCTATAGTCTAGACCAACCACATCTCACATCCGTCTTATAGTTTTACAATTCATCTTTTGCGTATAACTACTGTAGGCCTACTATTATTGGCTTGGAAGAAAGTCTTTGCAGTGTTACTTCTCAGATGGTTACGTTCAGACATTTAATTATGGAATTAGTATACATTCATTATGGCTTTAGTACGAAACATGAAGTGACGCAAATCTCTACGTTATAGGGTAAAATAGGCACTTTGTGACAAAGTAAAATGGCAATTTTTTTCTTAATAGACTTAAATCATTGCATTAGTTTTCTAAAGAAACGTTTCCGTGGGGCACCTCTGTTACGCCGAAAAATATGTTCGTCCCCCATACGGGATACGTGCCCTGCCCAGCCTGACTGTGGGACTATAAGAAGTTCGCAAGTAAGGCGCAGAGAAGCTGTGTTATGACCATTTCCTTTGTTTTGGTACAGGACAGTAGACACCGAAGCATGAACACATGGTAATAATTCACCAGCAAAATAATAATAATAATAAGGTTTGTCTTCGAGTCCGAAAATTAATGAGGATTGCAGCTGTGACCTACATATTTTGCCACATACAGGGCAAGCATAACCATTGTCCGCGGTGATCGATTAAGATTTTCTTTTAGCGTCTACGTCTGTCCTCGGCTGCAGATTTTATTTTGGTCTCAAATGTGTATCCGCGTCCTTTGTATAGATGGAATTCTTTAAGTCCGACAGTTACGCTGGACAGAGCAGTATCCTGTATGGGAGACGAATCTCAGACGAACGTATGCCAAAGGCAGTCTTTTTTGGTGAGCTAAAAAGTGGTCGACGTAACACCGTAACGCTTAAAAGTTTAGGCGCCAACTTGCCTTAGCTGACATAGAAGATAGCACAGAACGAGACAGCTGGAGGTCACCAGCAAAATAAATAACAATGTAAAAGGTATCTTCACCACTCTACGCAATTAAAGAGTAAACAATTTATTAAGCACTTAAAACACAATAACTAATCATACATCGGCACATTTAATTTCATTACTTTTCTTTCATAGTTCTATAATAAATCAATCTACAGTAAGATGGTGCGCAAATGTTTAATTAGGTCTAATGGTTCTTTAAAACTTGTTCTTGTTTGCAAAGAAATATTTTAGTATACTGCGATAAGCCTAGTGACGTAAGCAGCGTTTTTCCCGTTTACGTCATGGAAAATTTTCATTCTAGCCAAAATTAATTTTTCGATAATGAGACATTTTCAAACCGATATAACGGTCGACCTCGAGTTTTCCCGATGTGGCCAATGAGTCGAGAATTTTTTTCTCACTAATATGCACGTACCTTGAAATTTTTAAGAAAATCGTTAGAGCCGTTTTTGAAATAAAATATATATATATATATATATATATATATATATATATATATATATATATATATATATATACATACATACAAGAATTGCTCGCTTAAGAGTATAGGATTTTCATTATACATGTTTAAAACACATCTACTTGCACATTCTAAAAAAGTCAATGTTATGGATGTAACGCAGCATGGTGCGAATGTGGGTATTGAATGGAAGGGAGGTTATACAAATTGGTAGCCTGAAAATATGAACATGAACAGAGTTTCCAATATTAGGATAACATTCTTTATCAGAATATTAAAGTGATTATAAAATAGAACCTGAGAGTGCTTGTTTATTTTTGTAGAGTCTTGTGTCTTAACAAGTGGCGCCCAACAGTAGTTCAATCCTGTCTACTGACAGTCAAGTTAGTGGATCTCTAGATCTATTAATTGAGTGAGCTTCATCTACAACTAGGTGCTCCTCTCAATGTTAAACCTGGACTTATATTTGAAAGTTAACTTTAAGTATAATTGTTTAACGAGTCAATTGTTTTGCTGAGTTTAACTACTCAGCTGAACATTACAAATCTAGATTTATACCATTGTAATGAAGGCAAATGGTTCACATGTAATATCAATATCGACTGTATCTTCATTTGTCATGAACTTATTGTCACTAGTAAAGAATCCTATTACTGGTTTCTGATTTACATGCATTTACAATATGTCAATTGTTCCATAGATTCAGTGAAGACCCGCAGACATTTTTAGACCAAATGAACAGCAACTTTGACAATTGGACAGAATCAGCAAAAATAGAAAAGATTTTTGACGAACTTTTATTATACTTGACAAAGTTGATTTTGAGAGTCAGGAGGAATTGAAAATATTCTTACTAGAGAGAAAACCGAAATCTGTAGATGATATAGTAAAATTAATAAGGTCTTATAAAGTGGCAAACAAAATTAAACAGGGGTTGTGACATTGAAGAAATAGTAGTCTTTGAAAAGAGACGGATAACATTTATCACAACAGACCACTGGCGGATCCAGGGGGGGGGGCGGTAGGGGGCGACCGCCCCCCCCCCCCACTTGGTTACCCCCAAATCTAAATATGTGGGGTATCTTATCTTTTCAAGGAGCAAATTGGTTTATTTGCAATGCATTAAGGGCCTATAAATTCATATTAGAATATTTTTCAAATACAACATTATTCAAAAGGTCCCTTTTTAATATGATGAATAATGACCTTTAGGTCAGGAGAATGCAACAAAACGCTTTTGGCGAAACTCACTGATGAATATTGAGCTGTAGATGTCAGAAGAATGCGTTTCTGCAGTGAAGAATGCAAGAAAACGCTTTTGGCCCCAAGCTTGCAAGAGAAAGGCCTCAACATGACTGTTTCTGTTTTTTTTCGCCTAAGTTTGAGAAATACTGCTTTTTTAAAATTCTCATATATTACCTTTACCTTTACCTATCCCTTAGTCTGTTGGACCGTTGGGGCACCAGGCAAGATTTGTCGACCGTCTTTCTCCATTCCTCCCTTTTTTTTTGCCCCTCTCTCAATGGCAGGCCTGTCCATTCTTTAATGTTGTCCTCCCATCGCTTTTTCTGTCTGCCTCTTCTTCTTTCCCCTGGCACTGTTCCCTGAAGAAAGGTCTTTGCGAGCCCCGTAGATCTCGTAATGTGGCCAAAGGTTTTAACCTTTCGTTTTTTCACAATAGTAAGCAGGTCGTCATGAGTAACCCTGTCTCTGATTTCTTGGTTTGTGATGCGGTCTTTGAATGTGATGCCTAGGATCCTTCTGTAGCATCTCAATTCCATTGCTAGGATCCTCCTCTCAAGCTCTGCATTCAACGTCCACGACTCACAAGCATATAAAAATGTGGCCATGACCAGAGAGCGCATCAGTCTAATTTTGGTGCCGAGGGCTAAGCCCTTATCTTTCCATATTATTTTAAGTTTTGAAAGGGCTGCTGTGGACTGTGCTATTTGGGCCAATAGTTTTGGTTTTGTTCCCTCATCTGAGACAATAGCTCCGAGGTATTTGAAGCTGTTAACACTAGTTAGCTTTTCACCTCCAATACTGATGCCTCTTTTAAAGCCCTGATGGCTATTGGTCATAATTTGTGTTTTTTCGGCATTTATTTGCATGCCATATGCTGCGGAAGTCTTGTCAATGCGCATCACCAGGTCAGCTAGTTCTTCTTCTGTCCCTGCTAGGCCGTCAATGTCATCTGCGAAGCGCAAGTTAGTAATTCTTCTTCCTCCAATGCTAACAGTACCTTCATAGCCCTCGAGGGCATCTTCCATTATCCTTTCAAGGAAGATATTGAAGAGTGTTGGTGACAGTAGGCAGCCTTGTCTTACTCCAACTGTGGTTTTGAACCAGTCCCCAATATTATTGTTGAAGTACACCGCACTGGTGGCCTCCTTGTAGAGGTTCTGGATAACTTTGATTATGTTTTTATTAATGTTGTACTTTTCCATTGTCGCCCAGAGTGCTCCGTGCCATACTCGATCGAAAGCTTTCTTGAAATCAATAAAGACATGGAAAAGATTCTCTTGGTGTTGGAGATATTTCTCACAGAGTATTCTGAGGTTTAGGATTTGCTCTGTTGTGCTGCGACCTTGTCTAAAACCTGCTTGTTCTTCTGATATGATGTTGTCTGCTATCGGTTTTAGCCGGTTTAATATAATTTTTAACAGTACTTTGCTGGGATGACTTATGAGGCTGATGGTACGATAGTTTTGACTGAGTTGTAAGTTGCCTTTCTTTGGAAGGGTTATTATGAGTAATTGGGTCCAGGGTTTGGGCCAATCTCCTGATTGCCAGATCTTGTTGCAAATCATATAGAGTGCGTGTATCATAGTTTCTCCTCCCGCCTGAAGAAGTTCGCCAGGAATGTTGTCAACTCCGGCCGATTTTCCCTTTTTCAGGGCTTTTACTGCTGCTGCTACTTCCGAGCGAAGAATCGGATAGTCGCCAACATTGACGACTCATATATATATATATATATATATATATATATATATATATATATATATATATATATATATGTGTGTGTGTGTATATAAATATATGCTGTACGCACGTTTATGCATAGGGTCAGGGTTTACTGGGCGATAGGGTTAAGGTTTGGAAAAAAATTGCCCCCCTCCCCCACTCCAAAGTTCTTGATCCGCAAGTGCAACAGACGCCCTCATTATAACAGATCAGAATCAGAGACAAGGTTGGAATAAGGCTGATAGTAGACAAGGACAAGGAAATAGGGAAGCGAAGACAGGCTATGAGACGGACTTGACTAAAGTTTGTCCTTATTTTCATGTTCGGGAAATCTAGATTATCTTAGTCTTGCCTTAGTTGACATAGAAGAGGGAACCTGGTTGCAATCGGCTTCAAAACGACCCAGCTGGAGGTCGCTTACATAGGCCGCGGGATACACATTTGAGACCTAAAGAAAATCCGCTGCCGAGGACAGACGTAAACGGCGAAAATAAAGTCTAAGTCAACCACTTGCAGACAATTGCTATGCCTCCGCACGATGTGGCAAAATATGTAGTCTATAAGTTGAATGTAGGCATATATTCCTATGTTTATTTAGATAGGTGCCCGATGATAATTTTTTATTTCTACATATAAATGAAAGTTCAATCTAAAATCAACTTGTTTTCAATACGTCATAAACATCAATCTAAGAAAAAAGGATGCGCTTCAATCGATTTTCAATCTTTAGTGCGGTAGGTGACAGTGTGCTTTTATCGATAGGGCATACATCTATGAAATATAAAAAAAAAGCTGTCACCATTATTGAGCATTTAGGCCTACTTCGTTATGAGTTAGTACCAAAGGCGAACTGCCAAATGGGCATGGGCACGACATGGCCTAAAGTGAGCCGATGTGCCAAAAACTCAACTCAACCATATGGGCATTTTGTAGTTTAACGACACTAGTCTAATAGAATTACATTTAGTAATATAATCAAATGACTATTCCTTTAGCCATTAATCTTTCTTTCATTACAAAGCATATATCAGCTCACTCTGTCTGTCTGGTACGAATGTTTTTACTCGTTATTTCTCCCTCGCCCAGTCTCGGATCTTGTTGAAAATGTTCACAATTATTTATTGTACCTAACAAAGCCTTAACTTAAAAAAAATAATAATTAATCAATTTTTTAATTCATTATATGTAATTAAATTTGTCTGGCCAGGGCTAAAAGCGCTTTTGGACGCCTTCAGGCGAGAGTATGGAAGAACAAATCGCTCCGCCTGCCTACAAAAATCAATGTCTACCAGGCGGTGGTTCTCTCAACCCTTCTATATGGCTCTGAGACATGGACACTATTTAAAAAACAACTAAGACTTCTTGAGCGCTTTCACCAAAGATGTTTGCTCTCCATCATGGACATACGGTTGCAGGACCGCACTACAAACAGCAATGTCCTTGCGAACGCCGGTATGGACAGTATAGAGGGACTTCTTATGGTCCGACATCTACGCTGGGCAGGGCACGTATCCCGTATGGGAGACGAACGTATGCCTAAGGCAGTCTTTTTTGGTGAGCTAAAAGGTGGTCGACGTAACAAAGGCGCCCCACGGAAACGCTTCAAAGACCAGCTTAGGCGTCAACTTTCCTTGGCTGACATAGAAGAGAGCACCTGGATGCATGCGGCGTCGGAAATAGACAGCTGGAGGTCACTCACGAAGGCCGCGGGATAAACATTTGAGACCAAAAGAAAATCTGCTGCCGATGACAAACGCAGATGACGAAAAGAAAATCTAAATCGACCACCTGCGGACAATGGTTATGCTTGCCCTGGATGTGGCAAAATATGTAGGTCATAGCTGAGGCTGCGCAGCCGCGGGAAATACTGTATTCCTCACTAATCTTTGGACTCGAAGATAAGCCTTATATGTTCAGATGTAATTCTATGTGGGCAACGTGACCATCTGTGGACATGATGCCGAATCTCATGATCGAAACCTGCACAGAGATTCTTCAAAGTAGATCAGAAGCATTGGGGGGGGGGGGCGGGGTTTGGAGGGGGATTTTGTTTCTCCCCCCCCCCTCCTCATCCGCGAAAAAAATAATTTTTATGTATTTATTTTATGTGTGCATGTGAATAGGTTCTTCCTGGAGTTAGTGGTAAAATTGTAGACTCCCCGCCATTGCCAGTAAAGGGGTCTGGGGAAGCGCTAGGAGATCCCCCAGCGCGGGACGCTGCCACGCCGCAAAGCACCATTTCTGGTATTGAAAACCAACAAAATGCATATTCTTAGGTATCTACAGTGAATTATCCTGCTATTAAAAAAGTTTGTTTTTTTTAAAACCTAATGTGCTATTCTTACTGACTTAGACCCTCCCTTGCCGTTCGGCGCATTTGCCGTCAAGCTGTTTCCACAAAAATCTGTCACTGGTAATGACTGAAGCCTCTTCCCACCTGCTCTAAGGACCTCCATGAATGTGTGGCGCCAAGTTGTACTAGGATGTCATCGCAACTCTTCTTATGCGTAATTCAGTTTGTCAGAGAACATGTCCCGCAAACCTCATGCAACGCTCTGTCACAATCTTACTAAGGGGTCGACTCCCAGTTCGGCTTAGGATTTCCTTAATTTAGACCCGATCTCTATAAATGACTCCTAAAATCTGTCTTAGCCATCTTTGTTGAGCCACATTTAGTGTTTTTCAATTTCGGCAGATGACTATTCACTGCACTTTACTAATGGAGCCCCGCCATTGATAGAAATGTGTAACCTCTCTTGAATACACTCTTGGAATTAAGTGACTGTAGTTTGCTTTAGATTTTATATCGAAAGTGAAGTTTTATCGTCAAAATCATCTGTTGGAGGTTTTAAACTAAAAAATCTCTGGCATTGGTTTTTTTTTTTTCAATTCAAAACCCCATTTAGCTACGGTAATAGAATTTAGTTACTGTAGTGTGCTTTAGAATAATATTGAAAATAGAGGTTTTTCCACCTCAAAACGCTCTGTAGGGGGATTTTAAACTCAGAACCATCTGGAGGGTTTTTAAATTTTGAAAAAAAAAGCCATCTGTAGGAGAGGGGTTTAAACTCAAATCCCCCAATTGAATTGGCTAAGCTCAAATAATTTTAGTGTGTAATTTGCTTCTTTTTATATTGAAGTATTTTTTAGCTTCAAACTCCGCTGAAGGGGGGTTTAAACTCAAAACCCCATTTGGCAACGCTCATAGCATTTTGAGTGCGTAATTTGCTTTTTTTCTTACACTGAAGATGTATTTTTTAGCTTCAAACTCCACTGGAGGGGAGTTTAAACTCAAAACCCCTTTGACTACACTCATAACATTTTGAGTGGATAATTTGCTTTGTTTTTATTATTAAAGAGGTATTTTTTACCTTCAAACCCCGCTGAAGGGGGGGGGTAAACTTAAAACTAAGTCAAAACCCATTTAGCTACGCTCATAACATTTTGAGTGCGTAATTCGCTTTTTTATATTGAAGAGGTATTTTTTTAGCTTTAAATCCTACTGAAGAGGGCGGAGGGTAAACTCAAAACCCCTTTGGCTACGCTCATAGAGTTTTGAGTGTGTAATTTGCTTTTTTTATATTGAAGAGGGGGTTTATCGTAATTTTTAGAGATGGGTTTAAAATCAAAATCTTCCTTAGCTATGCTCTTGGAATTTGGGGATTGTCGTTTGCATTTTTTGTTGTTTTGTTTTATAGAAGAGGGGGATTTAACTGCAAAAAACCCTGGTAGTGTTTTTTAAAACTCAAACCCCCTGGTATGGGGTTTTATACTTGAACCCCCCTGGTAGAGGGTTTTAAACTCAAAACCCTTGGTTGTGTTGGAGCAAGTGATGGTTTAGTATTAAAATCTCACCTAAAATAAACAAAATCAAAGCAAAAATCAATCACTTAATTCCGATCCCCCCCCCCACCTGGGGAGGGGGGAATTTCATATCACCCCCCCCCCGGCTATGATCAGAAGTATGGTATTACCTTCAACAAACCTAAAAGTGAGATCGGAACACAAAGTGTCAGACCTCCTGGGATATGAAATATCTAAAGGTCAGCTCAAGCATGACCCAGAAAGATTCATAGTCTTGCGGGAATTAAATGCTCGTCGAACCTGCGAGAACAGAAACGAAGTGTTGGCCTGCTGGCCTATTATTCTCTATAGATTCCTAATTGCTCAGACAAAATCAGCCTCTTAGCTAAAAATAAACGATTTCCTGTCCCTAAGGAGGTCTAAAAAGCATTCCAGGACGTAAAGGACGAGCTTGAGAAATCCGCTGTTTACACTATAGATTACACTCGTCCGCTAATAGTGGAGACAGATGCTTTTGACATAGCTAGCTACATTTAACCAAGAATGTGGATTTATTTTTCCGGACACTATCGCAAGGTGAAAAGAGACACTCATTGGTGGAAAAAGAAGCGTATGCAATAGTAGAATCTTTGAGAAAGTGGAAACACTTTCTTATCGGAAGACCCTTTACCCTTCAAGCCTTGTCACAGACCAGCGATCCTTGTCCTTTTATGTATTGTAGACAAAATAAAGGCAAGATCAAGAATGAGAAGATCCAAAGGTGGAGGTTAGAGCTATCCTGCTTTCACTATGACGTCGTTTACAGACCAGGTAAACAGAACACTGCTGCCGATACCTTTAGCAGAAATCGCTACTTATCCGCAATGTCACGTAACGACTTAAAGTTACTCCATAATAGTTTGTCACCCTGGTGTAACTCGTATGCTACATTTTGTGAGATCAAAAAGTTTACCTTTTTCTTGCAATGACGTTAAAACAGTGATCAACCAGTGCCAGACATGTGCTGAACTTAAACGATTCTTCAGGCAACCAATAGGACAATTAATCAAAGCCTCTCAGCCATTCGAAAGAATAAGCATGGACTTTAAGAGGCCTCTCCCTTCTAATTCACGCAATAAATATCTACTTACTGCTACTGTTGTTAAATGCCTAAATAAGTTATTCCCCTTATTCGAGCTACACTCCTATGCCCATACCGACAGACGTACTTCTTTTATGTCTACTGAAGTACAGAAGTATCTTAACGAAAAAGGAGAGGCTACGAGCAGGACCACGCCTTATAATCTTTGAAGAAACGGTCAAATAGATAAACTGAATAGTAGTCTTTGGAAAGCTATAACTTAAGCTTTACACTCCCATGACTTGTGTACATCTCAATGGGAACTAGTATTACATGACGCGTTGCACTCAATTCGGTCACTTCTGTGCACGGCGACGAACAAAACTCCATACGAGAGACTCTTTGGATTCTATCACAGAAGTAGTTCTGGAACATCCCTACCAACGTGGTTAACATCTCCTGGTCCCGTGTTAATAAAAAGAAATAATAGATCCTCAAAGTATGACCCATTAACAGAAGAGGTAGAGCTAGTGAACAGCCACCCTCAATACGCTCTTATAAGAACACCTACGGGCCGAGGAGAAACAGTTTCATTAAGATTGTTGGCGCCCAAAGAAAATGACTGTTTCACAGAAAATGTGAGACCCCTTGTGCTGAGAGACGATTCTTCCGAAAATGCGACACCCTCACTTCAAAGCGAAACAGAAAACAACGCAGAGATTTCTGAATCCTCCAGCTAACTAAACAACCGAGTCAATCTAATCGGTTGAAGCCTTGACCATCGAGTCGTTAAGTAACTTTGTTGGTACTGATAGTACCAATCCAACCTGCCAATACAACCTAAGAGAAAGGAAATCAAAACCCAACTACAGGGTTTAACAGACTAATTTATTAAATAAACAGTTGGCTATCAAACAGTATTGCAGATGTGTTTAGATGTTTTATTCACCATTGTATTTTGCTTTGACTATCTGCTGTTGTGTTTTATGTATAAAATATTATGTAATTAATTATGTAATATAGCGGCTGTTGATTTATTGTTGTTTTTTTAAATATAGGATCGAGTATTTTAACATCTTAACTCTCGTTGGCTACGATTGTGGAATTTGGGGACTAAAGTTTGCTTTAGTTATTTTTTTGTTAAAAAGTAGGTTGTTTTTTTTTTGTTTGTTTTTTACCTCAAAACCCATTTGTTTCGGAGGGGGGTGAACTCTAACCCCTTCCTCGGCTACGCCCATGAATATCATACTTTGTACACCTCGCCAATAACTTAAGGGGTAAACATGTAAGCATGTTATATTCAGTGTCGTGAATACAGAAAGGAATCTGACCTATCATAGTTCGCGATATGTATTCGTGAAATAGTCAGCCCCTTTATTAAAGCCCTTTTTTCTGGGGGGAGAGAACGGGGTGAAGAGAATGTAACCTATTTGTGAATCGTTTTTAATTATCATAAGAACCTCTAGCGTAGAAACAGCGACGCTAAAACGGCTGTCGCAATTCTGTTATGGAGTATATGGGATTGACACATACACATTTTTTTGGACATTACTAAAGAAGCATGAAAGTTAAATTTGTATTTAGTATTAACCTACATGTATTTTTTTTAACGTGATTTCGATTTTATGTCATCTATTTTATCTTATTGTTCTTATAGGGGACATTGCTGTACAAAGAATGCCCACGTAAAGGGGTGCATATCTTTTGTATTGTTATCTTCTTTCGAAAGTAGGACGTTAATCTAGTATACCATAAAAGGTGACGTCATCTCCCTTGACGAAGGTTGATATATGGCTGTTAGATCCTACAGATATATTTAGTTTGTATCATTACAAGGGTTTATTATCAGTCGCATTCCCTGGTAATGTAGTCAGAGGTGACTTTTGTACGTATGTATTCTATATGTAGTTATCCTACTTTTATAAATCTTTCGCTAGTTTTTTTATTTAGATGTATGTAATTTTTTGTTTTTGTCTTATGTATAATTTCATAATTAATTTGTTTGTTTTTTTCAAAATATCTTTAAGGTCTCATGAATCAGAATCATTTTTTAAACACTGAAAAAAAAAAAGATTATATTGAACAAATGGATAGTATTAATGATTGTAATCTAAAATATAAAGTAGAATGTTAGGCGTATGTAGCCTATGTATGTTCCCGTATAGAAATCAAAACCGTTTCACCGATCTTGATAAAATTTGGCAGAATTGTTCCTTGGGTACTAACTTAGACCGTAGTGTATGCATTGTAGTCCTAAAACAAACTTAAGACCCTCAAAAAAAAAAGTTGTCCGACTCTATTAAAGCTATAGTATTTATGGATCTAGGCCATGTTTACAATGTTGACACAAGAAAAGATCGAAAGGATTTAGATCTAGATCTACTTTTAAGAAATACACTTTGCGCAGATAGTTTTTTTACTTTGGCACATGAAATTACAAAAGAAGGTCCATTGTAAGATTAACCTTCAATTTTGTGTTTCAAAGGCATTTTTTACATAAATTAGTTCCTTATATCTGTGACTACAGATTTACTGACGAACACTCTTTCATTAGACAATACCGTAATGTTACACATTTAACTGTATAGAGTTTAGCCCTTGTTATGTAAAGGGAGTGTGATCCTTAAAGGATTACGGGCACGACATGGTCTAAATTGTGCCGATGTGCCTAAACTCAAACTCAAACACACATCTTTCCATTCCTAGGTCTAAAACTCTAATTCAACTCTAGGCTGAAATAACTTTTCTTTGCACAGATAGTTTTATACTTTAACACATGAACATACTAATTATAGTCCATTCATTTCATATTTTGATCAAATTAACATTCAAATTTGGTTTTCTAAAGCATTTTTAATACATTCGTTTATGAAAACTGCGAAGCCGTGTTGAGATAGAGATTCATTCATGAATCTCGTACTAAAAATTATTTCGTTTAATTGTTTACAAAACACTCTCAGTGACTATATCGACAGTGATACGCAAATAAAGACCCGCGGGTCGCGGGTAAAATATGTCTAGTCAGTTATAATAGAAAGCACATTTGTATAAGTATATATATGTAGGCCTATCCTAAGTAAAGCTTATATCCTATTGTTAATACAACATTCCTATTTGTAGACTTAAAATCCAATAATGCTTTGAGTAGGCTAAACACTAATTCGTTGTAAAATGCTAAATATTTGAATATAACAATAATGTTCTGGTGATTGTTTTGTTTATTGCGCAATGACACCCAAGTGGAACATTTTCACTTTGGCAAAAGCAGATATCTTAAAAAAAAAAGTGACAATAGCATGATTATGTTCATTTAATGTATGTCTCTGGATCTATTTATATACCGGTATAATTATAATAAGGCTTGTCTTCGAGTCCGAAGATTAATGAGGAATGCAGTATTTACCGTGGCTACGAAGCCCCAGCTGCGACCTATATATTTTGCCACTTCAACATAATCATTGTCCGCCAGTGGTTGATTTAGATTCTACTTTCGCCGTCTGTGTCTGTCCTCGGCAGCGGATTTTCTTTAGGTCTCAAATGTGTATCCCGCGGCCTTTGTAAATGACCTCATCAACATATTATCTTGCTAAATACGAGAATGAACTACTATCAAGCCATGGGTCTTTTTCTCGGAACATGATAGGGGACCATTGCAGTCTCCCCCTTATCCCCAAGATGACTAAGGCAGTGTCTTGATCGGTATTTCTTAAAGGTGTGAGAGACACAAACGTAATGTAAAACTGTTTTCATTAAGTCGGTTTCCAATATAAATAATAATGAAGCCTACTAATACGCCTAAGCTTTAGGGCCATAAATGTTTTAAATAGAATTGACACTCACATTACAGTTGTGTAACAATCAATGTTTACTGTATTGTGATTTTTATAAAGAAAACATACTTATGATAAATTGTATAGGGAAATTTAGGCGGTAAAGTTGATGGTGATGACAAATGCCGGGTAACATTGACGTTAGTTACAACACTGAAATAAAGTCTAGGTCAACTAATGCTATTTTTGACTAAAATGGAATGAATCAAACCTTCTACTCAAATGACTAAATCATGAACAAATTCTAATTTTATTTATAATTTGACTAAGTTTGCTTCTAGAGTATTGCGTTTGTATTAAAACTTCTAAAAATCAAATTAAATTAGAAATAAATATTGCTCCTGGATTCTGGATTCGACATGACTCGAGATAATGACAAGACTTGTTAGGAAAAAAGTCATTACATATGTATGTCAGTTTGGTTTGAATACGTGACATCCATTCTCATTGACTGTGGTGGCTGCTGGTCCTGCGGAAGTTTTGGACTAGGAAGTAAATTATATTAAAAACTCTGAAGGAAGATCTGAAACGTGTCAAACATTTTTGCCCCACAAAATAATCCAACATATTAACTCGAATATATTATATATAAGTATTTTTGTTTAACAGTTAAAATACATTCTTATTTCAACAGCTAGTGGTATGAACATTTAGTGACCTCCAAATGGCTGCCGAAAGCATCAATCTATTGGACCTAGGCAACGATGAAATGTCGGAGATGTTCAGACAGAAGCCTTGCTGTACCCTTCACACAGATCAATGTTTAGACTTTTACTGCAGAAAATGTCACGAACCCATATGCAGCAATTGCACTATCGTGACACACAATGCAATGAATGGACACAGAATTTTTGATTTTCGTCAGTATTATGAAAGTCACTCAGATAAATTCCGCCGACAAAGAGAGACCTATAACAAAACGATGAATGATTTGGCTAATTGTGTCAATATCCATAGTTCAGCCATTAGACTTGTCGAAGAAAAGAAAACCGCTCTTTTAAACGCGGTGGAACGTGATCTTAATGAAAACATAGAGCAACTCAAAGCACGAGCCAATGTTCTGAAACAAAAGATTAAAAGAAAATTTAATTCTCAACAAGAAACGTTTCGATCAGAAAAAGAAAGTCTTGAAACTCGCAAAAAGAAATTAGTTTCATTATTAAATGACTATGACAAGTCAGTGGATATTTCTGACAAATTCGCAACTGTAAAAATGTACCACCAACTGAAAGCAGATTACGGAGATCATCGATCGGCTGTGTCCAGAACTAATCAGGTTCCAATTCAAAATTACTGGGTGTTCTTCGAAGAAGACTGGAAATTTCAGAGCGCTCTTCGAAGCCGAGGAAAAATTAGCAGAACAATTAATACCACTAAAGTATTGTACTAAAAAGAAGTCGAGCTGTTTATTTACTTTGGTTGGGGGGCGTATTTCAGTTGTAACAATAAATTCCAGGCACTTCATACTCTGGTACATCATAGGGTGATTTAAAAATCAATAAAACATATAAAAATCTAAGAATATAAATGTAGATAAATGTCAGCGGGTTATTTTGGGATAGTCATTGGGTGACATTTTGTTCGTGTTATGGTGTGACAATGTAGGCACATTGGGTGACCTTGGGTTCATGTTATAGTGTGACAATGTAGGCACATTGAGTTCATGTTATAGTGTGACAATGTAGGCACATTGGGTGACCTTAGGTTCATGTTATAATGTGACAATGTAGGCACATTGAGTTACCTTGGGTGCATGTTATGGTGTGACAATGTAGGCACATTGGGTGACCTTAGGTTCATGTTATAGTGTGACAATGTAGGCACATTGAGTTCATGTTATAGTGTGACAATGTAGGCACATTGGGTGACCTTAGGTTCATGTTATAGTGTGACAATGTAGGCACATTGAGTTACCTTGGGTGCATGTTATGGTGTGACAATGTAGGCACATTGGGTGACCTTAGGTTCATGTTATAGTGTGACAATGTAGGCACATTGAGTTCATGTTATAGTGTGACAATGTAGGCACATTGGGTGACCTTAGGTTCATGTTATAGTGTGACAATGTAGGCACATTGAGTTACCTTGGGTGCATGTTATGGTGTGACAATGTAGGCACATTGGGTGATCCTGGGTTCATGTTATAGGCATATTGGCTGACATTGGGTTCGTGTTATAGAGTGACATTGTTGGCGCATTGGGTGACATTGGGTTCGTGTTATAGAGTGACAATGTAGGCGCATTGGGTGACATTGGGTTCATGTTATAGGCATATTGGGTGACATTGGGTTCGTGTTATAGAGTGACAATGTAGACATATTGGGTGACATTGGGTTCATGTTATGGAGTGACAATGTAGGCGCATTGGGTTCATGTTATAGTTTGAGAATGTAGACGTTGTCAGGATGAATGTATGCTTTTAATGTATGCATAATCAGGAGAAATACTTGTGCTTTCAGACATCACTCATAAAATGAGGAAATTACACTTGATATAGCGGACACGACACAAATAATACGTTTAATATATACAATATCTTGGTCTCTATTAAGTTCTTATAATGACTGCCACTTACTGGCTGCTGATTGCTCAAGGTTTAAAGTATTCCCCCCCCCCAAAAAAAAAACACGAGTGTTGTCAACTACTCAACTCTCAAACTAGAGTGTCCTACTGGAGGGCACCAACTTTGGTTTCTTTCAACTTGACAGCATATAATTATCATAAGTAGGGATCAAAATAGATCTGAAAGTTATCTCTTATTGCTTAATAATACAATTATTTGGTTCAAATTGAATTCAATAAATATTTGACAAATGTTTCTCAATTTGACAAAGTGTTACACAATATATTTGTTGTACCAAAGAAAATGTCATACTAGAGCAATAATCCAATATCAATCATATTCATGTAAGATAACTCAATTCTTTTTTTTTTAAATAAATATTTTACATCTCAATTAATTCTGTACATGTACTTCAAATACATTCATCCACATTCAAGTGTGTCCAATATTTAGAACTCTTTATCATACATACATCCACATTCAAGTGTGTCCAATATTTAGAACTCTTTATCATACATACATCCACATTCAAGTGTGTCCAATATTTAGAACTCTTTATCATACATACATCCACATTCAAGTGTGTCCAATATTTAGAACTCTTTATCATACATACATCCACATTCAAGTATGTCCAATATTTAGAATTCTTTATCATACATATATCCACATTCAAGTGTGTCCAATATTTGGAACTCTTTATCATAATTATATGTGAACAAATTGTGACCATAATTTTTAATGACAATGTCCTATGTCACAATGTGAAAAATAGGTACAATAACTTTTCATTCACAATATCTTCTGTAACAATATGAAAGAATTCCTTTAACAATATAATATATACCAATATGTAAGAAGTCTTCTGTAACATCCACAGTATCATGTGTACATTGTTTGAGTACGAGAGATTCATTTTTGTTTGCACTAGCATGTGACAAGAAAATGTTGGTTCCAATGTTGTAATCAGATTCCAATGTTTGTTAACAAATAGAGTTTGCAAACAATGTGTTCTAGTTCAACGTTTAAATAATAACATCCTAGTTATTGTGAACATTAATCCCAAGTGAATAAGCGATGTTTTAAGTCGACAACTCTCTGATACTAACGATGTGTTCCTTAATTGGTGGTCCGTACCTTTTATGTAACTAAATTTTGTAGTAGCGAAAGTTTTTTTTTTATTTGCATCCACATTGTCTCCCCATGTTTTAAATGTTCCCAAACTTCTCTATATTCAAAAACAAATGTCTTGTACCATTGGACACATTTCTTTTTTTTTTTTAAATCAGAATTAGGAAGGTCATAAAAACATATTGTTTTGTTTTTTTTTTTGTATTAGAGGCTTTTTACTCACTGTACTAACATTTGGATAGGATCCAATCATTACTGGATTGATAGTATTTTCAAGTATGACAACTTTTATTTTCCCATTTACCCATGGTGATTTGATTTCAGCCATGCCAGTTTTGCATTCTATCTTTCTAGAGTTTGGTAAGGCTACAATGACAATATCATTCTGATAATCTTCTTCATCTACTAAATTGGCCTCTATACAAACATTATTAGGGTCTCTTCGTCACCTATGCCTAGAATATCCTGATCATTTCTAGCTCATAGACTTCTATTTGCCGATTTTAAATGTTAAAGGTAATCTTTCTTTTGTTATTATTACTTTGGGTGAATTCTAAGCTTGGCTAGTGTTTTATCATTTTATATTTCTTATTTTTCTGTTTTGACTATCATCTGGTTGCATTTCATCAGGTTGCATTTCACTACCATTTGTTTGTGTGCAAATGGTTTGGCAATTTTTGTGTGTGTGTTGTTGTTTGTATTGTTTTACATTTTACATGGTTGACCTGTGTTTACTGTTTAATGAGTTAAGCTTTATTTATTTACTTTAGAAACCTCTGTAAAAAATGAGTTTGACTTTATTTATTTATTGTAGGTGCATTTACAAATAAATCACTATCTATAATTTTATTGGAACTTAATTCAATTTGATATTCTTTGTCTGTTGTCCTAGTGCTAGCTTTGAAGTGTTTGACTCTAATGTATCTTCCTTGAAATAAAGTATGATGAAAATATATTGATAATTTGATAGGACAATCTCTTTGTGTTTTCAAATAGACTAAAGCTGTTTTGTTTGATTTGTCTCTCACCTATTTTGATATCTACCCATTGGACAAAAGCCAAGTAAATAAAATAGTTCAAAATGGTTTGCCATCTCGTCAGTTCTTGATAGACTTGAAATGTTTACTACATGATCTGTATAATGATTTGTCTTATTCGCTACTTCATTTCTCTCTAAATTTTTGCTAACATTATTTTGTTGTTCAATTACTTGACTTTGTGTTGTAGAAATAGTAACATCATTTTCTTTATGTTCATGTCTGTGAATCCGTTATATTAAATCTTTTTTCAATTATCTCTTTAATT
The DNA here is from genome assembly GCF_947242115.1 of Biomphalaria glabrata. Taxonomy (NCBI): domain Eukaryota; kingdom Metazoa; phylum Mollusca; class Gastropoda; family Planorbidae; genus Biomphalaria; species Biomphalaria glabrata. The sequence goes on along the minus strand of NC_074718.1, from coordinate 16,502,572 downwards.
CCTGGTATTTCTCTGATAATCTAATCCACTGCAGGGCTATCTTTTGTTATCACTTTATGTTCACTGGTTAACCACGGTGATTCGATGTAAGCTAATGCTGTCTCACAGAAATCACACAAATCTTTATTAGTATATGTCAGTGTGACTTTGTCTTCTAATATCTGTTCAGGTTTCACAAGCACTTTTTGACTATGATTGAAGTACATTCACTGGCACAAATAGTAACAAAAATGTAATGCCGTTTTCAAAGGATAGATGGACTTCTAATATAGCTTCTTTTGTGTGTACATATGCTGCTGTTTTATTTTGAATCAGTCTTTCAGTTACTACTGCTGGCGTGCTGCTATATGTTGCCTTGTGCGATAGTTGTGTATGTTCTCTTTCCATTCTTTCCAATTGATCTCTATTTGACATTTTGTTTGGTCATCTTCTTTCGTTTCCTTCATACGATCTAGTGTTAGTTGGACTGTAGCTTGGCCATGTTCTTCTGTTTGTTTGATATGATCTAGTGTTAGTTGGACTGTAGCTTGGTCATGTTCTTCTGTTTGTTTGATATGATCTAGTGTTAGTTGGACTGTAGCTTGGCCATGTTCTTCTGTTTGTTTGATATGATCTAGTGTTAGTTAGACTGTAGCTTGGCCATGTTCTTCTGTTTGTTTGATATGATCTAGTGTTAGTTAGACTGTAGCTTGGCCATGTTCTTCTGTTTGTTTGATATGATCTAGTGTTAGTTGGACTGTAGCTTGGCCATGTTCTTCTGTTTGTTTGATATAATCTATTGTTAGTTGGGCTGTAGCTTGGCCATGTTCTTCTGTTTCTTACTTCACTGTCCTATTGTTGTTGATACTAATTCCTTCTGTTATAGTTTGGGCTGTAGCTCTGATGAGTTCTGTTATTTCTCTTATATATGTTGGTTCTGTTTGAGTTCTGCTGTTGTGGTGTTTTTCTTTTCTTGCACATTGCAGGTTTTTAGAATACTTATATTTATTAGGTGATATTTGATAACTGTTAACAGTTGCTGCTAAATTATATATTTCTATTTACTGATACTGATATACTGATCTTCGAATGTGAGTCTTTGTACATTGTTAAATTTGATACAAGCTCAGCTTTTTAAAATATTTTTCTTTCCTTAAGAAATGAGAATACTCAAACTGTAACATTAATTGACATATTTTCAATTAAGAAAAAAACTAAAATCTGTTTAGGGTCTTCTAAGTTGCAATGTGAAAGTTGTAGCCATGTTAGCATGTTTTGACGCAATGCCATGAACTGTTGCGTTCACATCTCCGTTTTTCCTCAGACTTTTCTGTATTTCGATTTTGTACATAGTTCTCAATAGTGCTCTAGAGTCTTTCCAAAATTTTCTATTAGTCTAGTTTTCACAATGTTATAGTTTTTTCGTTGTTCACTGGTTAATCTATCAATGTTATTCAGTGGTTCACCTATGAGGTTTGCTAAACTTTGTTGAGCCATTAGTACACTGGTCATATTTAAAGTTTGTCGTATACATTCAAATTGTGTGATTTATTGTTGTTGTTATTGTTGTTGTTATTGTTGTTGTTATTTAACCGATAACTTCCCTTCTCTTTTTTTCACACTTCCATTGAAACGGTCCCACTAATACACTTTTTTTTTAAACTCATCAAGTCTAGTCTCTATTACGTTGAAATGGAAAGACCCCGTCATGAAGTCTAGTCTCTGTTACGTTGAATTGGAAAGACCCCGTCATGAAGTCTAGTCTCTGTTACGTTGAATTGGAAAGACCCCGTCATGAAGTCTAGTCTCTGTTACGTTGAATAGGAAAGACCCCGTCATGAAGTCTAGTCTCTGTTACGTTGAATTGGAAAGACCCCGTCATGAAGTCTAGTCTCTGTTACGTTGAATTGGAAAGACCCCGTCATGAAGTCTAGTCTCTGTTACGTTGAATTGGAAAGACCCCCTCTGTGTCCTTTTTTTTCTCTCTACCTTCCTATTTCTATTGAACACTTCTTTTTAAACCCTTGACTTAAATTGAAACATCCCCTTTTACAATGCCTCCCCACACACACACACACCAAAACACCGGTGAATTATTGTGTTGCTTTTCTCCCTCCCACACACACACACCAAAACACCGGTGTTACTTTTCTCCATCTCCCTCCTTCTCTTCCACTACCAAACAATTAGTTGTACATACAATCTTTGACTTGACTTTGACTTCAATACCGAAATCTCAAAAGTACTCTATAGGCCTATTGTTTTGGGGCCTAAACCCCTTCCATCTTCTTTGCACGTTGCGCAACGTAAGACAATCCTACATAGTTGTGACCCTCACATTTTCATTTAAGCATGTCTCCTCTCGTGGAACAGTTCGCAAATCAGTCCAATTTTTACATATGACTTTAGTTTTTATTTCGCCCGTAATAAATCTTGACTTTACATCGAAGAAGATTAAATTTTTTTTATAGCTCGTGGAAATCAATAAACTCAACTGTCACATGCTGTATGAAACAAAATATACTCCTCCAATCACCCACAGGTATACACATACTTTTAATAGACCCTCACTTGACAATTCTTAATATTTTTTAATTCTAGAGATAGTATTCATGGAGGCCTAGATTTCTATTTGATCTCTCTCTCTCTCCTTCTCTATTTCTCTCTTTTTTTCTGAGCCCCGCCCCTTCTTTTTAGTTTTTCTGGTACATCCAGCGGTGGATTTTTACTTCTAGATTCTGCCTATGTGTAAAGTCATGTAGATCATAAGCGTAGCCAGGAGGAGTGTCGGAATTTAGTTACTAATTTCTTGCTTTTGATTTTGTTTATTTTAGGTGAGATTTTAATACTAAAGCATCACTTGCCCCAGCGCAGCCAATGGGGTTTTGAGTTTAAAACCCCTAGCAATCCCTCTCTTTTATAAAGCAAAAAAAAAACAATAATAATAATGCAGACGACAATCCCCAATTGCCCGTCAATTCAATAAACGGTATCTCTTACTTCCCCTCCCTCGTCCTACAAAACAATCCCTGTGTATTCATTGACGTTTCAGCTCTATTTTATCCTTGCAATCTACGCATCGAACGCCTCCATAGTATTTGGCCTAACCTCCCCCACCCACCCCAGTTTAACGCTTTTCAAACATAATCTTGGACCCAAATGAATAGTTGAATTAGAACTGCTTGCTTATATTGACCTCCAACACATAAAAGCGAACTTCTTGACTCAAAATTAAAGTAACACTTTTCAAACTCCTAAACTCTTAAAATCTACTTTAGATCTACTTCCAGATACAGAAACTGGATGAAATCTATATTATATTTAGGCCTACATAGAAATATAAGCAACGGTTATAAACTTCAATAACATTGAAGCAACTTTAAATGTATTCAGTTATACGGACTACTGCTGACTACGCCATGTTTGCACTAGACTAGATAAAGTCCCCAGCCAAATTTAGATTGATTTATTTCGTAATTTGAAAAATTATAACAGTTAAACTAGAGTTTTCCCCATGTGGCCAACATATAGGAAACTCGTTGAAGTCAGCGTCTAGCTTCCAGGAGTGACTTGAATTGGGTTAGGTCTATTGTAAAATAAGATATGTTGTATACAATGTCTACAAAAGCAAGTTTCGCATAAAGAATAATTTACACAGAAAAAAGAAAAACATTCATTAATACATTTTCTTAAAAGACCACTTCAAATATAATTAAATATAAAAAAAATATTAAAATTTGTTCCGTGATCTTTGTGAAAGTTCTTCAGCTGTCTTTTTCACGAGTCATTTGCTTTTAACTACTTTCGGCTAAATGCCAGTGAGGGTGAAGTAGAGCTCATTCTGTGCATAAGAAAGACTGCTTTATTAGCGGCCCCCGAAAGGGGAAAAGAAGCTATGAGTTTTGTTTGAAATGTCTTTCCGTCCATCCCGTTTAGATCTCGTAAACTAGAAAAGATAGTGAAAATCACAATATTTTAGACCATTCAAAGTTCTGATGCAACGGCTATTTTTTTTTCTGAAATCGAAAAATCTAATTTTTTAAATCACTTATGCAAGCAGTTTTTTAAAGAGAAAAAGCTATCTAGTAAGTTGGACCTAATTTAAAACGAAATGTCGTGCAAACTGCATTTTCTTGAACTTTTCTTTTATTTTGCGGAAAAGTTGTGTTTTTTTTTTTTTTTTTTTTTTTTTTTTGAGGATTCGAATACGAGATTGAGCCTTTTCAAAACAATTACATCAATTATAACACTTCAGTTAGGCCAAGGGGGGCGCGGTAGCTGAGCGGTAAAGCGCTTAGCTTCCGAACCGGGGGTCCCGGGTTCGAATCCTGGTAAGGACTGGGATTTTCAACTTCGAAATCTTTGGGCGCCTCTGAATCCACCTAGCTCTAATGGGTACCTGACATTAGTTGGGGAAAAGTAAAGGTCGTTGTGCTGGCTACATGACACCCTCGTTAACCGTAGGCCACAAAAACAGATGAACCTTACATCATCTGCCATATAGTCCACAAGGTCTGAAAGGGGAACTAGTTAGGCCAGGTTCACATCTAACTTTGCATTCACTTTCACCTATCCTTTGATCTGCTGGACCGTTGGGGCGCTACACAAGATCTGTTAACCTTCTTTCTCCATTCTTATCTCTCATTTGTCTTTGATATAATTTCATTCGGATGTTCTTTCTGAAAATATTGAAGCCTACCTGTGTGGACCACTTCGGGGACCGATTCTGAGTTTGTGTTGCCACACAAACTGTCTTTGTAACCTTGTTTATTATTAAATTTTTGAAAACCTTAACAAAGTATGACTATAAGAAATATTAACAGATTTAGTCTGGGCAAAAGAACTGTTAGCTCATTAAACATACATGATTAAGAAATTCCTACAGACAATAGTTTTATTGACTAGACTTTTAGAGTGTGAGAATAGATTTTAGATTTCTTGAAAAAGAAAAGAATAGAAAAGTAGGTCCGTAAAAAGTATAATTAGGTATAAGTAAATTAAAAACTATTGAAATATTTTAGCACTTACTTTAAAATACTTAGAAAGACACAAAGATATATAAGCATTCCTCATCCCATATGCTAGGACAAATTTGTACAAATACTCCTTCTTCCCCAGTGCTATTGGAGCATGGAATGGGTTGCCTGAGCTAGCCAGGAAAACCAATGACTAGGCAAAATTTAAGTCATTGGTTAATATGCATGACTGAATGCATGACGCTAGGACGTAAACATCTTCTTTTTTGAAGTAACGTCTGTATTTTATAAGATAAGATAAGATAAATGATGGATTATGAAACTTGACATAAAGTTGAAGATGCGATTACTGCGAACTGATTTGAAGTCTACTAGAGATGTTGATGTTAGAAAACAATTCATGTCTAAAGGAACTCTACAATAAAAAAGGTTTTTAAAAAATGTAAAAATAATCTGCCTTCCCCTCCTCAATGTCAGCCATCTTGGGACTGTGTTTCTATGTAAATAATAACAATAAGGCTTCTCTTAGAGTCGGAACATTAAGGAGGAATGCAGTATTTCCGTGGATAAGCAGCCCCAGCAGTGACCACTAGCGGATCCAGAACTTTGGAGGGGGGTTTTTTTTCTTTCTGCTTCTGTTGTGTATGACATCTGCAACCGTGACCCTTCCTTTATGCTCTCTCTCCATGTGGATCTGTCCAGTGCCACCTCTTCCCAGTTGCCAGTGTCGATTTTGAAGAGCTTCATGTCGCGTTTGCATACATCCGTATAACGTAAAAGTGAGCGACCAGCGGCTCTCCTGCCTTCAATTAGATCGCCATACAGGATGTCCTGTGGAAGTCGACCTACTGGCATTCTATGAATGTGGCCAAGCCAGCCAAGGCGTCTGCTGCTGATAACAGAGCGGATGTCCTGGCATCCTGCTCTTAGTAGCACTTCCTCATTGGTTATCTTATCTTGCCACCTTATTTTAAAGATCCGCCTTAGGCATCGGAGGTGGAAGACATTCAGCTTTTTTTCCTGCCATGAGTAGGTTGACCATGTTTCACTTCCGTACAGCAAGGTGCTCAACACACAGGTCCGGTAGACTAGGACTTTAGTCCTGCTAGTCAGCAATATGTTGTCCCAGACTCTTTTCTGCAACCGTGACATGGTGGCCATTGCCTTGGCTATCCTGTTGTTTATGTCTTTATCCAGTAGAGTGTTGTTGGATATGATGGAGCCAAGGTAACAAAAGTGATCAACAATTTCTAGTGGTTGGCCATTAATGCTTACTTGAGGAGCAGTGTTTTTGTGTTTTGGACAAGTATCTTAGTCTTGCTTTGACTGATGTTTAAGCCGAACTTCTGGCAAGCAGCAGATAGTTTGTCAACCAGGGATTGTAGCTGAATATCAGAATCAGCCACAATAGCTGCATCATCAGCGTACAGGAGTTTCCTGATGAGTAGCTTCCTAACCTTGGTTTTTGCCCGCAGCCTTGATACATTAAATAGTTTTCCAGAGGATGTTGTATGGAGAAACACGCCTTCGTTTATGTCGTTGTAAGCATAATGCAGTAGACAGGAGAAGAATATGCCAAACAGGGTAGGTGCGAGCACACATCCCTGCTTTACACCATTGCAAACCTCAAAAGGTGCCGATTGGGCTCCATTGAATTTGACAGTACATTTCGTTTTCTCGTGAAAACAGCCAATGGACTTCAGTAGTTTGGGAGGGCAACGTATTTTCCTCAGGAGTTTGAAAAGGCCACCATGTCAAAAGCTTTAGTCAGATCAACAACAACGATGTAAAGGGGTCTGTCTCTCTCTCTGAATTTCTCCTGCAGTAGTCGTGGAGAAGATATCATGTCTATAGTGGCTCTACCACTCCTGAATCCACACTGAGACTCTGGGTAGACTCTAGAAGCTATCACTTGCAGCCTGGATAGTGCCACTCTAGCAAAGATTTTGCCCACTATACTGAGGAGAGAGATACCCATGTAATTGTTGCAGTCACTCCGATCCCCTTTATTCTTGTATATTGTGACTATAGTTGCGTCACGCATGTCCTGTGGGACATGACCTGTTTCCCAACAGCGGCAGAGGAGAATATAGAGTTCAGGGATCAGGAGTGATTCGTTGACTTTCACTACTTCCACTGGGATACCATCACTCCCAGGAGATTTTCTATTTTTTATGCAGTTAATTGCTTTTTTGAGGTCACTAAGGCTCGGAAGCTCATATAGGCATTCCAGTACTGGAAGATCTGGTAGAGAGGCCAGGACGACATCGTCTACTGTATTCTGTGTGGCATAGACTTCGAGGTAGTGTTCTGTCCATCGTTCTAGCTGCTTGGTTTGATCTGAAATTTTTTCTCCTGATTTGGATAGAACGGGGGCAGGCTTAGACACTGTTGGACCCAGGGCTGCTTTAATGCCATCAAATAGAGTTTTGCTATTTCCTGAGTGGACACTGTCTTGGATTCTGTTGCAGGTATCCCTCCAAAAGTTGTTAGCACATTTCCTAGCCATTTGTTTTGCCTCTTTATTAGCACTTTTGAAGGCCTCCAAGGATTTTGGACTAGGCTTTGTCTTGTGAGCGAGGTGTGCAGATCGCTTTTTCTCGATGCAAGGTTCCCTATGTGCTAGATTCGCCTCAAACCAGTCTACATTTTTGTGTTTTTGAGGCCCAAAGGCGGTGATTGCCGAACTGTAGATTACATCTCTTAATTTCTCCCATCTGATATAGATGTCTTCTTCATCACTTAACGAGGGGATTGAACTGTTCAGGAGCTCGCCAAAGAGTGCAGACTTCTCTGGGTCACCTACATGGTTGACGTTAATTCGCCTAGTTCTGGGCTGTACAAATATCTCTCCGTATCAACCGTACCGCCCTATCAACTCTTGCACTGGCCTCTCCGTCTCGTTCCGGGCTTGCACTGGGTTCAACAGTTCAGGACAGGAGAAAGGGCGAAGTCGAGTAACTGTCACCTAAACCAGTAAGCTTCAAGCAGGCTTGCTACCCACCAAGCAAAAATTGAATTCAAAACTCTGCTGCCTATACCCAAACATAGGAAAGATTTTGTTGGTAACTCTGATGAAAAGTAAGGAGCCGGCGACCCTTAAGCAGTTTGCAATTATATCAGATCTAGGTTTGTATAGAACAATTTTTACAACTACAGTTATTGTGTTATCCATAGTGTTTTCCGTATTTTGCTATAAGTAAAGAGATATTGTAACAATCATCATGTCTATTGTCATTGTAGATTGTCATTGATTAACTGAGTTAGATTATCATTGATTAACTGAATTAGATATTATAATAATTGTTTAATTAACTGAGTTAGATTATCATTGATTAACTGAGTTAGATTATCATTGATTAACTGAATTAGATACTATAATCATTGATTAACTGAGTTAGATTATCATTGATTAACTGAGTTAGATTATCATTGATTAACTGAATTAGATACAATAATCATTGATTAACTGAGTTAGATTATCATTGATTAACTGAGTTAGATTATCATTGATTAACTGAGTTAGATTATCATTGATTAACTGAAGTAGATTATCATTGATTAACTGAATATCTAAAAACCTGTGCTTTTATTGATCATTATTTATCAACTTACAAAAACAAAACAAGAACAATGTTGTTTTTACTTTTTTTGTTTGTTCCATTTGTTCATTTCACTTGGTAACAGGCACACGCACCAAAAACACATACAAAATATAAACATCAATAAGAAATTGTGTTAGTTATGATAGATTTATGTGTACAAATACTTGTACATCTATTTACACAATTACGAAGCATTGGCGTGTCAAGGTCAGAAGGACAGAGCGACCCTTATTGTCATTTCATTTGAGTTAACAGCACTTAAACAGTATTCTTTTCATCTCGGAAGACTAAAGCCACAAGCTCATCTCGGAAGACTAAAGCCACAAGCTCATCTCGGAAGACTAAAGCCACAAGCTCATCTCGGAAGACTAAAGCCACAAGCTCATCTCGGAAGACTAAAGCCACAAGCTCATCTCGGAAGACTAAAGCCACAAGCTCATCTCGGAAGACTAAAGCCACAAGCTCATCTCGGAAGACTAAAGCCACAAGCTCATCTCGGAAGACTAAAGCCACAAGCTCATCTCGGAAGACTAAAGCCACAAGCTCATCCCAGATTTGGCAAACTGCTTGATGCCAGACTTCACGAATGAATTCTAAAACAAAGTCGTATCCCTTCTTATTAAAATATATCACATATAAGCCAACTTTTTTCCCCATTATTTTATCAGCTTATAAAAACAACTGAAGAGAAATATTCTTTGTGTTGTTTGTAACATTTATTTTAAAAATGTGTTCCATTTGTTTGTTTCACTTGTTACCCAATAAGAAAACAACTACAAAATATAAACATATATTAACAACAAAACAAAATGTATTTATTTGAATACAACTTATGTACAAATACTCGTATATCTATTTACACAACTACATAGTATTGATTTGTCGAGGTCAGAAGGACAGTGCGACTCTTACTGTCACCTCATTGAGTAAACAACACTTAAACAGTATTCTTTTCATCTCGGAAAATTAAAGCCACAAAATGATTCCAGGTTTGGAAAAGTGCATGATGCCAGACTTCAATGACTGAATTCAAAAGCAAAGTAGAATCCTTTCCTGTTAAAGTGTATCATTTATAAGCCAATTTCCCTCGGCATCTGAGGATATCGGACATTCCTAGATGAAAAGAATAGACTAAAATAATACGAAACTAAATACCTTTGACTAAAGGGAGGCAACAATGAAAAAAGAAACGAAAAAGAGAGATAACTACCGGCTATCGCTATGTCAGAAGTGACACGTAACATAAATAAATAGTTGATAAATAGTCAATGAATCACAAGAGTGTAGATGAACAAAATGATGAACTCAGAATTATACATAAAAATTAAGGCCATACAGTTCAAACAATGCCCACATCACCAATGTAGTTGGAAAAGACCAACATTTGAATGAAATACATTTTACGAAAATATCCATTGAGATATCTACATGTTAATACACCATATAGACATATCTCAAAAGGTATACGCTTTTCAAATAAATACTACACGAAATGCCACACACTAGCAGATGTCACGGGCGCCAATTTATATACATCTTTTTCTCTTGAGTTTAGTTATAACTTTCAATAGTTTCTTCGAGTGACATGTAATAATGATGTATACCTGGTTGGCGTTGGATGGGGGGACCCCCAAGGTCTTATTATTTTAATTTAAAGGATTAAGCTCTGGATAAGAATGATCTGGAAGCTGCCATTGTCTATGGAGACAGAAGTAGCTGTATTAGTTATTTCAAAAAAAAATATCTTGCTTGACTGTATTTTTACGCAAAATATACAGTGAAATTTTAATATAACGCCTTCTTGAACTTTAGATTCTATTTTCTTATTTTTTAAAACGAATCTCTTCCATTAAACAGAGAAGCAGCCGTGTTATCTGCTGCAATATCACTTGTATAGGTTATCACAAAATCAAAGAGGACCCTATCTAAACAAATCTGTACACAACCACATAAACCTAGAGAAATTTCTGTTACAGCGATCAGGGGCTGACTGGCTATATGGGTCGGTGGGCCGGTATGCAAATGGTCAAAAATCTTTTACAGACTTACACACTCAACAGTGTAATACTAATGTAATCTTACACATTTTCCGAAATAATGTAATAGCCTACATACGTGCAACTAATAGGCTTCATTCTTTTAGGGCCTACATACTTAGCGATTAAGAAGCAACTTAAGGCCTATATATTCCTCATAAAGATACAGAGTTCACTTTATGCTAGCGTACATTATCAAATTTTACATAATGATTTTGAAGATGTTCATCATATGATATACAAATTTGGACCAGATTGTATTGAAATACCCGGGCAAGTTTTGAGACCCAATCCGCCCCTGTGGCGAATAAAATAATAGATGAATGAACTGAACTCAACAAGCAGAGAATCTCTTCATCTACTACGCACATCACAGTTTTGGTATTAGTTCAAATAAATAGACAACAGAAGGCAGAAACATTCTTTTTTTCAGATTAGTGTTGAATACCAAATATTTACACAATAAATACAATTTTATTTAAATCTACTCAATCTTAGACAGAAAATCTAAGGCTATTCATATTTTTTTCAGAATGTGTTATGACGTCATCAGAATCAGTTTGGCAGATATATGTATAATTTTTTTTATATACATAGCAGATAATTGGTACAATGAGGGACTGAAACTTTGGTGTAAATAAAATGTAAATAATACCATTCTGAGTTAGATTTAGGACAGTATAAAAATGTAAATCTTTCTATTTTAAAATGCGCTTCTAGATTGACATGTTTAATATACACACACTAATGACTTCTACTTCGTCTGAAAACAATTGTAATGTCGACATTCTAGTTACTCATCAAACAAAGCCTGAAACTACAAAAATGTCAACAAATTGTACTTGTCAGAGATGTCAACAGATTGTACTTGTCAGAGATGTCAACAGATTGTATTTGTTAGAGATGTCAACAGATTGTACTTGTCAGAGATGTCAACAGATTGTATTTGTTAGAGATGTCAACAGATTGTACTTGTCAGAGATGTCAACAAATCGTACTTGTCACGGATGTCAGAAATGCCAGCAAATTGTACTTGTAAGAGATCTAAGACAATTTGAACACAGACTTGGAAGGTTGTAAGTTTTAGTACATCACATTCTTTGAGCAAAAGGTTTTCCATTCAATTTGTCATCAAACTTTGACTTCGACTATGCCCTAAGGCAGCTCCCAGCTAGGCAATTGTTTCCTCAAAGGTTATAGTAGTCAAGTCAGTGGTACGTCTGTTTGGTTATACGAAATTGAATAAACATTATTTTTTTTATGTTTTGTTTTACGTATAAATAAGGAAGTAGTTAATAAGCATTAAAAATCATTATTCTTAGATACCGAATGACTTATTCAATCCTCAATATATATATTTATATGTAGCTGAAAAAAAATGATTATTTTTATTGTACAAATTTAATGTGTTATATAGCATTCTGTTAAAATTGTTTCAATATTTCTCCAATAACCTCACTATATGTAGACCTTCCATAACCTCACTATATGTAGACCTTCCATAACCTCACTATATATGTAGACCTTCCATAACCTTTCCCATTGCACTAACGTTAATCCTATTCATATTTATTAATTTTTCACAATACTTATTTCATAGGTAACTAAAATATTCAACAGTAAATTCTTTTAAAAAATAATCAGAATGGAATCACAATATTCCAATCAAAATTCAATTTTCAAAATATTGCCCGCATTAAAATAAATACTCAAATATATATTTTGTTTTGTGCAGAGAATAAGCTTCATTTTTGAACTTTAACAAAAACAAAAACATAATTAAAACTCTGCAAGCTTTGATTGGTTGACGTGCCACTCAGCAGTCGCCACCAATACACTGACTGATTCTAATTTGAAGGGAAAGTTTCTAGTAAATGGCAAGACTGGTTTTATACAAAGTGTTCTGTTGCTGTACATGATCCAAAGAGTGTTGCTGGCAGTGGTTAAATTTGGATAATACTGATAATACTGATGGCCAAGCCATTTACACCGACAGGACACACCACTACAATGGCCATGCTTAAAACGACGCCTTGGTCATGAAGGCTTGAATCCTCAAAAGTAAAGTAGTTAGAACATCCTTAGTTCCAAAATGTTTTCAAATACATACAAAACCGTTTGAAACAAACAGTTCTTTTAAAGGCTTGTATTTGAGTCCAAAGATTAAGCCAGAGCTCAGTATTCCACGTAGATAAGCAGCCCCTACACATTTTGCAACAACCAACGCAGACAAAGTCATTGTCTATCAGAACCGATTTCAGTTCTCTTTCCGTCTCCAGCGGTATCCTTCTTTAGAGCCTCATTAATATGTCTCACGGCTTTTGTCAAAGTTCTTCACCTGACTTTTTAAGCAATAGAACTATCTGAATCTTTAAAAATCTTTCTTTTCAGAGTTGTATAGTTAGTTAATAAATCCTCTAAAGACGAATCTAAGGCAATAGATATTTATAACAAATTGATTTGATGGACAATGTCATGAACGTTTCCATGTTATCTTTCATTGACTCCAGGTCTTCTGCAAAAATGGAGTAAGTTTTTTTTTTATAAACTGCTTAGAAGAGAATGCCATTTGAAAACCTATGGTGAAATAACTTAATAATATTCGGGATGCCTGATTCATAACTTAGTTTCCATGATGGCAGCAGAATAGGATCTACTCAGGTTACTTTGAACGCCCAGTGGGCATGTCTGACTGTAAAGGCTGGTTTGTGCTACGCAGCAATCGTGAGCGAGCATACCCGTACTGTGGTGTCTCTCCTGGTCGTGAGGGCGCTGGTGGGGCCCGTGGTGCTGGCAGGAATGCCGGTGATGGTGCGACGCAGCTTGTGGGTGCGTGTAATGCGATGAGTTGTGGGAACTAGCTGAGCCAAAAGATGATGTGGCGCGAACGGAATTGTCTGCGCAAGAGGAGAGACTGACTTCCCCTGTGACTGGCGGGATGTACGTGCTGTGCCGGCGGGCGATATGGTTCTCGTCGCCTGCCTGACCAGGGCATCCGCAGAAGTAAGAGATGTTTGTATCAGAACGGACATACTGGCGATTTGAAGTCTGCTGCTCGTTGTTGACAGTTAGACCCTGGCAGTTACCTGGTGACCTTGTATCTGGAGTTAAAGGTCGAAGGTTATTGGGGTCAGGGACCTGCAAGAGATGAGGAGATGGAGAGTGCGAGTATGACGATGTTCCCAGCGAGTTCTTGTTGCTTCCGTTGGAGTAAGTCGGGCTGATCTGTTCCCTTTGTTGACTCATTAAATACGTGATATCAGCTGAAATACTTCGTTTGTGTTGAGGGGAATGACCCTGGCTATGAACTGCACCCATGAGGTCAGCGTAGTATTTATTATAGTCACTTAAAGTTCTCTTATGATTGACCCTAGGTGCATTGCTGACCGGAGCCGTGTAAGTGCTGACCACACTGATGAGATCACTGTCAGTACAACTTCCGTAATGCCCCTTGGCGGATTGACCCTTTTCTACTCCCCTATGCCCGTCACAACCACTTTTCTTAAAAGAACACTGTTGCCAATGGTAAGGATGGGGACTGAACGACCCTGACCTTCGCAAGTCATTTTTCTCGCCAAAGTTCTGCACATCTTCCTTGCTCCATGAGAATTGACTGGTGTTGCTTCTTCTCCGAGAGCGGTTCTCACACTGAGGTGATAGAAGATGTGAAGAGGGAATAGTTCCTTGGATAGTCCTGTGACGCGGGCCATTCGATAGATAATCCGTAGATGAGCTCGATGTCACAGAGGAACTACTGTCGCATCCTGTGTGCCTTCGGCAGGACGGGTGAGAATTCTGTATCATGACCGTTGGAGTTACAGGTATAGGAATGGGAGAACGAGTTTGAGAGATGTGGCTTATAAGGCCAATACTCTCTTTAGAATCGGGAATCATAATTGTCAGATTTGGTGGCGTCTTGCTGTTCTTTTTCTTAACGTTTGCCTCAGAGGAATTATGAACTAGCTCCAGCTTTTGATTCGGGTCACTATTTTCTGGTGAGAAGGTTTGCTGCTCCAGTTTCGTATACTCTATATGGTCTCGATGACCGGAAGTCAGACCTTTCATCTTGTGCTTGCCCATCTGTTTCCTTCTCTCGTTAATAATATCTTTGATGTCCTTGTGTCCCTTATTGTTGTTAGTCACGGTCTCGTATGCACTCAGCAGCTGACTGGACAGAGAGTTCGATAAAACCGGCAGACTGTTGTTCCAAGCGCTTGGGAAGTCAAGCAAAGGTTGAAGCTGGGGAGAGCGCGGACAAACCAGCGGGCAGCTGCACGGCTTGTTCATGGCCAGATAGCATCGGCTTTGCATGGCTAGTAAAAGTCCGGCAAAGTCTTGGTGGCTCCTGGCCACAAGTGGCATGTTTTGTACCCACTGAGCCGTGGCAGAAGGGATGTCTATTTCAGACTTTGGAAGCTTCTGCAGGAACTGTTGCTGTTGTAGATCAGCAGCTTCCTGGCAGAACTGCTGGTGATAGAGTTCGTACTGGTTGTGGCCGTGATGTCCAGTGTATGGAAACTGGAAAATATAGCCATCATCGTTGTTTCCTTGCAAAGGATATGGACTATAGGATTCGTGGATGCCATGCTGCTTAAACTGGTCATATGTACCTGGGGTCTGAGGAGAGCTTTCGGGTGGTGACGATTCAATGACGATGCTGGGATTGATGAAAGGCCTGACCATGTTGGGACTGATCAAGCTTGAAGAATCCTTCTCTTCCGAGTCAGACAACTTCTTGCTATCCGCCTCTTCGTCTTCTACTCCACATTTCTTTTTGAAGAGTCTGATGACGCACTTCCGGACCTTGGTTCTGTAGATGACGTAGATGACAAGCCAAACCAGAATGCCTCCGAGGACAGCTGCCGTGTGCAAGCCGATAGATGGATCGTACGACCTGTAGAACTCACGGCTCAGCTGTTCGTAATCTTGAGTGGTGCTGCTGCTGTTGATGTTCAGGTCGCTGGAGTTGCTGTTGTCTTCACTGCTTGTGCTGTAGATGACGTCTTGTGCTGATGACGGTGTGCCGTTGATGGGCCGAAACCCAGCGCTACAATAAAGAAGTTATACGATTAATTATACCTTTATTGACTGTTCAGTAGATAATAAAATACACATTTGTAAAGAGTCTGATTAAAGAAAAAAATTATTGGACATCTATAGATAAGTCAAAACTTCTCCTTTATAAAGCTGATGACCTTTTCTAAGAGCGATTATTTCTGCTCCAAATAAGAAATGAATGATAGATTAAAGAAAATGGAAAACGGCTCTAGCGATTTTCCTAGATATTGGATAGTTTAGTATATCTCTGGGAAATGGTAAAGCAATGACTAGCTGATTAGCTACACAGGGAAAACTCGGAGTTTGACAGTTAAACATTATCAAATTATAATCTAAAAATTAAATTTCGTCTAGAGGTCTAGAAATCTATATCTTAAACTTATTTGCTAAGAAGCAAGTTATCGCTCCAATAAAAAGTCATCAGCTTGATAAAGGAGAAAATATCTTTTTTTTTTGTTACTTATTTATTCCAATATAGAATTTGCAAGCTGATAAGAGGAATAGTAATAAGCCTTAATGTCTTCTCATTGTAAGTAGCCCTTTAAGACCTAGTGGCAGATGATGTAAAGGTTATCTGTTTCTGCGTCTCTGAGTCCACCCAGCTCTAATGGGTACCTGACATTAGTTGGGGAAAAGTAAAGGCGGTTGGTCGTTGTGCTGGCTACATGACACCCTCGTTTACCGTGGGCCACAGAAACAGATGACTGCTAGGTAACCCAACATAATATTTTAAGTTACGTAAATGTAAATTTCAAAAATACTTAGTGTTCCGAAGATCAAGATCATCAAAAGATCAAGATACATGTCGTTTAAAAGGGACAATCTTGGATGTTATTAAAAGGAGTTTCGATAAAACGACAACACTCCAAGTTTGAGCCTTTACACAGCATCTTGAATTATAAGCTTGTAATGTATGCACTCAAACTTTATTTACAGTACACAAATATTAACAGCCAGGTATATTCTTTCATCCCCTAGTACAGGTGGTTATAAAAAAAAAAACTAAACAAATACGAGTGCACAAAAAAATGTCCCCTTTCAGACCTTTAGGGCAGATGATGTAAGGGTCATCTGCTACTTTGGCTCACGGTTAACGAGGGTGTCATGTCACTAGAACAACACTCAACCGCCTTTACTTTTCCCCAACTAATATCAGGTATTCATTAGAGCTTAGTGGACTGAGAGGCACCAAAAGATCGCGAAATAAAAAATCCCAGTCTTCAACGGGATTCGAACCCGGGATCCCATTTCTGAAGCTACCGTGCCTCCAAAAGGGAGTTCGACTAAAAGATCTTTTCCAACAATGAGGTCACAGCTGGACTTACATGAAGCTCGAGTTGGAGGGTACGTACTGTTTCGGAATATACGTCTGGAACAACATGACCTTTGGGCCCTCTTCATACTCGTGAGGATCTGATTGGCTGTCATCTGGGCTGCTGGATCTTTGCATTACTTCATGGACCTGAGGAGGGGGACACACAGTGGATCAGTACAACTGAGAATTGACACACAGTACATCAGTTCAACGGAGAGGTGATACACAGTATATCAGTTCATCGGCGAGGTGATACACAGTATAACAGCACAACGGAGAGGTGATACACAGTATATCAGTTCAATAGAGAGGTGATACACAGTATATCAGTTCAACGGAGAGGTGATACACAGTATATCAGTTCAACGGAGAGGTGATACATAGTATATCAGTTCAACGGAGAGGTGATACACCAGTGTTTCTCAAACTTTTTTGTCTGGCGGCACAGTAAACAAACTACAAAAATGTTGCGGCACACTACGAAGAGCAACAGTTTTTTTTATAATAAAAAGAAAAAAAAAAGATTTTACCAGTTTTTAAGTATTACATTTAATGTGAAGGCTGTGCCTGTTTTTTTAGAGCAAATGCGATCTAATCGAGGCTCCAGAGTCGACAAACAAACTCACATTTCATCGTCTATTGTAAGAAGTCTCTCTCTTTTCTTAGACTTGATTTCAGTCAGTGCTGAAAATCCAAACTCACAAAGCCACGAAGATGCAAATGGAAGAATTATTTTGATTGCTTTTAAACTGATTGCAGGATATAACTTGTTGATTGAAATCCAAAACACATCCAGGCTTTTCTCTGCAAAACATGACTTAAGAACTGCATCATTTTTTAAATCAATGACCTGCTTTGCTTCTTCAGTTGTCAGATTTGTAGCTTCATTGTTTCCAAATGGAGAGCTGACCCATCCATACTCATTATTTCCAACTGTTGGAAAGCAATGCTGCAATGCTGACTGTGTGTCAAAGTGTCCAGAATTTCGGGGGTGATTTCTTTATTTGAAGCACATTCATTGTAAGTAGGAAAGCAGTCGAAGACTCCTTTCGAGATCTTACTTTGCCACAAAGACAATTTTTCACCAAATGACTTCAGTTTAGAGAATGCAGTGATGATGGTTTCTGATGGTCCTTGAAGACTTAAATTCAATTAATTTAATTTGTCAAATAAATCAGAGAGAAATGTCACCTTAACCCACCAGATCTTGTCATGAATAGAAAATCCAAAGTCTTTTTTTTTCAGCCTCCAAGAATGAAATCAGCTCAACCTTGAGTTGGACTACACGCTTTAACACTTTTCCCCTGGAGAGCCAACGAACGTTGGTGTGATACAGGAGACATTTGTAGTCAGAATCCATTGCTTCACAGAGCTGAAAGAAAAGTTGGGATGCAAGCGGTCGAGATTTAATGAAGTTTACAACTTCAATCACTTGATCCAGAGCAGACATCAAATCTTTTGGTAATGATTTGAAGGCAAGAGCTTCTCTGTGGATCATGCAGTGAACAACTAATACATTTGGATTTTCTTGACGCACAAGAGTGACAAATCCCTTTCTATTTCCTTGCATGGAAGGACAGCCATCGGTGCAAACGCAGACACATTTTTTTCCACTGTAGCTTGAAGAGCAAAATGTTTTCGGTCACCACTTTGAAAATATCTTCGTCTTTGGTCGTAGTTGGTAAGTCTTTTCAAAATAAAATTCGTTGACACATTTTTCATCCTTTATGAACCGAATAAAAGCTAGCAGCTGGGCTTTGCCGCTAACGTCAGTGGACTCATCAACTTGAAGAAACCACAGCAGAGACACTTTTGGAGGCATCGGGTCCAAGGATGGTTTCAACAACTATTAGAAAGCGGCGCAATGACTGATTCAGCCTCTGTGTGTGCTTTCTTGCGTTTTTGTTTATAGCTGAGAAACCTTATAACTTGCAATCAATCCCTTCTCTGGCAGCTTTAGGTACTTCGTAAGTTTCTGAGCTTGTTTATTTTGTTGAGCGTTGATGTTTTCAAAGTATTTCTTCGGTTGCGATTTTACCGCTGGATATTTTGTTTCCAAGTATCTCTTCAATTTGCTTGGAAGAAGCGCCTCATTCGACAGAGTTGCATTGCAGATCAGACAGAATGGCAATGGAGCATCTTCAGGTCCCAAAGATATGAAACCATATCCGATGTCATCTTCTTTGTACCTTCGTTTGGTTCCTTGCTTTTCATTTAAAGCTTTTGCAGTTTCATTCTTGCTAACGTATTTCTCCATGGATAACAATGAATAAGGCTTAGTGATAACTTGTTATTATTAGCATACACCTAACCAATTTACATGAAACGCATCGCTTATTATTATCGTTACCCAATTCAAGAACTGCTGTGCGTCTGCTAAGGCGGCCAACTTTTAGTCATTATAATAATATATGAATAGTGGACAATTTCATAACTGGTCGTTACGAGTGGGGATGTCATCGCAACGTGAATTAAAAATTTAATAGTAGACAGACTTGTGTAACGCTGCACGTGTGGCGTTCTGAAAACTCCCGCGGCACACCTGCAAATCTTCGGCGGCACACTAGTGTGCCGCGGCACACAGTTTGAGAAACACTGTGATACACAGTATATCAGTTCAACGGAGAGGTGATACATAGTATATCAGCACAACTGAGAGGTGATACACAGTATATCAGTTCAACGGAGAGGTGATACATAGTATATCAGTTCAACGGAGAGGTGATACACAGTATATCAGTTCAACGGAGAGGTGATACATAGTATATCAGCACAACTGAGAGGTGATACACAGTATATCAGTTCAACGGAGAGGTCACACACAGTATATCAGCACAACTGAGAGGTGATACACAGTATATCAGTTCAACGGAGAGGTGATACACAGTATATCAGTTCAACGGAGAGGTGATACACAGTATGTCAGTTCAACGGAGAGGTGATACACAGTATATCAGCGAAACTGAGAGGTGATACATAAAACATGAGTACAACTGAGAGGTGATACATAAAACATGAGTACAACGGAGAGGTGATACATAAAACATGAATACAACTGAGAGGTGATACATAATACATGAGTACAACTGAGAGGTGATACATAATACATGAGTACAACTGAGAGGTGATACATAATACATGAGTACAACTGAGAGGTGACACAGTACATTAGTACAACTGAGAGGTGATACATAAAAATGAGTACAATTGAGAGGTGATACATAAACCATGAGTACAACTGAGAGGTGATACATAAAACATGAGTACAACTGAGAGGTGATACATAATACATGAGTAGAACTGAGCGGTGATACATAATACATGAGTACAACTGAGAGGTGATACATAAAACATGAGTACAACTGAGAGGTGATACATAAAACATGAGTACAACTGAGAGGTGATACATAATACATGAGTACAACTGAGAGGTGATACATAAAACATGAGTACAACTGAGAGGTGATACATAATACATGAGTACAACTGAGAGGTGGCACATAATACATGAGTACAACTGAGAGGTGATACATAATACATGAGTACAATTAAAAGGTGATACATAATACATGAGTACAAATGAGAGGTGATACATAATACATGAGTACAACTGAGAGGTGATACATAATACATCAGTACAAATGAGAGGTGAGACACAGTACATCAGTACAAATGACAGGTGACACACAGTACATCAATACAAATGAGAGTGACATACAGTACATTAGTAGTACTGAGCGGTGACACACAGTACTTCAGTACAAATGAGAGGTGACACACAGTAAATCAGTACAAATAAGAGGTGACACACAGTACATTAGTACAACTGAGCGGTGACACACAGTACATTAGTACAACTGAGAGATGAGACACAGTACATCAGTACAAATGAGAGATGACATACAGTAAATTAGTACAACTGAGAGGTGACACACAGTACTTTAGTACAAATGAGAGATGATACATAATACATCAGTACAACTGATAGGTGACATACAGTACATTAGTACAATCAGAGGTGACATACAGTACAGCAGTACAAATGAGAGGTATGCAAATGTCCTTCCACAAGCCACAAAAAATGTTATTGAAAAAGTTGCGTGATATTTAAACAGACGCTATTAAGTGGACACTATCAAGTGGTCAATGTTTGTGGAATATTATTCACACGTTTAGAACGATATAGAAATGGGGGGGATCACCTTAGGGAATGCAACTGATATCAATGCCACTGATCTGTACAAAGTCAAGCAGTGGTATATCAATGAGGCCAGTATTGTTCACTTGCCAGAGATTAGAAATGATGCTGAATGGCTAATGTGAGCTTCGTGACACAGCAGTTAGCAGGGCACATTGTGTCAGATGTAGTGCTCAGTTCGTGACACAGAGCAGTTAGCAGGGCACATTGTGTCAGATGTAGTGCTCAGTTCGTGACAGAGAGCTGTTAGCAGGGCACATTGTGTCAGATGTAGTGCTCAGTTCGTGACAGAGAGCTGTTAGCAGGGCACATTGTGTCAGATGTAGTGCTCAGTTCGGGACACAGAGCATTTAGCAGGGCACATTGTGTCAGATGTAGTGCTCAGCTTGTGGCACAGTAGTTAGTAGAACACATTGTGTCGGACCTAGGGCTCAGTTTTAGACACTGCAGCTAGTAGGGCACATTGAGTCAGATCTAGTGCTCATTTTGTGACACTGCACTTAGTAGGGCACGTTGGGTCAGATCTACTGCTCATTTTGTGACACACCAGTTAGTAGGGCACATTGCGTCAGATCTAGTGCTCAGTTTTAGACACTGCAGTTAGTAGGGCACATTGAGTCAGATCTAGTGCTCATTTTGTGACACACCAGTTAGTAGGGCACATTGAGTCAGATCTAGTGCTCATTTTGTGACACACCAGTTAGTAGGTGTTGAGTCAGATGTAGTGCTAATTTTGTGACACAGCAGCTAGTAGGACACATTACGTTTGTTGTAGTTTTCAGTTTGGTCTAAGCATTAACTTGCTAAATTGACAAAATTTGGAAATACTTTATTGTCTTTAAACTAAACTAAACAAGTGTTAGAAGTATTCAGATTAAGGTGTCAAAGTTGGCGTCATCAGAAAACTAATATAATTAGATCTTCTAGTTTTAATTCTAAGTAGATTTATATGGTATAACTATTTTGGTATATTATAAAATCAAAAAAAATAATTTTTTTAACATTCAGAATCAGGGGCAGACTGGCTATATGGGCATTCGGGCAAATGCCCGGTGGGCCGTATCCAAATGGGCCGGTAGGACCACAGTAAGTATCTTCTTTTTTGAAACCACGTCTGTATTTTATAAGATAAGGGCCGCATGGATGCCACTATTAAATTGTTAAATTTTTCATAGTATTGCTTTTAAGGGAAAAGGGCCTCTGAGCGAAGTATTTACTTAAAAATCTTTTACAGACTCTACTAAGACTCTACTAATTTAATCTAACACATTTTTCGAAATAATGTAATATCCTTCATCAGTAGAGCTTCATCCTTTTAGGGCCTATACACTTTGCGATTAAAAAGCAACATAAAGCCTTTATTCCTTATAAGGACATAGTGTTCACTGTAAGCATGTGTACATCTATTGATACATTATCAAATTTAACATAATGATTTTGAGGTCAGGTAGACCTAGAACTGGATGTCCATCATATAATTTACAATTTATGGGCCGGATGGTTTAGAAATGCCAGGTTTTGATACCCAGTCCACCCCTGTTCAGAATTCACTATTCACCTTTTTGAGGAAGCAACAATTATTTATATTTCCAATTATATTATTTTTTCATTATATTTTTTTTTCATTTTTCTTGATTATTACTTCGCCAACAATATTTTGTATGATTATGATGCTTATCGTGAGGATACTTTAAAAAACAACAACTCATATTTGTACTTATTTCCTGGTAAATGTATCTCTTCACATGTGCCGCGCATTCTTCAATTACTATGGAACATACAATAGAACATGAAATAGAACATAACATAAAACAGAATATAAAACGCACGTTTTGGTTTACCAGTATTGTATTACAAGCCACTACATTTTTGTTTAATATCACCAGAGACTAATACAAAAATTGTTTTTATTATTCACCGCCGATTGATCGATTATGGCGGGAGGAAAATCCTCTTTTTCGTTTGAGGGTTATTTGCAGACACGAAGCTAGGGCAGTATAGCTTTACCGACAAACTCTCTCTCTCTCTCTCTCTCTCTCTCTCTCTCTCTCTCCTCTCTCTCTCCGTGTTATTTTATCTGGTGAACGAGATCTAACTACTCCGATCTTTAGTGATTTGACGTCATTGTCGCTATCACACGTGAGACCGTGCTAAAAATAGCAACCAATCTTCTCTTCCCACAGTCTACGTCTGCAAGGGCCATAAAATGGTCTTCACTCAAAGTTTGACAGTTTGATGTCACAGAAATCACATTTGAAGGTAGGAAGGTTTAGAAAAAAAAACCAACAACATACTATTTTTTGGGTTTGTGGTCACGTGACTTGAGTGTTTCGAAAGGACGTCCTGTGGGAGCCCATCACGTCATTGACGTCTGCAGCCGACACACAGTCCATTCAAGCGGAGGCAGAATCTTGAGATCTGTTTTTTTGTTTTTCGACCAGTCATACCTTGTACGCATCTGCTCAGAATAGAACAACATCATATGATTTACATGAAATAATTATATACGAAAACAATACCTGTTAATGTCTGCTTCACAATAAGACCAAGAGCATAGATTTATATATATATATGATATCTAGAGTGGACATGGAGATCTTTTACACTACAAAAAATGTCCTGAAATTTTTTTTTTAAAGTTGAAACAAGGCGTTGTTTTGTAAAGTAGCTATAAGAATTAAAGTGGGGTTTTTTCAACCCTAACCTATGTAACATATAATTTCATGTTTAGATCTAAATCTAGTACTTGAACATCAAAAATAAGAGTACACTCGTCTCATAATTATTATTTTGCAATTTTCAGATACATAATCTAGAAAGATTTAGGTTATCAGTCTATTTAAATGTACATAAGATGATTAAAATCAACAGACATGAATTATTTCGGTCTAGGATTTTTAAAACATTATCTCAATGGAAAATAACAGGAAATGGCTTTGTTTTATATATTTGCGTGAATATATAGTTCTGTGATTAATAGCCCATTCTAAAGAAAATCCGAGAAATGATTTTGCATTATTTCTAAACTTTGAAAACTAAAGATCATTACTTTTATAAGACAGAAAAGATTGATTGGGGCGACTTCCCTTACAGCTTGAAAAAGAGTTACGTACATTAAAATCTATAAAATCGATCAATCACGGATAAGAATTTGTTTCCGATTTCCAGTCTAGATATAATATATAAGTCTATGAACAAGAGAAATCAAGGAACAAAAAGGTCAAAGGATGGCTGCCCGGTCGTGCGGTTTGCGCGCTGGACTATTGTTCGGACTTATCGATGGTCCAGGGTTCAAACCCTGCCCGCTCCCATCCCCGGTCGTCCTGCGGGAGGTTTGGACTAGGAAGTAATTATCTTCAACTCTGAAGGAACATCCGAAATAAGTAAAACATTTTACAAACATTTTTTTACAATTCTTCTATTTACTAGAGAAGCAGATAGAATTTGTGTTTGTCTATGTGTTTCCCATATATATATATCTATATAGTGTATGGTGTTTCCTAAGAGATAATGAAGAAAGGGAGCATTCATTGTTAGTTTTGCAGAATGATGCAAGATAAACGGCTGTGTCATAATCAGGGACGACTCCAAGATCTCATAGCCTAGGACTGTGTTTTTATTTGGAGTTAGATTTGTTCAAATTGACGTTTATTTCCTTTCATCTCAAGTTGAGTTTGTTTATAGTGTAATCAATGTTATATCTAGTGTTTTTTCACATAAAGAAATTGCTCAAGCTATTTTAAGTTTTATTTTAAGATTATTGTACGCCTACATTAGTACTAGCGATCTGGTGCTGGAAGTCACCGACCGACAACAACACAATTATTTTACCTGTTGTTTTTTTTTATAGTTTAAATCAGTTCTAGATCCACCAGATGGCATACACACAACTACTGCAAGTTAGAGCTACTAATGACATATTTGAAACTTAGCATTATAGAAAGTGTAGCACGCATACAGAGTAGAGAGAGAAGGAAGAAGACGAGAGAGAAAGACAAAAAAAGATAAAACGAGAAACATAAAAAACGAAGAGCTAAGAGACGGGAGTGCGAGCAAGAGCAAGAGAAAAAAGGGAGAGCAAAAAAACAAGATAGAGATGGAGATAGAGAAGGAGAAAGAGAAGGAAAGAGAGAATGAGAGAGAGAAGGAAGGAGAGAAGGAGAGAGAGAGGAGGAGAGAGAGAAAGGAGAGAGAAGGATGAAGAGAAGGAAGGAGAGAAGGAGAGAGAAGGAAAGAGAGAAGGAAGGAGAGAAGGAAAGAGAGAAGGAGAGAGAGAAGGAAAGAGTGAAGGAGAGAGAGGAGAGAGAGAAGGAAGGAGAGAAGGAAAGAGTGAAGGAGAGAGAGGAGAGAGAGAAGGAAAGAGAGAAGGAGAGAGAGAAGGAAAGAGAGAGAAAGAAAGAGTGAAGGAGAGAGAGGAGAGAGAGAAGGAAGGAGAGAAGGAAAGAGTGAAGGAGAGATAAAGATGGAGAGAGAAGGAAAGAGTGAAGGAGAGATAAAAATGGAGAGAGAAGGAAAGAGTGAAGGAGAGAGAGGAGAAAGAGAAGGAAAGAGAGAGGTGAGATAGAGATTAAGAGAGAAGATAAGAGAGAAGGAGAGAGAGAAGGAGAGAGAGAAAGAGGAGGAGAGAGATAAGAAGGAGAGAGAGGAGAAGAGAGAGAAGATAAGAGAGAAGGAGAGAGAGAAGGAGAGAGAGAGAGAGAGAAAGAGAGAGAGAAGGAGAGAGAGGAGGAGAGAGAGAAGGAGAGAGAGAAGGAGAGAGAGAAGGAGAGAGCTTGCAACGTAATTCGAGTGCTTGGCAGTCTGTGTCCTTAAACCTGGCTCCCAGGTCCTGATGGTGACTAATGGAAGGTCTTATCGCATTAGCCTGACCAAATGGTGGTCCATTGATGGGAACAGTCCCAGGATTACAGGTTACTGGCACAACAGGTCAACATTAGTGGCTGCTATCTGAAAGGTTGGTCAGGTCAGTGTTCTATAGAACAATGGTAACTTGGTTAGAAAACCCATTCAGACATCTTGTTGAAGATCTATCTCTTTCTAAAATACACACTTAACGTGGTTAGAAAGCCCATTTAGACATCTTGTTGAAGATCTATCTCTTTCTAAAATACACACTTAACGTGGTTAGAAAGCCCATTTAGACATCTTGTTGAAGATCTATCTCTTTCTAAAATACACACTTAACGTGGTTAGAAAGCACATTCAGACATCTTGTTGAAGATCTATCTCTTTCTAAAATACACACTTAACGTGGTTAGAAAGCCCATTTAGACATTTTGTTGAAGATCTATCTCTTTCTAAAATACACACTTAACTTGGTTAGAAAGCCCATTCAGACATCTTGTTGAAGATCTATCTCTTTCTAAAATACAGACTTAACTTGGTTAGAAAGCCCATTCAGACATCTTGTTGAAGATCTATCTCTTTCTAAAATACACACTTAACTTGGTTAGAAAGCACATTTAGACATCTTGTTGAAGATCTATCTCTTTCTAAAATACAGACTTAACTTGGTTAGAAAGCCCATTTAAACATCTTGTTGAAGATCTATCTCTTTCTAAAATACACACTTAACATCGGGTTATCGGGTATGTAAAATTTATGGAGCATTGAAATATTTGTTTAAGATACAAAGTTAAAAAAATAAAGATTATGTTGATTGGTTGGCTGCTGAATGCGCGCTGGACTGTCTTTCGAACTTCTCGATGGTTCCAGGTTCATAGCCGGCCCGCTGCCATCCTCCGTCGACCTGCGGGAGGTTTGCACTAGGAAGAAAATTATCTTCAACTTTGAAGGAACATCCGAAAACATTTTACAAACAATGAAACAGATTGCAAAGAAGTTTCACCCAAAAGACCCCCCCCCCCGCCCCATCCTTTTTGACGTAATTCACATCCTCTGTCACTCGGTTAATTTGAGATAATAAACCATGGATGATAGATGTCATATAATTTGTTAATAATCATCAGTTGTGTCCTTCCAAGCAGAATGAAAATTATACCATTTACTGCAAGGTAACACATTTGTCTAGTACACCAGTCACCATGGATGCCAACAAACGCATTAAATCACTCGTATTTCTCAAACAAGATGTTAAAAGATACTTTAAGCTTTCAAATCTTGCTTCGAGTTGGCAACAGGAAGAGGGAAGACAAAAATCTCCCTTGTAGTTTCAGTTTCTCTCTCTCCAATGTCTCCACAAACCTAAATGGGGAAATGGCTAATGCTTTCATGCGCCGTCTCTTCAACTTTCACACTCGCCTCGGTCTCTTGGTCTATGTGTTGCATGCAATTGTAGTCTGTGTGTGTGAGTGTGGGAATGTGTATATGTGTGAGTTGTTTTTTTTTTTTTTGTTGGACTTCTTGATTTAAGATAACACTATTAAACAACCCTGACAGACACGAGGTAACACATGACAATAGTGCCTGATGTTTGTCGATGTCATGCCTTGGGGGAGGGGGGGATACTGTGCAATGTATTTGTTGTTGCTACATCTGAGACTGTACTAACATTTATTTTTAGAAAGCTAGTTCTCTAGTTGCGGAATCATGGGATTTTAAAGTTGTAGATCTACTCGGTGGTACTAGTGGTGCTTGTTTGTGTGTGTGTGCTGTGATTTGTAAGAAGAGAGAAATAGAGAAAAGAGAGGTAGAGACAGAAAAGAGTGATGGGGGGGGGAAGAGAAAAAGAAAGAGGGGATACGGAGGGTGAATGTGTTAGTAACACCTTCCCAAATTAAGTCTAAGATAGACAATGACGACGAAAAGGCTACTTAATAAACCCCAAAATATGAGGGTCATAGCTAGGTCTCAGTAGCCCCGTCTAATACTTCCCTTAATTGGACTCGAAGACAAGCCTTATATTTCTTTCTACGCTGTTCAAATGTATCTACATGTTGGGAGACATGTTTTAATGTAGCCTCGAATTACAAGACAAAAGAGACGTCTTGAATAGTGTGGGTGTCTTATAAATCATACCATCTTACAGACAATATGACAGAGAAAAGCTGTTGAAATACTGACGTGAGGTGGTTAGGTGAACAAGAAGGATAACTCCCACATTCCCTTAACGAGATTATGATTTTTCCCTGGTTGTCTCCCTTGTGAGATGACAGGACAAGGTGAATGATCTTCGATGTGAGTTATTAGGACATCCGTTAACGCGTGTCGCATCCGTGCCATACAGAAGCTGTACAACAATTAATGCAATTACCGCCCTTGTAATGTCTTTCTTTACTCTAGTCGTGTCGTGTGGAGATTGGAACTAATGCATTGCCAACACATGTGTCTGGAAAGCGCACATTAAGATAGATTAAGCGGCGCAGTGCATGTCAGATGATATAAACCTTAGACCTGAAGACCTCGGGGACATTACCCAAAGGCGCAGATTGTGGTTTTACATCAATGATGTAACGCTTAACTCTGTATCTTTTAAGACTTGAATTGTGATGTCAGCTCAAGGAGCTAAAATTCAATATAATTATATGGGCAATCAAATTTAGATCATTGGTACATACGTTTAATGGCACAATTTTGACATAGTGAAAACACCACTACTCATTTTTTTTTTTAAAGCCACACTATAGGTCTCGGGTTCGAATCCTAGCGAAGAGAGGGATTTTATTCCGGGATCTTTGGGCACATCTGAACCCACCCTGCTCAAATGGGTACCTGACATTATTTTGGGAAAGTAAAGGTGGTTGGTCGTTTTGCTGGTCACACGACACCCTCGTTAACCGTGGGCCACAGATGACCTTTCTATAACCTGCCCTATAGACGGAGGCTATAGATCGCAAGGTCTGAAAGGGTAACTACTTTTTTTCTTTTTCATTAAGAGGCGTAGTGCAGTGGCGACACCTAGTCTAGTGACGCCGTTGAATGAGCGAGTGAGAACAAAGAGAGAGAAACCTGTACAGCAGGACAAGAAAAGAGATTCTAAAAGTTAGACTGTTAGTCTGAGTCATGTCTCTTACGAATAAAAAATTCTGAGATGGATTACAAAAAAAAAAAAATTCCCCTTTCAGACCTTGCGATCTATGAAGCAGAAAGGTCATCTGTTTCTGTGGCTCACGGTTAACAAGGGTGTCGTGTGGCCAGCACAATGACAAACAGCCTTTACATTTTCCCCAACAAATGTCAGGTACCCATTAGAGCTGGGTGGACTCGAAATCGCCATAAAATCCCAAAATTCAAAATCCCAGTCTTCACCCGGATTCGAACCCAAAACCCACTCAGCCACCGCTCCTCCTGAGCTAAAGATTGACACATATACTCTTAGGTTTTGTATATTTGTTTCCTTTAAAAAAAATTTAGAACAAATCTATGTGAGAGTATGTGTGTGAGTAAACTCATAGAAATAAGGGTTAAAACGTATATATATATATAACCTAAATTAAAACTTTATATAATTCATTTACTACAAATAGCATGCTAATGACATTATGGCCAAAATGTTGAAAAATAAATCATTAAATTAAACGTATAAAAATAACATTTCGAATGATATAATTGACATAGATTAACAAGCAGGAGCCAGTCAACTCAAAGGTTTCTGCTCCACTTTTGTATGTTCTAATTTCAACTAGCTCCATCTATTTTGGGCAACAGTCCTTGACCTCGTCAACGGTCAAAGAATTGACGAGGGCAATCTATTTTTAGCACTTTAATCTTATTGAGTTTGAAAAAAAAAAGAGAAACAAGTAAAACCAATACTTGGGTCAATAATTGATTTTCAATCAGCGTTCTAAAAAATAACTAATCGATTATCTTAACGAAACGGAAGATGTATAATGCTGAATAGCTGTGAACAAGACGAACTGGGAAACTCAGTCGATGGCCTACATTCATTAAATAAGCTAGTTTGGCAGCACATGAATTTGAATTTTAATTAACTTTCATGCTAAATGTTAAGATATTTTTCTGTTCCTGACTTTTTAAATAAATATTTCGTTGGAGATCACGTGTCCAAGATTGACTGACAACTAGAGGAAGAAGGGAAAAAAATACATTTGAAGTTCCTGAATCAGCTCATTGCAATATTAGCTAAGCAGGGGGTCTACCAAATATCGGAAAAATTTGCAAGGTGTCTACGAGCCCAAAACGTCTGGGAACCACTGATGTAGACTTGAGGTGGACTTGATGTAGACATGTCTTATGGATGATGTAGACATAGTTTTGAACTGATGTAGACATGTTGTAGTTTTTTTTTTATATTAAACTTAGTTAAATTTTTGCAATTATAGTTACTGAAAATGTTATCCATTTGTTTCTTGGGCCACTTGAGACTAGGAAAAGTTTTTTTTTTTAATTTCTAAGCTGCTTTTCTAGTTTATTCATTTGGATTTACCCTGTTAGTCTAGGTCATACAATAGTGGGCTGATTGATGGTTGTACAGACACATACTAAAGTGGGCTGATTGATGGTTGTACAGACACATACTATAGTGGGCTGATTGATGGTTGTACATACACATACTAAAGTGGGCTGATTGATGGTTGTATAGACACATACTATAGTGGGCTGATTGATGGTTGTATAGACACATACTAAAGTGGGCTGATTGATGGTTGTATAGACACATACTATAGTGGGCTGATTGATGGTTGTATAGACACATACTATAGTGGGCTGATTGATGGTTGTATAGACAGATACTAAAGTGGGCTGATTGAATGTTGTACAGACACATACTAAAGTGGGCTGATTGATGGTTGTATAGACACATACTATAGTGGGCTGATTGATTGTTATAAAGACCACGTAAGTTTTATCGGATCCATCTTTCTCTGAGAGAGAACTAAGCGGGACGTCTTGTGTCATCATTTCCTTCATACAAAACAAAAATCTTCATTTGATTTCTGAGAGCCATAAAAAACACAGTTAATACAAAAAAATCATTTGGTAGATGGAATGAGACGAGCTTAAATTTCTCGATTTAATTAACATTTTTTGTTGACATTTACGCTCAGAACACACACAAAAATATTCTAAATATGGATGACGTCCTAGTGACAAGATTTGTATTTCTTAGTTGGCAGCTACATACTCGGTGTCATGACTTCAAACAAATTGTAATCTGTGTGATCTATTAGAAAAATGACCGATACATTCTACTGCCCTTCAACTGTCTTATAACTGGGAGGATACAAGATACAAAAGAGAAAGAGACATTTCTTGTAGCGTTCTTCTCTCAAGTGAAATAGTTCTTTTAAATCCTACGTTTCCTTCAGCAAGTTGTACATTTCGTAACCTAAAAAAAATACTAATTTTTATAGAAACAATGAGACCTATCTATGACATGAGCTATTGATAACATAGATATATTTCTTTTAGGGTGAGCAATGATCTAGACTTTATAGAGTTATAAACTGACAATGATGTTATTATTGTTATTATTAATATTATTATTATTTAGAAGGTGCTTCCAATGTGTGCTATTATGTAGCCTACTATTTATATTATTTTGTCGTTAGAAATAAATAAAATGAAATAAATGAAAACAACAAAAGAAAATGTAGTAGGAGTGATATGTCTATGTTTACTTTAAAACATTGAAACGTACTGCCGTATGCAGTGCGTATGAATCTTGAACGCTGGAAATTTATTTACGAATGAAACATTTTTGTTACTTTTTATGAGAATGAACTGTTTTGCTGTACACTTGTGAAATATATAATAAAACAGTTTTAAAAATCTCCTCCATAAGAAGTTGTCCCTCCCCCAACCAGAATAAAAAGTAAATAATAGATTATGTTTGACATTTTCTACGTACGTATTCTCTCCCCTGTTTACTTATATGATCTTCTCAATTTCATGGATTACAAAATGCCAAAATGTGATTTCTAAAGTTGTAGGGCATTACATTTTACACCCAATTTTATTTTGTTTAAACATTGTTTTAGTTGCTCTCTGTAAGACATGTTTATGTTCGAATCCAATTTAAGTTGTTTTAGTTTAAAAACAACCCATGATGCAGACAAATAGACTACTGAAATAAACCCAACTGTGGCCAATAAATAGATTGGAGACTGCAATTACATAATGATAGACTCTACCGTATTCAATTAAAGTTAAATCATTTCTCTTGCAACTGTTTGTGTGACATTTATAGTTCTGTACAAACATCGCACAGGATCATCAATCTGTGCAAAACTTCCTTTTTATTTCACTGGGCAGCATTTTGTTTTGTTGAGGCGTCTATCTTCTTCACTATAAATAGATCTCAAAGTAGGTCAGTATCAGCAGCTGTTTGAATGACTAGTGAGAGCACAATATTGGTCGCCAGAGTCGAAATACAAAGTGATTTTATGATAGCATTATGGACTATTAGAGATTGAGTACAGGACAATGCACCATGAAGAAACAATTCAGTGGAGGGATGGCACCATGCATTTCAGCTGTCTATTGACTGGCATCAGCCCAGTGTCTACAAGTTCAATCTCTCACTTCCTCAGAGAACAGGAGAACATTGAGAACAAGATTCTGAGGTAAAGGTACAAGCAAGACAAAGTACCACCAGCTAATAGACATTTTGCAGCTCTATTGCCAATGTACAAGCAAGACAAAGTACCACCAGCTAATAGACATTTTGCAGCTCTATTGCCAATGTACAAGCAAGACAAAGTACCACCAGCTAATAGACATCTTGCAGCTCTATTGCCAATGTACAAGCAAGACAAAGTACCACCAACTAATAGACATTTTGCAGCTCTATTGCCAATGTACAAGCAAGACAAAGTACCACCAACTAATAGACATCTTGCAGCTCTATTGCCAATGTACAAGCAAGACAAAGTACCACCAGCTAATAGACATCTTGCAGCTCTATTGCCAATGTACAAGCAAGACAAAGTACCACCAACTAATAGACATCTTGCAGCTCTATTGCCAATGTACAAGCAAGACAAAGTACCACCAACTAATAGACATCTTGCAGCTCTATTGCCAATGTACAAGCAAGACAAAGTACCACCAGCTAATAGACATTTTGCAGCTCTATTGCCAATGTACAAGCAAGACAAAGTACCACCAGCTAATAGACATCTTGCAGCTCTATTGCCAATGTACAAGCAAGACAAAGTACCACCAGCTAATAGACATCTTGCAGCTCTATTGCCAATGTACAAGCAAGACAAAGTACCACCAACTAATAGACATCTTGCAGCTCTATTGTCAATGTACAAGCAAGACAAAGTACCACCAACTAATAGACATTTTGCAGCTCTATTGTCAATGTACAAGCAAGACAAAGTACCACCAACTAATAGACATCTTGCAGCTCTATTGTCAATGTACAAGCAAGACAAAGTACCACCAACCAATAGACATTTTGCAGCTCTATTTTCAATGTACAAGCAAGACAAAGTACCACCAACTAATAGAAATCTTGCAGCTCTATTGCCAATGTACAAGCAAGACAAAGTACCACCAACTAATAGACATCTTGCAGCTCTATTGTCAATGTACAAGCAAGACAAAGTACCACCAACTAATAGACATTTTGCAGCTCTATTGCCAATGTACAAGCAAGACAAAGTACCACCAGCTAATAGACATCTTGCAGCTCTATTGCCAATGTACAAGCAAGACAAAGTACCACCAGCTAATAGACATTTTGCAGCTCTATTGTCAATGTACAAGCAAGACAAAGTACCACCAACTAAACGACATTTTGCAGCTCTATTGTTAATGTACAAGCAAGAAAAAGTACCACCAACTAATAGACATTTTGCAGCTCTATTGCCAATGTACAAGCAAGACAAAGTACCACCAACTAATAGACATTTTGCAGCTCTATTGCCAATGTACAAGCAAGACAAAGTACCACCAACTAATAGACATTTTGCAGCTCTATTGCCAATGTACAAGCAAGACAAAGTACCACCAACTAATAGACATTTTGCAGCTCTATTGTCAATGTACAAGCAAGACAAAGTACCACCAACTAAACGACATTTTGCAGCTCTATTGTCAATGTACAAGCAAGACAAAGTACCACCAACTAAACGACATTTTGCAGCTCTATTGTCAATGTACAAGCAAGACAAAGTACCACCAGCTAATAGACATCTTGCAGCTCTATTGCCAATGTACAAGCAAGACAAAGTACCACCAGCTAATAGACATCTTGCAGCTCTATTGCCAATGTACAAGCAAGACAAAGTACCACCAGCTAATAGACATTTTGCAGCTCTATTGCCAATGTACAAGCAAGACAAAGTACCACCAACTAATAGACATCTTGCAGCTCTATTGTCAATGTACAAGCAAGACAAAGTACCACCAGCTAATAGACA
This sequence comes from Biomphalaria glabrata, assembly GCF_947242115.1. Lineage (NCBI taxonomy): Eukaryota > Metazoa > Mollusca > Gastropoda > Planorbidae > Biomphalaria > Biomphalaria glabrata. The sequence continues at coordinate 16,468,110 of NC_074718.1, read as the reverse complement.
TCTTGCAGCTCTATTGCCAATGTACAAGCAAGACAAAGTACCACCAGCTAATAGACATTTTGCAGCTCTATTGCCAATGTACAAGCAAGACAAAGTACCACCAGCTAATAGACATTTTGCAGCTCTATTGCCAATGTACAAGCAAGACAAAGTACCACCAACTAATAGACATTTTGCAGCTCTATTGCCAATGTACAAGCAAGACAAAGTACCACCAGCTAATAGACATTTTGCAGCTCTATTGCCAATGTACAAGCAAGACAAAGTACCACCAGCTAATAGACATCTTGCAGCTCTATTGCCAATGTACAAGCAAGACAAAGTACCACCAACTAATAGACATCTTGCAGCTCTATTGTCAATGTACAAGCAAGACAAAGTACCACCAGCTAATAGACATTTTGCAGCTCTATTGCCAATGTACAAGCAAGACAAAGTACCACCAACTAAAAGACATCTTGCAGCTCTATTGCCAATGTACAAGCAAGACAAAGTACCACCAGCTAATAGACATCTTGCAGCTCTATTGTCAATGTACAAGCAAGACAAAGTACCACCAGCTAATAGACATCTTGCAGCTCTATTGCCAATGTACAAGCAAGACAAAGTACCACCAGCTAATAGACATCTTGCAGCTCTATTGCCAATGTACAAGCAAGACAAAGTACCACCAGCTAATAGACATCTTGCAGCTCCATTGCCAATGTACAAGCAAGACAAAGTACCACCAGCTAATAGACATCTTGCAGCTCTATTGCCAATGTACAAGCAAGACAAAGTACCACCAGCTAATAGACATCTTGCAGCTCTATTGCCAATGTACAAGCAAGACAAAGTACCACCAGCTAATAGACATCTTGCAGCTCTATTGCCAATGTACAAGCAAGACAAAGTACCACCAACTAATAGACATCTTGCAGCTCTATTGCCAATGTACAAGCAAGACAAAGTACCACCAGCTAATAGACATCTTGCAGCTCTATTGCCAATGTACAAGCAAGACAAAGTACCACCAGCTAATAGACATCTTGCAGCTCTATTGCCAATGTACAAGCAAGACAAAGTACCACCAGCTAATAGACATCTTGCAGCTCTATTGCCAATGTACAAGCAAGACAAAGTACCACCAGCTAATAGACATTTTGCAGCTCTATTGCCAATGTACAAGCAAGACAAAGTACCACCAACTAATAGACATCTTGCAGCTCTATTGTCAATGTACAAGCAAGACAAAGTACCACCAGCTAATAGACATCTTGCAGCTCTATTGCCAATGTACAAGCAAGACAAAGTACCACCAACTAATAGACAACTTGCAGCTCTATTGCCAATGTACAAGCAAGACAAAGTACCACCAGCTAATAGACATCTTGCAGCTCTATTGCCAATGTACAAGCAAGACAAAGTACCACCAGCTAATAGACATCTTGCAGCTCTATTGCCAATGTACAAGCAAGACAAAGTACCACCAGCTAATAGACATCTTGCAGCTCTATTGCCAATGTACAAGCAAGACAAAGTACCACCAACTAATAGACATCTTGCAGCTCTATTGCCAATGTACAAGCAAGACAAAGTACCACCAGCTAATAGACATCTTGCAGCTCTATTGCCAATGTACAAGCAAGACAAAGTACCACCAGCTAATAGACATCTTGCAGCTCTATTGCCAATGTACAAGCAAGACAAAGTACCACCAACTAATAGACATCTTGCAGCTCTATTGCCAATGTACAAGCAAGACAAAGTACCACCAACTAATAGACATCTTGCAGCTCTATTGCCAATGTACAAGCAAGACAAAGTACCACCAGCTAATAGACATCTTGCAGCTATATTGCCAATGTACAAGCAAGACAAAGTACCACCAGCTAATAGACATCTTGCAGCTCTATTGCCAATGTACAAGCAAGACAAAGTACCACCAGCTAATAGACATCTTGCAGCTCTATTGCCAATGTACATACAAGACAAAGTACCACCAACTAATAGACATCTTGCAGCTCTATTGTCAATGTACAAGCAAGACAAAGTACCACCAACTAATAGACATTTTGCAGCTCTATTGTCAATGTACAAGCAAGACAAAGTACCACCAACTAATAGACATCTTGCAGCTCTATTGTCAATGTACAAGCAAGACAAAGTACCACCAACCAATAGACATTTTGCAGCTCTATTTTCAATGTACAAGCAAGACAAAGTACCACCAACTAATAGAAATCTTGCAGCTCTATTGCCAATGTACAAGCAAGACAAAGTACCACCAACTAATAGACATCTTGCAGCTCTATTGTCAATGTACAAGCAAGACAAAGTACCACCAACTAATAGACATTTTGCAGCTCTATTGCCAATGTACAAGCAAGACAAAGTACCACCAGCTAATAGACATCTTGCAGCTCTATTGCCAATGTACAAGCAAGACAAAGTACCACCAGCTAATAGACATCTTGCAGCTCTATTGCCAATGTACAAGCAAGACAAAGTACCACCAGCTAATAGACATCTTGCAGCTCTATTGCCAATGTACAAGCAAGACAAAGTACCACCAACTAATAGACATCTTGCAGCTCTATTGCCAATGTACAAGCAAGACAAAGTACCACCAGCTAATAGACATCTTGCAGCTCTATTGCCAATGTACAAGCAAGACAAAGTACCACCAGCTAATAGACATCTTGCAGCTCTATTGCCAATGTACAAGCAAGACAAAGTACCACCAACTAATAGACATCTTGCAGCTCTATTGCCAATGTACAAGCAAGACAAAGTACCACCAACTAATAGACATCTTGCAGCTCTATTGCCAATGTACAAGCAAGACAAAGTACCACCAGCTAATAGACATCTTGCAGCTCTATTGCCAATGTACAAGCAAGACAAAGTACCACCAGCTAATAGACATCTTGCAGCTCTATTGCCAATGTACAAGCAAGACAAAGTACCACCAGCTAATAGACATCTTGCAGCTCTATTGCCAATGTACAAGCAAGACAAAGTACCACCAACTAATAGACATCTTGCAGCTCTATTGTCAATGTACAAGCAAGACAAAGTACCACCAACTAATAGACATTTTGCAGCTCTATTGTCAATGTACAAGCAAGACAAAGTACCACCAACTAATAGACATCTTGCAGCTCTATTGTCAATGTACAAGCAAGACAAAGTACCACCAACCAATAGACATTTTGCAGCTCTATTTTCAATGTACAAGCAAGACAAAGTACCACCAACTAATAGAAATCTTGCAGCTCTATTGCCAATGTACAAGCAAGACAAAGTACCACCAACTAATAGACATCTTGCAGCTCTATTGTCAATGTACAAGCAAGACAAAGTACCACCAACTAATAGACATTTTGCAGCTCTATTGCCAATGTACAAGCAAGACAAAGTACCACCAGCTAATAGACATCTTGCAGCTCTATTGCCAATGTACAAGCAAGACAAAGTACCACCAGCTAATAGACATTTTGCAGCTCTATTGTCAATGTACAAGCAAGACAAAGTACCACCAACTAAACGACATTTTGCAGCTCTATTGTTAATGTACAAGCAAGAAAAAGTACCACCAACTAATAGACATTTTGCAGCTCTATTGCCAATGTACAAGCAAGACAAAGTACCACCAACTAATAGACATTTTGCAGCTCTATTGCCAATGTACAAGCAAGACAAAGTACCACCAACTAATAGACATTTTGCAGCTCTATTGCCAATGTACAAGCAAGACAAAGTACCACCAACTAATAGACATTTTGCAGCTCTATTGTCAATGTACAAGCAAGACAAAGTACCACCAACTAAACGACATTTTGCAGCTCTATTGTCAATGTACAAGCAAGACAAAGTACCACCAACTAAACGACATTTTGCAGCTCTATTGTCAATGTACAAGCAAGACAAAGTACCACCAACCAATAGACATTTTGCAGCTCTATTTTCAATGTACAAGCAAGACAAAGTACCACCAACTAATAGAAATCTTGCAGCTCTATTGCCAATGTACAAGCAAGACAAAGTACCACCAACTAATAGACATCTTGCAGCTCTATTGCCAATGTACAAGCAAGACAAAGTACCACCAACTAATAGACATCTTGCAGCTCTATTGCCAATGTACAAGCAAGACAAAGTACCACCAGCTAATAGACATCTTGCAGCTATATTGCCAATGTACAAGCAAGACAAAGTACCACCAGCTAATAGACATCTTGCAGCTCTATTGCCAATGTACAAGCAAGACAAAGTACCACCAGCTAATAGACATCTTGCAGCTCTATTGCCAATGTACATACAAGACAAAGTACCACCAACTAATAGACATCTTGCAGCTCTATTGTCAATGTACAAGCAAGACAAAGTACCACCAACTAATAGACATTTTGCAGCTCTATTGTCAATGTACAAGCAAGACAAAGTACCACCAACTAATAGACATCTTGCAGCTCTATTGTCAATGTACAAGCAAGACAAAGTACCACCAACCAATAGACATTTTGCAGCTCTATTTTCAATGTACAAGCAAGACAAAGTACCACCAACTAATAGAAATCTTGCAGCTCTATTGCCAATGTACAAGCAAGACAAAGTACCACCAACTAATAGACATCTTGCAGCTCTATTGTCAATGTACAAGCAAGACAAAGTACCACCAACTAATAGACATTTTGCAGCTCTATTGCCAATGTACAAGCAAGACAAAGTACCACCAGCTAATAGACATCTTGCAGCTCTATTGCCAATGTACAAGCAAGACAAAGTACCACCAGCTAATAGACATCTTGCAGCTCTATTGCCAATGTACAAGCAAGACAAAGTACCACCAGCTAATAGACATCTTGCAGCTCTATTGCCAATGTACAAGCAAGACAAAGTACCACCAACTAATAGACATCTTGCAGCTCTATTGCCAATGTACAAGCAAGACAAAGTACCACCAGCTAATAGACATCTTGCAGCTCTATTGCCAATGTACAAGCAAGACAAAGTACCACCAGCTAATAGACATCTTGCAGCTCTATTGCCAATGTACAAGCAAGACAAAGTACCACCAACTAATAGACATCTTGCAGCTCTATTGCCAATGTACAAGCAAGACAAAGTACCACCAACTAATAGACATCTTGCAGCTCTATTGCCAATGTACAAGCAAGACAAAGTACCACCAGCTAATAGACATCTTGCAGCTCTATTGCCAATGTACAAGCAAGACAAAGTACCACCAGCTAATAGACATCTTGCAGCTCTATTGCCAATGTACAAGCAAGACAAAGTACCACCAGCTAATAGACATCTTGCAGCTCTATTGCCAATGTACAAGCAAGACAAAGTACCACCAACTAATAGACATCTTGCAGCTCTATTGTCAATGTACAAGCAAGACAAAGTACCACCAACTAATAGACATTTTGCAGCTCTATTGTCAATGTACAAGCAAGACAAAGTACCACCAACTAATAGACATCTTGCAGCTCTATTGTCAATGTACAAGCAAGACAAAGTACCACCAACCAATAGACATTTTGCAGCTCTATTTTCAATGTACAAGCAAGACAAAGTACCACCAACTAATAGAAATCTTGCAGCTCTATTGCCAATGTACAAGCAAGACAAAGTACCACCAACTAATAGACATCTTGCAGCTCTATTGTCAATGTACAAGCAAGACAAAGTACCACCAACTAATAGACATTTTGCAGCTCTATTGCCAATGTACAAGCAAGACAAAGTACCACCAGCTAATAGACATCTTGCAGCTCTATTGCCAATGTACAAGCAAGACAAAGTACCACCAGCTAATAGACATTTTGCAGCTCTATTGTCAATGTACAAGCAAGACAAAGTACCACCAACTAAACGACATTTTGCAGCTCTATTGTTAATGTACAAGCAAGAAAAAGTACCACCAACTAATAGACATTTTGCAGCTCTATTGCCAATGTACAAGCAAGACAAAGTACCACCAACTAATAGACATTTTGCAGCTCTATTGCCAATGTACAAGCAAGACAAAGTACCACCAACTAATAGACATTTTGCAGCTCTATTGCCAATGTACAAGCAAGACAAAGTACCACCAACTAATAGACATTTTGCAGCTCTATTGTCAATGTACAAGCAAGACAAAGTACCACCAACTAAACGACATTTTGCAGCTCTATTGTCAATGTACAAGCAAGACAAAGTACCACCAACTAAACGACATTTTGCAGCTCTATTGTCAATGTACAAGCAAGACAAAGTACCACCAGCTAATAGACATCTTGCAGCTCTATTGCCAACGTACAAGCAAGACAAAGTACCACCAGCTAATAGACATCTTGCAGCTCTATTGCCAATGTACAAGCAAGACAAAGTACCACCAGCTAATAGACATTTTGCAGCTCTATTGCCAATGTACAAGCAAGACAAAGTACCACCAACTAATAGACATCTTGCAGCTCTATTGTCAATGTACAAGCAAGACAAAGTACCACCAGCTAATAGACATCTTGCAGCTCTATTGCCAATGTACAAGCAAGACAAAGTACCACCAGCTAATAGACATCTTGCAGCTCTATTGCCAATGTACAAGCAAGACAAAGTACCACCAGCTAATAGACATCTTGCAGCTCTATTGCCAATGTACAAGCAAGACAAAGTACCACCAGCTAATAGACATCTTGCAGCTCTATTGCCAATGTACAAGCAAGACAAAGTACCACCAGCTAATAGACATCTTGCAGCTCTATTGCCAATGTACAAGCAAGACAAAGTACCACCAGCTAATAGACATCTTGCAGCTCTATTGCCAATGTACAAGCAAGACAAAGTACCACCAGCTAATAGACATCTTGCAGCTCTATTGCCAATGTACAAGCAAGACAAAGTACCACCAGCTAATAGACATCTTGCAGCTCTATTGCCAATGTACAAGCAAGACAAAGTACCACCAACTAATAGACATCTTGCAGCTCTATTGTTAATGTACAAGCAAGACAAAGTACCACCAACTAATAGACATTTTGCAGCTCTATTGTCAATGTACAAGCAAGACAAAGTACCACCAACTAATAGACATCTTGCAGCTCTATTGTCAATGTACAAGCAAGACAAAGTACCACCAACCAATAGACATTTTGCAGCTCTATTTTCAATGTACAAGCAAGACAAAGTACCACCAACTAATAGAAATCTTGCAGCTCTATTGCCAATGTACAAGCAAGACAAAGTACCACCAACTAATAGACATCTTGCAGCTCTATTGTCAATGTACAAGCAAGACAAAGTACCACCAACTAATAGACATTTTGCAGCTCTATTGCCAATGTACAAGCAAGACAAAGTACCACCAGCTAATAGACATCTTGCAGCTCTATTGCCAATGTACAAGCAAGACAAAGTACCACCAGCTAATAGACATTTTGCAGCTCTATTGTCAATGTACAAGCAAGACAAAGTACCACCAACTAAACGACATTTTGCAGCTCTATTGTTAATGTACAAGCAAGAAAAAGTACCACCAACTAATAGACATTTTGCAGCTCTATTGCCAATGTACAAGCAAGACAAAGTACCACCAACTAATAGACATTTTGCAGCTCTATTGCCAATGTACAAGCAAGACAAAGTACCACCAACTAATAGACATTTTGCAGCTCTATTGCCAATGTACAAGCAAGACAAAGTACCACCAACTAATAGACATTTTGCAGCTCTATTGTCAATGTACAAGCAAGACAAAGTACCACCAACTAAACGACATTTTGCAGCTCTATTGTCAATGTACAAGCAAGACAAAGTACCACCAACTAAACGACATTTTGCAGCTCTATTGTCAATGTACAAGCAAGACAAAGTACCACCAGCTAATAGACATCTTGCAGCTCTATTGTCAATGTACAAGCAAGACAAAGTACCACCAGCTAATAGACATCTTGCAGCTCTATTGCCAATGTACAAGCAAGACAAAGTACCACCAGCTAATAGACATCTTGCAGCTCTATTGCCAATGTACAAGCAAGACAAAGTACCACCAGCTAATAGACATCTTGCAGCTCTATTGCCAATGTACAAGCAAGACAAAGTACCACCAACTAATAGACATCTTGCAGCTCTATTGTCAATGTACAAGCAAGACAAAGTACCACCAGCTAATAGACATCTTGCAGCTCTATTGCCAATGTACAAGCAAGACAAAGTACCACCAACTAATAGACATCTTGCAGCTCTATTGCCAATGTACAAGCAAGACAAAGTACCACCAGCTAATAGACATCTTGCAGCTCTATTGCCAATGTACAAGCAAGACAAAGTACCACCAGCTAATAGACATCTTGCAGCTCTATTGCCAATGTACAAGCAAGTCAAAGTACCACCAGCTAATAGACATCTTGCAGCTCTATTGCCAATGTACAAGCAAGACAAAGTACCACCAGCTAATAGACATCTTGCAGCTCTATTGCCAATGTACAAGCAAGACAAAGTACCACCAGCTAATAGACATCTTGCAGCTCTATTGCCAATGTACAAGCAAGACAAAGTACCACCAACTAATAGACATTTTGCAGCTCTATTGCCAATGTACAAGCAAGACAAAGTACCACCAACTAATAGACATTTTGCAGCTCTATTGTCAATGTACAAGCAAGACAAAGTACCACCAACTAAACGACATTTTGCAGCTCTATTGTCAATGTACAAGCAAGACAAAGTACCACCAACTAATAGACATTTTGCAGCTCTATTGCCAATGTACAAGCAAGACAAAGTACCACCAACTAATAGACATTTTGCAGCTCTATTGCCAATGTACAAGCAAGACAAAGTACCACCAACTAATAGACATTTTGCAGCTCTATTGCCAATGTACAAGCAAGACAATGTACCACCAACTAATAGACATTTTGCAGCTCTATTGCCAATGTACAAGCAAGACAAAGTACCACCAACCAATAGACATTTTGCAGCTCTATTGCCAATGTACAAGCAAGACAAAGTACCACCAACTAATAGACATTTTGCAGCTCTATTGCCAATGTACAGAGACAAGCCACTGAGTTTCTACGTGACGTTGCATACAATTTAACTTAGTTAAAGTTTGTGTGTGTGTCTGTGTGTGTGGGTAAAAATTTGTTTTTGAAGTGTACTTTTGTAATGTAAATAAATGCTAGACTTTGAAATTACTAATTTTAGCTTATTATAATTCTTGCTTAATATTTGCATAATTATGTTTTAAAATATCATGTGAGTCTTTCCTGCAATATGTCTGTGGGCTAACGTTGGGCCAGTGTGGGTTAATGTCAGTGTCAGTGAGTGTGGGCTAATGTTTAGCCAATAAGGGCAAATGCTGAGTCAATGTGGGCAAATGTTGAGTCACTGTGGGCTAATGTTGAGCCAGTGTGAGCCAGTGTAGGTTAATGTTAAGCCAGTTTGGGCTAGTGTGGAGCCAGCGTGGGCTAGCATGGAGCCACTAGTGTATAAGTTAAAAGTGAGACATCGAAACCATGCATTATCGTGTGGGGCCGTGTTGATCGTGTCAACTTGATATTTCAGATTTTACATAAATTACGTATGGATGAAGTAATGGATAGAGTATAGAAGCACGCTGCTACCTATAAAATGCTTCCTAGTGACATGCGTCTCAAATAGCCTCTGACTAAAATTCCGACTACTGGCCTTCAGGTGAGGCCCAGATATTGAGCGAAACTGTTTTCACTTACAAAAGAAGGGGCAAAGGTGAGTAACCGACGCCTAAGCCAGTAAGTTTCAGACAGGAGGGGCTAGTTGGCAATGGCTGGCTACCCACCTAGGAAAAGGAAAACTCTTAATTCCAACCTCTGCTGCCTTGCAACTATACCCAAACATGGAAAAAGCTTCCAGAGTCAACCCTAAGTAAAAATCAGTAGCCGGCGACCCGTAGGCAGTTTGCAGAACACAGTGCTACACGCTGGCAGAACCTGGGACGTCGCTGATCGAAAACTGTATCAGCACTTGCCGTTCCTTTCGATAGATCTGTTGTGTGGACAGGGGAGGGGACTGTCATGTGTGGGCGAAATCGTTCCGACCATGGCTAATGCCCAGGCATTCAATTCATTTCTATGAGATTATCCATATGTCGCCAATAATGACCGCAATACATTTCCATCTAATCAACGTCCTCACATCGTAGGTAGTTATATTTTCACGCGTTGTTCATTGGTCAGTGTACATCATGTGATGTGTTAGGCACGATCCCCTGAGCGGAATATTCTGGGACCAGCGCCAAAACTACTGATACTACAAAACGTCACTAGACATACTCTCGCCTTTTGCTTGGTTTGAGATATGGCAGCTACTTCTTCTTCCAGCCAGCTTTTTGCTGCTGAGCTGTCAGCTCTTTTGCAGACACTGTGCCAAGGAAAAAAAGTGTGCTGTTTTCTTCAGTTGTTCAGCACTGCCGTACAGGGTGTTGGTTATGTAGTGGTAGTAGGTACTGTCTAAGGTGGATTTGGAAGGGGCATTCAAAGATGATATGGTTTACTGTTTCATAAGGGTGGGCGCAGTGTCTACAAATGGGGAGTTGTGTTGGATTTATTTTATTGAGATTGTAATTTAACAGAGGTGTGTGTCCTGTCCTTAGTTGGAAGATTGTAGATTGTTCTTTGCGGGGGAGGAAGAATACTGTCCAGTTTGTTAGGCATGTCCATTTCTTTGTACATGGCTCTGCCTGTGTTTCCTGATGCCCATTGTTGAGCCACTCCTCTTTGTGATTGTTGACTAACATTGACCTTAGGGTGAGGTAGTTAACAGTTCTATCTTGTTGTTCTATAGATGATCCTGCCTTTGAAAGCTTATCTGCCCTTTCATTTCCCATGACGCAAGTGTGTCCAGGTTCCACTGTAATGTGATGTTGATGTTTAATTTTGTCATCATCTGGTGTATTATCACTATTTAACTATTAGTGTTGTCATCTCTCTTGGGCTGTTTGGGGTGCTGCTGTTCAGTGCTTGAAGAGTAAATTGGGAGTCTGTAAAGACAACAATATCTGATGGTTATTCATATAATTTATTTTCAACTGTCTGCAAATCTATTTGTAATTGCCTCAATTTCGGCTTGGAAGTTTGAGCAGTAGTCGCCACAGGGTGCACAGGAAGGCACCCAGACCAGCATTGATGGTGGCTTTGAAGGCCGATCCGTCGGTGTATAGCCTATATGGATAGCTGTTTTTGAATAGCTTTCAATTGTTTCGAGCGTGCCTAATTTGAGCTCCAGTGGATTTGATTTTTTGTAAGGAATTATTTAATAAGTGTGTCTTCTGTGCCAGCTACAAAATGTACATTTATCTTTGTTTTTGTTGCTCCTGTCGTTGTTTTTCATTTGGTTTGGCTTGTTTACATCCAGGCAGCTCCCAAAGGTATTTTGGGAAATATAGTTATCAAAATATGTTAGCACAAGAAAAATACTGACTGAGGTTATTTCCCTTGAGCACATTATATTCTGTAAGACATTATGTAAGACAAAGATGGTTTAATTAGGCAAGATATTTGTTCGCCCCTTTTTTTAAAACATTTAAACAAAAAAAAAATTGATAAATATGAAAAAAAAGCACCAATATACACATACGCACACACATACACAAACAAGTGCACACTCTCACATAGGCATTAATTAGTATTAATACATGTAAATACAAACGATAGCGCCAAATTAGTTTTCTTGGCGGGAAACAAACAATCATTCCGATATATCTTAGCAGTTGACAGAAGGCGACGTTTAGCATTTAGCGGAGACAAAAAAAAGGTGACATTACTGAGCAAAGAAAAGAAATCTGGCCACAGAGTAACACAGGAAGGAAATGTAACAAACTTGGCCAGGAAACATGGAAATGGCGGTCAATTGACTGGGGTTGAACAATCCCAGCTGGCATATACAAGGATACGCAGTTGACAACTACGAGAAATACAGGCTTCGAGAAAATTGAAGGCAGACACTTCAATGGATTCCGTAAAAGGAAACTAAAATAGAGACAAAGGAGAAATCTTATTCTGGTCTAATAAATACTGAAGAGAATAAAATGAAAAGCCCTAAAGAGAATCGGACTTCATTTTTTTTCTTCTGAAAACCGGTTTCTAGTATTGAATGTTGATTCATTTAATTTGGGCGTGCATTATTAATAGAAAGGCACGTGCTGATCCGTGATTGGATCCGTGTGGGCAGGGCGTGCGAATCAATTGTCGGGTGGGACGCGAGGTGCTGGTCAAATCTGATGAGATTCCACATCTCGCCCGCCCCCAACCCCCAAACATAACCGTCACACGGCGAAATAGCAGAGTGCTGAAAACCAATTTAAAAACTGAAAGACAATGACTGGGTCACTAGGTAAATGTGTCATAGCTGCAATGAACGATTTATACCGGAGTGAGGTCACTAGGTTGAAGTTCAAGGTTAAATCTGACCACGTGGTCATCATGTTGTGTGATAAAGTTAAACTTTGGACACGGAGAAGACCAAACTACTATGAACTCAAATGTATTCCCAGGTTTTACTAGTGGACATTCAGCAAGTACTCGATCTCAAAACGTCAATATTGCAATGTGACAATAAAAGTAGCTATGTAATGGACATCATTCACCAATCGTAAACAAACAACATTTAGCCACGTGATAATATTGATAAAACAACGAAAATTACGTATCACGTGACAGCCTTTATGTATAGCGTAATTTGTATAGAAGATATAGAGAACCACGTGGCAAAATGTTGTTTGTTTACGATTGGTGAATGAGGTCCATTCTAGCCCAAAATACTTACAAAATTAAGTTGGCGATTTACCATGAATTCAAACTGACACCAATGTAATTTAATATCTTATGCTATATATTTATCCATGTCATTGTATTCTTATGTCTTATTGTAGTTAACTCTTTCTCTCCGTAATTATTTTCCTCGTTTCGATAGTATTATTCGTTTTGCTCATTTGTATTTCAATATCCTGTTAGGATTCAACTTCAACAACGTTTTTGTTTGTTATCGGAAAATGTTTATATTAGGTATAGAATTATAGGAGAATGCATGCTCTTTTTACACAACACAAATTAAAGTTTATAAATCTAAAAATCAACTTAGTTTAATGGGGGTCAAATCAACGTTGGCATCGTTAATTAGGAGAGAAAAAGTTAAGAGAGAGAGAGAGAAAGAAAGAAAGAGAGAGAGAGAGAAAGAAAGCAAGAAAGAGAGAGAGGGAGAGAGAAAGAAAGAGAGAGAGAGGGAGAGAAGGGAGAGAGGGAGAGAGAAAGAAAGAGAGAGAGAAAAAGAAAGAAAGAGAGAGAGGGAGAAAGAAAGAAATAGAGAGAGGGAGAGAGAAAGAAAGAGAGAGAGAGAAAGAAAGAAAGAGAGAGAGGGAGAGAGGGAGAGAGAAAGAAAGAGAGAGAGAGAAAGAAAGAGAGAGAGAGAGGGAGAGAGAAAGAAAGAGAGAGAGAGAGAAAGAAAGAGAGAGAGAGAGAGAGAGAGAGAGAGAAAGAAAGAGAAAGAGAGAGAGAGAGGGAAAAAAAGAAAGACACATAAGATGACAAAGACTCGATGAGAGAGAAAGACCCCCCCCCCACCAAAAAAAATAAATATATAAATAAAATGATGATGAAAAAGTGGCCCCATCGACCAGGAGCTACGTGACTAATATCATTATTGTGATTGATAGTATTGTTAAGTAATTTAAGTTTCAACATGACCTGCTGACTCTCTCTCTCTCTCTCTCATGACTACATATTTTTTATTTTCTACACAAACAATACCATGAGAGTTTTAAAAAGGTAATGTCAGTGACCGACGTGTCACCGTGTTGACCTTTGTTTACTTTGTCACATAGGAAATTACACTGTCAATGTTTGTATTTCTGTGTGCCTGATTTAGTAGAGAAACATAAGCAAAATATAAATTAAAAAATAAACATCTAAACTTTTCTTTTTCTTTGTTTGTTTTTAGTTGGGAATAACTACATATTTAATGCTACATATCTCAATACTGTAATATTTATTTCCCTTTTCTGTATAAAGAAATATAAACTAATTACCACTAATATTTTAGTCAATTGGTCACATTTTTTAAAATTTTGTTTACTTAGGGACAATGTACACTAATTCAACTTGATCCGAGAATGGGAAGTGGTATACGACGAAGTGAGTTGATAGAAGCTTTGTAAATAACTCTATGGCTGATGGTCAATATCTGATAGACAAGATGCGGCCAAAAGAAATAACTGGTTTCGGCTTACTATTAGGTCAAGGATGAATTTCGGACCAAATTCAGTTTCTGCCTCAGTTTGGGCATGTGAATGCCTCAGTTTGGGCATGTGAATGCCTCAGTTTTAGGACTCTCTGACAGGGTAGCTTTCTTTCTCTTTTTCTTGTCTAGCATCGCTACAGCAATTCTGCTTTGTACCAACACACACAGTCACAGTCTGCCTCCATGTTGTCTTATCTGGCGCGATATCCACCCATATATTTTCTTTGATGCAGACATCTCTGTATCTTGGGTCTCAGTCTGGTCCCAGCAGCAAGTTCATCATATAGGATAAAGTTCCCTTGTGGTCTATAGGGCAGATGATGTAAAGGTCATCTGTTGCTGTGGCCTACGGTTAACGAGGGTGTTATGTGCCCAACACAACACAACGACCAACTTCCTTTACTTTTCCACAACTAATATCAGGTACCCATTAGAGCTGGGTGGACTCAGAGGCACCCGAAGATCCCGAAATTAAAAATCCCAGTCTTCACAAGGATTCGAACCTCGGACCCCGGTTCGGAAGCCAAGCGCTTAACCGCTCAGCCACCACGACTCCTACATATAGGGTGTCATTTTAAATTCATCCATCTGGTTTCTGGAGTGTGGGTGACATGATCCAACGTAGGCATGTGGGTGACATGTCTGATCCAACGTAGGCATGTGTGTGACATGTCCGATCCAACGTAGGCATGCGGGTGACATGTCCGATCCAACGTAGGCATGTGGGTGACATGTCCGATCCAACGTAGGCATGTGGGTGACATGTCCGATTCAACGTAGGCATGTGGGTGTCATGTCCGATTCAACGTAGGCATGTGGGTGACATGTCCGATTCAACGTAGGCATGTGGGTGACATGTCCGATTCAACGTAGGCATGTGGGTGACATGTCCGATTCAACGTAGGCATGTGGGTGACATGTCCGATTCAACGTAGGCATGTGGGTGACATGTCCGATCCAACGTAGGCATGTGGGTGACATATCCGATCCAACGTAGGCATGTGGGTGACATGTCCGATCCAACGTAGGCATGTGGGTGACATGTCCGATCCAACGTAGGCATGTGGGTGACATGTCTGATCCAACGTAGGCATGTGGGTGACATGTCCGATCCAACGTAGTCTTCTCTATGTCAGAAGAACCAAGGCACCGTGCATATCGGCCAGTTTGAAAACTTTCTGACTGGAGACACAATACCTCAATGAGATGCAGGCAGGCAGCACAAGTGGAAACTGTCTAATGGATGCTCCTGTATGTTAATGAGATATAAGACATTGCAAATGGCCTCACGCCAAACAAAAAAAGACTGGGCATCACATTATAAGGTATAGAAGTAGTGCAGTGATAGTAGAGATAGTGGTAGTAGAGATAGTGGTGGTTTATGTAGTGGTGCAAAAAAAGAAATTCTTAATCGATCAACGGCCTTGACAAAGGCAAAATATGTAGGTCACGGTTGAGGCTGCGTATCTACGGGAAATATTGCATTTCTCATTAATCTTCGGACTCGAAGACTCGCCTTCTTCTTATTATTATGTAGTGGTAGTGTATGTAGTGTTCTGAATAGTAAATGTAGCTTAAAATCTGCACTCGACAATTTCACAACAGAATGTGGTCGCCTGGAGGCAGACACTAATCTCAGTGGCAGAGAATCGATTCTGCTACTTGTCGTTGTATAAACTGTGACACTTGTTACTTGCGTTGTATAAACTGTGACACTTGTTACTTGCGTTGTATAAACTGTGACAGTTGTTACTTGTCGTTGTATAAACTGTGACACTTGTTACTTGCGTTGTATAAACTGTGACACTTGTTACTTGCGTTGTATAAACTGTGACACTTGTTACTTGCGTTGTATAAACTGTGACACTTGTTACTTGCGTTGTATAAACTGTGACACTTGTTACTTGCGTTGTATAAACTGTGACAGTTGTTACTTGCGTTGTATAAACTGTGACACTTGTTACTTGCGTTGTATAAACTGTGACAGTTGTTACTTGCGTTGTATAAACTGTGACAGTTGTTACTTGCGTTGTATAAACTGTGACACTTGTTACTTGCGTTGTATAAACTGTGACAGTTGTTACTTGCGTTGTATAAACTGTGACACTTGTTACTTGCGTTGTATAAACTGTGACAGTTGTTACTTGCGTTGTATAAACTGTGACAGTTGTTACTTGCGTTGTATAAACTGTGACAGTTGTTACTTTTCGTTGTATAAACTGTGACAGTTGTTACTTTTCGTTGTATAAACTGTGACAGTTGTTACTTTTCGTTGTATAAACTGTGACACTTGTTACTTGTCGTTGTATAAACTGTGACAGTTGTTACTTGCGTTGTATAAACTGTGACAGTTGTTACTTGCGTTGTATAAAC
Source organism: Biomphalaria glabrata (assembly GCF_947242115.1). NCBI lineage: Eukaryota > Metazoa > Mollusca > Gastropoda > Planorbidae > Biomphalaria > Biomphalaria glabrata. Next base: position 16,451,487 of record NC_074718.1, on the reverse strand, counting down.
TGTGACAGTTGTTACTTTTCGTTGTATAAACTGTGACAGTTGTTACTTTTCGTTGTATAAACTGTGACAGTTGTTACTTTTCGTTGTATAAACTGTGACAGTTGTTACTTGTCGTTGTATAAACTGTGACAGTCGTTACTTGTCGTTGTATAAACTGTGACAGTCGTTACTTGTCGTTGTATAAACTGTGACAGTCGTTACTTGTCGTTGTATAAACTGTGACAGTCGTTACTTGTCGTTGTATAAACTGTGACAGTCGTTACTTGTCGTTGTATAAACTGTGACAGTCGTTACTTGTCGTTGTATAAACTGTGACAGTCGTTACTTGTCGTTGTATAAACTGTGACAGTTGTTACTTGCGTCTCTTTCTTTAAAAACAAAGCTATGAACACTGAAGAACATCTTCAAAACCACAAGATTTATTTTTTTAAACTCTAAACAGGAAAAGTATTAAAATATTCTTTAAAAAAACAAAGCTTATATTCAGTGTAGTTGTATCAATTAGTTTGGATAAGTCATATGCAGATAGGATTAAACTATAATAACAAAGATAAAGGCATATTCCTTGTTCCATTTGCTAGGACAAATTTGTACAAATGCCCCTCCTTCCCTAGTGCTAGTAGAGCATGGAATGGGTTGCCTGAGCTAGCCAGGAAAACCAGTGAATTGGCGGAATTTAGGTCATTGGTTAATATGCAAAACTAAATGCATGACGCGTAGGACGTAATCATCTTCTTTTTTTTTGAAGTAATGTTTGTATTTTATAAGATAAGATAAATCTTTACCATAGAAATATTTTTATGAATTTGTTTTTTTCCCCCCACTTTTAGCTTTCTCAATGCGCTATGATCCTATCACTTGTCTGGACCAGTTGTGAAAGGGGGAGGCAAGAAGGGAGTATCTTGGCGAATGTTTATATGAGCGTTTTTTTTAATGCTTATAAATATTTACTCAGGGTTCGTGTCCTTCCTTAAGGGGACTAATTCAACGTATACCACCACGTCTGTTAAGTAAAATTTCTTTCCCTTGCTCATTATACCAAACAAATTAATTAATTACATATAGTAAATAAACTAATTGATTAATTCTTTTTTTTTAAGCGGTCCCCGAAAGAGGAAAAGGCGCTATTAGTTTTGTGTGACATGTCTGTCCGTCCCGTAAACTAGAAAAGATAGTGAAAATTCGACATCATAATGTTTTAGTCCATTCAAAGTTCTGATGCCACGGCTACTTTTTTCTTTTCTAAAAGCGAAAAATCTAATTTTTTTAATCACTTATGCAAGCAGATTTTTCATAAAAATAAACCTCTTTTACAACTATTCACTAATAATAGTGGCAAATACAGCAGGCTTTTTAGTAGGGGAGATATCCATTCACCTTATTTTAAACACATTTATGCAAATGGTTTTAGACTTCTTGTTTAAAAAAAAATAATTTACCTTTGTATTGCTACGTTATATAAGTTCTGTTCTAATAACTACAACATGTACCCAAAAATAATGTAAATTTTTTTTAAAGAGAAAAAAATATATTTAGTATGCATGTTGGACTTAATTTAAAGCAACAATTAATAAGTAGGTTTATCGCGTGAACTGCAGTGCCAAGCATCGGGTCACAATACACTTTTTTTACGGAAATGTTTTTTTTCTTTTTTTGAGGATTTGAATAAGAGATTGACCCTTTACAAAACAATTAGATCAAATAGATATTCATTATAAGACATCAGTAGACCAGGATGGCATTTCAGTTTAGATTCAATTTCACCTATCCTTTGGTCTGCTGGACCGCTGGGGCACCACACAAGATCTGTCAAACTTCTTTCTCCATTCTTCTCTGTCATTTGTCTCTAATAGAATTTCATTCTAGTGTTCTTTCTGAAAATATTGAGACCTGCCTTTTTACCAGCCTGGGTGGACCACTTCGGTTGCCGATTTTGAGTTTGTGTTTCCTTTCAAACTGTCTTTGTAGCCTTGTTGATTCTTGTGTTGTTGATGAAATAATTGTTAAAAATTTCATCTTAATCATTGAGTTGGTGTGAGAAAAATAATGTGTACAAACTTTTAACAATACAGGCAGAGTGAGTTGATGTTAAATTTGTATCTATAAATCTTCCTTGTAGAGCATGTATGGTGTCTTTGTATTGTATAAGCCAAGTTTGTTTGTTTCAAGCCATCACTGAAGTAGGGCTAGAGGGTTAGTTTTAAAACAATGCTAGGGTTAGGGTTAGTTTTAAAACAATGTTAGGGTTAGGGTTAGTTTTAAAACAATGCTAGGGTTAGGGTTAGTTTTAAAACAATGCTAGGGTTAGGGTTAGGGTTAAAACAATGCTAGGGTTAGGGTTAGTTTTAAAACAATGCTAGGGTTAGGGTTAGTTTTAAAACAATGTTAATAATAAAAAAAATAAATTAGACATTGCATCAATTTCTTCTTCTACTTCATCGTTCTCATTGTTATGTTGGAGTGTTCATATGACTAGACCAATACATGAGATGAACTGCGCAGTGGTTTCCAAATCAGGGAGCTCTCCATATAATTTTCTTTCTATTGGGGTGATTTGGGGCCAATGTCTTATACGGGCCTCTTGGTAGAGAGAGCAGTTTTGGAGGACGTGGTCGGCATTTTCTGGTGATACTCCACATGGGCAGATTTCACTGGTTCCAATTTTGAGCTTCCGGAACATGTGTTGTCGCATTCTGTTGTGTCCGGTCCTGAGTCGAAAGATTAGACGTTGGTCTTGTCGGGATAGCTTATAGTAAGCATCATCTTTCTTGTGATTTGGATGGGAGCTCGTCCATTTCTCATTTATTTTATCTACAATTAATTTCTTCATTTCTTCTGGATAGAGTGCAGAGTTTACTTGTGAGTTTGTTCTCCCACTCTTGGCGAGTGTGTCAGCCTTTTCATTTCCTGCTAGTTGTATGTGAGCTGGTATCCATTGAATAACAGTTTTTTTGCTGTTGTGGTTGAGCTTTGTGAGTGCTGTTCTGAGGTTTTTAATATAAGGGGAATCAGAGTTTTGCAGGCTTTGGAGGGTTGTTTTTGCGTCTGTTAGAAAGACAATCTGACTGTGAGGGGAACTTGGATGATTTGCTAGCATGGTAGCAGCTAGTGCTAGTGCTTCCCTTTCTGCTCTGTGACTGTCAGAGAGCTCTCCAGTTGCAAAGGATTTTTCTAGTTTTCCTCCATCTGGCCATTCGATAAGTATTCCAGCTCCTCCATTTGTGGTGGCTTTATGGGATGAGCCATCCGTGTAAACTCTGATCCACTGATTGCTAGGGTAATTGGTATGTAGAAAACAGTTCACTATTTCCTTGAGCTCTGTTGGTCTGTAATCAGATTTTCTTTTTATGTTTTCAATATGGTCCCTTATAGTAGGAAGAGGGCTTTCGTCCCAGGGTGGAGATTCATTATAGTGTATCGAGGATTCCAGAGTAATTTTTTCAAGTTGGTGTTTCTTTTTTAGGTTTAGAGATTCCTGTATGAAATTGGTCCTTTTGAGACGGTTTTTTGTGCCAGTTTTGTGGATTTTTGTTCTGAGTGGGTGCCTCTCCAAGGTTTCCAATTTAGTGAATTGGGAAAGGATTTTTATTTCTCTTCTTTCATCCAGAGAGATCAGGGCAGCGGTTTCCTCCATAGCTCTTATGGGTGTTGTTTTGATTGCTCCTGTCATTATCCTTAGACCAATATTTTGGACCTTGTCTATTTTCCTTAGGTTGGTTTGGGCTGCTGAGCCCCATGCTGTGGCACCATATATTGCATCAATTAATTTGAATCAATCAAGTAATTAATTCTAAATAGATGTAGACTAGCAATAATAAATGTGTGTGATTAGAAATCTTGTTAAATTGTTTTTGCTAAACGTATCTTTGCTTATAGCAAGCTCGGCGCAGTCCAATCACATTTGTGGACTAGTTTGGGGGGGGGGGGGGTTATCTGGGTGAATGTTTTCGGGCTGATTGTTTTAACAAAGTCTGATTTCGAATCGAGGTCTCGAGCCTTCATAATGGAATGCCGACGTGTGAGCCACAGAGCTATTCAAGTACTTATATAAGGTTTTTATTATGGGCGTAGCCGAGAGGGGGTGTTTTCTTTTTTTTTGCTTTAATTTTCTTTATTGTAGGTGATATTCTAATGTTAAACCATCACTTCCCCAGCACAGTCAAGAGGATTTTAAGTTAAAACCTCCCCCTCTTTAATTAAAAAGAATAATTAAAAAAAGCAAAAGACAGTCACCAAAATTTCATGAGCGTTGGCAAGGGGGTTTTGAGTTTAAACCCCCTCCAAAGTGCTTTGAGGTTAAAAAAACAACCCTCTTCAATATAAAACTTAAATAAAGTACAGTCACCAAATTATATGAGCTTAGCCAAGGGCGGCTTTGAGTTTAACCACACGTTCAGATGTTTTTAAGTTTAAGCCCCCTACTGAGAGTTTTGAATTTAAAACCCCCTCCAGATGATTTTCATTTTAAAACTCCCCAAACAGATGGTTTTGACAATAAAAGGGGTTTTGATCTTAAAACGCCCTTTCATATGATTTAAAGTTCAAAGCCCCCTCAAGAGGGTTTTTGTGTTTAAAACCCCTTTCATAAGGTTTTGAGTTTAAAACCCCTTTCATAAGGTTTTGAGTTTAAAACCCACTCTTTTTGAAGTATAACTAAAGAAAACAACGTACTAAATTCTTTAAGCGTATCCAAAGGGGCTTCGGGTCTAAAACCCCCGACAAGATGGTTTTAAGTTACAACCCTCCTCCAGAGCTTTGAATTAAAAAAACCCTTCCAGATAGTTTTGAGTTTTATACACCACAACAGATGGTTTTGACAATAAAACTCTCCTTTTCGATAAACAATTTAAAGCAAACTACAGTCACCTAATTCCATGAACGTAGCCAGGAGGGGTCTTGAGGTACTAGGCTCATGATTCTTATAGTCGTTTTGAGTTTAAAATTGTTAGCCAACGGCGTCATTGCTTATCTCCCCTTACTTTACTAATTTTCTATATTAAAAAAAATAATTAATTACGAATTATTGATTAACTAATTGGTAACTTTATTTATTGATTTATGTGTGGTCATTGACATTGAATAATTATTCAAGCTTGATCCAATAATGGTAAGTGGGAGAAACAAAGTGTAAAATATTCCACCCAGACAGACAGACAGACAGACAATGAGTTATTAAAAACCTTTGTAAAAAACAAAAAAGGACAACTTACTTTGTTTTATGTGTAAGCTAAATTAAAATGATGAATACTTCAATGCTTTAACATGAGAGGTTAGTTTGTTAATTCATAAAGGTCTGTTTGGCTTCATTTGTACATGTGTCATACGTTTTAATGACCGAACTTGAACACAATGCATACATCTGGTACAAAGCTGTTCAGGTCATAAGTGAACATTTATGTGAAGTTATAAAACCCAGCTTGGCAAGAGATGCCCTTGACCCCATATTCTAACCCAGTCTATTACCACAGGTCAAGGACAAAGTCAGAAAGACTGTGGTCGATGACTCTATGTTGGATAGCTTGGTGTAGAAAGAATGACATCGATACCTTATGTTGTGATCGCAACAATAGCAGTGATAGTTCCAGCGTTGGTATTCACAAGTTGTTTTTTGTTTTCAGTTTAACTCTTGAATAACTTTATGAATTATTTAGTTTCATACTAAAAAGAAAACGCAAAAGAAAACTAGTATTCTTGTTGCACATCCTGGGACAAACTCGTTTAAAAACTCTCTCTTACCAATCTTCTATCCGACCTTGAACGAATCGCCTGATACGATCATGAAAACCAGAAACTTTGAATACTTTGCTCGAAACCATAGATATATTTTTTGAATCAATTACAAACTAGTTAACTAGCACAAAAGCATACCAAGAATGTGCTATATATTCATTCTAAAAGCACACTTCTAGAAATAAAAACACGGTTACAAAGACATATTGTGTGGAAAGTGGAAACACAAACTCAAAATCGGCCCCCGAAGTGGTCCACCTAGGCAGGAAAAAAGGCAGGTTTCAATATTTTCAGAAGATTATCGGTTTTAAATTATATCAGAGGTGGTGTACCCAGGCAGGTAAACAGGCAGGTTTCAAAAACTCTATCGATTAATAGCAGGATAGCTGTGTACAATGCGATATCTATGAAAATGGTTATTAATAGTTGTTTTAAATTATGTCAAACTTATTTGCATAGTTATTAGATTTTTTCTCTTTAAAAAAAGTTTTTGTTTTTTTTTTGGTAAATGTAGTATTTAGTATGACAGAACTTACATAACTTAGCAATACAATTGTAAAAAAAAATATTTTTTGACCAAAAATCTAAAACCATTTGCATAAATGTGTTAAAAATGGTAAATAGTCATCTCCCTTATTAAAAAGCCTCCGGTGTATGTTACTATTAATAGTTAATAGTTGTAAAAAAGGTTTATTTTTATGAAAAAACTACTTGCATATCAAAATATAGTAAATCAAAGTAAAAAATTTGGTCCTATTCGAACCCATGACACCGCCATCTTCTAGAACTTACACATTTTCTGATTTGGACGGCGAGGAATGTATACTTTGGCGATTATTTATTTGTATCTTCATTTGTATGTAGATTTTTGGCTTTCAGAAAAGAAAAAAAGTGCGTTGTATCAGAAATTTGAATGATCTAAAATATCATGATGTCCGATTTTCATTTTCTCTTCTAGTTTCTGAGATCTAAACGGGACGGACGGACGGACAGACGAACAGACAGGCCACACAAAACTAATAGCGTCTTTTCACCTTTCAGGGGCCGCTAAAAAAATAAAAAATATATTTTAAAAAAGACAACACTTCCATCATTGAACTTCAAATATAACAAAATAATTTGTTTACAAAAAGTAAAACATTTGGTCCTATTCAAACCCATGACACCGCCATCTTCAAGAAATTACACATATTCTAATTCGGACATCGAGGAAGGTATACTCTGGCGATTATTTATTTGTATGTTCATTATATGGACATCTAGATCTAACACTAGACTACTTCTAGATCTAGAATCTAGATATAATCTTTATTAGATGCTTTCAATCTGTGTGTAATATTTCCTAGACAATTGATGCTTTCAATCTGTGTGTAATATTTCCTAGTTATCAAACTGTGGCGAGCTCAAAATCTAATATACTCATACATTTTTTACGGTGTCCATGACAACAACAAAATAGTACATGTCATGGCTTTAATTAGAGTCCTCGCCATAAGGAGCGCCATTTTTTGTTAATTCTCTTATTTTCAGATAGTATTGTAGCAAGTTTGTATGTGTGTGTGTGTACGTCTGCTTGGAGCAAAACTCCATGAACTTTCCGCCTGGCAATTGTTTACCCATCGGTTCGATATCTTTGATCGGCAATATGGCATCGAGCGGCTTTGGGAATATTAAACTGTTGCCGGTTCATTTCCCAAACAAGTAATTGATGTCAATAATCGATCGAATGTGCCGTCTCGATACCAGCAAACATCAACACTATTGGTTTGAGGCTACGGCAATCAATGTTTTTAAATTAAGGCTTAGAGATTATAGAATAGTTTTCCTTGTAGAACATCAGCTTAATTCAGAAGGATTGCGTCATTAGTTTGATGAAGCTGTATGCCTGAACTATTTCATTGATAGTAAAAGTTAATTGCAAAGTTTCAAAGTGTCTGCAAATCTGTAGCTTTGTACTGAATCTAATGAGTTATTCAGTTTCATCTTGAGAGTTATAAGGGTCAGTATTGCAGTGTAGCACTTGAAACAAAAGAGTTGACAAATAACTAAAAAAAAAACTTGTTAAAATTTTGTTTCTTCTCCCCCCCCCCCTTTTATAAGCCGACACCCTCGTACTCATACGAGGACACTAAGGAAAAAATAACAACATAAAAGTACTTTTTAGCGGAAGGGGAAAAGACGCTATTAGTTTTGTGTGAAATGTCTGTCCGTCCGTTCCGTTTAGATTTCGTAAACTAGAAAAGATATTAAAAATCGGACATCACAATATTTTAGACCATTCAAAGTTCTGATGCAACGGCTACTTTTTTTTTTTATCTGAAAGCGAAAAATCTAATTTTAATAATCAGTTACGAAAGTATTTTTTTAAAGAGAAAAAGCTAATTAGTATGCATTATAAGTTAGACCTAATTTAAAACAAATAGTAATGTTATAAATTTTATTTTCCTGAACTATTTTTAGTTTTTTTTTTTTTTTTTTTTTTTTAAGGTTTCGAATTAGAGATTGAGCCTTTTCAAAAAATTAGATCAATTATAAGACATCAGTTAGGCCAGGGGAGGCGCGGTATCTGAGCTTTAAAGCGCTTGGCTTCCAAACCGGGGGTCCCGGGTTCGAATCCTGGTGAAGACTGGGATTTTCATCTTTGGGCGCCTCTGAGTCCACTCAGCTCTAATGGTACCTCACATTAGTTGGGGAAAAGTAAAGGCGGTTGGTCGTTGTGCTGGCTACATGACACCCTCGTTAACCGTAGGCCCTAAAAACAGATGAACTTTACATCATCTGCCCTATAGACCACAAGGTCTAAAAGGGAACTAGTTAGGCCAGGTTCACATCTAACTTTACATTCACTTGCACCTATCCTTTGATCTGCTGGACCGTCGGGGCACTACACAAGATCTGTTAACTTTCTTTCTCCATTCTTATCTCTCATTTGTCTTTGATATAATTTCATTCGGATGTTCTTTCTGAAAATATTGAAGCCTGCCTGGGTGGACAACTTCTGGGGCCGATTTGGAGTTTGTGTTGCCACACAAACTGTCTTTGTAACCTTGTTAAATACAAAGCTTATCTAAGAAGAAGAACCGCAACCTCACACCATGTATCTAAATACTTTTGGATTTAACTCCCTTTCTCTATGTAAAACAAAATTAATTAATTACTACCAATTGTTTTTATTGATTCATGTATTGTCGTCGACTATCAACAATTATACAACATATCGACTTCATCCGAGAATAGACAGTTTTGAGTGAGTTAATATAAGCAAATAATAAAAGAGGACATGGTTTTAGAAAGGAGGACGACGATAGCATGACAACGTAAGCTTTTAAAAACTTGTTTGACAATTTAGTGGATGAAGCGTTTCTGAAGTATCGAAATGTCACCGACTGTAGCCATTAGTTCATCATTCTGTCCAACATATTTGTAGCACACTGCACACAGTTTCTTATAAGTGTGCAATGTATGTCACCGACTGTAGCCATTAGTCCATCATTCTGTCCAACATATTTGTAGCACACTGCACACAGTTTCTTATAAGTGTGCAATGCAAGAACAACATGTAAAATGTCTATCATTGAGTCCATTGTGTTGTGATGAACAAGAAAAGAAAGAAAAGTTCGTTCAAGGGAAACATTACGTCCCGAAATGAAATTTTAAAAAATGTATTAAAAAATCCCAAATCTTAAAACCATGTTGGATTATCTTTTCTGTTTGTTTGGAAGATCTATGAATACATCAGCACCTGCTTATGAAGGACTTGGACATCAAACATTTTGGTGTTTGTAAGTTTCTATCACAAGATAGACACAACTCAAGAAAACATTAAGAAACTGGAACAGACACAAAATAGAGCAGTGAGATTCATAACAAACGAATATTCACATTTGACTAGAGTAACACCTTTAGTAAAATCACTAAATTTAGAAAGCCTTCAGGACAGAAGGCTCAAAAGTAAAGTAGCAATCATACATAAAACACTGAACCATAATCTTCAAATACAAAAACAAAATTTAATAAAAATCCTCTGAAAGACACAAAGATAAAGGCACATTCCTCGTCCCATATGCTAGGACAAATTTGTAAAAATACTCCTTCTTCCCTAGTGCTATTAGAGCATGGAATGGGTTGCTTGAGCTAGACAGAAAAACAAGTGACTTGGCAGAATTTAAGTCATTGGAAGGAGGACATGTCCTACTTTAGCCTAACGTCAGAGAACCAAAATTTATAGTCGTTCTAGGATATAGTTCGTCCATCGTGATTCGATGATTACCACTTTTGTCATCCAGTTGGCTGAGGGCTTTGCACTGGGGTTTTATGCGTCCTCGTGGTGCTGGTGAGACCTATGTGAGCCCGGAATGTTTGGCTGCACACTGGGCAGGTTATTCCAGCTGGAGCTAGTGTCATTGGCCTTGCTTTTCTTCTCTGGCGTTTTTCTTCTGCCAGCGTGGTTCTCTTCTCCTCAGCAACCTGTGCGCCAGTTTTCACATCGCGACGCCATGATGCTCTGTCATGTGCCTCTGTCTCCCAGGTGGCTGGGTCTATGCTGAACGTCTTCAGAGAAGCTTTGAGGGTGTCCCTGAAGCGTTTTCCTTGCGAGCGCTTTCCTTCCCTTAATTGGCCATACAGTAGTCGTTTAGGGATGCGTCGGTCTTTCATTCTGCAGACGTGTCCTGCCCATCGCAGCTGGGACTACATCAGGATTGTGTGGATGCTTTGCAGACCCGCTCTTCGAAGGACTTCAGTATCTGGTATTTTTTCCTGCCATTTGACATTCAGTATTTTTCTTAGACATGTCATGTGGAGGTGGTTTAGTTTCTTTGCATGTTTTCTGTACACTAGCCACGTTTCTGAGGCATAGAGCAATGTGGAGGGTGACAGCTCGATAGATCCCTAGATTTGTATTTGTGATGATACCTCGTCTGTTCCAGACATTTTAGACAGTCTGCCATAGGATGCACTGGTCTTGGCGATACGCAGGTCGATTTCATTATCGATCTTTCCGTTTCGGAAGAGTGTGCTGCCACGATTTGTGAATCTGTCCACTGCATCTATATCATGTCCATTTATCTTGATGCTTGGATCCGAGTAGGCTTTCCCTGGAGCAGGCAAGTATAAGACTTCGGTCTTACCTACATACCATAGTGTCAAATGTCGTATGCAGCATTTTACCTACATACCAAAGTGTCAAATGTCATATGCAGCATTTTACCTACATACTAATGTGTCACATGTCGTATTCAGCATTTTACCTACTTTATAAAGTGTCACATGTATTCAGCGTTTTACCTACATATCATGGTGTCACATGTATTCAGCATTTTACCTACATATGGTGTCACATGTATTCAGCATTTTACCTACATATCATGGTGTCACATGTCGTATGCAGCATTTTACCTACATACCATAGTGTCACATGAGTGCTCTGTGTGATGACAACTGGCATGACATTAGGAGACAAGCGACACGACATTACAACACACATCCACAATCAATAATGAGCTGTAGCAGGAGACTTGCAACTAGATGTTTGGGGGAGGCTGCACTGAAGGACGATGTAGCCAGACATTCATTACAGAGTGGGACTAGGCGACAGCGCGTGCAGAGACAGTCTGTGATCCGAAAATCTTGGCATTTACACGTACGACATCCCCCCCCTCCCCCCACGGCCAGTATACGTCAAGTCCTCTACAACCACATTCTTTCACTTCACTCACTTCACGAGACCACACTGTAGTTTTAGCGTACACTACTTTTCATGTGACGTCAAAAACATGGCTTACATATCGACGACACGCGGAAGGCTACAGACAAATAGCAGTGATGAGGCTTATTAATTGCTATATAACTATCCCAAGCATTATTTTTTTTTCCTTAGGCATTCTCTTTCTATCACGCTGAAATATAGTTCATTGAAAGCAATTTTTGTCGTTCTGTTAATCTCTCTTTCTCTCGTTCCTGTTCCGACACTCTCCTGCTCACTCTCTCTCTATATACAGAGAGAGAGAGAGAGAGAGAGAGATCTTTATATCCTTTTTTCTTTCTCACATTCAGTATTTCTTCTCTTTCTGTTATCCTTCCTCTCTCTTACCCCGATGATCATTCAGACTGTATAGATAAAGAGACTGCAGCACTTCTTATTTCATTCAGACTGTATAGATAAAGAGACTGCAGCACAGCGTATTTTATTCAGACTGTATAGCACTAGCGGATCCAGAACTTTGGAGTGGGGGGGGCGATTATTTTCCAAACCCTAACCCTAACGCCCAGTAAACCCTAACCCTACGCATAAACGTGCATACAGCTCGCGCGCGCGCGCGCACACACACACACACACACGCACGCACACACACACGCACACACACACACGCACACACATATATATGTATATATATATATATAAATATGAGAATAAAAAAAGCAGCATTTCTCAACCTTCGGCGAAAACCAAAACAACTGGGGCAGCGCTATAAGGTTCTCTGGTGAAGTTCGGGGCGAAGCCCCGACGCCATAAGCGTTTTCTTGCTTTTTTCACTGCAGAAACGCATTCTCCTGACAAGTACAGCTCATTATTCATCAATGGAGTTCGGGGCGAAGCCCCGACGCCAAAAGCGTTTTCTTGCATTCTTCATTGCAGAAACGCATTCTCCTGACATCTACAACTCATTACCCATAAATGAAGTTCGGGGCGAAGCCCCGACGCCAAAAGCGTTTTCTTGCATTCTTCTCTGCAGAAACGTATTCTCCTGACATCTACAACTCATTACTCATAAATGGACTTCGGGGCGAAGCCCCGACGCCAAAAGCGTTTTCTTGCATTCTTCACTGCAGAAACGCATTCTCCTGACCTGAAGCTCATTATTCATACTATTAAAAAACGACCTTTCGAATAATGTTGTACTTGAAAAATATTCTAATTTGAATTTATAGACCCATAATACATTGCAAATAAAACCGATTTGTTCCTTGAAAAGATAGGATACCCCACGTATTTAGATTTTTGCTTTGAGGATCGCCGCCGAAAAAAAACTTATTCGATAAATAGTATTCAAGAAAACTCTAGCATAAATTGTGAGTTATAGTCCCAAATTTATTTAGCTAGAAAAATATCAGATTGAGTAAAGGTTGGGAAAAGGCGACTATGAAAACGTTATTTGAGTTTAGAACTCATCTCAATCATGACTCTTATACTGAAAAATTTCGTTTGAATTCTAACTTTTCCAAAAAATACTTATGATAACTTCATGTGAAATTACAAAAACTCTGTCTGGAAATGGGAATGGCGGTAGAGTGAATACGATTAATCCTCGCTCCTTTACTAATTTCTGCTAAAAATTGCATTTGGCATTAAAGAATAGGTATGGGGCGACTCGATATAAGAATTTAATTTATAGTATATATAAATTATATTAGTGACAGATTTGTTTAATTTTGTAATTTCTTAACTATAATACAAAAAGAAAAAGTATTGATTTGTCCGATGGGGGAAATGCGATTGCATGTATCGCCCCTCCCACCTGGTACAACCCTTTTTCATTTAAATTTTCTAATGATACAATTTGAGATTAGAGTGTGGTACGACATATTTACAATGGGTCACATATCAATACGTAGTTTATATTATATAGATATTCAACTAATTTTATTCACAAACTATGATTCTCCACAAAAATAGGACCGCCCCCCCAGCACTCAGAGGGCTAGAGTGGGGAGGGCAGTACATGCAATCGTCCCCCCCCCCCCCTCACCCCACCGAATCGGCCAAAATACCAGAAAGGGAGCGACATAATATAAAATTTATATATTAATTCAACTAATTTTGTTCACAAACTATGATTTCTCAATAAAAACGGACCGCCCCCCCCCCACTCAAAGGGTTTAGGTGGGAAGGGCAGAAGAGGTATTCGTCCCCTCCCCCCAACAATCGGCAAACAGGGAACGACATAATATAAAGATCGGTCAAAATATCAATAACAAGTTACAAGGATATAGATATTTAATTGATTTTGTTAGCAGGCCGTGATCTCTACCAATAAATTGGACCGCCCCCCCCACTCGAAAGTTAAGGGGGGGGGGCGGGATTGATACCATCGCCCCCTCCCGACCCCACCAAATCGGTCAACATACTAGAGGAAGGGGGGGCGAAATAATCTAAAAATAGGTTGAAATATAAATAATTAGTATATATTTTTAACATAAGTAATAAATTCGTATACAAATTGTGTGAATCCTATACTAAAGTTCGTCCGCCCCCTCCCTGGGGGGGGGGTCGGCCGAGTGGGGGGGGCGATCGCCCCTACCGCCCCCCCCCCTGGATCCGCCAGTGCTGTATAGATAAAGAGACTGCAGCACAGCGTATTTCATTCAGACTGTATAGATAAAGAGACTACAGCACAGCGTATTTCATTCAGACTGTATAGATAAAGAGACTGCAGCACAGCGTATTTCATTCAGACTGTATAGATAAAGAGACTGCAGCACAGCGTATTTCATTCAGACTGTATAGATAAAGAGACTGCAGCACAGCGTATTTCATTCAGACTGTATAGATAAAGAGACTACAGCACAGCGTATTTCATTCAGACTGTATAGATAAAGAGACTGCAGCACAGCGTATTTCATTCAGACTGTATAGATAAAGAGACTGCAGCACAGCGTATTTTATTCAGACTGTATAGATAAAGAGACTGCAGCACAGCGTATTTTATTCAGACTGTATAGATAAAGAGACTGCAGCACAGCGTATTTCATTCAGACTGTATAGATAAAGAGACTGCAGCACAGCGTATTTTATTCAGACTGTATAGATAAAGAGACTACAGCACAGCGTATTTTAGCTCGTTACATTTGGCTTCATGATTTATTCAGAACTATTTGAACTCTTCATTGCCACAGCCCCCGGGGGGCCCCATGTCTACAGGGTGCCGCTCATGTTAACAAATCATTGATTTGAATCTGGTTTCGTATATGTTCCAGCTTATTACCATATCGTTATATAAACTGCAATGAAAGCTAGATGAGTCAATCTGAGTGATACGTCCTTTATGTATGAATCGTTTCAATAGTTCCTGTTTCCATTCAAAACTTATTGAACTGATACAATGGAGAAGTAGACGTTAGAACGTGGAGGCACATGCCATCAATACGAGGTATTACTTCAAAAGGCGGAACTGCAGTCTATATGACTAGTCATTATTGTTATAGGATATATTGTCCTTGATATACTGCACTTTATGACATTTCTTTATTGCTATGGGACATTTCTTTATTGCTATAGGACATTTCTTCATTATTATAGTGAAAGTCAAAGTTTTTTTTTTATAACATTTCATTCATAGTTATGTGACAGTATTTCTATGTTAAATGAATTTCCTTTATCGTTATTGACAATTCTTTATTGTTATAGGTCAGCTTTTTATTGCTATAGGACATTTCTTCGTTGTTATAGGACTTTCCTTCATTATATGCCCACTGCGTAGATAGACAGATAGGTAGATAGATAGATAGATAGATAGATAGATAGATAGATAGATAGATAGATAGATAGATAGATAGATAGATAGATAGATAGGTAGGTAGGTAGGTAGTTAGGTAGATAAAGGCATGTGTGTGTGTCATACAGACATTTTCTATTGTAAACAAAACTAGGATTACATTCTAATAGATAAATCAGTCTAGTCTGGCTGAAAACAATGTCTATTGGAGTCTAGCCTATTACGATTCACATAAGATTCACATAAGATTTCTAAAAGATCTACTTACAGTGATTTTTCTAACCAGACGTGGTAATGGATTTCAAAAAGCAATTAATTCTTGTTTAATTAAAGATTGAACATTTTATTTTGATTATATTTAATTCCTTGTTTATTAGTGTCTTCTTCTTCTTAGCACTGAACTCCTGTATGCTGATGATGCAGCCTATTGTGGCTGATTCTGATATTCAGCTTCAGTCCCTGGTTGACAAACTATCTGCTGCTGCCAGAAGTTCGGCTTAAATATTAGTCAAAGCAAGACTAAGATACTAGTTCAGAACACAAACACTGCACCTCAAGTAAGCATTAACGGCCAACCACTAGACATTGTTGATCACTTTTGTTACCTTGGCTTCATCATATCCAACAACACTCTACTGGATAAAGACATAAACAACGGGATAGCCCAAGCAATGAGCACCTTGTCACGGTTGCAGAAAAGAGTCTGGGACAACATATTGCTGACTAGCAGTACTAAAGCCCTAGTCTACCGGACCTGTTTGATGAACACTTTGCTATTCGGAAGTGAAACATGGTCAACCTACTCATGGCAGGAAAAAATGCTAAATGTGTTCCACTTCCGATGCCTAAGGCGGATCTTTAAATTAAGGTGGCAAGATAAAATAACCAATGAGGAAGTGCTACGAAGAGCAGAGTGCCAGGACATCCGCTCTGTTATCAGCAGCAGACGCCTTGGCTGGCTTGGTCACGTTCGTAGAATGCTAGTAGGTCGACTTCTACAAGACATTCTGTATGGCCATCTAATTGAAGGCAGGAGAGCCGCTAGTCGGCCACTTTTACGGTATACGGATGTGGAAAAAGTAGCACTGGATAGATCCACATGGAGAGAGAGCATAAAGGAAGGGTCTCGGATTGCAGATGCCATACACAACAGAAGCAGAAAGAAGGGTGAAAATGCAACGGCGCCTGGTGATTACATATACCTAACCTGCGACCGCAGCTGTGTATCAAGGATTGGCCTCTTTAGTCACACAAGAAGTTGCAAAGGGAAAAGATCATCTCTCGAGACGTAAAATGCCACAGGCAGTTTATTAGTGGTAGAACATTTTGTTTTGATTCTATCCCGATGGATACAAGTTGTCTAGATACTCTTTGTTTTTATTGAAATTGATATGAACTTTCTTTTATAGGAGGGAAAGTCGGTCAAATGGCTAGAGCCACATTTTCAATGTTTGTTTGTTTTTTTAGTAACTTGTTCAATGTTTTGAGAGAGAGAGAGAGAGAGAGAGAGAGAGAAGGGGAACGGGGGAGGTGAAAATCTGGTGGAATTTCATCGTTATCGTTTTTTAAAAGCATTTACAAAAAAAAAAAAAGGGGAGAGAATGACCTGAATTCGAATTCATGGCTCAAGTCTCCTCAAGCTAACATTCTAACCAATCTGCTAGTAAGGTGAGTATGAAAAGATTGTATAGTTATCTATTGTTTATTTCAAGCTTACTTTAAAGTGGCCACCTATAAATGAGTCTAATTCAGCGTATACTACCATCTCAGTCAAGTATAATTTATTTCCCTTGTTCGAGATACAAAACAAAATAATTAATTACTAATAGTAAATTAAACTAATTGGTTAGATTTTAATTGATTCTTATGCTGTCAGGTAAAAGAAATAATTGTGCAAATTTTTAGCTTGATCAGAGATTGGGTGTCGGAGAAAAAACATATATAAACATTTTACCAGACAGGCAGACAGAGTGAGTTGACAATAAGCTTTGTAAAAACGTCAAAAATCTCAGAAACATTTCAGGTAGAGAGAAACAGTCTGACAAAATTATGCACTAGGTAAAAGTAACACCGTTCAGAAAATATAAGGTCAGTTGCCGTACTAACGATAACATCACATTGGACGAACGGGAGTGTAGAGTAGAATGACGTATTAAAATTATAACACAAACATACTGTTCAGATTGACCAATTGTATTGACGGATCTTGTAAAATTAAAAAAAAAAAACTTTAAAAAAAAGGGTGAGAACTGTTAATTTATAGCTATATCTATCAATACAATAAGATTTATTTGCTTTTATCAAAGTCGAAATAAATAATTAAATTATCAATAATTAATTGGCTAATTAGTTGTTTGTTTTTTTTTTACTGATTCATGTTTTATTAGGTACTATAAATATTTGTGTAAAGTTTTTCCCATAGACTTATATATACTATATCTAGACTGGATGTGGAGACTTTTTAACACTACAAAAAATGTCATGAAATGTTTTTAGAAAGTTGGATCAAGGCGTTTTTTGTAAAGTAGCCAACAAAAGTAGAGGCTATTTTTTTCAACCCTAACCTATGTAACATATAATTTAAGTTTTAGATCTAGATCTAGTAATAGAACATCAAAAATAAGAGTACTCTCGTCTCATAATTATTATTTTGCAATTTCTAGATACATAATCTTCTTTATCAAAAGACTGAATGCAACACTAAATTGTGATTTTTTGTGTTTTTTTTGATAATCAATTACTAGATCTAGGTCTAAAAAATAAAATTATATGTTACATAGGTTAGGGTTGAAAAAAACAAACTTAACTTCTTTGAACTACTTGACAAAACAACACCTTGATCCAACTGTCTACAAAATGTTCACGAGCGATCAGTCGCGGATATTAATTTATTTCCGGTTTTCAGTCTAGTAGTAGATATATGTCTATGGTTTTAACTTGATCCGAGATATGTGCGTGAAAGTAACATGTACGAAACCTGGCGCAGACAAAGTCAATATAAGTTTTGTAAAAATACCTTTTAAAAAAAACAGCATCATTTATTTTGAATCAATAACATAATTATTTTTACTACATCTAGACTAACAATAATCAATGTGTGCGATTGTTTAGCACAGTTTTCATGCTTATAGCATGCTCAGAGAGCCATGATCCAATCACGTTTGTGGACCAGTTGGGGAGGGGAACGAAGTTGTATTTTAGAGAAAATTTCCGTGCTACCTTTTCAAAAAAACAGTTTTTTTGTTTTTTTTTAATTACTCGAGTCTGAGTCCGAACTCAAGGTTTTGAGAGACCGACAAGCAATTCATGTACTTATAATATTAAACGGTACTTAATTTCTAGCGCAACCGTTTTGGCGCAGCCATTGTGACGCGACAGTTTTGGTGCGACCGATTTGGCGCGAGATGTTTTGGCGCTAGCCGTTTTGGCGTATGGAACGTTTTGGCGCAAGGTATTTTGACTATAATTTAAGAAACACTTAGCTTTTATAACAAATTTTATTTAACTTTACCATATTTTTGTATGTATAGAATGAATTCTATACCCATATATAAAATTGTTTTTTTTTATAAAGTTTTGATTATTTTATGAATATGTAATAGTATGTTGGCTGATTTGATGGAATTCGGGGCGATTGCATTAATCTCGCTCCTTCGACAATAACCCTCCGAGTGGGAGGGTTCTACTTTTTGTGTAGAAATCACAGTTTGTTAATAGAATTAGTTACATTATCTATAAGCTACTTAATGATATTTTAACCAATCTTTATACTATGTCGCACACTTTTTCTAGTATATTGGCTGATTCAGTGTGTGTGTGGGGTGTGTGATTACATCTACTACACTCTCCACCAAAAACCCTTGAAATGAGAGGGTGGTCCAATTTATAGGAAGAGATCATGGTGTATGAACCAAATTGTTTGAATGTCCATGTAATAAATCTATCAAAGCTACTTATTGATATTTGAATCCATTGATTTATTATGTTGTGTCCTAACACACTCTAATCTCAAATTAAATCATTACTAAATATAAATTAAAGAGGGTGGTTGGTATCAGGTGGGACAGTGGGAGGGGCGATAGATGCAATCACCCCCATCCTGGACAGTCCGATACTTTTTCAGATTCTGAAAGAATAAATCATACGTAAGGTGTGCTAAACACTCGCGATGACATTCCCTGCTTTTTGAAATGAGAGGTATTATTAATTTTAACAAATAACTTTTTTTTTCCACTTAAAATTGAATCATTTTTTCTATCATTGTTTTATTTTGCTTTGGACATTTTTAAAAGCCACTCTCATGTTGTAGTGTTCGTGATTGAACAAAAATGACAAAACTAACTTATGTACCACAAAACACGGCCACGAATATCTCTTGTTCTAGACATGACAAATACGTTAGACACAAAACACGGCCACGAATATCTCTTGTTCTAGACATGACAAATACGTTAGACACAAACATAGATTGTATCAGTGTCCCTTAAAGAAAGAATAGAATGGTGGCCAAAATATTACGTGCCAAAACGTCCACCTGCGCCAAAACGACCACTTGCGCCAAAACGGCTGCTTCGAAACGACCGCTTGCGTCAAAAGGGCTGCGCCAAAACGACCATCGTGCCAAATCGGCTGCGCCAAAACGTCCTGCTTTGAATAATAGAAGTCCTCTTTCTATACACAAGGTTTGCCTTGACATTTTCAATAGAAAACAAATTTAATTAATGACAACTAGTAGATGAAGGAATTGGTTTAAGTTTTTAGGTTGCTTCATGTGTTGTTATCGATAATGAATAAGTGTGCAAAGCTTCAGCTTGCACTAGATTCTACACAGACAAAGTAGATATAAGCAGTACAAACTTTAACTTAATGTTTGATGTAAGATAGATGCTAAATGACAAGAAATGATTGGTGTCTGATTGGCCATTTTCTACTGTTTTGCTAATATAAGGTTACCTACCGTCAGATTATATTACTATTGCTGTGTTTTAAATCCATGAGAATATGGCCATACTGATTTACTGCTAATATTAATCCAATGTGTGTTATTGGTTGGACAGTATTCAGTATAAATCCAAAGATGCCACTACGAAAACGTTGGAAACATTGTATCCACTTGTTCACAAAATGATTATCCCCTAAAGTGTTGAAGTGAATCGATGGTCTAGAAATAACATCAGAGAATTAGTGCCGCCCCTGAAAAACAAAACAAGATAAACATTTAAGAATACATTTTTAAAAAAACAACATTATAAACGTTATAAAACAGAGAATAAATTTAAAAAAAAAACATTTGTTTATTTCAACCAGTTATCGAACTTTGACACCGTGTGGCCAACGAGCTTGTAATTATTTCTTCAGCGATATTTATCAACTGTTAAATATTATAAATAGATGAATAAGCAAACGAGTGGATTGACAAACAGACGGACGGATGGACTAAAACATTGATGGATAATGGATGGGCCAACAGATGGATGGACAAATGGATAGATGATAGATAGATGAACAAACTTACGAATATATGGACAAACGGATGGATGGCAGGAAAAAACGGATGGTCGGAAATGGATGAAAGGATAGACAAAAGGATGGATGGCAGGAAAAAACGGATGGTCGGAAATGGATGAAAGGATAGACAAATGGATGGATGGCAGGAAAAAATGGATGGTCGGAAATGGATGAAAGGATAGACAAATGGATGGATGGCAGGAAAAAATGGATGGTCGGAAATGGATGAAAGGATAGACAAACGGATGGATGGCAGGAAAAAACAGATGGTCGGAAATGGATGAAAGGATAGACAAACGGATGGATGGCAGGAAAAAACGGATGGTCGGAAATGGATGAAAGGATAGACAAACGGATGGATGGATGGATGGAAAAACGGATAACAAATGGATGGATCGATGGACATACGAATGAATGGATGGACAAATAGGTAGTCGGAAATGGAAGGATGGATGGACAAACAGATGTATAGATGGACAGATAAATGGATTCATTGCTTTTTAAAATGTCATTCGATTATTGTAGAATGTAAAATCATTACAAAATGTGTAAGTCAGAGCTAGGTCATCGTGACTTAATTCTCGGCCTGGAGAACATTTGTCTACTTCAGAAGGTATTAACTCAAAAATCTTTTTTTTTTCGCTGCAGTATTGTAAATGAGCACTTAAGGAATGACCATCAAACTATTTTATGCTATATATTAAGGTAATGATGTCTAGATGTCTTGAGGCTCTGTGTATTTACGTAATAGGAAATTAGTCTTATCTTCTGTTGCACTACAAAAGGGAGAATGTTTTTAGTGGATGAAAATCTGTGTTTAAGAGAGGTCCAACCTACGCTGTCCCATTCGGCTCCTTGAAGCTTCTAACCTGAATGTCTTAGGCCTGCATTTCATTGTCATGTCCTGAATGAGGTCGTATATCTGGGTTTCATTGTCATGTCCTGAATGAGGTCATAGGCCTGGGTTTCATTGTCATGTCCTGAATGAGGTCATAGGCCTGGGTTTCATTGTCATGTCCTGAATGAGGTCATAGGCCTGGGTTTCATTGTCATGTCCTGAATGACGTCGCAGGTCTGACGATTTTGTTTCATGGTGATGTGTCCAGTGTTGTAAATTTAAAAGTAATTTCTGGCTCAGGTCCGATGGATGGACAGCACTGGCCGTATTGATTTGAGAGGAACACATTCTGAAGTGTGATCATCAGTTGAAGAACCAATACACAAACGTGTATTTAATCAAGTCAGTTATATTAATTATGCAATAATTTTATCAGTCAATTCAATGTTAATTTTCCTTTATTCTACAGATGAAATCAATCTGGCTGGAGATCCAATGATGTTCCCCTGAGTCCTTTAACAAAGTGAAGCTGACTTTAGTCATTGAATGCAAACATTAAGGACCACTTCTTTGATATTATTCGTTTGTCATTTGCAAACACAAAGTCACATTGATTTAATTAGCAAAAATGACAACTTACTTCAATACTAGCAACTAGTTGGAACAAAATGTTGCCTCCTGGAAGAAACTGAAACTCATTTTACTGCTAGACTGTTTACTAACTGTGTGTAATGTTTATATTATTTAAGATCAGATACTGTGTAGAAAGAATAACTTCCAAATCAAAGATTCACTTGTCAGACTTGAGTACAACATGCTCATAACCTCGTTATCTATTCATTTCACGTCGTCTAAAAAAAAACATCAGGTGTGTCAAACTGTCAGATTAGATGTCAAAGACAACACATGTGTCACACTGTCATATCATGTCATCAAAACATCAAACTGTCAACTTGTATGACCAAAACAAATCCTCACAAGTTTTTAAATTTTAGAAAGCGAAAAAAAAAAGTCAAATCTAAAAGCAGCTAGAATCAATAGTTCGTGTGATGGTCTGACGTCACTGTTGCAATGAGCCGCTCTACAACAAATAGATCACCTACACCAAACTGATGCCCTTTTAAATACTGTTCTGTTAATGGCAAGACTAAAGATATCGATGTTCTGCTAAGCGTCTTCTGTGAGAGCAGTGTTAAGACACAACTTTTTTTAATGCTGCAGCTGAGTAGGACACCTGTCCTGTATGATGAGACGAGCTTAAGAAAGGACGGCATAACAGTGGCTTCTTTCAGAAACACTGTAAGACAATGTCTGGTGTTATCTGCCCCTGTCAGGCATTAGATAAAGTCACCAGTCAGCAAAAGTAGATCTTCTATAAAAGTTATCTAAAGAACTATTACAAAGATCACAGGTAACACTTTTGAGGCCTATAGTTGAGCTACTGTCGAAGACACGCCCAGTTTACGAAGATTTGAATTGAAACCAATGATTGATAAAACTAAATTTTTAAAAATTGTAACAGAAATACGTAAACTTGGTTTGTCTACGAAAGAGAAGGAGAGAATGTGATTCTTCTGCTAGTTCTAGATATGATTTAGACTATTCTATATTTTAACTGTTTTAAACTTCATGGACATGTTTCCAGTCACCCAGTCTTGTCTTCCTTGCAGATGAACTCTTCAGCCAACAAAAACTCCATTTCCATATCTCTGTCACTAAGTGCGTATAAAAGGAAGCTAAATCTATGCCATCACAATTTAGAAATTGGAGCGAATTTGGCACACAATACGTACAAGGTCTTTTTACCGTGTATCAATGCCATTTCAATAACACGCGGATGTTTCAAGTTTATCTCAGTAACCTGTTCTTTCTTTCTTTTTTTATTTTTAAGATCTGACTTATAAAAGCTTATAAGACGAGGTGACTGAGTAGTTGAGCGCTTGGGTTCGAATCTCGATGAAGACTGGGAATTTGAATTTCGGGATTTTTATGGCGAACCTGAGTGGATCCAACGCTAACGGATACCAAACTTTAGTCAAGGCGGTTGGTCATTGTGCTGCATTTTCTTCATTTTAACCTTCTTTGGCCAAAGAATTAAATGACCTTAACATCATCTGCCCCATAGATCGCAAGGTCTGAAAGGGGGGAGGGTAAACTTACTTAACTTTTATACAAACGTATACATTTTGAATCTTCAGTTTCAACCAGTGAGGAAAATGCTTTCTTAAATGCAAATAGCTTTATTGATACTTCCAGAATCCTGTAAACCGATTACACTAAAAGATTAGCTATTTATAAACATCATGAAAATCCCAAAACAATTTGTTTCCATTTATTTTAGTTTCTATGCAGGAAACTATGGATTAGAATATCTACCTTCAAGGTATTTTGATATCGCAGTATCATCATTTCCTTTCTTCCTGTTCCTACGGAACTTATGCTCTCGTTCCATTGAAATCAATCAACTGTGTCGTCCATCTGGTGCAAGTCAAACGTTCAATGGTGAAAAAAACACCAAAAGTCAGCTTTGATTTTAAAAAACCAACAACTCTAGCATACTCTGGATCTTTATTTTTCACATAGAGACCTAATTTCAACACTTTCTAATTCAAACAAAATATAATCCCAGAAATCTATGCTTATCATCTAACACACACATACACACAGGTAAACACCTTCTCTAGCTAGTCAAGATAGATATTTTTTTTTTATCTACTAATCACCGGAGGGGGGAAGGAAGCATCTCCAATAAACAGCATCCAAGGGAAGTCATTCGAGACCGCAACACAAAGGGAACTAATCGACGATTTTTTGGTTTGCGCCCCTGATCAGTAAATAGTCGGCTAGTCGTTTATTTATGGAGAACAATCCGTAGGTCTGTTTGAGGTCAAATCCCACTAGGATTTTTTCTTTTTCTTTTGCAGTCCATTGTTTTTCTATTCCCCCCTCCCCCCTGGACTTTCTGTGCTAAAAAACATCTTTAGATTTGATACAAGAAAACATATAAATCTGTCGACAACGATATTCACTCCATTGTTCATAGTCTCTCTACAACATTTTGTCCTCATTGATTTCAATTTCATTTTCTTATATTTCTCTCGATCAAACAGCCATTCTTCTATTTATCCATTTACTGGTTATACCTTATACAAAGTCATACCTAACATTGTGTATAAATACATACATTTACTTTTTATACCTTATACAAAGTCATACATAGCACTTATGTATAAATACATTTACTTTTTATCCCTTATACAAAGTCATACATAGTACTATATATAAATACATACATTTACTTTTTATACCTTATACAAAGTCATACATAGCACTATGTATAAATACATACATTTACTTTTTATACCTTATACAAAGTCATACATAGCACTATATATAAATACATAGATTTATTTTTTCTCTCTATCTTGCTCGTCCTGTAGTTCTCATTTCTTTTGTTCTCAGTCCTCCTAGTTTCATTCAGGAATATCCAATCAAAGAACACATTTTTTTAAAAGTAAATCAGTGCTTGATGTCATTACTCAAAACGTTTTCCTGTACAGCCTCAGGGGCTGTTGTCCATGTCCATCGGGCAGGATTCGGTCTTCAGAGAGACTCGCGGGTGACCCGCGTAAAATTCCGTTCAAAATCAACTGATTACAACTATCTTCATTAGCGTCACATCAGGGGAAAACCCGATGTAATCACAGAAATGTGGTGGAGAAAAATGTCCCCCGGGAAAAACAGCTTGAATGAGACTAAAGGGACACGCCACCATCTTCCTGTTTGTATCTGCTGAGAAGAATTTACACCAAATATTTAGCTGTGACTAGGATTTTAGTCAATGTATCCCCCCTTCAATAAAAGTATATAACAGAGGATTCTCTAAGGCAGTGTTTCTCAAACTATTACTAGTGGCGCCAGCCCCCGCCAGCCAACTAAACAAAAGTCGTTCACACCCCCTTTGAAAAAGACGGTATGCATTTAAATAGGGCCTACTTAAGATGATGAAAGAACGCCTATTAACTATAATATTGTTGTCAATCTAAGGCAGACAACTTAACGAAAGGAAGAAGGTAATAATAAACGAAGCATTTATTATAAGCTATCAACAAATAGTTAGACTTTCGCTATCAAGTCACAGGGAGTAATGTCTTAAGTTCTAAGAGTCCTACTTAATACCAGATCAGCAGAACAGACCACCGACACACCTCCCAGTGTCGCTCCAGGTCATCCGAACAGTTCACTATTATCACACAAGTATCACACAAGTATCACACAAGACAGAACCTAGCCCCAGACTGTTCAGACTCCCATAACTTCAGCAGGATCTACAACAGTCGTTCTTCCTGTATAATAAACATGTCTTCTACGCTACTGGTGTTTAATAGTGCTCTGATGGGCACCATCAGTGTGGCGCGGGAGCAGAGTTACAACAATATTTTCATTTTGAAAACAAAGATAATAACACAAACAAACAAAAAGTTTCTTTCTTTGTTTTTTTTTTACGATTGTCCTTTTTCGAACAATTTTTGTCGCCTTTAGTTATATTATACAAGGCTATGTATGTAGTTCTACTATGTAGGCCTATAGGCGTAGTTATATTATACAAGGCTATGTATGTAGTTCTACTATGTAGGCCTATAGGTGTAGTTTTATTATACAAGGCTATGTATGTAGTTCTACTATGTAGGCCTATAGGTGTAGTTCTATTATACAAGGCTATGTATGTAGTTCTACTATGTAGGCCTATAGGTGTAGTTATATTATACAAGGCTATGTATGTAGTTCTACTATGTAGGCCTATAGACTATAGGTGTAGTTCTATTATGTAGGCCTATGTGTGTAGTTATATTATGTAGGCCTATGTATGTAGTTATATTAGGCTACATGTGTTTTATTATATCATTTAAGTGTAATTATATTATATATGTGTATAGTTATATATCCACCCCTATACCCATATATATACACACCTACTGCCTATAAATTCCTCAGAATACCTGCTACTGAAAGGTGGGAAGGGGGGATAAAGAAAGACTCTCCAAAAAAACTTCCGAGCTGACCCCTAAAACATCTTCTGGACTAATGTTAACGCGACAAAGGTCAATGGGTTTACCATTTCTCTTGCTTCTCCTCTGGCTCATTATGTGTAAGAATGGCAGTGGAGTTGCAGAAGACAAAATTAGAAACTCCTTGAGGTTTCTCGATTAGAGACGTCTGAACTAGGTACAAGTTTTGACGTCACTTCCCAAGTCCTGCTCCCTGACGCCTACAACATATTTCTCTTCTCTGTCTCCCTCCATCCCTCCAGATCACTTTCTCTTCATACTGTCTTCCAATCTCTTCTTGAATCCTCCATCAAAACCCTCCGCCATGCCCGTCACATCACAGCAAGTGATTACGTCGGAGATCTACGTAAGATCCGGGCTATATCGACTCCAAAGGGGTGACGGATCGATACTGCCACCAGGACATTTCCAACAGTCTCCCCCCTTGTTAACATAAACTGCGACATCACCCCCCCCCCATTCCCCGCTCCTTTTTTTGTATCAATGTGTGGAAGGTTGTGGAGAGAAGACGGAGCTTGTTAGGTAGGAGAGTTGACGTGACATGGGGTAAAGGTGAAGGCAGTGTGAAGATTTTCTTATCAGAAGTAATCGAAGCTTCGTCAAGAGTTGACCTAATTTTGAACAAGACAATGTGGCACATTAAAAGGAAATATCCGGTGGTTGAAGTATCGAACTAAGACATAGGAGAATATTCAACAATCGATAAAACGACAAAAGAGAATATTCTATATGCAATTAAAAGAGACAAAAGAGAATATTCTATATGCAATTAAAAGAGACAAAAGAGAATATTCTATTTGCAATAAAGAGACAAAAGAGAATATTCTATATGCAATAAATCGACAAAAGAGAATATTCTATTTGCAATAAAGAGACAAAAGAGAATATTCTATTTGCAATAAAGAGACAAAAGAGAATATTCTATTTGCAATAAAGAGACAAAAGAGAATATTCTATATGCAATTAAAAGAGACAAAAGAGAATATTCCATATGCAATTAAAAGAGACAAAAGAGAATATTCTATATGCAATTAAAAGAGACAAAAGAGATTAAGTGTACAGTATTATGTGTATACGTTTTCTACATTTCCGTCAGATTTGAAGATTTTATCCTAGTTCTAGACCTGCTGCAAGTCTGCAGTGACCAGGGCTACGCTACCCAACCTAAAAGTGGCGTCCGAGAGGAGACGTCTATGTCTATAAGGTCCCCCTTTGGAGTGCCCAAGAATTTGGTTCACTGTACTTGGTCGAGGATTGAAAGTGAGCCCCAATAAACCTATCATGATCCACATGCCGTTCCCCAAGGGGTAATTTGGGTGGGGGGGGGGACAACCGCACGGCCACTGTGGTACACTGAAGGAATATGGAGGAGTTACCCCGGTGTGCTTCAGCCTCGCCTCTATTTCCAAGAGTCCTTCGATTCAAGAGAATGGCAATAAGGGAATGGTCTAGTGACATCCGCTTGGATCTCTCCCAGAAAGAACAAATGTTCAGACAGGTCAGGAGGGGAGCTTTCGTTGGCCTTAAGAGTCTACGCTTCAACTCTCTCGACCAATACATTGTTGTAGGTTCGAACTCGGGGCCATACCAAGTGACAAGGCAGACATTTTGAATCAGATGATTGTTTTGATTGTGTCACCAATTTAAAAAAAGGGTTAAATACCGCAGTTGGACCATTCTTAATGACTGGCCAATATTACTGATATCTGTCAAAGTGATTCATTTATCAGTATCTTGCCGACTCAGCTTTTTATATAGAAATCTAGCAATGATAATACATTTTTCAAAGGGGAAAGATATCTATCTTGCCAACTCAGCTCTAATATTTAAAATATATAATTTTAAAAGCGAAAAGAAGTCGCTTACCGTCAGCAAATAATTGACTTTATTTACCGTAGAGAATGAACTATTTACCTTTAAATTATTAGTTGCTGAGCCTCGTGGTGGTTCCATGCGTGAATGTTTAGCTATTGATCTGAAGGATCAGACACTCAAGAAGATTTGGCGTGTATATTCAGGATTGGAGCCTCTGTTAGGCATCTTTTACTATTGTTAAGTATCTTTTACTTTTGTTAAGTATCATTTACTATTGTTAAGTATCTTTTACTTTTGTTAGGTATCATTTACTATTGTTAGGTATCTTTTGTTTTTGTTAGGCTTCTTTAACTTTTTGTAGGTATCTTTTACTTTTGTTAGGTATCTTTTATTTTTATTATATTTATAAGAATGACGCGTGCAGGTATAAGAGATATTTAAATACGGCGAAAAAAAAACAACTACTAATCGCTAGCACTTTGGTGTATACGGTTTCAGAAAAAAAAGAAATGTTAATAAGATGCATTTTTTAAAAGTTATACGATAATTTCTGTGCCCTTTCTAGCACTATATATTTTTTTTAGTTTTTGTTTAGGTTCCATTAACATCGCCTCCACATTTCTCTACATCGTTTGCTCTTCTTTTTCTCTATTACAATATTTTATTGCTAAAAGTATTTGAGGCCGAGACTACAAATCAGAAGATGAATAAAGAGCAGACTATTGTGATCTATCTATCCATACTTCTATCCGTCTGTCTGTCTGTCTGTCTATCTATCTAACTATCTATCTATCTATCAGTCTGTCTATCTGTCTGTCTAACTATCTGTCTGTCTGTCTTTCTATCTATCTATCTATCTATCTATCTATCTATCTATCTATCTATCTATCTATCTATCCGTCTGTCTGTCTTTCTATCTCTCTGTCTATGTATATATCAGTGTGTCTGTCTATCTATCTATCTATCTATCTATCTATCTATCTATCTATCTATCTATCTATCTATCTATCTATTAGTTTGTCTGTCTGCCTGTCTGTGTATCTATCTATCTATCTGCCTGTCTGTCTAACTATCTATTTAACTATCGATCGATCGATCTATCTATCTATCTATCTATCTATCTATCTCTCTTTCTCTCTATATATATGTCAATTTGTCTATCTATCTATCTATCAATCTATCTATCTATCTATCTATCTATCTATCTATCTATCTATCTATCTATCTATCTATCTATCTATCTGTCAGTTTGTCTGTCTATCTATCTATCTTCCCTTTCTGTCTGTCTGTCTATCTATCTATCTGTTTGTCTGTCTCTCTATCTATCTATCTATCTATTTCTTTGTCTCTTTGTCTGTCTCTTTGTCTGTCTCTTTGTCTGTCTGTTTGTCTGTCTGTTTGTCTGTCTGTTTGTCTGTCTGTTTGTCTAAATGCCCGTCGATCTATCAAATGATGTTGTTTAGTCCTTCCTAAAACTTATCTTTATATCTACTTTTTTTCATAATTATTTTAATGAAGCAAAGAACAAAACAAAGAATGTGGTTCAGTAATCGATACTTATGTTCCCATCCAACGATTATTTCACATACTATATCCCCATCTGCTTGTCGGATGCGTTTTGTTTCAAAGCTTATGAGATGATTGCCGGATTTCTGATGTTTGTATTGCCCTCTCTATCACTCTCTCTCTGTGTATTTTCTCTTTATGTCCCCTCCTCAATCTCTCTCTCTCTCTCTCTCTTTCTTTCTCTCTCTAATTCACTAGATTTTATACCTTTCTATACTGTTAGAGATGAATCGATACTGCCCCTCAGGCCAGCACTGATAAGTAGAAGTCGATACGATACAATAGTCCATGCTGTCGTCAATCCGTTCTGATGGTCTGGAGCCACTAGCGGAGTAATCACCAAAGACTTTGGAGGGGCCGCGACAGGTCGTAACGAGTGTTAGGGGCAGTAACTTCTCTACCCAGACCCAACATCATTACCAACTTGTATTAAAATCAATATCAGTCTGGATCAAATCCCTCTTGATTATAACGAAATCTTATCTTATTATTACTGAAGGAAATTTTGTACATTCTGTATAGATCTAGAATGAAAGTCTAACTTCAATGAATTATATAACTAAACTATTGTATTAGAATTATTTTTTTAAAGTTTTCTTCAGGGAAAAGCCATTATTGATTTTGTAATGTTCGTTTGTTCATCTGTCTGTCTGTCACGTGTAGATCTAATCAAAGTAAAACCTTTATTTTCAAGATTTAATTTCGTTTTCAAACATCAAAAAAAAATCAAAGAAAATGTCAAAGTTTAACTGAGTTATACTACTTATAGTGATCAGTGCAATGAGGTGAAATGGGAGAAATGTTGGCTTAGAGACTTCTACACACACATGTAATGGAAAAATCCAACAAACGTTTCACGTGCATCTGTTGTGACTTTCAGTGAGCGTGTTTTAAAAAACAAGGTTACAAAAGACAGTTTGTGTGGAAACACAAACTCAAAATCGGCCCCCGAAGTGGTCCACCCAGGCAGGCTTCAATATTTTCAGAAAGAACATCCGAATGAAATTATATCAAAGACAAATGAGAGATAAGAATGGAGAAAGAATGTTAACAGATCTTGTGTAGTGCCCCAACGGTACAGCAGATCAAAGGATAGGTGAAAGTGAATGCAAAGTTAGATGTGAACTTGGCCTAACTAGTTCCCCTTATAGACCTTGTGGTCTATAGGGCAGATGATGTAAAGTTCATCTGTTTTTGTGGCCTACGGTTAACGAGAGTGTCATGTAGTCAGCACAACGACCAACCGCCTTTACTTTTCCCCAACTAATGACAGGTACCATTAGAGCTGGGTGGACTCAGAGGCGCCCAAAGATTCCAAAGTTGAAAATCCCAGTCTTCACCAGATTCGAACCCGGGACCCCCGGTTCGGAAGCCAAGCGCTTTACCGCTCAGCCACCGCGCCTCCCCTAACTGATGTCTTATAATTGATCTAATTGTTTTGAAAAGGCTCAATCTCTTATTCGAATCCTAAAAACTGCTTGCATAACTGATTTTAAAAATTAGATTTTTCGCTTTCAGAAAAAAAAAAGTAGCCGTTGCATCAGAACTTTGAATGGTCTAAAATATTGTGATGTCGGATTTTCAATATCTTTTCTAGTTTACGAGATCTAAACGGGACGGACGGACAGACGGACAGACATTTCACACAAAACTAATAGCGTCTTTTCCCCTTTCGGGGGCCGCTAAAAAAATATGGATATTGTATTTTGTCTACAGCTAAAGAAAGACTAAAGAAATACTACGACTCTACATACTATGCTACGAGATATTACTCGACGTGAAACAAAGATTCGAAAGTTTAAAAGCTGATTGTTGGATTGCAATGTCGGATATAACAACAGGAAGTACGAGACTCGCTGAATGAAGTTGATAGGGCCATAGAAACTCTCTGCTTATTAGTTGACGTCTGCCCTTGCTTGGCGTCGTGGTGTTTCTTAAGTGAAGTGTCCTAGTTCAAGTCTTGTGTAAGTGTTTGAATGAGGGTAACGGAAGATGCGACAACGGGCCAGGGGACACTCCCATTGGCAGTGGGAAATAACTGATCACTGGCGTAGGCACCACTGTAGCTAGCATTGTCTTATTTTAAAGACCCGGACATACAGTACAAATGAAAACATGAATAACGAAAGTAGATTTGAATGTAAGACCTTGAATTAAAGTTTAGCTTAATGTCTTATTAGGTCACGTGATCTGCCTTCACCTAAATGTAGAAATGCATCACGTGATATGTTTCACTGAGGATGGCAATCATGTGACTTTCTTGTAATAATAATGTTTTTTTTTGCTTTTTAAAAAAAAGTTGATATATATTCCCATATTGTTTTTAAGGAAATTTTTAAAAGCATAATAAATATTTGTATTTTACTCCAACCAGATGAAGAAAATAGTAAGATCGGATTTTAAAAACTTCGCTCGTTTTTTGAGGTTCAAACAAGACAGACACAAACAACGCAAACACAATGGTCTCCTTGTTCAATCGCTCGAAATAGGGAAAAAAAAAACGATCTATGTGGTCAAGTGGCACGCTGTACAATTTTTTAAAAAAAAAGTCAAATACTAAGAAAGTTTCTAGTTCTTTGTGAGTAGAATAAAAACAGAAAGTCAGACACACACACAAAGTTGATCAAACGGAAAGACAAAAGTCAAGTGACAGAAACATGAACAAGGACATAGATCTCTCGCTCTTAGTGTTTACACAGAACACCTTCAGTTCCTTCTCTTTGTAGCTTTTGTTCGTCTCTTTGTTTCTTTGTTCGTCTGCCAGATGAATTCAGTGAGACTGAAACGAAAACGTTTTCTGATCGACTGGATTCATTTCTGACCTGGTCACTGTGACGTCATAGCCATGTCAGAGCGATCAAGTATTTGGTATGTGTTCACAGCACAGCGCTCTGACGTCACTGTCTTGGGCCCGGCCAGGAAAAAAAAAAGGTGTCGTGTACGTCTGCTTCGTCAGACGAGATTTTTTTTTCTTGTAAGTTAGCTGCTGAAGGTTGAGGTCATTTAGGGGCGGGGGGGTGTAAAACCGCTGGTCACGTGACCTAAACAACTAATGGCGAACTCAATTTAAGCTCGAGTGTTCTCACCCGCATATCTTCCAGATCTATACCTTGGTGTTTAGAATGAAGGTTTCCTTGCAGTTTTCGAGTAACTTAAAAACGTTACGTTCTAACCATTTTAATACAACGATTTGACAAATGGCTGTGCCAAAATCTAAGGGAAGACGGACAAGGCGTTTGCAACAGCCTCTTATCACAACCTCCTATCACAACCTTTTCTCCAATCACAATCTCCAATCCAAATCTCCTATCATAGCATTTTATCACAATCTCTATTTACAATCTTCTGTCATAATTTCCTATCACAATCTCCAATCAAAACAGCCTACGCAATATCCTAAACAGCCTGCTATCAAAACCTTATAACAAAGCCTTCTATCAAAACCTCCTTACAAGACCTCCTACCAAAACATATTGCACAATCTACTAGCAAATCTCATATTACTATCTCGTCTTACAATCTTCTATCTCAATCTCCTGTCACAATCTCCTATCACAATCTCCTGTCACAATCTGCTATCAAAGCTTCCTATCACAATAACAGAACCTCCTATCACAATCTCCTATCACAATCTCCTATCACAATCTGCTATCAAAGCTTCCTATCACAATCTCCTATCACAATAACAGAACCTCCTATCACAATCTCATATCACAATCTCCTATCAAAATTTTCTATCACAATCATCTATCACAATCTATTTCTACAACGGAGGGAGAAGTATGGGAGAGGTGTTTCTAGAACGTCGTGTATTTCAGTCTCTAGAACGTCGTGTATTTCAGTCTCTAGAACGTCGTGTATTTCAGTCTCTAGAACGTCGTGTATTTCAGTCTCTAGAACGTCGTGTATTTCAGTCTCTAGAACGTCGTGTATTTCAGTCTCTAGAACTTCGTGTATTTCAGTCTCTAGAATGTCGTGTATTTCAGTCTCTAGAATGTCGTGTATTTCAGTCTCTAGAACGTCGTGTATTTCAGTCTCTAGAACGTCGTGTATTTCAGTCTCTAGAACGTCGTGTATTTCAGTCTCTAGAACGTCGTGTATTTCAGTCTCTAGAACGTCGTGTATTTCAGTCTCTAGAACGTCGTGTATTTCAGTCTCTAGAACGTCGTGTATCTCAGTCTCTAGAACGTCGTGTATTTCAGTTTCTAGAACCTCGTGTATTTCAGTTTCTAGAACCTCGTGTATTTCAGTCTCTAGAACGTCGTGTATCTCAGTCTCTAGAACGTCGTGTATTTCAGTCTCTAGAACGTCGTGTATTCCAGTCTCTAGAACGTCGTGTATTTCAGTCTCTAGAACGTCGTGTATTTCAGTCTCTAGAACGTCGTGTATTTCAGTCTCTAGAATGTCGTGTATTTCAGTCTCTAGAACGTCGTGTATTTAAGTCTCTAGAACGTCGTGTATTTCAGTTTCTAGAACGTCGTGTATTTCAGTCTCTAGAACGTCGTGTATTTCAGTCTCTAGAACGTCGTGTATTTCAGTCTCTAGAACGTCGTGTATTTCAGTCTCTAGAATGTCGTGTATTTCAGTCTCTAGAACGTCATGTATTTCAGTCTCTAGAATGTCGTGTATTTCAGTCTCTAGAACGTCATGTATTTCAGTCTCTAGAACGTCGTGTATTTCAGTCTCTAGAACGTCGTGTATTTCAGTCTCTAGAATGTCGTGTATTTCAGTCTCTAGAACGTCATGTATTTCAGTCTCTAGAACGTCGTGTATTTCAGTTTCTAGAACGTCGTGTATTTCAGTCTCTAGAACGTCGTGTATTTCAGTTTCTAGAACGTCGTGTATTTCAGTCTCTAGAACGTCGTGTATTTCAGTCTCTAGAACGTCGTGTATTTCAGTCTCTAGAACGTCGTGTATTTCAGTCTCTAGAACGTCGTGTATTTCAGTCTCTAGAACGTCGTGTATTTCAGTCTATAGAACGACGTGTATTTCAGTCTCTAGAATGTCGTGTATTTCAGTCTCTAGAACGTCGTGTATTTCAGTTTCTAGAACGTCGTGTATTTCAGTCTCTAGAAAGTCGTGTATTTCAGTCTATAGAACGTCGTGTATTTCAGTCTCTAGAACGTCGTGTATTTCAGTCTCTAGAATGTCGTGTATTTCAGTCTCTTGAACGTCGTGTATTTCAGTCTCTAGAACGTCGTGTATTTCAGTTTCTAGAAGGTCGTGTATTTCAGTTTCTAGAAAGTCGTGTATTTCAGTCTATAGAACGTCGTGTATTTCAGTCTCTAGAACGTCGTGTATTTCAGTCTCTAGAATGTCGTGTATTTCAGTCTCTTGAACGTCGTGTATTTCAGTCTCTAGAACGTCGTGTATTTCAGTTTCTAGAACGTCGTGTATTTCAGTCTCTAGAACGTCGTGTATTTCAGTCTCTAGAACGTCGTGTATTTCAGTTTCTAGAAGGTCGTGTATTTCAGTTTCTAGAACGTCGTGTATTTCAGTCTCTAGAACGTCGTGTATTTCAGTCTCTAGAACGTCGTGTATTTCAGTCTCTAGAACGTCGTGTATTTCAGTTTCTAGAACTTCGTGTATTTCAGTCTCTAGAATGTCGTGTATTTCAGTCTCTAGAACGTCGTGTATTTCAGTTTTTAGAACTTCGTGTATTTCAGTTTTTAGAACTTCGTGTATTTCAGTCTCTAGAACGTCGTGTATTTCAGTCTCTAGAACGTCGTGTATTTCAGTCTCTAGAACGTCGTGTATTTCAGTTTTTGGAACTTCGTGTATTTCAGTCTCTAGAACGTCGTGTATTTCAGTCTCTAGAACGTCGTGTATTTCAGTCTCTTGAACGTCGTGTATTTCAGTCTCTAGAATGTCGTGTATTTCAGTCTCTTAAACGTCGTGTATTTCAGTCTCTAGAACGTCGTGTATTTCAGACTCTAGAATGTCGTGTATTTAGGTCTCTAGAACGTCGTGTATTTCAGTCTCTAGAACGTCGTGTATTTCAGTCTCTAGAATGTCGTGTATTTCAGTCTCTAGAACGTCGTGTATTTAAGTCTCTAGAACGTCGTGTATTTCAGTTTCTAGAACGTCGTGTATTTCAGTTTCTAGAATGTCGTGTATTTCAGTCTCTAGAACGTCGTGTATTTCAGTCTCTAGAACGTCGTGTATTTCAGTCTCTAGAACGTCGTGTATTTCAGTCTCTAGAACGTCGTGTATTTCAGTCTCTAGAATGTCGTGTATTTCAGTCTCTAGAACGTCATGTATTTCAGTCTCTAGAACGTCGTGTATTTCAGTTTCTAGAACGTCGTGTATTTCAGTTTCTAGAACGTCGTGTATTTCAGTCTCTAGAACGTCGTGTATTTCAGTCTCTACAACGTCGTGTATTTCAGTCTCTAGAACGTCGTGTATTTCAGTTTCTAGAACGTCGTGTATTTCAGTTTCTAGAACGTCGTGTATTTCAGTTTCTAGAACGTCGTGTATTTCAGTTTCTAGAACGTCGTGTATTTCAGTCTCTAGAACGTCGTGTATTTCAGTCTCTAGAACGTCGTGTATTTCAGTCTCTAGAACGTCGTGTATTTCAGTCTATAAAACGACGTGTATTTCAGTCTCTAGAATGTCGTGTATTTCAGTCTCTAGAACGTCGTGTATTTCAGTTTCTAGAACGTCGTGTATTTCAGTCTCTAGAAAGTCGTGTATTTCAGTCTATAGAACGTCGTGTATTTCAGTCTCTAGAACGTCGTGTATTTCAGTCTCTAGAATGTCGTGTATTTCAGTCTCTTGAACGTCGTGTATTTCAGTCTCTAGAACGTCGTGTATTTCAGTTTCTAGAAGGTCGTGTATTTCAGTTTCTAGAAAGTCGTGTATTTCAGTCTATAGAACGTCGTGTATTTCAGTCTCTAGAATGTCGTGTATTTCAGTCTCTTGAACGTCGTGTATTTCAGTCTCTAGAACGTCGTGTATTTCAGTTTCTAGAAGGTCGTGTATTTCAGTTTCTAGAACGTCGTGTATTTCAGTCTCTAGAACGTCGTGTATTTCAGTCTCTAGAATGTCGTGTATTTCAGTTTTTAGAACTTCGTGTATTTCAGTTTTTAGAACTTCGTGTATTTCAGTCTCTAGAACGTCGTGTATTTCAGTCTCTAGAACGTCGTGTATTTCAGTTTCTAGAATGTCGTGTATTTCAGTCTCTAGAACGTCGTGTATTTCAGTCTCTAGAACGTCGTGTATTTCAGTCTCTAGAATGTCGTGTATTTCAGTCTCTAGAACGTCGTGTATTTCAGTCTCTAGAACGTCGTGTATTTCAGTCTCTAGAATGTCGTGTATTTCAGTCTCTAGAATGTCGTGTATTTCAGTCTCTAGAATGTCGTGTATTTCAGTCTCTAGAACGTCGTGTATTTCAGTCTCTAGAACGTCGTGTATTTCAGTCTCTAGAATGTCGTGTATTTCAGTCTCTAGAACGTCGTGTATTTCAGTCTCTAGAACGTCGTGTATTTCAGTCTCTAGAATGTCGTGTATTTCAGTCTCTAGAATGTCGTGTATTTCAGTCTCTAGAACGTCGTGTATTTCAGTCTCTAGAACGTCGTGTATTTCAGTCTCTAGAATGTCGTGTATTTCAGTCTCTAGAATGTCGTGTATTTCAGTCTCTAGAACGTCGTGTATTTCAGTCTCTAGAACGTCGTGTATTTCAGTCTCTAGAACGTCGTGTATCTCAGTCTCTAGAACGTCGTGTATTTCAGTTTCTAGAACGTCGTGTATTTCAGTCTCTAGAACGTCGTGTATTTCAGTTTCTAGAACGTCGTGTATTTCAGTCTCTAGAACGTCGTGTATTTCAGTCTCTAGAATGTCGTGTATTTCAGTTTCTAGAAGGTCGTGTATTTCAGTTTCTAGAACGTCGTGTATTTCAGTCTCTAGAACGTCGTGTATTTCAGTCTCTAGAACGTCGTGTATTTCAGTTTCTAGAACGTCGTGTATTTCAGTTTCTAGAACGTCGTGTATTTCAGTCTCTAGAACGTCGTGTATTTCAGTTTCTAGAACGTCGTGTATTTCAGTCTCTAGAACGTCGTGTATTTCAGTCTCTAGAACGTCGTGTATTTCAGTCTCTAGAATGTCGTGTATTTCAGTCTCTAGAACGTCGTGTATTTCAGTCTCTAGAACGTCGTGTATTTCAGTCTCTAGAACGTCGTGTATTTCAGTTTCTAGAACGTCGTGTATTTCAGTCTCTAGAACGTCGTGTATTTCAGTCTCTAGAACGTCGTGTATTTCAGTCACAAAGAAACAAAATCTGCAATTTTAAAAAAATCTTTTTATGAGTGTTATTTCTGTTATATTTATTTATTTATTATTTTATTCAGAGTCATTTTAATATATACTTGTTTAAAAATCAAAACTTTTTCTGTATAAACTAAATTGATTAATTAACACTAAACAAATTAACAATACATTTGTTGACATCGACAATGAAAACATTTGTGCTAAGTTTCAACTTGATCCGTTAAATGAAAGTGGCAAAAATGACGTGTAAAAAAAATGTCCAGAAAGACCAAGTGATAAGCTTTGTAACAAATATGTTTTCCAGTCATTGAATAGTACAGTGGTAATTCCCATCCAATGGAACAAAAACAGTTTATGATGACAGTTAGAGTCACGGGTAGTATTTAAAAAACACAACGTTCCTTCGTAAATGCTCATATGTCCAGGGAGTTTACAAAAAGTAAGTCTGACTCTCCGGTTTAGAAGACCAAATTGCTAGGGAAAGAAAAATTTAAAAATTGGAAAGTGAGAGAGCGTAGGCCTAGATGTGTGACAGTATATTTGAGAGAGAGAGAGACAGAGAGTTAGAGAGACAGAGAGAGAAAGAGATACAGTTTAATTGCTTCGAAAATCTATATTTTTTTTATAATGAATACTCTGATGAAAACCTTCAAATTTGTGAATAATTAGTTAATAATAATGGCAATTATAAAGATATAAAACGAATCCCAAATTTTACTAAAGATTTTTTTTTTCTTTTCAGCAAGGATGTTTCTCTTTTAGATCTCAGAGTGACCGAGACATGGACTTCTACTACGCGATTCCAAAACATGACCATACGGAGTGGAGGGGGGGGGATTGAAACATTGGACCATCACAGAGAAGTTACAAGAAGCTGATGCCCCCCCCCCCCCCCGAAAAAAACAAGTGCAGGTAGGCAGTAGTTAATTGCCTAACTTTTAACTACTAAAAATTAATAATATACGTTAAAAGACAACAAAAGTAATAACTTTTTCAAAAAGGTGCCGGTACGCAGTACCGGTGCGTTCCGTCACAAATATAGTTCCATTTAAAAAAAAAAAGTGCCGGTACTCAATGATGGATTGCCCAACTTTTAACTACAAATAAATTTATAATAAACGTTAAAATACAAGAAAAGTAATAATATCTCCCCACATTTAAAAAGATGCCGATACCGTTGCGTATGGTCATATAATGTTAGAAACGAACGAGTATTCATTCTCTGGCACTGGCAGGGTCGAGTTTCGTTATAGAGAAACAAAGTTCATTGTAGTCCTTTTAGCAGTTTCCACTGAGGAATTTTCTGGTGATGTGGCAGGTCTGCTGCAGTACCGCCCTCTGACTGGCAACGAGAATCTTCCTAGGCTACACTCATAGTAGTTTGCTTTTATTTTATATTGAAGATAGTGATTTTTAGCTTCAAACCTTGCTGGAGGGGAGATTTAAACTCAAAACCCTCTGGAGGGGTATTTAACTTAAAGCCCTCTGGAGGACTCAAAATCCCCTGGAGGGGGATTTTAAACTCGACCCACATCCCCTTCGCTGCGATGGTTTAACATTTAAAATCACACCTAAAATTGACAAAATCAAATTAAAAAATCAGTCACAAAATCCTCCCCCGGGGGAGGGGGGTTTCCTTTCGGGGGGGGGGGGCGGGGAGTCATTCCTTTGCTCACTATTATGAAAAAGTCTGATATCTCATACATTGTATCTAGTACAAAACATTGGTAGAAGTCGAATTGGTTTAATAAAGCAACATAGCATACAAAAACTATTGTAGACTACTTGTTATTCCTAGATAATACAATTCTTCCCTTTTCCCTATAGGAGAAAAGAAAATTGTTCATTTTAATTATAAAAACTGAAGATTATCAGCCAGTGAAAGAAAATGTGAAAACTGGAAGTCATTTCCTGTTCAGTAAGTAGAGTTTTTTGTTTTTTTTCTGGTTCATGTGTAAATATTTAGATAAGAAAAGAGAAGAGCTGGAAAGTGCGTGTTTATTAGAAGAGGAGAGGTAGATGGAGAGACGTGGGAGGGGAAAACCAGAGCAAGAGAGAGGAGATCTTTCAAGAATAAAAGTTAAAACTTTAAAAATCTATAATACAAGATAAATAAAACAAAAAAACATCCTAAATAGATCTATGTTGTGAAAATGTATTCTGAAAAAGAATTATGTGTCGTCCAAGTTGTCTCCTTTCCTTTCTCTCTTTCATTACACACACATCCAAGTGGCAGTGCTAACACTTTCAAGTGCTCATAAAACACAGCTTGCTATTATAATAAGGCTTGTCTTCGAGTCCGAAGATTAATGAGGAATGCTGTATTTCCCGTGGCTACGCATCCCCGGCTGTGACCTACATATTTTGCCACACCCAGAGCAAGCATAACATTGTCCGCCGGTGGTCGATTAAGATTTTCTTTTCTCCGTATGTGTCTGTCCTCGGCAGCGGATTTTCTTTTGGTCCCAAATGTGTATCCCGCGGCCTTTGTGAGTGACCTCCAGCTGTCTCGTTCTTAGGCCGCATGCAACCAGGTGCTCTCGTCTATGTCAGCTAATGCAAGTTGGCGCCTAAGCTGGTCTTTAAAGCGTTTCCGTGGGGCACCTCTGTTTAAACCACCTTTTAACTCACCAAAAAAGGCTGCCTTTGGCATACGTTCGTCCTTCATACTGGATACGTGCCCTGCCCAGCGTAACTGTCGAACCATAAAAAATCCCTCTATATTTTTGTCCGTACCGCCGTTCGCTAGGACATCGCTTTTTGTAGTGCGGTCTTGCCACCGTATGTCCATGATGGAACGCGAGCATCTTTGGTGAAAGCGCTCAGGTAGTCTTAGTTGCTTTCTGTATAATACCCATGTCTCATAGAGTCATAGAGCACACAATAATAGTTCATCTTGGAATGAATTACATTTTTATGTGTCGTTCATCCAATCGAGGAACTAGAATGTCTAACATCCAATCTTAGTCTCAGAATTCAAAATAGTGTCTGTTTTACATCCCAGTGTAGCCTCACAACCGTCTGATTTGTCTAGAATCTGTCTTTTAGTCCTTTTGTAGCCTCACAACCGTCTGATTTGTCTAGAGTCTGTCTTTTAGTCCTTTGTAGCCTCATAACCGTCTGTCTAGGCTAGAGTATTTCTTTTAGTCCCTTTGTAGCCTCACAACCGTCTGTCTAGGTTAGAATCTGTCTTTTAGTCCTTTGTAGCCTCACAACCGTCTGTCTAGGCTAGAGTATGTCTTTTAGTCCCTTTGTAGCCTCACAACCGTCTGTCTAGGCTAGAGTCTGTCTTTTAGTCCCTTTGTAGCCTCACAACCGTCTGTCTAGGCTAGAGTATGTCTTTTAGTCCCTTTGTAGCCTCACAACCGTCTGTCTAGGCTAGAGTATGTCTTTTAGTCCCTTTGTAGCCTCACAACCGTCTGTCTAGGCCAGAGTATGTCTTTTAGTCCCTTTGTAGCCTCACAACCGTCTGTCTAGGTTAGAGTATGTCTTTTAGTCCCTTTGTAGCCTCACAACCGTCTGTCTAGGCTAGAGTATGTCTTTTAGTCCCTTTGTAGCCTCACAACCGTCTGTTTTCCTATTTCTCAACAAGTCTCTGACTTATCTACAAGTCTCTGTTTCTCCACAAGTCTCTGTTTCTCCACAAGTCTCTGTTTCTCCACAAGTCTCTGTATCTCCACAAGTCTCTGTTTCTCCACAAGTCTCTGTTTCTCCACACTTTTGTTTTTCTCTTTTTCTCTGTCATTTTCTCTTTTTCTCTCTTTTTTTTTTCATTTCGTCCATTTCACTATTTTCACTCTCATTTTTAAATATCTCTCTCTCTTTCTCTTTCTCTCTCTCTCTCTCTCTGTCACATGCTCTATCTTTCTCACACTTTCCAGATCTTAGACGTATTATCCTAAACTAGATTCTGTACTTTATTACTAGTCAGCTGCATTCTAATCTTTTTATTTCTCTCTCTCTCTCTCTCTCTCTCTCTCTCTTACTTCTTATGCTTTTTCTTTCTCTTGTTCTCGTTTATAATCTTTTCTTTTTACAAATTATTTCTGAACAGACGTTTCATTTTACAAAACCCAATACCAAGAACGATAAAGCCAATATCTTGAACAAGCCTTAACACAGAGAGATGAAGAGATAGAGAGAGAGAGAGAGTGGAAAGAGAGATAAAGGGCAATGAAAGTACAATGAAAATCGAGGTATAGTTATAGGAAATAAAAGATTGAGAGATATAGATAGATAGATAGATAGATAGATAGATAGATAGATAGATAGATAGATAATAGATAGATAGATAATAGATAGATAATAGATAGATAGATAGATAGATAGATAGATAGATAGATAGATAGATAGATAGATAGATAGATAGATAGATAGATAATAGATAGATAGATAATAGATAGATAATAGATAGATAGATAGATAGATAGATAGATAGATAGATAGATAGATAGATAGATAGATAGATAGATAGACAGACAGACAGACAGACAGATAGATAGATAGATAGATAGATAGATAGATAGATAGATAGATAGATAGATAGATAGATAGATAGATAGATAGATAGATACAGACAGACAGACAGACGGATAGATAGATAGATAGATAGATAGATAGATAGATAGATAGATAGATAGATAGATAGATAGATAGATAGATAGATAGATAGATAAATAGATAGATAGATAGATAGATAGATAGATAGATCTTGATCTTGATATTGTACTAAGTAAAGAATGAATAAAATGCAAAGACGAATTTATTTTTTAGCTTAAAATCTTAATTTTAACTAATTATCACTATCCCTAACCAGACTGGGCCCGCGCAATTCGTTTCGCATATGGCCCCGCAATTGTTAGGACAGGCCCTGTATATTCTACTTAAGATGTTTCACTGTGTTGGTTGATGGAATGTACACTTAAGTTTATTTTAAATATCATTTTATTTCTTAAGTAATATTTAACTGTATGTGTAAATCTAGCTAATGTATTTGATTCCTTGTATAATAGCTAATTGTTAGTCAAAGTGGCAATGATCGCACCGATACAGATTCAAACGTACACACATGTTCTAATTGCATAAATCACTGCATAATGTTTAGATGTATTGTTTTTCCTAACACAAATTAAGATCAAAATATGTATTTAAGATTTAAATGAAAATATATTTACCATCTTTTGGTTTCCCTCCAGTGAAAAAAGGAAACATATTATATATATGTCCATAGAACTAACATGCCCAGAGAACTAACATGTCCATAGAATTAACATGTCCAGAGAACTAACATGTCCAGAGAACTAACATGTCCAGAGAACTAACATGTCCAGAGAACTAACATATCCAAGTGGATGGTCCAGAAAGACTGCTGACACCGATCGCGACGAAGAAAACTTGAAAGAAGAGGAAGAGAAACACTTCCTTGAAGACGATGAGAGAGAATGTCGCTTTTCTCTAGACAACACGTGGAGGGAGGAAGACGAGGAGGGAGGAAGACGAGGAAGGAGGGGGGAGCGGGAGGCGCCGCACAAAATCTGTCCATCGATCCAAACAGCGTTCACGCTCATGTTATGTTGTTGTCTGCTGGACCGCTCACGGCCGAAGGTAGAAGAAAAGGCAGGGAGGTAGGGAGATGAGAAAGGAGGAGATGTGAGGTGGGAGGAATGAAAAGACAGTAACTGGAAGATTGGAATGGAGAGAATGAAAAGAGGGAGGGTCCGGTCACTCCTACAATGTATTTGCACTCAAGAAACCAAAAGCCAAAAAAAAAAAATTCAAACTTGACGTGTGATGGTGAAGCTGATAAGGGATTTGGGGGGGGGGGGTGTAAAGCGATGGTAATGAAAGTGAATTTCAAGGAGTGATTATATTACCAGCAGGGGGAGATTACAGAGTTGGGTACGTAAAGTAAGGGGAGTTAACGAAGGTTTTTTATACTAAAGTTGAACGGAGTTGAGGACATTGAAGATAGATCCTAGTTCCAAAGATACAAATAAGTGGTAAGACAAACAGGTTCTTATGTTGAGTGTGAGCAGATGTCAGAGTTTCAGAACTGAATTTATCCAAACGATGTTAAGACGTCTTCCTTTTAAGTTCAAGCAGTTGGCAGATCTAGATCAGAAGATCATTTCTCTAGAGTTAGATACTAAAATAGATAGTGGTCTATCTGCAGTTGGCAGATCTAGATCAGAAGATCATTTCTCTAGAGTTAGATACTAAAATAGATAGTGGTCTATCTGCAGTGTCAAATGAAGTCTACAGCTCCAGCAAGTATGACAATTGGCTATTTTGCCGATGCTTTGTTTTACATATTTCTAGGATGTTCCTTCAGATTTGAAGATAATTACATACTAGCCCAAACCTCCCGCAGGATGGCGAGGGATGGCAGCTAAAGGAATTCGTGCCCTGGACCATTGTGACTATCGAACGATAGTCCAAAGCGCATACCACAGTCATCCATTCAATTCACAGCGCCTTATGATTGTTTTGAGTCTCGTCAATCAGTCACATTGCATTATACTATTGACCTCTACATCTACCAGAATAGATCTGACTAATGAGACTCAATGAGTCTATAGTTCATTATTACCAGTGCCGGTACTCAGTGATGGATTGCCTAACTTTAAACCACTAATAAATTAATAATAAACGTTAAAATACAAGAAAAGTCATATTTTTTCCTCTATTGAAAAAGGTGCCGGTACGCTGTACCAG
This sequence comes from Biomphalaria glabrata, assembly GCF_947242115.1. Taxonomy (NCBI): domain Eukaryota; kingdom Metazoa; phylum Mollusca; class Gastropoda; family Planorbidae; genus Biomphalaria; species Biomphalaria glabrata. Next base: position 16,406,488 of record NC_074718.1, on the reverse strand, counting down.
TGCGTACCCTCACTAAAAAAGCATTGATTATTACATTTTACCTCTCACCTAACTGTGCAGTTACTCTGGTCTAGACTACTATGTCCAGCACGGTCTACTTTGCTCTAGACTGCTGACCTAAATGTCCAGAACTGTCTACCTTGTTCTTGACTACTGACCTAAATGTCCAGTTTGGTCCACTTTCCTCTAGACTACTGACCTAGATGTCCAGTTCGGTCCACTTTGCTCTAGACTACTGACCTAAATGTCCAGTTCGGTCCACTTTGCTCTAGACTACTGACCTAAATGTCCAGTTCGGTCCACTTTGCCCTAGACTACTGACCTAAATGTCCAGCACGGTCTACTTTGCTCTAGACTACTGACCTAAATGTCCAGCACTGTCTACTTTGTTCTAGACAACTGACCTAAATGTCCAGCAAGCTCTACTTTGTTCTAGACTACTGACCTAAATGTCCTGCAAGCTCTACTTTGTTCTAGACTACTGACCTTAATGTCCAGCACTGTCTACTTTGTTCAAGACTACTGACCTAAATGTCCTGTACGGTCCACTTTGCTCTAGACTACTGACCTAAATGTCCAGTTCGGTCTACTTTGCTCTAGACTACTGACCTAAATGTCCAGCACTGTCTACTTTGCTCTAGACTACTGACCTAAATGTCCAGCACTGTCTACTTTGCTGTAGACTACTGACCTAAATGTCCAGCACTTTCTACTTTGCTCTAGACTACTGACCTAAATGTCCAGCAAGCTCTACTTTGCTCTAGACTACTGATCTAAATATCCAGCAGTCTACTTAGCTCTAGACTACTGACCTAAATGTCCTGCACGGTCTACTTTGGTCTAGACTACTGACCTAAATGTCCAGTACGGTCTACTTTGCTCTAGACTACTGACCTAAATGTCCAGCACTGTCTACTTTGCTCTAGACTACTGACCTAAATGTCCAGCACGATCTACTTTGCTCTAGACTACTGACCTAAATGTCCAGCAAGCTCTACTTTGCTCTAGACTACTGACCTAAATGTCCAGCACTGTCTACTTTGCTCTAGACAACTGACCTAAATGTCCTGCACGTTCTACTTTGCTCTAGACTACTGATCTAAATGTCCAGCACTGTCTACTTTGCTCTAGACTACTGATCTAAATGTTCAGCAAGCTCTACTTTGCTCTAGACTACTGACCAAAATGTCCAGCATGGTCTACTTTGCTATAGACAACTGACCTAAATGTCCAGCAAGCTCTACTTTGCTCTAGACCACTGATCTAAATGTCCAGCACGGTCTTCTTTGCTCTAGACTACTGACCTAAATGTCAAGCAAACTCTACTTTGCTATAGACTACTGACCATTGATTTTATGTTTACTTTGACAAGCATTAGGTGTACAGTTCAATGTGACCTTTATACCGATGATAATAATTATCGCCTTACACTACTTTGACTGAAGACCACTGACATTTAGTCTACATTGACAGTCGCTATTTCTTGAACACACCTAATGAATGTAAGACGTCTTGTATTTTCTCGCGTATCTGACACAACCAACTGACTGTTACATTCATGTACAGAATTGCTGGAACGTATTTTTCCCCTTTGGAGTTCCACTTGGTTTACTTCCTAGCCCAAATCTCCGCAGGACGACTGGGGATTGAAGTGGTTAGGTCATGAACGCGGGAACATCGACAAGTCGGAACGACAGTCCAGCACGAATACCGCAAGACCAGGCAGCCATCCCGTTGGAGAAATTTCTCTAGAGCTACACCGAAGTATGTTTAATTAGCCATTGATTAGACTTTTTTTTCTCATTGTTTATTATTTTTTAGCTATATATCATAATTCGTGTGTGTGTGTGGGGGGGGGGGTTGAAAGTGTGAGATATTGGCTAACAATAACAACTAGATAAATGACTAAATTCTCAGGGAAGTAAATGTTTGATGAAATGATTAATCGTGCCTTACAAAGTACATATTGCTACTGTGCTGGAAGGATATCATATTATCTTAGGTTTCACGTTGAGCTGGGTCAAGAAATGTTTATTCTTATCTATCTTATAAAATACAGACGTTACTTCAAAAAAAAAATCTTGTCATGTATGTTAATCAATGACTTAAATTCTGCAAAGTCACTGGTTTTCATGGCTAGCTCAGGAAACCCCTTCTATGCTCTAATAGCACTAGGGAAGAAGGAGTATTTGTACAAATTTGTCCTAGCATATGGGATGAGGGATCTGCCTTTATCTTTGTGTCTCTCTTAGTATTTTATTAAATTTTGTATTTGAAGATTATTTTATTATGGTTCAATTTTATGTATAACTGGTACTTTACTATTAAGTCTTCTGTCCTGAATGGTATCTAAATTTAGCAATGTACTAAAGGTGTTACTCAAGTCAAATGTGAGTATTTGTTTGTCATGAATCTCACTACTCTATTTTGTATCTGTTCCAATGTCTTTATGTTTTCTTGAGTTGAGGGGTCCCATTATTTTCAAAAATCTGTCTTTGCCTAATTATAGTTTATAACTATTGTTCTGGTGAAGTCCGTTGGTTTGTTTTGTTTTATAAGTTTCAGACTATCGTTTAGAAAGAAAGATTATTTCAGTCTAGTTCAAACCCTCCTGCATAGCGGCAGAGCGGAGTACATGGTTATAACTCGACACCATCGTAACGACAGTCGGAGCGCATACCTCACGACAAGGCAGGCGTCCTGGTCAGTCCAACTGATTTTACTCTTGCTATCATTAGGCTCGAAAGAAAAGTGCCAAGGCCTTCCAAAGAGAACGCTTTAATTTTTAGGAGCCTCCCAAAGGGAAAAAGTCGATTTAACTTTTGGGTGGTCAGTCTGTCCATCCGTCCGTGCCGCTTAGATATGAAACAACAAAAGATAATGAAAATCTCATATCATGATATTTTTTATTTTGCAAAGTACTGGTGCAACTGTTATATTTTTGAGTTCTATACTAATATGCTCCAATTCTTCACAGTTTAAATAGTAACGTTAAATATGCAACAAACTAGGTTAACTTATGGTTTTCGATATCATACAAATTTGTTTTAAAAATAACTAAATAATCTTTAAAAACGTGTATAGTTTCTGGAAAGGATGGCTCAGCGTATGTATGCAGACACATGTATTTAGACTTGCGTACTTGTGCGTGTGTGCGTATGTTTGGTTGAAATGGAAATGGAGCTCTCATGACACAAAGTTAATAAATATGAAAAAAATAAAAGGAATAACACGATTATCTCCCTTTACAGATTGCCCGCAGTTGGTTTCCACTTTGCGCAGGTCAGAGAGAAACGAATAAAGGAAAAGATCAACATGGGGAGATAATTCAAGGATAACCCTTCAGATCTCTGCAATATTAATTATGGTTAGTTGCAGTGTGTGTTGTTAGAGGACTGAAAGAAATGGCAGGGTGGGGGGACAACATTGATTTTATTTATTCGAGCAATAATAATGAAAATCTCGGCATGAAATCAAGCAGTTAGAAGGAACTCATATTCTTGTCTTTTAAATTAGTGATAATTAGAGGAGAATCGATACTTTAATACAACGTACGATATACAGTAATCGTAAAGTAGCACCGTAGCATCAACCCTTGAGGCAACAAAAATTAGAATCGAGTTACCACAATATTGGCAAATGATTACACTTGCCTTAAAGAATGATAGACATTAATACACTAAAGTTTCGTATATATATATATATATATATATATATATATATATATATATATATATTTAATATCTCTCTATATATTTAAGATGTAGATTATAAATTATAACGCTTTCAGTGCAGAGCTGTTGATGTCAACATTTAAAAGGTGCAATGCGCAGGTATAGGATATTTTGTCTTGTATTCTCTCAGGGATAAACTTTTATGCAAATGACCTAACAGATTTGGAAATTATTTTATGGATAGGTCTAGGTGGTTTGGTAAAGGGGGCTTATCCACACAAAAATCTTGGAAAATAAAAAAAAAATCGGACATATTTAAACAACGATGAAAAGATCAAGCAATCAATAGATGTCATCTAGACAGACACAACGTCATTGCTGCTGGTGCCTGTGGTAGTGATGAGACAATAGGGGCCACAGTGCCGTACTGTTGAACTATGTGTATATTTTGTGTTGTAATTGTTATAATTTACTGTTGAACTCATGTATATTAATCAACTTGAGGGATATGTTTGTGATGTGTGGTTAATCAGCTTGAGGGATATGTTTGTGATGTGTGGTTAATCAACTTGAGGGAAATGTTTGTGATGTGTGGTTAATCAGCTTGAGGGATATGTTTGTGATGTGTGGTTAATCAACTTAAGGGATATGTTTGTGATGTATGGTTAATCAACTTAAGGGATATGTTTGTGATTTGTGGTTAATCAGCTTGAGGGAAATGTTTGTGATGTGTGGTTAATCAACTTGAGGGAAATGGTTGTGATGTGTGGTTAATCAACTTATGGGAAATGGTTGTGATGTGTGGTTAATCAACTTATGGGAAATGGTTGTGATGTGTGGTTAATCAACTTATGGGAAATGGTTGTGATGTGTGGTTAATCAACTTGAGGGAAATGGTTGTGATGTGTGGTTAATCAACTTATGGGAAATGGTTGTGACTTAAGATGTCCATAGTTGATATTGAAATAAATGCTGGTTTAATAATAGACTAAAGAAGCTTTGTAAACAGAAGGAAAACCTATATAGAAAATTTAAAGAAACTAATGCAGAAAGAGTTTACAAAAAGTATATAAAAATTAAACACTTAACCCAAAAAGTAAGCAGACAGCTGCAGAGTGAATACATAAACAATGTAATATCTAAAGACAACAACAAAAACCTATGGTCATACATTAAGTCTAAGAAAATGGAAATAACAGGCGTAGCGCCATTAAAAGATGAACATAACATAATACATAATGATAATGAAACTAAAGCAAACATTCTAAACAAATACTTTGCATCAGCATTCTCAGCCCCAGGAGACAAAGACATATTACTGAATTTGAACCAAGTAGACAACATAGAAGATATAGTAGTACAAGAAAATGGAATTCAAAAACTATTAGCCAACACCAAACCAAATAAAGCTTCTGGACCTGATGGTATTCCAGCTAGATTACTTAAAGAACTAAGTAATGAGCTAGCCCCAGTGTTCAAAATACTCTTTCAGGCTTCACTTAACCAGGGCAGAGTACCAAAGGACTGGAAAGAAGCTAATGTCACCCCCCTATTTAAAAAAGGAGAAAAATCTGACCCAGGAAACTACAGACCAGTATCACTTACCAGCATCACATGTAAAATTCTAGAACACATAATATGTAGCAACATCATAAACCACTTAGACAAACATAATGTCTTCACACCATACCAACATGGCTTTAGGAAATATAGATCATGTGAAACACAACTAATAGGACTAATTGATGATTTTTCAAAAGGTTTAGATAATAGTGAACAAATAGATGCTATCTTACTAGATTTTTCTAAGGCTTTAGACAAAGTTCACCACCATAGTTTGCTTAAAAAATTAAAATATTTCGGCATTAATGGTCCACTGCATCAGTGGATTAAAGACTTTCTGATAGGGAGAGAACAAACTGTAATAATAAATGGCTCTAAATCAACACCGATAACAGTAAACTCAGGTGTACCTCAAGGAACAGTCTTGGGTCCACTACTATTTTTAATTTACATAAATGATTTACCAAATTGCATTAGTTCAGGAACAAAAGTCAGATTATTTGCAGACGATTGCATAATATATAGAACAATAAAAACAACACAAGACACAGATATTTTACAAAGAGAATTAGATGAATTACAGAAATGGGAATCAAATTGGAGCATGTCTTTCCACCCAGAAAAATGTCAGTTGTTAAGAGTAACAAAAAAACTAAAACAAATTAATTCCACTTATCTTATTCATGGCAAACCAGTAACACAGACTAAAAACGCAAAATACCTAGGTGTTATAATAAATGAAAAACTGTCATGGAATCCACATATTGATGAAACTACAAAAAAATCAAACAAAGCATTAGGATTTATTAAAAGAAATTTCTATAAATCAAATAAGAACATAAAACTAAAATGTTATTTAACCTTGGTTAGGCCAATAATAGAATATGCATCCTCTGTTTGGGACCCCTCAACTCAAGAAAACATTAAGAAACTAGAACAGACACAAAATAGAGCAGTGCGATTCATAACAAACGAATATTCACATTTGACTAGAGTAACTAACACCTTTAGTAAAATCACTAAATTTAGAAAGCCTTCAGGACATAAGGCTCAAAAGTAAAGTAGCAATAATACATAAAACACTGAACCATAATCTTCAAATACAAAAACAAAACTTAATAAAATACTCTGAAAGACACAAAGATAAAGGCACATTCCTCGTCCCATATGCTAGGACAAATTTGTACAAATACTCCTTCTTCCCTAGTGCTATTAGAGCATGGAATGGGTTGCCTGAGCTAGCCAGGAAAACCAGTGACTTGGCAGAATTTAAGTCATTGGTTAATATGCATGACTAATTGCATGACGCGTAGGACGTAATCATCTTCTTTTTTGAAGTAACGTCTGTATTATATAAGATAAGATAAGATAAGATATCTTCTTTATAATGAAAGTTATCACAAAAATGCCTATTGACCCACTAAACTGTCGTTTTCTTCTGTATCTCATTCAATGGGATATTGTCTGAACAAGGAGAAATATCTCCATCTAGATCGAGGAGATCCAAATCTCCATCTTTAACATTATTGGATAAGTTTCAGACAAAGAAACAGTCACGTCATGAGCTGTATACAAACAAAAGAGCCATGGCCACTCCTGCACGTCTCGTGTTGACGTCATTGACCACACTCTGACCGTGTCCAGTCTGTTGTTGTTTGGAAGAAAGCGTTCAAGGTCAGACAGAGCGTATTTAATTTCATCCTTTGTTTTTAAGCGGATAAATACGCGCGTATCATCACCAACACACACTCACTCACACACACACACAGGCATGGTCGTTGAAGTGGCCAGGTAAAAACGAAGAACTTGAACAATACTCTAAGTCTGTAGCACGTGCCAGAACATGGTCTCTTTAAAAAAATAAATGATGCCAATGCATTTGGTCAGCACAGCATCTTATTCTATTGAATGGGGTGTCGGGGTAAGGAATGGAGGGAATGAGAGAGTAACAGAGAGTTTGAGAGAGGGTTAAGAGGGATGAGAGGGAGCAGGAAGAGGGAAGGATATAAAAGAATGGGATAAAAGAGAAGGGGATGAGAGAGAAAGGAGAAAGGGATAGGAGGCTGTTTATCAGAGGGAATTAGAGAAGGGGTGAAAGAGGGAGATCAGAAAGTTGTCCACACACTTATATGTCTCTCATCAATACTGTTACACAAACAATGCAAAGTGGACGCTTAGTTGTAAATAGACATTTTCAAATGACAACAAGAACAAAAAAATCAAATCTCACTGCGTGACGTAATTGTTTGATATTTTGTGCATCGCACACACAGGGAAATAATCCACAGCCAAATCTTAATCTGATATTTGAATGCAATGCTTTCATTGGGAAATGTTTTAGGTCGAAAGTTTGAATAGGGGCGACTAAGTTACCTGCCCCCCGCTGCCAGGTATCTGTAAGCGTTACCTGCTTCCCGCTGCCAGGTATCTGTAAGCGTTATCTGCCCCCCGCTGCCAGGTATCTGTAAGCGTTACCTGAACCCCCCTCTGCCAGGTATCTGTAAGCGTTATCTGCTCCCCGCTGCCAGGTATCTGTAAGCGTTATCTGCTTCCCGCTGCCAGGTATCTGTAAGCGTTATCTGCCCCCCGCTGCCAGGTATCTGTAAGCGTTACCTGAACCCCCCTCTGCCAGGTATCTGTAAGCGTTATCTGCTCCCCGCTGCCAGGTATCTGTAAGCGTTATCTGCCCCCCCCCCGCTGCCAGGTATCTGTAAGCGTTATCTGCTCCCCGCTGCCAGGTATCTGTAAGCGTTATCTGCCCCCCGCTGCCAGGTATCTGTAAGCGTTACCTGCCCCCCGCTGCCAGGTATCTGTAAGCGTTATCTGCTCCCCGCTGCCAGGTATCTGTAAGCGTTACCTGCCCCCCGCTGCCAGGTATCTGTAAGCATTATCTGCCCCCCCCCCCGCTGCCAGGTATCTGTAAGCGTTATCTGCCCCCCGCTGCCAGGTATCTGTAAGCGTTATCTGCCCCCCGCTGCCAGGTATCTGTAAGCGTTACCTGCCCCCCGCTGCCAGGTATCTGTAAGCGTTACCTGCCCCACGCTGCCAGGTATCTGTAAGCGTTACCAGCACCCTGCTGACAGGTATCTGTAAGCGTTACCTGCACCCTGCTGCCAGGTATCTGTAAGCGTTACCTGCCCCACGCTGCCAGGTATCTGTAAGCGTTACCAGCACCCTGCTGCCAGGTATCTGTAAGCGTTACCTGCACCCCGCTGCCAGGTATCTGTAAGCGTTACCTGCCCCCCGCTGCCAGGTATCTGTAAGCGTTACCTGCCCCACGCTGCCAGGTATCTGTAAGCGTTACCTGCACCCCGCTGCCAGGTATCTGTAAGCGTTACCTGCACCCTTCAGCAAGCATTCGTACCATTTGTAAACAGTTACATTAGCCTTTGGCCAGACAAGTGACTGGTGTTAATCTAATCGACCAAACTCTCTCTCACATACAAAATCATCTTTTTAGTTGTAAGTTTCCACTGAAGTAAAATAACAAAACAATAATAATTCATAATAACTGTCACGACTGATAGTACAGAAATGTGCATTGCTAAACTAAAAAGAAAGATATTTTCAGTAAATCATAATGCCAGGTTTTTGATGAAAATATTTTTTTTATTTAAAATCTGTAAAAAAAAACAAAAAACAATTAAATATATGATTAACATGCACGTGGCTGAGCGGTAAAGCGGAATCGAATAATGAGGAAGACTGAGATTTTTATTTTCGGGATCTTCCGGCGCCTCTGAGTCCACCCAGCTCTAATGGGTGCTTGACATTAGTTGGGGAAAAGTAAAGGCTGTTGGTCGTTGTGCTGGCCACATGACACTCTCGTTAACCGTGGGCCACAGAAACAGATGACCTTTACATTATATGCCCTATAGACCACAAGGTCTGAAACGGGAACTTTACTTTACTTTATAACTTTATATGATTAAAAAATGAATTAAAACTATGTACTCCTCGAGACTCCACAGAACGGAATCTGTGAGACAGCGACTATTACTTCGGTTCTATTTGGATGTTAATCTAACTTTTCACGAATGACCATGCGTGTAAGAACAAGTAGAAACTATTTGGAAGAATGACCAGAGGCGTAAGAACAAGTAGAAACTATTTGGAAGAATGACCAGGGGCGTAAGAACAAGTAGAAACTATTTGAAAAATGACCAGGGGCGTAAGAACAAGTAGAAACTATTTGGAAGAATTGGACAGTATCCCTTATTACCTAAATATTTCATACCAATGTGTATTAAGGTTTTGTTATTTGAATACAATTCCAATCACTTGAACAACACTACACAAAGATAGCGCCGAGGTTTGTTCGTTTGGTCTTTTCTTTAAAGAAATACCACAAGCTCGGATTAAGAAACCTGTGAAGTTTTAACTTTGATTCTAACCTGGAATTATTTTTTATGGATTTATTTTATTGTTCATGTTTCAACTTAGGGAATACTTTCATTGTCTTTCATGTACTTGAATCATTACGCACAGTGGCGTAGCTATGAATTTGGGGGCCTGGGGGCTTGATTCCTTAGGGGCCTTTGCATTTTGACATTTGACATCATGACATAAGATAATGGCATAATATTTAATGTAAATAAAAATTTCTGACCCTCATGTGGAGGCCCTCTAATGGTGGGGCCCGGGGGGTTTTCAAATTTTGACAACCCCCTCCCCCACCACCACCACTGATTACGGAGTGTGTTCTGTTCGTTTGATGACAAAGATTCCGCTAAATCTCTCATTCGCATATATACACAAATCAAGACACGCAAAATGCATCATATTGATTTGAACACTTTGTTGCACACCAGATGGAGCTTCATTCTCAAATACTAAGTAATATTACAACCAAGTCATGATGACCTGATCACTATTAAGTTACTTTGTACACTTGCTACTGTCCGATATTCTTTAATGCGACACCAGACAATAAGGCAGAGTTCTCCATTTATTATCTAAGATGCTGGAAACACCTTTACTTTAAAAAAACAAAAGTGTACAGCTCAGACTGTAATCAATGACAATAAATATTTTTGAAGTTTAGAAAATACCTGAAATGCCAAGTGCATGAGGACCAGTCGTCCAGATGTCCAGGTCTAGTCAGTGAAACATTTCAATGAACAAAACCATCAACAGAACATTATGACGTTAGTTATCTATAGAGTCACGTGATCAGCACTTTTTGAAGTCTGTTTGGTGAGTGTTTTTAGTATGGTGATTAAATGTTTCTCATTTCTTTTCATAACCGTCGTCTCTGATTGCTAAACGCAACAAGAGAAATTGAATAGAGGTCAGTGAACTGTCTCTCGTGTAATGTCTGGGTTTTAAATTCACATAGGCAGAGGTCAGTGAACTGTCTCCTGTGTAATGTCTGGGTTTTAAATGCACATAGGCAGAGGTCAGTGAACTGTCTTCTGTGTAATGTTTGGGGGGGGGGGGTATTCACATAGGCAGAGGTCAGTAAACAGTCTGGGTATGTCCAGTACGTGAGCTTTCGGCGCGAGCCATTTTGGCAAAGGGGACGATTTGGTGTGAGATAGTGAGCCACTAATGTAAGAAACACGTAGCTTTTATAATTACGTTTATTTCACTAAACTATATTATGATATGTATAGTATGTATTCCACCGAACTGTTTGTTGGTAAAGGTTTTGATTAAGTCATGAATATATAATAAGTCTGATTCCTACCTGAGACCATGACATGCTTCCCACCACCCCCAATTATATGCGAGTTCTGCCAAGCACACTAGATTACATCCATTGATTTCTTTTTCGAAAAGAGATTTTTTTTTAAAGTATTGACATTAGCTTAATAAGTTAATATCGGTAAAAGCTAAGAAATTTTTAAAAGACAACTTTATTTGAAACATTTTTTGGGGGGTAAGGAAGATTTGGGTGGCACTTCTTCTCTTGACAAAGGCGAACAACTGAAGACAAGACCTACACCAAGTATATTGTAAATATATAACATGAATAATGAACAAATATATCTCTTGTTCTATACATGAAAATCACGCTAGATAAAACACGCATAAAAATATAGAAATGTATCATTTCTATTTAAAGAAATAACAATAATAATAAGGTTTGTCTTCGAGTTCAAAGATTAATGAGGAATGCAGTATTTCCCGTGTCTACGCAGCCCCAGCTGTAACCTACATATTTTACCACATGGAAGGCAAGCATAACCATTGTCCGCCGGTGGCCGATTAAGATTTTTGTCTTTTCGTTGAATATAAACAATATACTTAAAACATTTCATGCCAAAAACGTCCCCAGCGCCAAATCGACCATCGCACCAAAAGGGCTGCGCAAAACGTACTGCTTCGGTCATGTCTGGTTTTTAAATTCACAAAGACAGGGGACAGTGAACTGTCTCCCTTGTAGTGTCTGGTTGTTATATTAACTGTCCCTAATGGAAGCTAATTGAGCAGGTGAGACTTAAGTCATTAAGAGACAAAAGAGCGTGAGTTTGACATTTCCGCGGTGGGACGTGACACCCTACACTAGGTTGTGTGAGTGTTTGCGGCTCTATCAAACTTGTTCCGTCTCTCCGATGAGTTGAACTCTTCACAAGTCGACTCTATTTTCTCTCCTCGCTCCCGCCAAAGGGCGCCTCGCTTTTGTTTTTCTTCAAGACGTACTGTGCTCCAATGTATATGAACACCCTCGGGGCACGGACAGGGGTAGCAAGACGAAACAGTGTTTAAAACAAATGTTCAATGTTTATTGTTTAAAATAGTCGCCTCCGCTACAAAGACATCTTCTTCTGTCAGTTATCGCTACCATAATCTAACACTGGGGGGGGATGGGATCTTATCAACCTCAGAGGTCTAAAAGGAATACCCCAACGGGCAATGGGTTTTAATGGTTGAACGAAGAGATAACAGCATGACACGGCCAGGTAAACCTAGTTACAACACCGTGTTCTAATCCCTGTAGGATAAGGCAGCCGTATCTCTAAATCTTTCTCGATATCTCCAACATTTCACTCCATGATCTTTGACCCCCAAGCTGTTACAGCCATGGTAGAATCATTAGAGCCAGTGACTGTTATCACAATGATAAAATCATGGGAGCCAGTGACTGTTATCACAATGATAAAATCATGGGAGCCACTACCTAAACTTCCAGCTTTGCTTATGAAAAAAACAATAGGCCAATAAAAAACAACAACAACATTAGCACGGATTGTTTCATGGAAAACAATGATCTTAGCTCTTGTATTGGAAACAAATAAATGTTAAATCCACAGATCAATTAACAGTGGCTATAAGCATTAGAAGCGATTTCGACAACAGATGGCCTTTTTAACAGCAGAGGACCATTTTAACTAAAGAAGACCATTTTAACTTCAGAAGAACATTCAGCAGATGACCATTTTAACAACAGATGACCATTTAGACAACAGAATATAGTAGGAAAGACAAAACACTGGCGATAACTAGCCAAGACAAAATAGTTGCGTTGTTCGCTACATAGATTGGTAATCTATTATAAAGAGAAAGACAACTGCAAAATCCAAGCTTGCATTTGAACCAAAGAATATGAACTACGGAACTAATAGTGCTAGCTCTTTTCTCCCCATTTACGAAATCCTAATCTAATAAAAAAAACTCATAGGTATGTAGTTGTAGTTTTCAATCCATATTTATCTAGTTACCAGTGTCAGTACTGTAATTCAGCCATGGGACTTCTGTTTCTTTCACAGTTCAGTTCAAACTATGTTAAAATTAAATAAAACATAGGTTGCAAAAACTTTTCCTTGTTTTAGAGATAGCTCTCTGACAGAATCTAAAAACATTAAAAAATGCACAACGAGAAATGACAATCTGGCAGCTGACCGTGACAAAAGGCAGACGTAAATTGAGCCTATTGTTGAGTAGTAGATCATTGATGAATTAGGATGTAAAATGATAAGAAAAATGTGTAATGGGAATTTTATTTAAAATTTTTCAATTTTTTTTTTACTGAAAAGTCTCTAAATGTTTAGACAAAGCAGATGTGGGTTAAGTATTTTAATTGGCACAAACTTCCGGTATTTGTGCAATGGTAGCAAATCTCTGCCATACTCAAAAATCTCTGGTTTTCATTTGGATTGATGGGTTTAATTAACACAGTGAATTAGCAAGCTTTTTTAATTATAAAAGCTAAAATGTTTAACTGTTTTTTTTAATCCAATCTAGGAACAGTTGTAGGTTGTATAATGTCTAATGTTCAGGGGCGGACTGCGCATCAAAATGGGCACGGGCATCTCTATACAATCCTGCCCACTAATTACATGCCAGATGATGGGCATACATTATACCTGTCCTCAAGTGAACTGTGCTTAATACATTAATTAATAGTAATTAGCTATACTACTAATTATTATATGATTTTGAAACAATGTGATAAGCGCTATTACTAAATGAATAAAGTAGAACACTTGGAATGGGGAATCTCTAAACGTAAACACATTCCTACTACAATATACAACAACCTATACATGCACATGAAGATCCTCCATCAACGAATATATTATTTAGGAATCAGTTTCACTCTTCGCCATTTTGTCAGGCATATGAACTTCTTTTTACAAAAACAACTTGTCGGCCTCCATTATTTAGCTATCCATCTTTCAAGGTCATGAGTGGTTAAGCGCTTGGCTTCTGAACCTGGACTCTTGGGTTCGAATCTCGATGAATACTGGGATTTTTTCTTCTTCTTCTTCCTCGTATGAGATGAACTGCGCAGTTGTTTCCAAATCAAGGAGCTCTCCATATAGTTTTTTTTTCTATTGGGGGATTTTGAATTTTGGGAATTTTAGGTCGCCCCTGAGTGCACCTAACTCTAACGGGTACCAGACTTTAGTTGGCGGTGGGGAGGGGGGGGGGTAAATGCGGTTGGACATTGTGCTTGCTACTTGTTAACCGTTGGCCAAAGAAACATATGACCTTAACATTATCTGCTGTGTAGGAACTTTACTCACAAGGTCATATGCTGCTTTCACAATACATTAGAAACCCAGTTAGACTGTCTGCATCTTAGAGCTGGCACAACAGAACATGCTCAGTTTTTTAAAGGTGATTTAATATCATTACATTCAGTGAAACGAATACTGTCAAGTTTGTTTCCTATTTAAACAAAGCCTCTTTGTATTTCGACTTCACCTCTATCTTTGTATTTCGGCTTCACCTCTATCTTTGTAGTTCGACTTCACCTCTATCTTTGTATTTCGACTTCACCTCTATCTTTGTATTTCGACTTCACCTCTATCTTTGTATTTCGACTTCACCTCTATCTTTGTATTTCGACTTCACCTCTATCTTTGTATTTCGACTTCACCTCTATCTTTGTATTTCGACTTCACCTCTATCTTTGTATTTCGACTTCACCTCTATCTTTGTATTTCGACTTCACCTCTATCTTTGTATTTCGACTTCACCTCTATCTTTGTATTTCGACTTCACCTCTATCTTTGTCGTCTTGGTCTTTGTGTTTCTTAAGGCCTTGAGCCTGTTCATTCATAAATGCATGCCATTATATAGGTTGGTGAATCTCTAGTGCTTGAGAGAAAACATTCTTAATTTTACTACATTCTTTTGCACAAGAGTTGCTTTTTATCTTACTATTTTCTGCTCCTTCTATTTTTGGATTCTTTTGCATTTTGATCTCAAGGGATTTATGAAGGACTTGGTAGCGGTGCCAACTCGAGATCATACAACAACTCCACCAATCCATCTATAGGACTTGGAACGTTGTTGTTGGTCCCTTTATAGATTGATCCAGAATTTATTCACACTAACGTCATCTCTATAAGAAATAAAGGTTTCTTGTTGATCGGTTAGTATATATAAGGAAATGACGTCTACTAGAAGCACTACGGATATAGTGTATTTGTGACAATGCTACCGGCCCAACTGGTTACCTGTCCACAGGACATTTTCCCGAATGTCCATATAGCCAGTCCGCCCCTAGAAGTACAAGAAGTATACTAAACAGCCAAGTAGACCTATTGGTGACCTTCATACTTAGTCACATCTGACCTACATAAACTATTATTAACTACTCTTTTCGCAAACTTCGCCATTTTCCGCGGTACCTAACTTTCTATCTTAAAGCTACTGTAAACTTTTATAACCTTCAAGCAATGTTCTGGCTTGGATTTTGTGTTCAGTCTGTTTGATGCTAGTTCGCTATTCTAAACGGAAGTCCGAACACATCCAAGGACACAACAATTAAATATAGTTAATAAAACTTGTACAGATTTCAACTGATGTCTATTTACAGATTTGGATGATAGTCTTGTCTATCTATTCGTCTTGCTATTTGTATTATTATTATAATCTTAATTTAAATAAATTCTTAAAACGGCTTTTCGTTCACATTGGAAACAAAACATTTCTTACCATGCATTTTAACGTCTCTCTTACGTGTGTTGAATAAACAACGAAAAACAAGAAGTAAATAGATACTTGAACCAAAAACTGTTTGAAAACTATAATTATTCAAGAAATATCACACCAGGAAAAAAACACAAATATTTTCCGAACGAAAGCCTGAAATGATATCTTGAAGTGATGGAATGACAGTTACAGTGGAGACGCCTGGGTGCTACTAATCTAAAGTTTGGAAGTACTGAGGGGAAATATGAATAAAAAAAAAAAAAATAAAGACGAAAGTGTGCTAGTCGATGTCTACAAGAATGTTACAAACAAACAGTTTACTGAGTTTCTTCAACTAGGAAATGAACATTTGAAAACCACTTTGGAATTAATAAAAAAACAAAATAGCTTTAAAAACCTTTTTTTTTAAATTAAACTTGTATATATATATATATATATATATATATATATATATATATATATATATATAATTCCAGCGCAAGTCACTATTCATTCACCCCACCCCCACCCCAAAATACTCTTCAGGAACACCCTCAAAGCTTCTCTGAAGGCGTTCAGCATAGACCCAGCCACCTGGGAGAATAACAGAGCAACATGGCGTCGCGCTGTGAAAACTGGCGCACAGGTTGCTGAGGAAAAAAGAACAACGCTGGCAGAAGAAAAATGCCAGAGAAGAAAAGCAAGGCAAATGACACTAGCACCAGCTGGAATAACCTGCCCAGTGTGCAGCCGAACATTCCGGGCTCACATAGGTCTCACCAGCCACATGAGGAGGCATAAAACCCCAGTGCAAAGCCCTCAGCCCCCTGGATGACAAAGTGGTCATCATCGAACCATTCGAACCACGATGAACGAACTATATATTTATATCACTCAAGAATGGAGAAGTTATTTCCTGTATTCGATATCAAACAAAATAATTAAATTATTACTAATATTTAATGGACTAATTGATTAATTTTGTTTATGGATTCATGTTTCGTTACGTAAATTAATAATTGTTTAAAGTTTCAACTTGATCCGAAAAAGTGTGTGAGAGAAATAATATGTACAGTTACCTAAGGGGACCAAACCCTACATATTTAGCCATAACTGTGAATACTGAAGGATTAAGTTCTCATGTATCAAACAAAATTCGTGCCTTGTCTATGTCAAGTTTCAACTTGATCCAACAAATGGGTGCGGGAGAAATAACGTGTATACACTTTTGACCAGGCCGACAGACAGTGAGTTGGTATAAGCTTTGTAACAGCAAGAGAGCATTAGACAGATTTCAAATAAGATAGTGAGCCAAATGTTCCTGAAAGTCTATTTCGTTATTTCACTTTTGAATGAATACATGCGGAATACCTAATTATAGAGCTGTGTATAAAGATTGTTTGGAATACATGCGGGAATACCTAATTATAGAGCTGTGTATAAAGATTGTTTGGAATACATGCGGGAATACCTAATTATAGAGCTGTGTATAAAGATTTTTTGGAATACATGCCGGAATACCTAATTATAGAGCTGTGTATAAAGATTGTTTGGAATACATGCGGGAATACCTAATTATAGAGCTGTGTATAAAGATTGTTTGGAATACATGCGGGAATACCTAATTATAGAGCTGTGTATAAAGATTGTTTGGATCTACAGACCAAAATTTATTTTACGACGATTATATTTTTTTAAATTATAACGGTCCAAACAGATTTTTCCCAGTGTGGCTAATCAGATAGGAATTATTTCCTAAAGATATGCACACAGACTGTCAAATTTCTAGGAAAATCGTAAAGCTGTTTCTGATATCCAACCCAGGTTCTAGGTTTTACCGTTACAAAATGTGCACGCTGATAAAAGTATATAATAAAAAAACTACAAGTGCTTAGATTGCTTGAAGATATTTTTAAAACAATATAATAATAAGGAAGGAACTAACAGCGAAACTCAAGGCTTTAGAAATATACCTGAGATGAACTCTTATTGAAAAAACAGCAGGAGGGACTCAATCCTTCCGTACCGTCTAGCAAGAAACTGGGCCGTTCGGCGTAATCCTCATAGCTACCATACAAGTCGAGTGACTGCTCAGACACGTCCCCCCTTAGCTCTCGGAGCTGGGGGACACTCGTACAAGATATATATATATACACAAATATACAGACCTGCCAAAAAATAGACGATTTTGATTACATCATTTGATTATCTGTCTAACTCTAAAGTGATAGTGAGTAATGATTAAGTTTCTGGATTTTAGCTCTTAACCGAATCTAATCCAACATTTTATTTTGCAATGAATCTAGTTTTGTTTCTCATTGGGACATGAACTCAATGGGTGTCTGCATTGACTGAAAGAGCATGCAAACCATTTGCATTGAGTGTTTAGAAGAAATAATTGTTTACTGCGATTTTAAGTTATTTTTTAATAATTCGAAAGTCAAAAGTGTTTACGATATACTCTGGGTATTAAAGTGAAAAGTGTTTACGGTATACTCTGGGTATGAAAGTCAAAAGTGTTTACGGTATACTCTGAATATGAAAGTCAAAAGTGTTTACGGTATACTCTGGGTATGAAAGTCAAAAGTGTTTACGGTATACTCTGGGTATGAAAGTCAAAAGTGTTTACGGTATACTCTGGGTATGAAAGTCAAAAGTGTTTACGGTATATTCTAGGTATGAAAGTCAAAAGTGTTTACGGTATATTCTGGGTATGAAAATCAAAAGTGTTTACGGTATACTCTTGGTATGAAAGTAAATAGTGTTTTGCTTTGATAACCTTAATTTTGAAGTAAATATCTCTTTAGTAAGTATTGATTAGAAATTATTATTTGTATTTAGTTTTAAAATAGATATAGGAGTATGAGTTGTATAGCCCTCGGACTCCCTACCTAGGAGTCTCGAGTTCGAATACCGGATTTTGAGCTTCTGTATTGTCAGTACGTCCGTTAGTCTGTCCACCTCTAATGGGTACCTGATAGACGTGATGGAAAGTGAAAGCAGTTGGTCCTTGTACTGGCCACATGACAATCTAGTTAACCGTCGGCCCTAGAAATAGAGGAGCTTAAGGTCTGCAAAGGTTACCTTTCTTTTTTCTTTTGTATCAAATTTCTATTTATTTTTTTTTATTTTTTTTATTGCATTGAAGGGTTAATGGTTTAAACTAGTTGTACTCGAATTGAGAGCCTTTGAACCTATCAAGCAACACAAACCTCGGAAATCGAAAGGCAGAGATTTATTGCTGGGATCTCCTGCCATGACTTGATCGATTCCACCCACCCAGTCAGCCTTCTACTCAGAGACACAAGAAGTAGAAATAAAAGCCAATACAAAATAGAAAAAAGAAAACAAATCGCTCTTTGGAATGAAGGATATAAAATTGTCTTACGGCATTACCCTGCCTGACACAGATGCATTGACCACTGGTCATAATGACGAGTTATTTTAGTCTCCAGGCTAAGTCCATTCTGGGGGCACTCATTATAGTGACGGTTGGAAGATACCAGAGCGGTATCGATGATAATCTTATTTATCACAGTTTCGCAGTTCGATACGACGCTGGAATAATTGACGAATACAAATGTGATGGCTTGGTGGTTAAGGGGAAAGAAAAAAAATCTGGTTTGACGTCATTGACCTGACGATGCTTCAAACATGGCCAACAATCTGCCTCAAATAAGTCTATTTATAGCACTCTAGGTTGTGTCCCCTCATGTGACTGTCTATTGGATCCCCCCCCCCCCAAACGTTTGTTTAAAAATATATAGGTACTGGATCCTGTAGGAATTACTTTGTCTTTCTGCTCAGAATTTTCTTTTATTCTGCTAAGGCTGTCATCTTGTCATCCACGGCAATTTTCGCGCCAATTTTCACAAGACGCAGGAAGTCTTATCAATTCTCTTCCCTTGTTCAAGGTGGCAGGATCCACGTTTAAGATTCTCAGGGACACTCTTGAACATTTGCATTCTTTGATCTAAGCACTTGACCATTAATAAATAACAAGCCACTGTCCAACATTCTTTGATCTAAGCACTTGACCATTAATAAATAACAAGCCACTGTCGAACATTCTTTGATCTAAGCACTTGACCATTAATAAATAACAAGCCACTGTCCAACATTCTTTGATCTAAGCACTTGACCATTAATAAATAACAAGCCACTGTCCAACATTCTTTGATCTAAGCACTTGACCATTAATAAATAACAAGCCACTGTCCAACATTCTTTGATCTAAGCACTTGACCATTAATAAATAACAAGCCACTGTCGAACATTCTTTGATCTAAGCACTTGACCATTAATAAATAACAAGCCACTGTCAAACATTCTTTGATCTAAGCACTTGACCATTAATAAATAA
The DNA here is from genome assembly GCF_947242115.1 of Biomphalaria glabrata. NCBI lineage: Eukaryota > Metazoa > Mollusca > Gastropoda > Planorbidae > Biomphalaria > Biomphalaria glabrata. Next base: position 16,386,520 of record NC_074718.1, on the reverse strand, counting down.
CAAGCCACTGTCAAACATTCTTTGATCTAAGCACTTGACCATTAATAAATAACAAGCCACTGTCGAACATTCTTTGATCTAAGCACTTGACCATTAATAAATAACAAGCCACTGTCCAACATTCTTTGATCTAAGCACTTGACCATTAATAAATAACAAGCCACTGTCCAACATTCTTTGATCTAAGCACTTGACCATTAATAAATAACAAGCCACTGTCAAACATTCTTTGATCTAAGCACTTGACCATTAATAAATAACAAGCCACTGTCCAACATTCTTTGATCTAAGCACTTGACCATTAATAAATAACAAGCCACTGTCCCCTAAACACTGTCGAACAGTTTACTGTGAATATATCGCAGTAAACTGTTTAGATATCATCATTATGAAAGTTCTACAGGATTACTTGTTTATACTCGAAACATCTGAATGCTAACAATCGATAATATGATTCCCTAACAATGTGTATATATATATATATATATATAACTGTTGACTATCGCCATATCTTTGTCAGTGAATTGTGAATATCAACACCACGTCACCAGTAATATCAACATCATATTACGTCCTTATTACTGTTATATCTTCGTCATATCATCCGTATATGATGGTCATATTATCGGCTATATGATTGTCATACCATCATTGTATCCCCATCATATAATCGTCATACCATCCTCATATCACTGTCATATCACCGTCCAATCATCTGTAACCTCGTTGCTTGGCCAATAGTGCTGGGAGCGAAATCTTTTGTGATGCTTTATGCCAAGATACACTCTGGACCCGCGATCTCTGATCGCGCCCAATAAGATCCTATATTTGCAACTGTAGCGCCCCTCCTTGTAATCACCTCCTGTTCACCTCATTAATTTCACATTCACCGCCTCAGCGGTCCTACCAATGGCTATCTTTCATTAGGACAGTAAATCGACCAATCGATAGATTTTTCCTTTTTTTTAAATATATCATCGAAAATGTCACCATGTTTTCAGGACATCCATCCATGGCAAGTGGAACACAAGTTTAGTGAGAGATTCAAAGGTACGATAATTGTGGGCGGGGAGTGAAAGGTGACCTTCACCCATTCAGTGAATGCTTTTAGAATCTGACAAAAACTGAAATATTTACATTCCAAATAAACATAAACAGCGAGGCCGTCAATGGAAATAACGTAATTGCCCCAATTAGGATAAAAAATGTGAATTCTCTGGGGACACAGGAACTCTATGACCAAACAATATATATATATACTAATTCTGTGCTTTCTCTAATGATTGAAGTGTGTCTAATATAAGAGGAAAATTTGTATCTTTGTGTTGGTCTAGGCGTCCCATAACGGTGCACTGGTCTTATCTTTTATACAAGATCTTAACACATTTTACTCTGCGATACTAGCCCCATTCCCTGTAAAAATGGTTTAGCTTAATTACCGTGTTTCTGTTAGTTTTAATACTTTATAGACTCTAAGCCAGTCTAAGTGATTTACAAACAACTGAAGTCCTATATTTTATTCTTTATAGTCCTTTAGGCGTTGTGATACTGTGAACATACTCGGGGGAATTTATAACAGGACCATGAACTTATAACTTAGCACTACGAATTGTCCAATGTTATGAGTTAGTATTGTATGTAGTGCTATAGTTCTACTGGTATCGAAATAGTGTCAGATGGAGTGTCAAGTCACGTGTGCATTATATTATTAGATTTGTTGCAAGATCCCAGGATTTTCCTGCCTAGAAGTTATTCACGAACTCATTTAAAATCTTAAAACTTAAAAACATGGATCGAAAAAGAAGCGTAAAGAAGGAGAAAAAAATTGATTAAAAGCAAAAAATGTTGAATTCTTCTGTCAAGATACGATCTTTTCCTTGCCAGTTTGGCACAAATATTCACGAACCTTGTAGAATCTCATGATGATATCATTCACAAAAGAACACTCACACCGCTATTTATTCCATGTTAACTCACAAAGAAAAACCAACGCATATACAGGAAGATTCAAATTTCAACTCTCAAATTCCTGAATATACGTGTAAACCTTCAATCTGTTACAAAATTTTATTAAGAAATAAAAACTTGAAAAAATACATAATAGGAACAGTTCACATTATCGTAATAATTAGTTTGGATTAGTCATGTAACTAAATTTGTAATAACTAACACTAAAAATGCATTTATAAAAATAAAAAAAAGGGGAAACGACCTCAATTGGAACTCATGGCTCAAGTATTCCAAGGCTTCTCAAACCAACAGGATAACCACTTTGCTGGTGGTGAGCCTATGTGTTCATGTTGTGTTCACCAAGACTCGGAAGACCACCTATAACGGGGACCAATTCAGCTTATACCACCACTTCAGACAAGTACAGTTACTTTCCCTAGTTCTAGATGTTAAACAAATAATTAATTACCAATAGTTAATAAACTAATTGGTTAATTTTTTATTGATTCTTGTGTTGTCAGGTACAAAAAAATAATGGTGCAACATTTCAGCTTGCTCCGAGATTGGGTCTGGGGGAAATAACGTGTACAAACTTGTGACCAGACAGAGTGAGCTGATAGAAGCTTTGTAAAAAGGTACAACTAATTGACAAGGGCATATGTATATAATCATTAACTTAGCCTCTTAAGTTGGCCCAAAACTTAGAGTTAACAATACACAAGTACACCAGTAACTTGGGGGCAATGTTTTTACACGTTGAACTAAATCAAGAGTAGAGACTACTTAGAGAGACTCAAAACACTACGAAAAAACATGTTTGTCTTCGTGCTCAGTTTTCCTTTCTGATCAAACTTAATACATTATGAGGGCAGGTACCAATAGATGAATATCATAGGTCAGGGCTGGGTCGTATGCTAATGCCAGGGCCGATTTCGAAGCCCAATGCGCACCTGTAATGATGTATTTAAAACATAAAAATGTCTATTATGAAAATAAGTCTGTTTGTATAGAAGCAGACAATACATAGGCAATACTAGGTGTTTACCAAACGTTGCGTCATTTATCTTCTATGGCAGTGATGCCCAAACTAATTCGACGTGTGGGCCATTTTAATTTCCGACACTCGTGTCGCGGGCCACATGAAATAAAAGGTACAAAAACGAAACGAAATTGACCTAAAACAATTTTATTAGAAACCTGTGAATCTAGTACTTACAATAATTAATGAGACATTTAAAGTTTATCTTTATTTTCACGGGTAGGAAAATGGCTTCAAGTCTCTACCTTAAAAGTGAATATCATTGTAGATAGCTTTACCACAGACTCATTTTTTTTTCTCTTTTTGGTATTTATTGCAATCGATCCTCCAATCTCCAATCTTCAACCATCTTTATTCATATTTATTTACAGCTCAAAGCAAGAATGGCGTCATATTCGTTTTATAATGCCGTTTACATGTTGTTGTTTTTTAAAACAACCGCTACACTTTCTTTACAAATCAAATATGTGGGCTTATTATCATGTTAAATAAAAAAAAGTAGAGATCCGTTCACTTTTCCTGGTAGATTCTACACTTTGTGCCAACGATTCGGCTGGCCGGATGGAACCAAGTCGCGGGCCAGAGGACCGTATTTTGGGCATCACTGTTCCATCCCCTGACCATGTGCATTGAGAGTCAATCATCTACAAATTATGACGTCAGTTCTGTCTCTCTTCCACCTTCGTGTTAAAACAACGGCTGACTTTCTCTGTCTCCAGATGAGTGGGTGGAAGGATAGATAGATAGATATATAGATAGATATAGATAGATAGATAGATAGATAGATAGATAGATAGATAGATAGATAGATAGATAGATAGATAGATAGATAGATAGATAGATAAACAGACAGGCAGAAAGACAGACAGATAGATAGATAGATAGATAGATAGATAGATAGATAGATAGATAGATAGATAGATAGATAGATAGATAGATAGATAGATAGATAAACAGACAGGCAGAAAGACAGACAGATAGATAGATAGATGGCATCTTGTGAGTGACACAATATCTATTTATTTGGAACTCACGGCACACAAAACAATCTCTTACAATAAAAGAACTTCAATTATTGATAACGTCCATTCCCTCCCCCATGTCTTAGACGCTGGTATGTAAACTCTTTCTTAACAAACATAATCAGAAAATTTTGAATTATACAACCGTCACCATGGCAACCATTAGTAATTTAGGTGAGTCTGACAATAGGGGGAAGCAACTGATTTAGGCTTCTATCGACCATTCCATTGATCGGAAATAACACACAAAAAAAAAGGAAGTTTATGATATGGTTAAAAAGTAGTTTTCTTCCTTCTAATCATTTAGCCTCCAAGGTCAGAGAATTGGGACAAGATAACAGCAGAATTCAGTGGAAATCTATTTTTAGTTCTAACCAATACTATGCAAGTTATTGGCCCTTGTCTTATTAATTAAAGATTTTTAAAATATTCTATCATCACATTAATAAAGAAATTTTAATAAAACTCTTTTTATAATAACTTAAGATTTTGTTGAAAAAATGGAACAAAAGTTAACTATAATAGTGTGCTTCCTTCCACAATGACCTGATGTCCTCGTACAGTAAATTCAGATAAGCATAGCTACATTTAGAACCGATGGCATTACGTTGATCAAATGTACAGCTTTTCTTTCCCAGCAGTTATATGTCAGCCTCGTTTTCATAACGAGATTAAATGAAATATAAATGTTCATAGCACAAGACACGTCCAGGGCATGGCAGGTGAGTGGTATAGCACTTGGCTTACAAACAGAGGAGTCTAGAGTTCAAATCTCAATTTTGAATCAAAGGATTTTTAAGGCATCCATCACTAAAGATTTCTATTTCATTGGTTGAGAAAAGTCAAGGTGGTTGGTCATCTGCCTTTGAGATCACAAGTGGTTCTAGACACTGACATTTTCAAGTTTGAGAACAAGGTGTGTATGAAAGTCCACTTTTCCATTCACGTAAAGTGCTTCTGGAATCGAACACATATCTTTCGGTTCATGCTTTGTCTCACACCCACTATTCCATTCACTAATCAAACAAGCATTGTTTGTACAATCTCAGAAATAAAAATGCGGAATGTGTGAGGGGAATGTACGTGGTAAATGTGTGGACTTGTGGCGAGTCATGTGACCACAGGATGTGGTATGCTCGTCCAGTCAACTCTATCGAGGTGAAAGGTAGAGGCGTAGTAAGGGTGGGGGCAGGGAGGGGAAGAATTTGCCCAAGTGAGTGGGGTTTCTTTTTACATTAGATATTAAATATTACACAAAATGCAGAGTCCCCAAAGAGGTCAAGCCCCCCTCCAGGCCCCTAAATAATAGCGAATTTCTAGCTACGCCACTGGTGAAAAGCTCTATTTGTTGGATTCCAGATGCTCCTGTCAAATGTTAGCTTGCTACTAGTGCCATTCGGCTAGCAATGACCCAGCGATTTGGTCAAGTTTGAGAAGTGAGATTTGAATTCACTGTCAGAGCCTGTCAGAGCCTGTCTATATTTCGACATATTGTTCCCACCTTCTAACAACTCAAGTCTTCTGTTTTTATTATAGCGTATGTCTCATGGACAGTCCTCATTTTGAAATCTAGTAAGTGTACCTCTCTTTTTACAAGCTGATAGCAACTCTTTCTGGGTGGAATCTTGAACACGTTTATTTCTCCCACTTCAAATCCTCGGATCAAGTGGAAACGTTACTCAAGTATTTAGATAGACTCATGAATTAATCAAAAATTATACAATTAGTCAATCAATTAGTCGAAATGAAATAATTTTATTTTACATAGAAAATATAGTAAGCTAAGGGGAGATAAGCCCTGTGTGTGGATTTAGATCCTTCTCAAAATGTTTTAACTATAGACTTTTTAATAAGTGTTTGAATAGCTAAGTGGCTAACACTTCGGTCTTCCATCATGAAGGCTCGAGACCTCAAGTTTTAATTCCGACCCCTAGTATATCTTTCATATCATGTTTATTCATTATTTTTAGATAGGCCTATGCATGGGCGTAGCCAGGGGGGGGGTCCGGGTTCAAACCCCCCCGAAATGAAATGCCCCCCGCAGGGAGGGGGTGGAGACGGGCTTTAGTGACTGATTTTTTGCTTTGATTTTGTTTATTTTAGGTGAGATTTTAATACTAAACCATCACTTGCCCCAGCGCAGCCAAGAGGGTTTTGAGTTTAAAACCCCTACCAGGGGGTTTTGAGTTTAAAACCCCCTAAAAGGGGGTTTTGAGTTTAAACCCCCCTACCAAACCCTTTAAAAACCCCTACCAGGGGTTTTTGTAGTTAAATCCCCCTCTTCTATAAAACAAAACAAATAAATGCAAGCGACAATCCCCAAATTCCAATAGCACAGATAAGGAAGATTTTGATTTTAAAACACCCTCCAAAATTTACGATAAACCCCCTCTTCAATATGAAAAAAAGCAAATTATGCACTCAAAATGTTATGAGCGTAGCGTTTTGACTCAGTTTTAAGTTTAAACTCCCCTCCAGTGGAGTTCGAAGCTAAAAAAAATACATCTTCAATTTAAAAAAAAAACAAATTACACACTCTACAATCTATGAGCGTAGAAAAGTGGTTTTGAGTTTAAACCCCCCGCCAACGGGTTGGAAGATAAAAAAATACATCTTCAATGTTAAAAAAAAAAAGCAAATTACGCACTCAAAATGCTATGAGCGTTGCCAAAAGGGGTTTTGAGTTTAAATTCCCCTTCAGAAGGGTTTGATGCTAAAAAAATACCTCTTCAATATAAAAAAAGTAAATTACACACTAAAATTATTTTAGCGTAACCAAGCCAATTGGGGGTTTTGAGTTTAAACTCCTCTCCTTCAGATGGTTTTCAGTTTGAAATCCCCCCTTACAGAGCGTTTTGAGGTGGGAAAACCTCTATCTTCAATATTATTCTTAAGCAAACTACAGTTACCAAATTCTATGATCGTAGCTAAATGGGGTTTTGAATTTAAAAAAAAAACAAGAACTAAGTCCTGAGATTTTTTAGTTTAAAACCCCCAACAGATGATTTTGACGATAAAACGTCCCTTTTCGATATAAAATCTAAAGCAAACTACAGAGCGTATTCAAGAGAAGTTACACATTTCTACCAGTGGCGGGGCTCCATTAATAAAGTGCAGTGAATAGTCATCTGCCGAAATTGAAAAACACTAAATGTGTCTCAACAAAGATGGCTAAGACAGATTTTAGGAGTCAGTTATAGAGATCGGGTCTAAATCAAAGAAATCCTATGCCGAAATGGGAGTCGACCCCTTAGTAAGATTGTGACAGAGCGTCGCATGAGGTTTTTGGGACATGTTCTCCGACAAAATGAATTACACATAATAAGAGTTGCGATGACATCCTAGTACACACATTCATGGAGGTCCTCAGAGCAGGTGGGGAGAGGCTTCAGACATTACCAGTGACAGATTTTTGTGGAAACAGCTTGACGGCAAATGCGCCGAACGATGCTGGAGGGTCTAAGTCAGTAAGAATAGCACATTAGGTTTTTGAAATCAGACTTTATAATAGCAGTAAAATGCACTGTAGATACCTTAGAATATGCATTTTGTTGGCTTTCAATACTAGAAATAGTGCTTGGCGGCGGGGGCTCCGCCCCCCGCTGGGGGAGCTCCTAGCGCTCCCCCAGACCCCCTTGCTAGCAATGGCTGTGAGTCAACAATTTTTCCACTAACTACAGGAAGAACAATACACGGGCACAATAAACGTGTTTCGAAAGAATGAAGGGTCAGAATGTAATAAAGATCATGTACACACACACACATACATACATACAAATATTTTTTTCGCGTGGGGGGGGGGGGGAGAAAAAAATCCCCCCTAACCCCCCCCCCCCCCCCCCCCCCGAAAAAAAATCCTGGCTATGCCCATGGGCCTATGGCCTATAACGGCGCGCGGTGGCTGAGTGGCTTCCGAACCTGGGGTCCTGGGTTCGAATCTCGGTGAAGACTGGGCTTTTGAATTTCGGGATTTTTAGGGTTCCCCTGAGTCCACCCAACTCTTATGGGTACCTGACTTTAGTTGGGGAAAGTAGTTTTGCAGGCCACCTGTCACCCTGCTTGTTAACCGTTGGCCATAGAAACATCATCTGCCCCATATATCGCAACTTTACTTAACTTTTTATGGCTTATAGCAAGTGAATCTCTTTTTATTTCTACTGCACTGCCATTAAAACTAAATCATAGTGAACACAAAAAGCTATTCTATTTTTCTTATCCAAATCTTGACTATCTAGACTTTTTTTCTTCAACGCTTCTTCAAAATCATAACAACCGTCAAATGTACTAGAACTTTTTACTATGTTCAGACAGAGCTTCTAAATAATCCAATGTGTATTAAACAAGAAACTGTCTTGATCTTAGTGTCAGACGGACAGCCTCACCATTGATCGGGCAGAGTAGAGTACATGCCACGGTTCTTAGCATACTCTCAGAGAGTCGTTTTAAAAATAGAACATACTTCATTCCAAGTGTTTGTTTAAAATGAATTAGATGCTATTTTTGGGTCGGACAAGAGGACGTAACTCTCTTCCAGACGCTCCAATGTTGCTATTTCTGAAACATCAAAGGACCAAACAAAAAAAAAGTCACGTGTCCCCTTGGGATGTGCCAGAATGGACAGCGGGAAAATGGTCTCAGTGAAAACTGACAGATACACTTGTAAGGATTAAGACTGATTCTTTATTAAGATTAGATTGTTGTGCTGAGCTAATTAAACTTGATGTGAGACATAGGATACGAAGATAGTTATAAAATGAATCCATTTCACTGCTATGAACAAAAGCGTTCTGTCATCCATAGTTTAAATAAATTAATAATTCATCAATAATCTGAGCGCTGAAGACTTACAAAAACATTGACTGAGACTTCAAAGCATAAGAATTGTTGTAACCATCTTGGATTGACAAGAGTCAAATGAATACTACTTAAGACTACGTCGTCTGCACACTAAGATCGTCTGCTACAATCAAATAAATCAAACATGGAGGCATTGACGTAGAGTCACCAGAACAGAAAACAAGAAAAACATCTAGTTACCTGCCCTTACCTCTTAACCTGTTTATGCATAAGTTTTGCCTGACTCATTAGCGAGGCACCAAAATCAGGACAGGTGCTCTAATTAGTTGATATTTACTTTTTTTTATACGCATGTCATTTTGTAAGTTATTTTGTAAGTAATTATAATTCACTAGTCGACCGGCGGCGAAGCATACGCCACTATTTTGCATAGGACTAGCGCTAATTGTAGGTGTATAAATTATTAAATAAAACCAATTTATAACTTATAACAGATTTCCCGCGGTCTCCTGATTTACCAGAAGCTCCTGGAAATCTCCTGAAATTGCAAAATATACGGAAATTATTAAAATCTTTAGAAAACTCATACAAATCTCCTGAAATATATACACAAAAATTGTCATTTTAGGGCGTCATTTAATATGAAAAACGACAATCCTACGCGCGACAAAAAAAAAAAAACGGCATTATCCCGTAATTTGGGAATCTGGTGAAAGAAGCTTCTCGCGCGTCAAACTAAAGAATTACTTGAGGTCAACAATTTTCGTAGATAGATTGAAACATTTGGTAATTCTTGCTATTGAGCTTGATCTTAGTAGGAAATAGAATTTTTATGATATACTGTATGACTTTGCTAGACGCAAGGCTCGTAAAGTCATTCTGTATGTAGTAAAGAATAAATAAAATGCAAAGACGAATGTATTTTCTAATATAAACTCTTAATTTGCACTTTTAATCCGTATCCCTACCCAAACTTGGCCCCGCAAAATCCGTTTCGCATAGGGCTCCACAACGGTTAAGTCCGGCCCTGTTATTTAGTGACGGGTGAATACAGAGTAGATTAATTGTTCTCCCCCCTCCCTCTTTTTTTCGACGCTAAAACTACGTGGGGTAGAAATAAGAAAAGAGTGATCATTCCATGACCTCTTGGTCACAACGGTTAAGCCCGGCCCTGCTATTTTGTGACGGGTGAATACTATTTGTTCTCCCCCGACGTGTAGAAATAAAAGAGTGATCTTTCCTTTACTTCTTGTTCAAACTCTTGCGCCACGAAGAGAATTATATATATAGATATTTAAAAAAAACCCGTTCATATTTAGTGTAACTAGTCTGGATCAGTCATGAAACTACATTTATAGGAGGTATGGACTCACAATTATAAATATGTGCGATAGAAATATTTGTATCAATTGTTTCTGTTTAGCGCTCTTCATGTTTGTAGCTTTCTTAATTATCCAATCACGTGTCTGACCCTGTTGAGAAAGGTGGGGGGGGGGGAGAGAGAAGAAGGGGATATCTGAATCAATGTTACCGTGATCGCTTTTTTAAACCATAAACAAAACTTGTTTACTCGTGGCTCAAGCCTCCTTAAGGGGACTAATTCAACTTATACAACATCTGTTGAGTACTATTGCTCTCCCTTGCTCAATGTCAAACAAAATCCTTCATTACCTAACAGTTATTTTGTTTTATTGATTCTTATACAAGAAATAACTGCACAATTTCAGCTTGATCCGAGATTGGGTGTGGGAAAAATAACATGTACAAACTTTTGACCAGACAGACGAACAGAGTGAGTGAATGTAAGTTTTGTAAAAACAAAAAAAAATTTGTTGAAAGAGAAACTGGTTTGATGAGATAACAACAAAGGACAAAGCTTACTAGAAACATAAAACTTGTTTTTAAAATTACAAGTGTAAGAAAATAAAATGTGTGTTTTTATATTGTACTATGTTTCACCTTATCTTGTCCCTTAGTTTGCTGGGACGTTTGAACTCACAAAATGATCTGTTGATTGACGACCAAACCACGAAAATTAGCTGTTTCTGTTTGAATGTTTTCTATTTTTGTTAATGACTTGTTATATTCTATTGTCTTGTAACATTTTGGATAGATTATAAAGAGGTTTAAGATGTATACATTATAATGACGTTTATATGTATTAATTATAAAGAGGTTTTAGATGTATGAATTATAAAGACTATTAAGCTCTATAAATTATAAAGACGTTTAGGATGTATCAATTATAATGACGCTACAAACCCAAGTGGGAATATTGACGTCTCCGTCTGTAATAAATGTGAGTGTCATTGTGTGTGTGTGTGTTGGTGTGTAAGTGGTGAGCAGCCGAGACTGTCTACTGACCTCAGGGCTGAATACACACCTGTCAAACTGAGCAGCACAAAAGACCCATCCTCAGCAGACACAGGACAGGAAACTGGTGTCTCTAAGAAGCTAGAATACAGCCCCCTTCCCACTAGGTTAGTACATAATACTAGTTAGGGTGATTACTCACTGATTACACTGAATAAGCACACAGCCAGGGCCGGCCTTAGGCCACTGCAACCTATGCGGCCGCAGTGGGCCACACACTTTCATAGGCCCCACGCTAATTATGAGTGTAAATTATTGAATTAAACCATTATAACTTCCTCGGCCTCCTGATTTTCCAGACCTTCCTGGAGATCTCCCGAAATTTCAAAATATACGAAAAAGTCATGAAAATATCTTTAAATTATAAAATCCCCTGAAAACTTATAAAAAAATCTCCTGAAATTTTGTTTTTAAAAATTGTCATTTTGGGGTGTCAATCACACGCTCGATAAAAACAAACGGCATTGTCAGCTTTCATTGAATGAAAGTTTATGGCAAAGACGAGTGTATTTTCTACTACAAAATCTTAATTTTGACATTATGCTTATCCCTACCCAGACTGGGCCCGTGCAGTCCATTTCGCATAGGGCCCCGCAATTGCTAGGGCCGGCCCTGCACACAGCTTTCATATTTTAACGTGGCACATATGTTTATGTAATGTCTCCCCTAGGATAATTAAAGAAGGGAAACGTAGAAGACCAGTAGGTCTGTAAAAACTGGTTTTAAATGATTCAATCTTAAAATTAGATTGACTCTTAAAGTAAGTGATTCTCTTTTGTTTTTGTCTCATGATGTATTGTACACATTCAATTTATGATTTTACATCTGGCCTGTACGCTTCAGAGATAGTTGAAATACAAAGTGGTAGAACATATTTTGAGAACCCCTGGATTTATATACAAAATTGACAAAGAAAGAGACACACAACGTCAATTGGGATGTTTCTGACCTAGTCAATATTTGACAACACAAAAACAAATGTAGTATTTTACTTTACACACATACATACATACATACATTTATACAAACATACATTTATACAAACATACATTTATACAAACATACATTTATACAAACATACATTTATACATACATAATACGTGCTCCTCACATTGTGCTTTACATATTAGATGAATAGGTTTTGTATTCATAACTAAGCCGCCAAAACCCTTTCAAAACAATGGGTCATTTTGTGGGTCTGAGAGATTATTCTGTTATAAGAAGGATATCTCATAGATCAATAGATATCTCATAGATCAATAGATAAATCTGTGTGAATCAAAATCGAGTTTTTTTTATGAGTGTCTGAAAACTCTATTGGGAATGAAGAGTTTCGGAGATGAAATCAAGAGATTTGTGAGTAAAGATTTGTAAATAATGTTGTTGGTCTCACAAATCAATCGGTCATTAATTTTTATCTTTTCAATTGGTAATGTTGCACGTCTAAACGATCAATCAGCAATGGTGTTAGTATTAACGATCAATTGGTCATGATGTGTGTCTTAACGATTAATTCTATTACCTAATGAAATATAGACGTTACTTTAAAAAAAAAAGTCATCCCTTTTTTCCTAGGCCAATGCATGTTAATCTATGACTTGAATTCTGCCAAATTATTAGTTTTCTTGGCTGACTCAGGCAACCCATTCCATGCGTGTCTTAACGATCAATTTGTAATGATAAACGATTATTGGGTAATTATGATTTTTCCGATGAAAACGTGCACTCACTCTAACCCATTCAATGAACATTTTGATTTGGATAACAATTGTAGTTTCTGTAATATTGAAATTTTCAAACAACGGGGTGACAAATTGATGACAGCTTTCTCTTTTTCTTCTTTTCTTTTGAATAATATCGCTGACTCCGCGATTTAATTCTCTCTCTCCTTCTTTTTTTAATCTCTCATTCTCCTCTTTTAAAAAAGGAAAGTGCCTTTGACTCCTCCTTTGTCGTGCACATTTTCCCTCACCGCCTCCCATTTCAATACTCTCCGAGCCTCTCTCTCCTCTCTGTCTCTCTCACCTCTCTCTCTGTATCTCTTCTCTCATCTTTATCTTTCAACTACTGTGTCTTGTTATTTTTAGTAGTGCTACCTTCACAAACCCTTGCCGCCCCCCTCCCCACATCCACACAAACACATTATAAGCACGTGCTCGCCCAGTAAAGTGCACCCTTCCACCAAACAGGGGCCACAGGAATGACCCAATCATTCCGTCCGGGGTGAGCCTCTCATTGTCCTGCGCACTAAGCAAACATTGACTCTAGACCTTGTGATGAGAGAAAAACTTATTTACGAGGCGCCGGCCGGATGAATGCCTCACTTGCCGAATCTATTAAAATCATTGTTATTTTGGCTTTCCCTCCACTTTTCTCCTGGCTTCGAAATAAAAAGCAACGGAAAATGTTGTATTTTCTGCCGGATGGCCCTGGCGTATAATTAGGCCAAAATTACATTGGTAACAGTCAAAAGATGAAAAAGTAAAAAAAAAATGAAACGAAATAAAACTGATGACAACTAGGTCAAGGTGGGACAAAACCTGCCAAGTTAAATCTACATATAGTTTTACAATCAAATGGCCGACTTTTTAGACTCTAAGGCAGTCGGATTGAAATTTTTAAAACTAATAGAAGATTAACAGCCATTTTTTGAATTCAATTTTCACACAATGGCTAATGAAAAAGTTTCTTTCAAAATTATCTAAGTTGACACCCCAGATACTCTTTAAAACTATTTCCTTCTAGTTTGATAGTATCTGATACTACTCCGATACTTTTAGTTACTACTCTGATGCTCCGTAATATTATTCTGATACTATATTTCCGCTGATAGTACTCTGATACTTTTTTATTATTCATATCCAAATTGAGTTGTTTCATTGGAGATCCACACGATCAATAAGGTCAAGGACGCTAAATTGAGGTTCAATGTTGCCAACTCAATACATCCGATACACCAAGAAGCTTGATATTTATAGTTGTTACGCCATAGATGAAACTCTCTACTCTCTCGCTAAAATGATATCACCACTACATGGGCGCGGTGGCCAAGTGGTTAAGTGCTTGGCTTCCCAACCTAGGGACCTGGGTTCCAATCTCAGTGATTTTGAATTTCGGGATTTTTAGGGCGCCCCTGAGTCCACCTAGCTCTAATGGGTACCTGACTTTAATTGGGAAAAGTAAAGGCGGTTGGTCGTTGTGATGACGACACGACACCCCGCTCGTAAACCGTTGGCCGAAGAAACAGATGACCTTAACATCATCTGCCCTATAGATGGCAAGGTCTGAAAAGGAACTTTGAATTAACCACGGAGAATATCCCCAATCAAAATAGGTGCAGGCTGACCTGAGTAAATGAAAACACATGTTCATTGAAATAAATGCCATACAGAAATATAAACTGGTTCAAAATGGACCAACTTAAAACAATATGAACTTTATATAATTATCAACATTCACGTTTTCCAAAATATGCAGATGTGACTATTTTAAACTTACTACCACAAGAGTGATAGAAGTCTCTCTCGAGGGCCTAAACACTTTGTCTGACTACCAGACAGGCTTAACTTATTTACTTTGACCTTCAAGTGACACATGCGACCAGGAAAAGGTCATCGGGTGACTCAAATCTAGAAGCATACATTTGTCTCCAGAACTTTCCCCCCCCCCCCCCCGGTCCTCCCCTCTGTGTTGTGACCACACGTTAGTTTATAGACAAGCCAGACAAAAAAAAATCAGAACACTTGAAAAACCAATAAAGTTGTTGATTGGTTAAAAATGTCACGAGGTTTAATTTCGTTCGTGTCCTGTATAGCTTTTAAATGTGAGTGCATTGTAATGTTAGTCCAACTTTCCTCACAGAACAGATGAGAAGAAATACGAGTTGATAAGAATGATATTAATGGCTTTTTTTTTCTTAACAAAAGAAGTTTTTTTATCCTTTCATAAGTTTAAATATGTTTAAATATATTTTAAGTAAAGAAGAAAGTAGTCGATCAAAAAGAAATGTATTCGCCTTTTCCTAATTAGTTCGATATTGAAAACGTCTACAACAAAATTCTTTTTCACAATTCAATTGGTAACTTCATGGAAACTTCAAAAAACTTTATGATTTCCATAGAAAATGTGACAGTTGATGTATATCGTTTAGAAAACAATTACTATCTCGTTAGCCCACACTGGAAAAAGTTTAGATAGTAAAAAAATTAATTAATTAAAATTTGGCTAAGAAAACGAGAAAAAAAGGTCGATTGTTTTTGTTTTTTTTTTTTTTTTAAATCTAGATCTAACATTCATTATTTATAAAGATACGAAAGCTGTATAAAGGAGCTTTGTGTTTTTTTTTTTTGTAATGTTTTTCTTGTTTTTATCTTTTTTTTTTTAATTCTCAACTTTTAACAGAAAATTCTACATTAAAATTTTAATCTACAATTTGAAACAGAAAAACAAA
The DNA here is from genome assembly GCF_947242115.1 of Biomphalaria glabrata. Lineage (NCBI taxonomy): Eukaryota > Metazoa > Mollusca > Gastropoda > Planorbidae > Biomphalaria > Biomphalaria glabrata. Next base: position 16,370,889 of record NC_074718.1, on the reverse strand, counting down.
AATACACACACAAACAAATATAACAAGAAAAACATACAAAATACTAAAGCCGACATCATAACCACTTTGCTGGTGAGATGTGTATGAAAAATAGAAGATTGTATAGTTATCTATTGTTTAAAGCGGCGACCTTTGGAGGGAACTAATTCAGTTTATACCATTATCTATTTTCATACACACCTCACTAGCTTAGTGGTTAGAATGTCGGCTTCAGGAGGTTTGAGTCTTGAGTTCGAATTTTTTTTATAAATAATATTAAAAAACGCCAATAAAATTCACCCAGATATCCCTTTCTCTCCCCCCCCCCCCCCACCCTCAATCTTCCAAATTGGTCCAGATAAGTGATAGGATTATAGCGTTTTGAGAAATCTAAAAGTATGAAATAGCGCTATTTAAAACAAATTGGTAAAAATGTTTCTAATCACACAGAATTATTGTTGTTGGTCTAGATCTATAGCAAACTTTTTGTTTGTAGAGGCTTGTGAACGCATTTATTTTGTTTCTGATCCCGATACAAATTCAGTTTTCTCTCCAACAACAACCGGCCTTAAAAAGGTCTCCGTGCAAAACAAGAAGAAAAAAATCAATTTGTTTGCATTGAAGTAACAGTGACAACATGGCGGACCTCCCAGCTTTTCTGGTGGTGGTATCGGTGTATGGGATGACAGAGAGAGTGTATTAAAAATCTGAAATGCGATATCTCCCACGACGAATATCGATACCAGCCAGTATTTATTCTGCTGGCCTCCATTACCATAAGAATATCGCCTGCCCTGATTACTGGCTCGCAGCAGACGAACAAATATAAATACGAAATCACACAACACACTAAGCTCAATAGGGGGACAAAATAATATTATCTTCCAGTCTGAAGTTTCCATTCTTACGTGGGCGTACGAATACAGCTAACTACAAGCAACCCGCTTCTGTGCAGAGAGAAAGCTCACAATGGATACTACGGACTTCAAAGATAGCCTATCTTTAGATCCTCTCCATTTGTTGTTTTAAACAGGGCTATACGGAGCATTTAATGTTCGGTGCACTGATTACAAGTGTTCCGGGCCAATAACCTGATTGCTTGGCGACACACTTGAGATTCACTTTGGCTTACATTAGAAATCTCGTGAAGTCGGCGTTAACGAAATGTTATTGATCACTCAAAGACAGACGATTGGTTGAGATAAAAAAAAAAAGAGAGAGATGATTTTACGAAGCGGAAACAATAATAAAAATACAGGGACAAATAACAAAAATGTATACATAAAAATACAGGTACAAATAACAGAAATTTAGGCATAAAAATACAGGTACAAATAACAGAAATTTATACATAAAAATAGAGGGAAAAATAACAGAAATTTATACATAAAAATACAGAGACAAATAACAGAAATGTATACATAAAAATACAGGTACAAATAACAGAAATTTAGGCATAAAAATACAGGTACAAATAACAGAAATTTATACATAAAAATAGAGGGAAAAATAAAAGAAATGTATACATAAAAATACAGGTACAAATAACAGAAATTTAGACATATAAATACAGGGGACAATGAACGGAAACTTCAACAGAATTAAATGCAAAGGAAAATAACGGAAACTGAAACAAAAACTTAAAGAAATCATTTTCAGCTTCACAGATTTATTTATATAGATTTATTTTCATGATTTTATTCATTTGAAAGAACACAATTAGTGATTGACAATTTTGATAGTTGAAGATTTCAAATTAATTTCTATGCTATTGACAATTCAATGAAAATTCAATATGTTCTCAACTTGCATGTCCCAGAACGTTTGAGTTTCATCATAGGCTTGTCTTAGTTCCATGTTTAACCGATGTATCCCCGGCATAGCAGCATCACATAGCATGAGACAGATGTAACAGAAGTGATGACCAAGTTTTTTTTTATTTTGTGTGTGTGTGTTATGTGTTAACAAGGTGTCGGACCGGTCTGTGATAGTTGTTCATAACTACAGAAAGTCTGAATGCCTGCTTCTTGACATCACCTTATAAGTTTTGTGTTGGGACTACGAAAAGTTTTTTTCAGTTTTCTAGTTTGACATTAAAAGTTGTTGTTTTTTTTATTTTTTGGTAGTCTTTCACAAATCATTAAAATATAGGACCCGCACTCCACTACTTTTATCGATTATCAAAAATAACCAGAGAAATCATCTTAGGCGTAGTATTGTAGCAACCAATTGAAACTGTGCAGTTCATTTCTCGGCGTTACTATTACTGAGACACCCATTGAGATGAAGATTTGTTTGTAACTTAATTTTTAGCGGCCCCGAAAGGGGAAAAGACGCTATTATTTTTGCGTGGCCTATCTATCCGTCTGTCCGTCCCGTTTAGATCTCAGAAACTAGAAGAGAAAATGAAAATCGTACATCATGATATTTTAGATCATTCGAAATCCTGATGCAACGGATACTTTTTTCTTTTCTGAAAGCGAAAAATCTATTTTTTAAATCCATTATGCAAGCAATTTTTTTTCATAAAATACACCATTTTTACAACTATTCACTTTTAATAGTAACAAACACTGGGGGCTTTTTAGTAAGGGACGAGTGCAATAAATTTTCAACACATTTGTGCAAATGGTTTTAGATTTTTGATCAAAAAATATTATTTTTTTTACAATTGTATTGCTAAGTTATGTAAGTTCTGTCATACTAAATACTACATTTACAAAAAAAAAACATGTTAATTTTTTTTTTAAAGAGAAAAAATTAATTTACTATGCAAGTAAGTTGGACATAATTTAACACAACAATTAATAAGTAGTTTTTCATATTATCGCTTGAACTGCAGAGCATCCGCACAACCATGGAACACAAAACTAAAGGAATTTTTTTTTATTATTTTTTTTTTACAGAAATGTTTTTTCTTGAGGCTTTGAATAAGAGACTGACCCTTTACAAAACAATTAGATAATTTAGATACTCATTATAAGACATCAGTTAGGCCAGGTTCACATCTAACTTCACATTCACTTTCATCTATCCCTTGGTCTGCTGGACCTTTGGGGCACCACACCGGATATGTCAACCTTCTTTCTCCATTCTTCTCTGTCATTTGACTTGATAGAATTTCATTATGATATTTTTCTGAAATATTGAAACTTGCCTTTTTTCCTGCCTGGGTGGACCACTTCGGGGGCCGATTTTGAGTTTGTGGTTCCACACAAACTGTCTTTGTAATCTTTTAGTTTTGTTAATGTCTGCTGCACAATCTTATGGATTTTTGTTTCAAATAGATGTCTTTGGCTTTTTGTCCTCTAGCAATGAATTATTTTTGTTACATTTTGTAATTAAATTATAATAGTTATGTCCCCTTTCTCACTCTCTTACAACTGAAAGACTGTAAAACATTTTTTGGAACGCAATGCTAATTTTTTGTCATTTGCATATTCGGGATTGGGCCAATGTTCCATACATACTTTCCTGTCATCGAATGTCTATTTTTGAATCGGGACGCTTCAGGAATCAGCAACTCCACTCTTTTATGGTACTGTCTCCCTTGTGCATAATGAGAGCTAAATATACGGAATAAGTCACCCCAGGAGTTGAACCGCTTAGCATACAAATGACAACATGATCACCCTTCCATAATACGTCCTGGTGATATTGGGTGACGTCATTCTGGAAGCCGAGGACGCTGTTAAAATGGTGCATTAGCATACAATTACAATAATACATATTCTGTCTACGTCGCTAGAGACATGATAGTTTGACTTGATTGCAGCAACGGAAGAATAGGTTAGCTGACGTAGAAGTATTAGAGTCTTCAAATTGGAAGATTTTAACTGGCAAACTTTATTTAAACCAACTTTCGATTGGCTGTTGATGTGCACAGAGGTCATAGCGATAGAAATAGGTTATAGACCAGACAACTTCACTATAATCTGGTCCAGTTCATTTCAAACATATATATAGAGGGTCAGTCAACTTAATTTTAACAACCATATAAATGGTTTAACTTGATTGAAACCATTATTTAGGATATTCAACATGATTGAAAAAATTATTCAACTTGAATTAACAACTATATAGAATGTTCAACTTGAATTAACAACTATATAGAATGTTCAACTTGATTAAAACAACCATATAGAATGTTCAACTTGATTAAAACAACTATATAGAATGTTCAACTTGATTAAAACAACTATATAGAATGTTCAACTTGATTAAAACAACTATATAGAATGTTCAACTTGATTAAAATATTTATATAGAATGTTCAATTTGATTAAAACAACTATATAGAATGTTCAACATGATTAAAACAACTATATAGAATGTTCAACTTGATTAAAACAACTATATAGGATGTTCAACTTGACTAAAACAACTATATAGGATGTTCAACTTGATTAAAACAACTATATAGGATGTTCAACTTGATTAAAACAACTATATAGAATGTTCAACTTGATTAAAACAACTTTATAGGATGTTCAACTTGATTAAAACAACTATATAAAATGTTCAACATGATTAAAACAACTATATAGAATGTTCAACATGATTAAAACAACTATATAGGATGTTAACATGATTAAAACAACTATATAGAATGTTCAACATGATTAAAACAACTATATAGAATGTTCAACTTGATTAAAACAACTATATAGGATGTTCAACTTGATTAAAACAACTATATAGAATGTTCAACTTGATTAAAACTGTTATATAGAATGTTTAACTTGATTAAAATATTTATATAGAATGTTCAATTTGATTAAAACAACTATATAGGATGTTAACATGATTAAAACAACTATATAGGATGTTCAACTTGATTAAAACAACTATATAGGATGTTCAACTTGATTAAAACAACTATATAGAATGTTCAACTTGATTAAAACAACTATATAGGATGTTCAATTTGATTAAAACAACTATATAGAATGTTCAACTTGATTAAAATATTTATATAGAATGTTCAACTTGATTAAAATATTTATATAGAATGTTCAATTTGATTAAAACAACTATATAGAATGTTCAACATGATTAAAACAACTATATAGAATGTTCAACATGATTAAAACAACTATATAGGATGTTAACATGATTAAAACAACTATATAGAATGTTCAACATGATTAAAACAACTATATAGAATGTTCAACATGATTAAAACAACTATATAGGATGTTAACATGATTAAAACAACTATATAGAATGTTCAACATGATTAAAACAACTATATAGAATGTTCAACTTGATTAAAACAACTATATAGGATGTTCAACTTGACTAAAACAACTATATAGGATGTTCAACTTGATTAAAACAACTATATAGGATGTTCAACTTGATTAAAACAACTATATAGAATGTTCAACTTGATTAAAACAACTTTATAGGATGTTCAACTTGATTAAAACAACTATATAAAATGTTCAACATGATTAAAACAACTATATAGAATGTTCAACATGATTAAAACAACTATATAGGATGTTAACATGATTAAAACAACTATATAGAATGTTCAACATGATTAAAACAACTATATAGAATGTTCAACTTGATTAAAACAACTATATAGGATGTTCAACTTGATTAAAACAACTATATAGAATGTTCAACTTGATTAAAACTGTTATATAGAATGTTTAACTTGATTAAAATATTTATATAGAATGTTCAATTTGATTAAAACAACTATATAGAATGTTCAACTTGATTAAAACAACTATATAGGATGTTCAACTTGATTAAAACAACTATATAGGATGTTCAACTTGATTAAAACAACTATATAGAATGTTCAACTTGATTAAAACAACTATATAGGATGTTCAATTTGATTAAAACAACTATATAGAATGTTCAACTTGATTAAAATATTTATATAGAATGTTCAACTTGATTAAAATATTTATATAGAATGTTCAATTTGATTAAAACAACTATATAGAATGTTCAACATGATTAAAACAACTATATAGAATGTTCAACATGATTAAAACAACTATATAGGATGTTAACATGATTAAAACAACTATATAGAATGTTCAACATGATTAAAACAACTATATAGAATGTTCAACATGATTAAAACAACTATATAGGATGTTAACATGATTAAAACAACTATATAGAATGTTCAACATGATTAAAACAACTATATAGAATGTTCAACTTGATTAAAACAACTATATAGGATGTTCAACTTGACTAAAACAACTATATAGGATGTTCAACTTGATTAAAACAACTATATAGGATGTTCAACTTGATTAAAACAACTATATAGGATGTTCAACTTGATTAAAACAACTATATAGGATGTTCAACATGATTAAAACAACTATATAGAATGTTCAACATGATTAAAACAACTATATAGGATGTTCAACTTGATTAAAACAACTATATAGGATGTTCAATTTGATTAACACAATTATATAGAATGTTCAATTTGATTAAAATACTACAGACTGACCAACGTCTTCTCTATAACTATGTGCTGGTCAACAAGATTAAAACAACCATTCGCTGGTCAACAAGATTAAAACAACCATTTGTTGGTCAACAAGATTAAAACAACTATTTGCTGGTCAACAAGATTAAAACAACTATTTGTTGGTCAACAAGATTAAAACAACTATTTGCTGGTCAACAAGATTAAAACAACTATTTGCTGGTTATCTTGATTTGACTACTATAAAGCTGACCATATTAAAAAGTCCATTTTATTGCTGATGTGGTTTGTACCTTAAACTCATCTTGGTGAATCAGATAACCGACCAACAAATTATAATGAAATTGACGAACATTGAGTCAGCAAGATTTTCAGCTGGCTTGACACTATTTTCGTAGATAAATGCCTCATAATGGAAATGGTATATGCATAACTCCACCAGTTGCTATGGATTTTGTATGAGTGCGTTTCCTAGGTGATGATGAAGAAAGAGAGTATTAAATGTTATCTTGTAGAATGATGCAAGATAAAAGGATATGTCATAAGCAAAGAACGAGAGACGACTGCAGAGTGCCAGGGTGTAAGGACGTGTTGTTCTAGCGAGCTACATTGGCTTATTTCATTGCATGTTGACGTTCTCTATATTTAAATACAAGTTATATTTAGTTGTGTTCTTAAAAGAAGAAGTTTATTCAAGTTTTTTGAAGTTTTAGAATTAAAAATAGAATACGCCTACATTTGACTAGCAATCTGGTTTTATGAGTGAACGAGCGACTACAACAGAAGTAGAAGTTTATAAACATATTTTATAATTGATTGCGATAAAAAAGAAACTAGTCACACCACATTTTGAAAAGAAACTAGTCACACCTATTGGGAAGACATAGCTCTAGACCGCAACAGATGGAAAGAGACAGTGACCAAGAAAGCTATGGACAGTGAAAGTACATGGGTCTCAGCTCAGGAAGAAAAACGTACAATCCGAAAAACGGCCAGCTCCTCTACCATCGAAGCAAAAGCCACCTTAATCTGCGCTATCTGTGGACGGGAGTGTCTCTCCAAAATAGGGCTCCACAGCCACATGAGGACGTGTGCTCTGAGATGAACCATAGTCGTTCTACGCCTGAAGGAGGCCAATGATGCGTCACACCACATTTTGAAAAGAAACTAATCACACCACATTTTGAAAAGAAACTAATCACACCACATTTTGAAAAGAAACTAATCACACCTTTGAAAAGAAAAACTAAATTTTGACGCTAGAAATGCAGCCAATATTTTTTTAACACATTATGAACGAATTGGAATAAAACACAAAACGCTCTCTTCATGGAAATGCGCATAGTTGCACAGTTAGTTAATATACACTTATGCTATATATATATATATATATATATATATATATATATATATATATATATATATATATATATATATGCTGCTGTTTGCCGATGACGCGGCTCTCGTATTTCGCTCACGGGGAGGTCTGCAGAGGCTGGTGAGCGCCTTGGCAGCTGCTTGTCGGGAGTTTGGCCTTACTATAAGTCTCTCCAGGACCGAAAATCCTGGCACAGGACGTCGCAGAGGTACCTATAATACAAATTGGGAACCACACCCTTTCAGTGGTGCAGGAGTTTACCTGCTTGGGTTCAACAATTGTCAGTAACCTAGACTTAGACATCGAGCTGACGGAAGGGTTGGGAAAAGCTGCACAGCGTTGGTAGAACTCTCCGAGCGCGTCTGGGAGAATGGTAGAGTGACCACGGCGACCGGGGTCCTAGTCTACAACGCCTGTGAGCACTCTCCTTTATGGCAGTGAAAGCTGGTCAACATGCATGTACCAGGAGCACAGATTGAGTGGTTTCCACTTGCGCTGCCTGAAACGCATGAAGGGTATCTCTTGGAGGGACCGTGTCTCCGATCGGGAGGTTTTGAGATTGGCCAGTGTGGGCAGCATGTGTGCTCTCCTGACACAAAGAGGATTGCGCTGGCTCGGACGTGTCACCCGCGTGCCGGATGGTAAAATCCCGAGAGATATCTTATATGCTGAGCTTGTGGAGGGAGTCGGACCCAGGATTGAGCCAAAACCAGTGACTCATTTGGGCGCATCCATTGCCTTTCGAGACAAAAGGAGCCATATATATATATATATATATATATTGTTACGTATTTCTGAATCTTCTGGCTAAATTTATTAGTAGGCACACAAATAAAAACACTGCAAAGAACTTGACGACTCGTTTCATATAACTTTAATGACTATTAACTCTAACAATTCGTTACTGTAACATGTAGCGTAGAAGACTGTACAATATCTGTCAGTTTACAGTTAGCAATACTTCGTTGCAATTCATCTCTTCACTTCGTAGCAATTCATCTCTTCTCAACTTGCATCGAGCCGTATTCCACAAAACAGACCAACGACACACTTCCCAGTGTCGCTCCAGGTCTCCTAAAGCTGAACCAAGTCGTACTCAAGTCTACCGAATCAGAGCCGCGCACGTCTTACATCGACTGTAACGGCTCAAGTCCACTGTAGTTCGCTGTATATACTTTAACGACAGTAGTCCACTCCAGTTAACTCTACCCTAGTTAACTTGCATCGAGTCGTACACATTTCTCTTCCACAGAGCCGCACACGTCTTACATCGTCTGTATTGACTGTAACGGCTCACTCACGACTCCATACGACTGACTTTCACATTAACTCTCTGGTTTATATAGTCCCTAATCGATCCTCCAAAGTTCCACAAACAATGCTAGTATCTTCTGGAATAACACGTGAGGAAACGTCATATCCTGTCTTTGTTTATACACGTAGATTCCAGAAAACATCGGCTGCAGTGTCATCTTGCCGGGGTCACAAGTTGTGACCTCTATCTGTCACTGGACATTGCTAGTACTTTTGGAATAACATGTAAGGACACATCCTGTCTCTGTTTATACATGTACATTCCAGGGAACACCCGCTACTGTGTTATCTCGTCGGGGTCACACGTTAACCTCTTCCTGTCACTGGTCATTTGTAACAATATATATATATATATAAAAAAAATATTGGGCGCGATGGCTGAGCGGTAAAGCGCTTGGCTTCGGAACTGGGGTCCAGGGTTCAAATCCTGATTTTTTAGGGATCTTTGTGCGCCTCTGAGTTCATCCATCTCTAATGGGTACCTGACATTAGTTGGGGAAATGTAAATGGGTCGATCGTTGTGCTAGCCACATTGACTACAGAAACTGATGACCTTACATCCTCTGCCCTATAGATCATAAGGTTTGAAAGGAGAACTATGCTAAAACAATATAAGATCTGTGTGTACTGTACCCTTGTCTCGGTCTAAAACATGGTTAAAACTTGCCTCACTTGACAGCTACGAAGACATAAAAGTAAAATAAATAAATAAACTATGCTTCTGCTTTTTATTTCCACATTTTTATCTTTTCACATGGAAGAGATGCATTAGTGTGGTCCAGCGCAATAACTTGAGAACCAATGATCTGAAACGTGACCGAGAAACGATGTCAGGGATTTCAAATACACAGCATCAAGCAGGAATCAATTTTTCGTCCAGAGATTTCCAGCTATCATTAGATTCGAATGTGTCGATGTAAAGCTGTGAACATTTCGATTTGTTTACAGGAAACAAATGTTTACGATATTGATTGTCTGTGTGCATTGTTTACCCTGGAGTGTGAACTGTTTTATACTGGGCAATTGGGTTTAAAACACGATGTGAGAAAAGTAATCCAATACATTTTTGTACTAGGTAGGCAGAGGGGAAAAACTTGATTTGTTAACTTAATTTTTTAAAATTATTATTAGTATTAATATACAAGAACATTAAAAACAAAATAAAAGTAAAAAGAAAAGAATGTATCTAATCTAATCTAATTTGAAGCAAAATTTGATAGTTACTGATTAACCAGGAGGCGCAGTGGCTGGGCGGTAAAACCGGGGTCCGGGGTTCAAAATCTGGTGAAGACTGGGATTTTTAATTTCGGGATCTTCAGGCACCTCTGACTCCACCCAGTTCTCAATGGGACATTAGTAGGGGGAAAGAAAAGGCGGTTGGTCGTTGTGCTAGCCATATGACACCTTCGTTAACCGTAGTCCACAGAAACAGATGACCTTTACATTATGTGCCCTATATACCGCAAGTTCTGAAAGGGGGAACTTCCTTTACTTGACTGATTGACCAGTTGACTCATGTTTCTCCCAAACACTTTTTTCCCCTTTAAGTTGAGTCGGGATAAGCCAGAGGAGATTTGGAGAAGGACCTGATTGTCAGAAGCTATTGGAGATGCATGCCTGTCACAGCCTCGTTGTAACATCATTGTGGCTACATAAAGGTACTTAACAGACCATGTCACCTATGACTATCACAACCCGCTGACAGGTGAAAGGGGTGAAAGCTGATGCCTGGCGCATCTATAACCTGAAAATGGGCAGATGGCGCTTGTCGGCCTAGTAAAACAATCCACCTCTGTCAGCTGATGCAGCCGTACACATTAATAAGTCATTGGCAGATATATCACAATACAAAATAGTGTCATTTGGATTTTCAGTAGTGCTTTTTAATTTTAGAGCTCTAAATGGGAACGACAGGCGCTAAAGACAATGGAAACTTGAATAGAAGTCGCTCCTGACCAGGCTCGTAGAAACAATAAATGGGCGTGGTTTGAAATTTAGAAATAAAATCTTTGTTAGTTTGTTGGATTGAATAATTTGATTGTGGTAATAATAATTCCGTCAAAAGTAATAATAACAACTTCTAAATGTAAGTAACTTGCCTGACAATTTAAAATGTAAAGTCGTCTCATATTTCGCAGAGTGTTCAAATCATTTTATTTCAAATATCTTGAACTTAATAAACTTAAATACATTGTATAAAGTGGCAAAATTTTGACAAAAAGTTTACCAGGTATGTACAATTGAACACTTGATTAAACTATAAAGTTGTTACCTGGTATGTATTATTGAAAACTTGATTAAACTACGAAGATGTGGCCAGTTATGTACAATTGAACAATTAATGAAACTACAAAAATGTGGCCATGTGCTCAGCCATAATGAAAACTCTCGAAAGTATTAAATGTGATCAAGGAAACGCAACAATTGAAAACAAATGTGTAATGTGCTAAATCAACTACAGAGATCGTCTTAGAAACTGATCGATGACCATCACTGGAGTGCCTTACCAGCGTCTTAGAGACAGATCGATGACCATCACTTGAGTGCCTTACCAGCGTCTAAGAGACAGATCGATGACCATCACTGAAGTGCCTTACCAGTGTCTTAGAGACAGATCGGTGACCATCACTGAAGTGCCTTACCAGTGTCTTAGAGACAGATCGATGACCATCACTTCAGTGCCTTACCAGCGTCTTAAAGACAGATAGGTGACCATCACTGGAGTGCCTTACCAGTGTCTTAGAGACAGATAGATGACCATCACTGGAGTGCCTTACAAGTGTCTTAGAGACAGATCGGTGAACATCACTGGAGTGCCTTACCAGCATCTCAGAGACAGATCGGTGACCATCACTGGAGTGCCTTACCAGCGTCTTAGAGACAGATCGGTGACCATCACTGGAGTGCCTTACAGTGTCCTTGAGACAGATAGGTGACCATCACTGGAGTGCCTTACAGTGTCTTAGAGACAGATAGGTGACCATCACTGGAGTGCCTTACAGTGTCTTAGAGACAGATCGATGACCATCACTGGAGTGCCTTACCAGCGTCATAGAGACAGATAGGTGACCATCACTGGAGTGCATTACCAGCGTCTTAGAGACAGATCGATGACCATCACTGGAGTGCCTTACCAGCGTCTTAGAGACAGATCGGTGATCATCACTGGAGTGCCTTACCAGTGTCTCAGAGACAGATAGGTGATCATCACTGGAGTGCATTACAAGCGTCTTAGAGACAGATCGGTGACCATCACTGGAATGCCTTACAGTGTCCTAGAGACAGATAGGTGACCATCACTGGAATGCCTTACCAGTGTCTTAGAGACAGATCGGTGACCATCACTGAAGTGCCTTACCAGTGTATCAGAGACTGATCGGTGATCATCACTGGATTGCCTTACCAGCGTCTCAGAGACGGATCGGTGACCATCACTGGAGTGCCTTACAGTGTCCTTGAGACAGATAGGTGACCATCACTGGAGTGCCTTACAGTGTCTTAGAGACAGATCGATGACCATCACTGGAGTGCCTTACCAGCGTCATAGAGACAGATAGGTGACCATCACTGGAGTGCATTACCAGCGTCTTAGAGCAGATCGATGACCATCACTGGAGTGCCTTACCAGCGTCTTAGAGACAGATCGGTGATCATCACTGGAGTGCCTTACCAGTGTCTTAGAGACAGATCGATGACAATCACTGGAGTGCGTTACCAGTGTCTCAGAGACAGATAGGTGATCATCACTGGAGTGCCTTACCAGTGTCTCAGAGACAGATCGGTGACCATCACTGGAGTGCCTTACCAGCGTCTTAGAGACAGATAGGTGACCATCACTGGAGTGTCTTACCAGCGTCTTAGAGATAGATCGATGACCATCACTGGAGTGCCTTACCAGTGTCTTAGAGACAAATCGGTGACCATCACTGGAGTGCCTTACCAGTGTCTTAGAGACAGATAGGTGACCATCACTGGAGTGCATTACCAGTGTCTTAGAGACAGATAGGTGACCATCACTGGAATGCCTTACCAGTGTCTTAGAGACAGATCGGTGACCATCACTGGAGTGCCTTACCAGTGTCTTAGAGACAGATCGGTGACCATCACTGGAGTGCCTTACCAGCGTCTCAGAGACAGATCGGTGACCATCATTGGAGTGCCTTACCAGCGTCTTAGAGACAGATCGGTGACCATCACTGGAGTGCCTTACAGTGTACTTGAGACAGATAGGTGACCATCACAGGAGTGCCTTACCAGTGTCTTAGAGACAGATCGATGACCATCACTGGAGTGCCTTACCAGCGTCATAGAGACAGATAGGTGACCATCACTGGAGTGCATTACCAGCGTCTTAGAGACAGATCGATGACCATCACTGGAGTGCCTTACCAGCGTCTTAGAGACAGATCGGTGACCATCACTGGAGTGCCTTACCAGTGTCTTAGAGACAGATAGATGACCATCACTGGAGTGCCTTACCAGTGTCTCAGAGACAGATCGGTGACCATCACTGGAGTGCCTTACCAGCGTCTTAGAGACAGATCGGTGACCATCACTGGAGTGCCTTACAGTGTCCTTGAGACAGATAGGTGACCATCACTGGAGTGCCTTACAGTGTCTTAGAGACAGATAGGTGACCATCACTGGAGTGCCTTACAGTGTCTTAGAGACAGATCGATGACCATCACTGGAGTGCCTTACCAGCGTCATAGAGACAGATAGGTGACCATCACTGGAGTGCATTACCAGCGTCTTAGAGACAGATCGATGACCATCACTGGAGTGCCTTACCAGCGTCTTAGAGACAGATCGGTGATCATCACTGGAGTGCCTTACCAGTGTCTCAGAGACAGATAGGTGATCATCACTGGAGTGCATTACAAGCGTCTTAGAGACAGATCGGTGACCATCACTGGAATGCCTTACAGTGTCCTAGAGACAGATAGGTGACCATCACTGGAATGCCTTACCAGTGTCTTAGAGACAGATCGGTGACCATCACTGAAGTGCCTTACCAGTGTATCAGAGACTGATCGGTGATCATCACTGGATTGCCTTACCAGCGTCTCAGAGACGGATCGGTGACCATCACTGGAGTGCCTTACAGTGTCCTTGAGACAGATAGGTGACCATCACTGGAGTGCCTTACAGTGTCTTAGAGACAGATCGATGACCATCACTGGAGTGCCTTACCAGCGTCATAGAGACAGATAGGTGACCATCACTGGAGTGCATTACCAGCGTCTTAGAGCAGATCGATGACCATCACTGGAGTGCCTTACCAGCGTCTTAGAGACAGATCGGTGATCATCACTGGAGTGCCTTACCAGTGTCTTAGAGACAGATCGATGACAATCACTGGAGTGCGTTACCAGTGTCTCAGAGACAGATAGGTGATCATCACTGGAGTGCCTTACCAGTGTCTCAGAGACAGATCGGTGACCATCACTGGAGTGCCTTACCAGCGTCTTAGAGACAGATAGGTGACCATCACTGGAGTGTCTTACCAGCGTCTTAGAGATAGATCGATGACCATCACTGGAGTGCCTTACCAGTGTCTTAGAGACAAATCGGTGACCATCACTGGAGTGCCTTACCAGTGTCTTAGAGACAGATAGGTGACCATCACTGGAGTGCATTACCAGTGTCTTAGAGACAGATAGGTGACCATCACTGGAATGCCTTACCAGTGTCTTAGAGACAGATCGGTGACCATCACTGGAGTGCCTTACCAGTGTCTTAGAGACAGATCGGTGACCATCACTGGAGTGCCTTACCAGCGTCTCAGAGACAGATCGGTGACCATCATTGGAGTGCCTTACCAGCGTCTTAGAGACAGATCGGTGACCATCACTGGAGTGCCTTACAGTGTACTTGAGACAGATAGGTGACCATCACAGGAGTGCCTTACCAGTGTCTTAGAGACAGATCGATGACCATCACTGGAGTGCCTTACCAGCGTCATAGAGACAGATAGGTGACCATCACTGGAGTGCATTACCAGCGTCTTAGAGACAGATCGATGACCATCACTGGAGTGCCTTACCAGCGTCTTAGAGACAGATCGGTGACCATCACTGGAGTGCCTTACCAGTGTCTTAGAGACAGATAGATGACCATCACTGGAGTGCCTTACCAGTGTCTTAGAGACAGATCGGTGACCATCACTGGAGTGCCTTACCAGCGTCTCAGAGACAGATCGGTGACCATCACTGGAGTGCCTTACCAGCGTCTTAGAGACAGATCGGTGACCATCACTGAAGTGCGTTACCAGTGTCTCAGAGACAGATAGATGATCATCACTGGAGTGCATTACAAGCGTCTTAGAGACAGATCGGTGACCATCACTGGAGTGCCTTACAGTGTCCTAAAGACAGATAGGTGACCATCACTGGAGTGCCTTACCAGTGTCTTAGAGACAGATAGATGACCATCACTGGAGTGCCTTACCAGTGTCTTAGAGACAGATCGGTGACCATCACTGGAGTGCCTTACCAGTGTCTTAGAGACAGATCGGTGACCATCACTGGAGTGCCTTACAGTGTCCTAGAGACAGATAGGTGACCATCACTGGAGTGCCTTACCAGTGTCTTAGAGACAGATCGATGACCATCACTTCAGTGCCTTACCAGTGTCTTAGAGACAGATCGGTGACCATCACTGGAGTGCCTTACCAGCGTCTCAGAGACAGATCGGTGACCATCACTGGAGTGCCTTACCAGCGTCTTAGAGACAGATCGGTGACCATCACTGGAGTGCCTTACAGTGTTCTTGAGACAGATAGGTGACCATCACTAGAGTGCCTTACCAGTGTCTTAGAGACAGATCGATGACCATCACTGGAGTGCCTTACGAGCGTCATAGAGACAGATAGGTGACCATCACTGGAGTGCATTACCAGCGTCTTAGAGACAGATCGATGACCATCACTGGAGTGCCTTACCAGCGTCTTAGAGACAGATCGGTGATCATCACTGGAGTGCCTTACCAGTGTCTTAGAGACAGATCGATGACCATCACGGGAGTGCGTTACTAGTGTCTCAGAGACAGATAGGTGATCATCACTGGAGTGCATTACAAGCGTCTTAGAGACAGATCGGTGACCATCACTGGAGTGCCTTACCAGTGTCTTAGAGACAGATAGGTGACCATCACTGGAGTGCATTACCAGTGTCTTAGAGACAGATAGGTGACCATCACTGGAGTGCCTTACCAGTGTCTTAGAGACAGATCGATGACCATCACTGGAGTGCCTTACCAGTGTCTTAGAGACAAATCGGTGACCATCACTGGAGTGCCTTACCAGTGTCTTAGAGACAGATCGATGACCATCACTGGAGTGCCTTACCAGCGTCTTAGAGACAGATCGGTGATCATCACTGGAGTGCCTTACCAGTGTCTTAGAGACAAATCGGTGACCATCACTGGAGTGCATTACCAGTGTCTTAGAGACAGATAGGTGACCATCACTGGAGTGCCTTACCAGTGTCTCAGAGACAGATCGGTAACCATCACTGGAGTGCCTTACCAGCGTCTTAGAGACAGATAGGTGACCATCACTGGAATGCCTTACCAGTGTATCAGAGACTGATCGGTGATCATCACTGGATTGCCTTACCAGCGTCTCAGAGACGGATCGGTGACCATCACTGGAGTGCCTTACCAGTGTCTTAGAGACAAATCGGTGACCATCACTGGAGTGCCTTTACCAGCGTCTTAGAGACAGATCGGTGATCATCACTGGAGTGCCTTACCAGTGTCTTAGAGACAAATCGGTGACCATCACTGGAGTGCCTTACCAGTGTCTCAGAGACAGATCGGTGATCATCACTGGAGTGCCTTACCAGTGTCTCAGAGACAGATCGGTGACCATCACTGGAGTGCATTACAAGCGTCTTAGAGACAGATCGGTGACCATCACTGGAGTGCCTTACAGTGTCTTAGAGACAGATCGATGACCATCACTGGAGTGCCTTACCAGCGTCATAGAGACAGATAGGTGACCATCACTGGAATGCCTTACCAGTGTCTTAGAGACAGATCGATGACCATCACTGGAATGCCTTGTCAGAGTCTTAGAGACAGATCGGTGACCATCACTGGAGTGCCTTACCAGTGTCTTAGAGACAGATCGGTGACCATCACTGGAGTGCCTTACCAGTGTCTTAGAGACTGATCGGTGATCATCACTGGATTGCCTTACCAGCGTCTCAGAGACGGATCGGTGACCATCACTGGAGTGCCTTACCAGCGTCTTAGAGACGGATCGGTGACCATCACTGGAGTGCCTTACCAGTGTCTTAGAGACAGATAGGTGACCATCACTGGAGTGCCTTACCAGTGTCTTAGAGACAAATCGGTGACCATCACTGGAGTGCCTTACCAGTGTCTTAGAGACAGATAGGTGACCATCACTGGAGTGCATTACCAGTGTCTTAGAGACAGATAGGTGACCATCACTGGAGTGCCTTACCAGTGTCTCAGAGACAGATCGGTGACCATCACTGGAGTGCCTTACCAGTGTCTTAGAGACAGATAGGTGACCATCACTGGAGTGCCTTACCAGCGTCTTAGAGACAGATCGATGACCATCACTGGAGTGCCTTACCAGTGTCTTAGAGACAAATCGGTGACCATCACTGGAGTGCCTTACCTTACCAGTGTCTTAGAGACAGATAGGTGACCATCACTGGAGTGCATTACCAGTGTCTTAGAGACAGATAGGTGACCATCACTGGAGTGCCTTACCAGTGTCTTAGAGACAGATCGGTGACCATCACTGGAGTGCCTTACCAGTGTCTTAGAGACAGATCGGTGACCACCACTGGAGTGCCTTACCAGTGTCTCAGAGACAGATCGGTGACCATCACTGGAGTGCCTTACCAGCGTCTTAGAGACAGATAGGTGACCATCACTGGAGTGCCTTACAGTGTCTTAGAGACAGATCGATGACCATCACTGGAGTGCCTTACCAGCGTCTTAAAGACAGATCGATGACCATCATTGGAGTGCCCTACCAGCGTCTTAGAGACAGATCGATGACCATCACTGGAGTGCCTTACCAGTGTTTTTTGAGACGAACTAATGAACAAAAAAAACCACTCTGGGGCGTCCTTCCAGCCTCGGTTATCATCATTCGGGAACGCCCTTCCAATATCTTTTAAACAGAAATGATCATGAGTCCATATTCTATAGCATCATTCCAGTGTCTTAGAAACAGACTAATAAGAAACATAAATTTAAAAAGAACCAAACATTTGTGTTTTATTTCAAAGACATCTAGCGAAATATACTTTTGTCAAGAAATGCGTTTGAATGTACATAAAGCATTAACATTACAAAGACCAATGATACTACAACGAAATGTTATTGTTAACAGTATAAATGTAATAAATAGCTTTCATTGATACAAAAAAAAAGAAATAGTATATAATGGTAAGTGGTAATGTGATTCATGATTATATGTCTAAATTAGCTAAATACATTGACAACCAAGTTTTAACTTGATCCAATTAGATTTTAATCGTTTCCGCTAGATCTATTAGCCATCTGATAGCTAAGTAGCTTTGTTGTATACACTGGATAATACTCCTTGAGTATATAATTCATAGTGCAAGCTATCATTCTTTTTTAAATTTATGTGATCATATCTCTTTCTTTCTTTCTTTCTTTGTCTCTCTCTCTGTCTCTCTCTCTCTGTCTCTCTTTGTCTGTCTCTCTCTCTGTCTCTCTTTGTCTGTCTGTCTCTCTCTCTGTCTCTCTTTGTCTGTCTGTCTGTCTCTCTTTGTCTGTCTGTCTGTCTCTCACTGGTTTTGTCTTTCATCGTCTTTTCACTATTCATTATTCTTCCTTTCAAATGTTTTTCATTTTATTTTCTTTCACACTCCTCTTGTATATTTGTGTCTAGAGAGCAACCTGGCCTCCACTCAGGGCACTCACCTCTACAGAACACACACACGTCTGATGCTCAGCACTAAAGAACACACACACGTCTGATACTCACCTCTACAACACACACACACGTCTGATGCTCACATCTACAGCACACACACACACATGTCTGATGCTCACCTCTACAGCACACACACATATGTCTGATGCTTACCTCTACAACACACACACATACGTTTGATGCTCACCTCTACAACACACACACACACGTCTGATGCTCACCTCTAAAACACACACACACACATATGTCTGATGCTAACCTCTACAACACACACACACGTCTGATGCTCACCTCTACATTACACACACACACATGTCTGATGCTCAACTCTAAAACACACACACACGTCTGATGCTCACCTCTACAACACACACACACGCGTCTGATGCTCACCTTTACAACACACACACACACATGTCTGATGCTCACCTCTACAGCACACACACACACATGTCTGATGCTTACCTCTACAACACACACACACACATGTCTGATGCTCACCTCTACAGCACACACACACACACATGTCTGATGCTCACCTCTACAGCACACACACATGTCTGATGCGCATCTCTACAGCATACACACACATGTCTGATGCTCACCTCTACAACACACACACACACACATGTCTGATGATCACCTCTACAACACACACACACACACATGTCTGATGATCACCTCTACAGCACACACACATGTCTGATGCTCACCTCTACAACACACACACACACATGTCTGATGCTCACCTCTACAACACACACACACACTTGTCTGATGCTCACCTCTACAGCACACACACACACACATGTCTGATGCTCACCTCTACAGCACACACACATGTCTGATGCTCATCTCTACAGCACACACACACATGTCTGATGCTCACCTCTACAACACATACACACACACATGTCTGATGCTCACCTCTACAACACACTCACACACATGTCTGATGCTCACCTCTACAGCACACACATGTCTGATGTTCACCTCTACAGTACACACAAATGTCTGATGCTCACCTCTACAACACACACACATGTCTGATGCTCAACTCTCATGGTCTCTGTGCTAACATTGATCTTTCCCACTCACCTACTAAGGGGACTGTATCTGTATACAGCCTGTCGCCATGGTGATGAAACTTGTCTCTTGACAACCTTAATGTCATAACAAACACATTTTGTTGCTTTTAATCGGAAAGATGGAATGGTTGGGGGAGGGGCGAAGTGAGAAAAAAAAAGGGGGGGGGTTGTCATGTGCAGACACTGGAGTGAAAGACTTAAACTGTATGAACTTGCATACTTTGACCTTGACTTAAAAACTATTATTTAGATTTAATAGTTGTTGTTTTTTTTATGTATATTTTTTGTGCATGCTAATAGTCTGATGTTTTGTTTAAAGTTCATTTCGTAATGGATCTAGATTGACATATGAATGTTATGGCAAAATGATTTGTAAAAGTGTCAAGTAACAGTAGTTACATATCTATGTAGTGATTAGCTCTTGTAAACTAGTTACATTGTCACGTAATAAATAATTATTATATTTTTGATGTTTTGTGAACGCAATGGAATAGGCAGTGATTCTTGTGTAACAGTGTTTAGTAATATCAGTCAAATAGGCACTGTGTCTTGTGTAATAGTGTTTAGTAATATCAGTCAAATAGGCAGTGATTCTTGTGTAATAGTGTTTAGTAATATCAGTCAAATAGGCAGTGTGTCTTGTGTAATAGTGTTTAGTAATATCAGTCAAATAGGCAGTGATTCTTGTGTAATAGTGTTTAGTAATATCAGTCAAATAGGCAGTGTGTCTTGTGTAATAGTGTTTAGTAATATCAGTCAAATAGACAGTGATTCTTGTGTAATAGTGTTTAGTAATATCAGTCAAATAGGCAGTGTGTCTTGTGTAATAGTGTTTAGTAATATCAGTCAAATAGACAGTGATTCTTGTGTAATAGTGTTTAGTAATATCAGTCAAATAGGCAGTGATTCTTGTGTAATAGTGTTTAGTAATATCAGTCAAATAGGCAGTGATTCTTGTGTAATAGTGTTTAGTAATATCAGTCAAATAGACAGTGATTGTAGTGTTACAGTGTTTAATGATATATGTGAAATAGTGAATGATTCTTGTGTAATGGATTTGAGTGAAAGCAATCAAATAAGTAGCAGTTTTTGTGTTTTTTCCCCAAGCAACTAACTAATAGCCAGACTCCACATTCTATTAAAAAAAGGTTTCAATAATAGACTCTTCTGGTGATTTATGCAAAGCATAGTTAACGCTTAAAGGTCTTTCAAGATCTAAAAGTATAGACTAGTCAGAAGATGAAACGGCAAATAATCTGTGTATGACATGAGATGACAGCAGGTTGACATTTGTGTATGCCCAAGACTATTGGCTGACGTTATTGAAAACCCTTAAAAAATGACGTCAACCTGCAAGCAACAAGATAACAAAGGGAGTTTGTGTTTTCGCACAAGCTCAGACGGATGGACAGACGGAAAGACAGACAAGATAATACTATTAGCGGCTTTTCCTCTTTCGAGAGCCACTGGAAATAAAAAAAAAATTGTTCTCCTATTTAACACCTGACTAGGTGAACAAATAGAATCCCATGAGCGAACGTATTGCCACTTCACCTGGCGTCCTGGAACACCAATGTTCAAGACAGTTCAAGTGTATTACCTAGGGTAGCACCTGGCGTCCTGGAACACCAATGTTCAAGACAGTTCAAGTGTATTACCTAGGGTAGCACCTGGCGTCCTGGAAGACCAATGTTCAAGTGTATTACCTAGGGTAGCACCTGGCGTCCTGGAACACCAATGTTCAAGTGTATTACCTAGGGTAGCACCTGGCGTCCTGGAACACCAATGTTCAAGTGTATTACCTAGGGTAGCACCTGGCGTCCTGGAACACCAATGTTCAAGTGTATTAACTAGAGAAGTACCTGGCGTCCTGGAACACCAATGTTCAAGTGTATTACCTAGGGTAGCACCTGGCGTCCTGGAACACCAATGTTCAAATGTATTACCTAGGGTAGTACCTGGCGTCCTGGAACACCAATGTTCAAGTGTATTACCTAGGGTAGTACCTTTAACATCCTCAATGCAGGTTATCCCAACACTTTATATTGATCTAGTCAACACTTTAGAAAAATGTTGGGGATGTTAGCGCCAAATAAATAATCCAATCTGTCATGTAGGCATATGTATTAACACAATATGTATTAACACAATATGTATTAACTCAAATGTATTAACACAATATGTATTAACTCAATATGTATTAACTCAATATGTATGAATTCAATATGTATTAATACAATGTATGAGCTCAATTGACACAAATTAAAAACAAAGCTCAAAATCGTTCTTTACAATAAAATAAAGTTTCCCCTTTTCAGACCTTTCTGTGACCAACAGTTAAAGAGGATGTCATGTGGCCAGCAGTTAAAGAGGATGTCATGTGGCCAGCAGTTAAAGAGGATGTCATGTGGCCAGCAGTTAAAGAGGATGTCATGTGGCCAGCAGTTAAAGAGGATGTCATGTGGCCAGCAGTTAAAGAGGATGTCATGTGGCCAGCAGTTAAAGAGGATGTCATGTGGCCAGCAGTTAAAGAGGATGTCATGTGGCCAGCAGTTAAAGAGGATGCCATGTGGCCAGCACAACGACCAACTGCCTTTTGCTTTTCCCAAACTAATGTCAGGTACCCATTACATTTAGGTGAACTCAGAATCAACCTAAAAATGCTGAATTTAAAAATCGCAATCTTCACCAGGATTCGAGCTCGGGAGTTTCTGTTCGGAAGCCTAGCGCTTTATCACTGCGCCTGTCAATAAAATAAGCTCAATCTTAATTCTCAAATACAAGTTTAAACATCAGAAATTCTAAATTTTTCCCTTATCACTCAACCCAAATCTACTTGCTTTCACCATTTCATCAAGATGTGTGTGTCTTGTGTCGTCTGCCTTCACTTCCTGGTCAAACATTGCACGTACAGTTTTAATCATCGATTCCCTAAAGCAATTCTGACTTTGTCTCCTTAAATAATTGAACATGTTGAACATGTTGAAACTTTAAACACTTAGTGATTGTAACTAACAAAGCATGTCAATTTAAAAAATAAACACTAGTCAATTAATTATTGGTATTTTAATTGATACGAAAAGGGCAAATAACTGTGACATTCTATAGCGATATTGTTGTAAGTGCGGAGTTCTTCCTCATAGATAAGCTTTATTTTTTAAAAAAAGATTTTTTATTTAATTTTTTTTTTAAAGTCTAGCCTATTTCATAAGCAGCTGGAAGTTGGTGTTGTCGTCACTCAAAGATTATTACTACTGAATAGGCCTACTACCAAACAGCACAGATTTCAGCTACAAAATTCTAAGTCGCTTTGTTAATAGCAGGAAAAGAAGGCCTTACACGAGGAAAACTTTGGCAACAAAAAGAAGTGACTTGAAAAACAGTTGATCATCATCATATCATGTTTCCTTTGCGTTCCTCGTGGAACATATGGCCTCAGTAAAAACTCTCCACGGTCTCTTGCTAGTTTTTTAATGGCTTCCCAGCTCTTTCCTGTCCTCTCGGCTTCCTCTAGTACACTGCGTCGCCACGTTCGTTTTTGGTCTTCCTCAGCGTCTTGTTCCCTGGGGGCTCCACTCTAAGGTCTGTCTAGCTCAGTTGTTGGTATCTTCTCTAAGGGTGTGACCAATCCATCTCCACTTTCTCTCTAAGATCTGAACCTCTCTGTCCACCCATCCATCTCTCACAGTTTTGGTGTTTTCTATTTTTGAATATAGGCCTCAGACATCTGTTGATGTTCATCTGTTGATGAAGGTGGGAACTGTTTTTGAAAAACAGTTGATGCCTCAAAACTATTTCATGTATTCATTAAAGTGCTAAGAGAATTACCAGCAAGCAGAAATAAAAACTGCTGTGATTGAAGTCGGCCTTAACTATTGCAATACAGAAACACCAAGTAAAGAATATAAACTTCCATTTATTTTCTTTCTAGTAACATTGTCTGACATAGTCATGTCAAATATAAGGTGCAGAATAAACAACTTTAAAACCTTCTAATAGGACTTGTGAGAGAAAAATCTAATTTGGTTTAAGTTTACCTCGAAGAAATCACCACCTCATCTAACAGAGCAAATAAATCACCAGCTCATCTAACAGAGCAAATAAATCACCAGTTCATTTAACAGAGCGAATAAATTACCAGCTCATCTAACAGAGCAAATAAATCACCAGTTCATGTAACAAAGCGAATAAATAACCAGTTCATGTAGCAAAGTGAATAAATCACCAGCTCATCTAACAGAGCAAATAAATCACCAGTTCATGTAACAAAGCGAATAAATAACCAGTTCATGTAGCAAAGCGAATAAATCACCAGCTCATCTAACAGAGCAAATAAATCACCAGTTCATGTAACAAAGCGAATAAATAACCAGTTCATGTAGCAAAGCGAATAAATCACCAGCTCATCTAATAGAGCAAATAAATCACCAACTCATCTAACAGAGCTAATAAATCACCAACTCATCTAACAGAGCAAATAAATCCCCAACTCATCTAACAGAGCAAATAAATCACCAACTCATCTAACAGAGCGCTTGTAAACCATAAACAAAGACCACCGGGATATAATTATCTTCAAGGAGGTCAAAAAAATTAAGTGGTTTTTTTTTCGCCTTAAAGAAGAGTAAAAACTGTGATATCTCATTTGCTGGTGTATAACACTAAGTTCCTAAGGGCCGGGGAAGTTAACCAATTTACTCGGACTTATCCCAGGTCCAGACTAAGTATTAGCCACAGTTTCCCACTCGGCAATACAGTTACCGAAGTAGCTTGGAGGAGCCTCCGGGCTGAATCCATCTTTTTTATGTTGGAGTATGTGTTTCAGGGTTGGTTGAAGAGTGTAGGCTGTTCATGTGTGTGAGGGTTGGTTGAAGAGTGTAGGCTGTTCTCAGTTCAATATAGAGAAGAGGATGAGCTGAACTAACGAGCGTCTGGGCTAATGAGGAGGAAGGAGGAGAATGGGGAGGCAGGAGGAGGGGACGTTGACCTGCTGAGGGAGAGGGCTTTAAAATGTGGAGCTAATGACGGGTTGCTTGAGGTGGTAATGAATGGTGAATGGTCGTCGTTGGTGGCGATGGTAGCAGAAGTAAAGTGATGAAATATTCACTGGAAGAAAGTGATAGAAACCTGTAGTACATAGGCTGAGTAGATCTTTAACATTAGGAACAGAAGTCTTCATCTGGTGGTAGACAGAAATTGGGCAAGAAATGTGAAGAAGGAAACGGGACCAAACATTAGTTTATAGTTGATGACTTTATGACCCTGTCGTGACGTCACTTCCTTTTCAAATGTTCGAGCATTTTCGACAAATTAATTTTATGAACACATAGTAACATTTTATTTATAATTAAGTATTCCTAGATGTTTGTTTAAATAAAAGAAAACATCTTTTTTTTTTTTAATTGGAATATTCAAAAAATAAAAATATAAAAGTCTTGAAAAAAAAAACATTTCTTAG
Source organism: Biomphalaria glabrata (assembly GCF_947242115.1). NCBI lineage: Eukaryota > Metazoa > Mollusca > Gastropoda > Planorbidae > Biomphalaria > Biomphalaria glabrata. The sequence goes on along the minus strand of NC_074718.1, from coordinate 16,345,245 downwards.
TCATATTTTGTTAATTATAAATCAAATTTTAAATAACTGGCAACAAATACCATCGTTTTTCAGCCATTGCTGACTTCCATTATAGATGACCCTGGGCATGACGTAAACATTTCAATTCTAAAAACAGAAAGCCTCTTACAAATACGACCATTGGAGGTGTCATGAGAACATCATTTGGATAATCTGAAGGAACGTAGTGAACGCATAAAATAAACAAAGTCATAAGCCGAAACTATTGAACAATGAAAGACTACGTTTATATATTGCTTCAAGTCTATCATTAAAGATTATATCACATTTAAATGTTTTAGGTGTATTCAAATCGACAGCTAGAGTGTATGACCTATTTATTACACATATGTACATAAGTGCTGCCGATTCACCAAATTTTTGGTAAACAAATGCATAATTTAAATAGAGGTAAATTATTTAATTAAATATAAAAACATAATTTTATTTCAGAAAAAAAGGGTACTGAAAATTAAGTATTTATTCCAGCAGCCTTTCATCTGTAACAACGATGTGGGAATTAAGATCTAGTAGAAGTATGTCAGGTTTAGTCACACCTGTAGTTCTATGGGCTGCAAATAACGTTTTCATGAGCGACAGCTAACAGTGGTGCCCTGTGGCCAGCACAACGACTAACCTTATTTACTTACCTAACCCGTTTGATTTGACTGGACTCAGAGGTGTCCTAAAAATCCCGAAGCTTTAAATCCCAGTTTTCGTCTGGATTTGAAGACTGGAGCCCTCGGTTGGTGTATATATCATTATACCCAAAATACCACCACAATGACCTAAATATTTCAATCTCTTCAAATCAGAAACTTAATTTTAGAAAAAAAGATTTCAGCAAGAAAGTTCCCCAAGTTGAGAAAGAAGCGTCTCCCTCTCCTGTTTTACCAAGCATGCTCTACCCCGTGGAACTAACCATTTTTTTTAATTCCTGGCTAGAATTAAAAGCTCAGCTCCATTATGCCCTCAGCCCTGGCATTTCACAAGACCACGGTCCTGGTTCTGCTGGAGCAGTGCGCTGCTGTCTAGATAAGGCTCTCAGGCTTCTTGTCTTCACATTTAGAAAGAAAGAAACAGCTGGGGGGAAAAAATCACTGGCTCAATGGATCGATAATCTTTCTTTCAAAAAAAAAAAAAAAAAAGACTCGACAAAGGAAAGAATGTGGAGAGAGGCTAATCAGTATTGTGAGGACAGTCTCTGAACCGGGTGTGGACATAGCTTTGACCAAGGTCCAATTTTAGGATTTGATAAGATCAGCGTGCGAAGTGAAATGAATGCATTTAGACTTAATACATAAATGTAGGCCTATGTGTAACTGTAGTGTAGAATATATATGTATCCATATAAATACCTTTATATCGTTCGTCTATATTAATTATTTTATTTTTTATTTATTTATATTTATTTATATTGCGAGGTGGCGGAGTGGTAAGGCACTTGGCTTCCGAGCCGGGGGTCCCGGGTACGAATCCTGGTGAAAAGTGGAATTTTTTAACTTCGGTATCTTTGTTCGCCACTGAGTCCACCCAGCTCTTATGGGTACCATACATTAGTTGGGGGAAAGTAAATTCGGTAGGTCGTTGTGCTGACCACTTGACAGCCTCGTTAACCGTGGGACACAGAAACGGATGACCTTTGCATCATCTGCCCTATAGATTGCAAGGTCTAAAAGGGAAACTATATATATAAATAAATACATATATATATATATATATAATGAACCCTTTAACTATTTTCAACTGTTATGAACCTCTACTAACCTGGAATAAACACAACATGAGACCTAATCCTTAGATAGTTGACGGGCATTGGGTTAGACACGATGTTTTCTTAACTTCAGTAACACAACGAACTGTTTTAGTCTCCAGGACAACAAACAAAAGTTAAATTCACTTTAATACGAAGCTATGATAAAGTATAGGCCTATGTCACACTCTCAAAAGCTGTTACCTTACTACAGACAGAGCTGTTAACAAAGAACATACTGGCCTAAATAGGAATGCCTAGGTCGAAAGACCTGACATCAAAAGATGATCAAATAAACTTTTTTTTTTCTTTTATAAAACAAAATTTCTATTTTAAATAAAAGCATTTATTGTAGAACATAGATTTCATTCAATGTTTATGCCATAAAAAGACATCAGAGAAAGAGCGAGAGAAAGAGAGAAAGAAAGAGACAAACAGATAGAGAGAGAATAGGAGAAACAGAGAAAGACATGGGGAGACAAGGAAAAACAGAGAGAGAAAGAGAATGAAGGACACGCAGAAATAACTATCATAATGACTAACTACCAGCTGCCGAGAGTTATTTCTGCTACATTCTGACGTAATATATGCTTAGAAAATAAACTACCCCATATCAATGTAAATCTGAGCAATTCATTGACTTAAAAACGTCGACAATCTCACATGATGTCAGACACAGGCACACTGTACAGTAATGACAGCAAACGCCCACGTTCAAGACTCGTATTTCTCTTCAACCTTTTTGTTCTGAGTTTTTAGTTCTACAGGCAAACGACAGTATTGTTTATCCCCCTTTAGCAATCTAATACCAATGTTAATAGGATATTTAAAGAGATATATATATTTTTTTATAATCAAAAGTCTTTTTCTTAAACAAATAACAGTGCCAAGCGTAATGACGTCTTTCCAAGTTTGTTTTTAATCAGTTCTAGTAGATATAAAATCTAAGGACGCAAACAAGTGATCTATATTTAAAAAATAGTTTAGAATATTTAAAATTCATCAAATAAACAGTAAAGAGAGTATTAGGTGTCTAACTGATTTCTAATTTTAAAAAATGTCCCGAGGTGCCAGGCAAGCTCTAAAGAAACCTTCGTGTGGGCGGTGAAAGAAAATCTATCAAGAAGTGAACTGAAATGTAATATTAGAGAAGATGAGAACTACATTCCTATTTGAGACGTTTGTTTCAAGAACAAAATTATAGGACAGATGGGGAAACGATTCTTAATTTCGCTGAAGTCGTTTAATGCGTTGTTAGTTTTTTTTGACCAATTAATAAGGTAGTAGGCCTAGTAATTACTTCTATTACAGCAGCTAAGTACGCAGTGTGAGCCATTTTCAATGCATGTCTCTTTGCATTATCTTAACTCTCTCTCTCCTAATTAACTATACCATCGTTAATTTAACCCCATTAAATTAAATTACCTTTTGGTTTTATAAACTTTACCTTGTTATATAAAAAGAGCATGCATTCGCCTATAGTTCTATACCAAAAGTAATGTTTAAATCATAACAGGGTAGAATGTACAAACGTTAAAAATGAACAATTCTGTCAGAACGTGGAAAATAATTACGGAGATTAAGAGTTAATATATTATCTTATAAATTACAAATTTTCCTTTAAAACAAAAAAAAAGTATTACGTGCCATGCGTATTAGTATAGGCTAATTTAATCATAATAAATGTAACAATAATAATAATCTTTATTATCCGTGAGGGCATTTGTTTTTCAATTGTGCATTACAAATAACAATACCAATTGCATGTCACCACTGCATATTCGTATAGGCTAATTTGACTCAAACTCTCTAGAAAGAAATAATTGTGCAAAATTTCAGCTTGATCTGGAATTGTGGGTAGGAGAAATAATCAGACAGACAGACAGAGTGAGTTGATATAAAGCTTCGTAATAATATCTAATCACAGAGATTTATTATTGTTACTCTAGGTCTATTACAAAATTAATGACATGACTGATCCAAACTACTTGATAGAATTACACATAATATAAGCTTTGTTGTTGTTTTTTAAAGTATTTTTATATTTTGCCTGTTCCTAAACTTCGATCTCTGCGCTACTAGCTAAGACTTATAGGAACTAGTCACAGAGAACGGAATAAGAAATGTATTTTTTGTTTACACTTTTTGTCTTTCTAAATATTGTCTAAGGTACCATGCATGTCATGGAATTGTAAGTTTAGGTCTCAGTGTTTCATCTGTTTAGTGGTTTTAGTCTTCTGTCCGGAAATTAATTTTTGTTTTAGAATTGTTTTCTTATAGTGTTATTCTAGTCAAATGTAGGTATCCACACGTGGAAGTCTATTATAGCTGCTTTATTTTGCTTCTGTTCTATATTTTTTTTTTTATTTGATTGAAGGGTAACAAACAGAGGAAGCTAATTCTAATATTGGTCTGACCAAACTTAAATAGCATTTTAATTTTATTTTTCCAAAATTAAATTCAAAGAGTCACTTGAAGCAAGTAAATAATGATGTGTATACCTAGATCTATATCAACATGTATTTATATCAAGAAATAAAAAAAATAATTCTCAAGTCTTTAAGTGTGTGCTATCTTCTGCCATCAAGGAAAGATTTTTTTTTAAAGATGAATGAGTATTTAAAAAAAATGATCCGAACAAAAAAACAGTGAATTAAGCCAACTATGTATTCTAGATCTACGGGTGTAGTGTTGGATGGACGCCGCCCCTCTATGCTAAACTTATTTGTGTGGCCCTCCCTCCCAGCCATTTACTGTCAAAGTCTACGTCATCAATTTGTTTCAAACGAAAACGTTTCCAAACCACTTTTTAAACTGAATGGGTTTGATTTCTTCAAGTGCACATACTTTCATTTTGAAGAAATAGGGGCCTGTTTATTTTACAAATCTCGATGTGCACCATCATGGGCTTTTAATATTTATTTATTAATTAATGTAATTGATCTGAACTTAGCTTACCACTTTCACTAGAAATGCAACATTACAAGAGAAACGTTTTATCTCCAATAAATTCTTTCTTTTACTGTTTCTTGTTATGGAGACAGCTTGCAGCCCAATGCGCCGAACGGCGCGGAAAGACCTAAGTAACTAAGTAAGTAACTGTTTCTTGTTACCACCACACAAACACACACATGTTAAAACATGTTCCGGGCCATAAGGGTCAAATAGATGCCAATATTTGTAGGCCCTATATTTGTTTAGAAACGTGCCAGAAAGGCACTTTAAAAGGTCATGATTTTCTGATTAAAAAAACAATAACTTAATTACTCTCTCTCTCTCTCTCTCTCTCTCTCTCTCTCTCTGTTGTCAAAAGCCAGTATCACGATTTCGTGAGAAAACCCAGAAAAACCCAGCTTATACTACCAGTTTCGTTCATCTGAAAAATGAACTAATTCCAAAGAACTAAATCAGGAGTGACTTGCGGATGTTGAAGTCATGACATAATTTTAATCATTGATTCGTGCAGCCAAAGATCACGATCACCAAGGGAGAGTACTTCCTTTCAACTAAATTGAGCAGACGTTCTATCATTTTTTTTAACTAGGTTTTTGTGTTGCCAAGGAGAAAGTACATTAATGATTTTTTTTTTATTTATAGTTGTTATATTATCAATTAGGATGTAAAAACAACACTGCTGTTTAAATTACAACTCCATTTTTATTGACATGACAAGAAAGTGAAAAAAATTGGTAATTTAGTAATTTGGATTGTAGGCCTATTATTAAAGCATCCCACAAAAGGCGTTTATTTGGTGAGTTCATGTAGCCTATACATATTAACTTTTACTTTGGTTCGTTTTAATTTCAATTTAATTAATTAATAAATATGACCTAGAAATCAGTGAATAACAAGATTACAGAGAGACTTTGTGTTATCACACACACTCAGAGGCGGTCCCCATCAAATTCACCAATGAACGAGAAGTATATTCAAGCCATATTCTTATTTTGATCGTTTAATGAAATTTTTAAAATTTGGCGTCATTTTTCACATAAAAGCAAACAGTGCAACACGTCGTCTTTGATAAGACTCTTCTAACTCTTCTGGAATAAGAAGAGTAGCGTTAAGTGATCACCTAAGAACAGCATGGAAACCTCCCGATACAGTGTCGGTGGCACCTAGTGCGGTAGCTCAGGGTGTCACCCCTCCCCATCAACATTCTTGAAATATGTTCCAATGAACACTATTGCTAGTTTATTGTTGTTGTTGTTTTTTGTGTGTTTTTGTTGTTGTTGAACCAATACAGTGAGCTTTATTACATTCTGACCCTTTATTCTTTCGGAAGACGTTTATTATATCCTAGAATAGGTTCTTTCTGGAGTTAGTGGAAAAATTGTAGACTCCACGCCATTGCACGGTACCTTCGATATGGGGTCACGGATTGCCAGCAAAGGGGGTCTGATGGAGCGTTGTAAGCCCCCCTCCCTCCCAGCGTGGGGCACAAGCACTATTTCCGGTATTGAAAGCCAACAAAATATATATTCTGAGGTATCTACAGTGGCTACAGTGCATTATCCTGCTTCTAAAAAGTTTCATTTAAAAAAAAACGTATGGGCTATTCTTACTTCCAGCGTCGTTCGGCGCAGTGGGTGGCAAGCTGCTTCCACAAAAATCTGTCACTGGCAATGTCTGAAGCCTCTTCCCTCCTGCTCTGAGGACCTCCATGAAAATGTGGCGCCAAGTTGTACTAGGATGTCACTGTTTGCGCTTTCTACGTAATGGCCTCCATGTCATCGCAACTCTTATTATGCGTAATTCATTTTGTCGGAGAACATGTCCCGCAAACCTCATGCGACGCTCTGTCACAATCTTACTAAGGGGTCGACTCCCAGTTCGGCATAGGATTGCCTTAATTGAGACCTGATCTCTATAACTGACTCCTAAAATCCGTAGTAGCCATCTTTGTGGAGCCACATTTAGTCTTTTTCAATTTTTGGCAGATGACTATTCACTGCACTTTATTAATGGAGCCCAGCCACTACCCTCTTGGAATTAGGTGACTGTAGTTTGCTTTAGATTTTATTTCGAAAAAGGAAGTTTTATTGTCAAAAAATTTTTTTTTTGGGGGGGGGGGGTGGAGTTTAAACTAAAAAATCTGTTAAGTTTGTTGTTTTTTTTAAATTCAAAACCCCTTTAGCTACGCTCATAGAATTTGGTGACTGTAATATGTTTAGAATAAAATTGAAGAGAGAGGTTTTCAACCTCCAAACTCATCTATGGGGGTATTTAAACTCAAGGGGTTTTAAACTTTTTTAAAAATTCCTCTGCAGGAGGGGGTTTAAACTCAAACTTTTGAGTGCCTAATTTGCTTTTTTTTATATTGAAGAGGTATTTTTTTAGCTTCAAACCCCACTGAAGGAGGGTTTAAACTCAAATTCCCATTGGCTACGCTGATAGAATTGTGTGTGTGTAATTTGCTTTTTTTATATTGAAGAGGTGGTTTTTAGCTCTAAACTCCTTGTGGGGGGGGGGAGGTTAAACACAAAGCCCCTCTTGGCTACGCTCATCGAATCTGGTGACTGATGTATGGATAGTCTTATATTGAAGAGGGGGGGGGGGTATCGTAAATTTCGGAAGGGGTTTTAAAATCAAAATCTTCCTTAGATATGCTCTTGGAATTTCGGGATTGTCGTTTGCATTCTTTTTATTTTGGTTTTGTTTTATAGGGGGTTTTAAACTCAAAACTGCCTTGGCTGCACTGGGGCAAGTGATGGTTTAGTTTACAATATTTTCCGCAAAATATCAGAAGCTATGAAGTACAAACTAGAAACAAACACAATTGTATCTCCGTACAAAACAGATTGGTGCGGGGGGAGAAAGTCTTGAAGTCAAGATTGCAATGTTTGTCCGACTGACGTTACTATTGTCATTTCTTGTTTAATATCTATAGGTATTCAATAAACTGATTTTTATGAAGCTATAGTTCAGCTTCTTTTTCAGAGTCAATACTTTTTTTTAAATTGGGTATTTTTGTGAAGAAACATAATTATAGAAAAGGAATATAATTTAAAAAAACAAAACGATTCGCTTTAAGAAGATAAAAAGAAGCAGTTGCAACTGAACTTTGCAGATGCAAAATACCAAAATACCATGAAATCATATTTTTAATCTCTTTTTTCTAGTTGTTGTTTGTTGTTTTTTTTTTAGATCTAAACGGGACGGACGGACCGACAGACCGGAGGTCGCTAAGAAAATCGGATATGTGCCAAACAATGAACGTAAAACATTGACTAGCTTACCTACCTTTAAATTCTTATCAAGGCTGGCATTTCGCGCTGTCTTTCTCTTCTGCTGTCTCGTACTTCCAATTCCCTCTCTACTTGAATGTCTTTATGAACACTTGTGTTTAGGTTCTATGAATCAACACTTTGTTTTGAACAAAATCTGAATTTTTTTAATTCACACACAGAAAAAAATAACACACACTGGTTTAAATGTCGTCTGCTCACGACTGACGACAGAGAGAATATGGCGCTCGTGGTGTACTGCTCACGAGGGAGCGACCAACGGATTCAAGCAGCAGACCGCGACCAGATTGTTGGCGATCACAGTCTGTCCCCATTATTGCGCTGTCACATTAGTCGCCTAGCGCTTCTTGATTCATGGGTAATAATCCAGATTTTATATTGGATTGGAAAATTGCTTTGTGGTCTCCCTTTTTTAAAACGTGACTCAATGAATGTATGCACTTTGCCATAAATAATGATAAATTGAAAAACTATCACCTAATCATTCACTTTGGCCAGCGTTAGTGTAATAGACTTTTACGCATTGAAACTCTTGATTACACGATGCAATGATATTATAACCCATGCTTCTTTCAGTTACTTTGATCTAAAGTGAGACCGTGTGTGTGATTAGAAAAACAGAAGTAGGAGGGGTAACTCCACAAATGTAGGCCTACATTTTTTTTTCAGTATAGTCTTATTATTTTTTTATTTCAACCAAGAAGAGCTGGGTTATTTTTCCTCCCAAATTTTATTTGTTGGCATTAACTTTTATGGCTTGGCACATGTCTTTGGGCGTAAGTTTGTCTAATAAGTGAAAGGAATTGATTTAGCATAGACCTATATGTTACTCATACTAACAATTATAATAAGAAGAAGATTCTCGAGTCAACCAATCATACCATTAATTAAGGCATGTCTTTGAGTCCGAAGATTATTGAGGAGTATAGTATTTCATGTGGCCTCGAAGCACAAACTGCGACCTACATATTTTGCCACTTACCAGCGCAGACATAGCCATAGTCCGCCGGTGATCGATTTAGACTCTCTTTTCGCAGTCTAAGGCTGTATTTTAACTGATTTTAATCGATCAAATTTACTCTTTTGTTGACAAAAAAAAAAGAAAAATCCGCAATGGTCACCGAGATCAAGGTACCAAAATATGGGTTATTTTTAAGCAAAACTGAAAAAAAATGAAAACCTTAGTTTAGAAATAAAGCAACTATGGAAGTTATCTAAAATAACAATATACCCTGTTGTAACTTCAACCGAGAAAATAGTGACAACTGATCTAGCAAACACATTCAAGGTCCTAAACATCCTAAGAAGATTCTTGTGACCAATCAGAGAGGCAGTAGCCTATACCAGCTGCAGACCTGCCACATCCCCAGAAAATTCCTCCGTAGACATTCAGGGGACTACAGTTGATTTTGCTTCTCTTTAGCGAAGATCGAAACTGACATTGCCAGAGAATGAAAACTAGTTTAGTTTAACAATAATAAAGTAGGCCTAAATTAAATTATCCCTTTCAGACATTGCGATCCACAGAGCAGATAATGTAAAGGTAATCTGTTTCTATGCCAGACGGTTAACTAGGGTGTAATGTTGTTAGCACAACGACCAATCGATTTATTTCCCAAAGTAATGTCTGGTACCCATAAGAGTTGGATGAACTTAGGGGCGTCTTAAAAGTCCGGAAATTTTTTTTTTAATTCCAATCTTCACCGAAGATTCGAAGCCTCTTTGCCACTCAGCCACCGCGCCTCGCCTCTTCTACAAGAACATATTTATTATCATCGGGTGTGTCCTACAATAAATTATAAATTTTATATGTAGGCCTACACCAGAAAGTTAGAGTTTACTTAATGATTTGTGAAGGAAACAAAAGAAATTTTAATAGTGGACATTGGTAGATCTGGAGAAAACGAGAAGTTAACGTAGACAGTGGTAAATCTGGAGAAAACGAGAAGTTAACGAAGACAGTGGTAGATCTGGAGAAAACGAGAAGTTAACGAAGACAGTGGTAGATCTGGAGAAAACGAGAAGTTAACGAAGACAGTGGTAGATCTGGAGAAAACGAGAAGTTAACGAAGACAGTGGTAGATCTGGAGAAAACGAGAAGTTAACGAAGACAGTGGTAGATCTGGAGAAAACGAGAAGTTAACGAAGACAGTGGTAGATCTGGAGAAAACGAGAAGTTAACGAAGACAGTGGTAGATCTGGAGAAAACGAGAAGTTAACGAAGACAGTGGTAGATCTGAAGAAAACAAGAAGTTAAGGTAGACAGTGGTAGATCTGAAGACACCGAGAAGTTAACGAAGACAGTGGTAGATCTGGAGACAACGAGAAGTTAAGGTAGACAGTGGTAGATCTGAAGAAAACAAGAAGTTAAGGTAGACAGTGGTAGATCTGGAGAAAACGAGAAGTTAAGGTAGACAGTGGTAGATCTGAAGAAAACAAGTAGTTAAAGTGGACAATGGTAGATCTAAAGAAAACAAGAAGTTAAGGTAGACAGTGGTAGATCTGAAGACACCGAGAAGTTAACGAAGACAGTGGTAGATCTGGAGACAACGAGAAGTTAAGGTAGACAGTGGTAGATCTGAAGAAAACAAGAAGTTAAGGTAGACAGTGGTAGATCTGGAGAAAACGAGAAGTTAAGGTAGACAGTGGTAGATCTGAAGAAAACAAGTAGTTAAAGTGGACAATGGTAGATCTGGATAAAACGAGAAGTTAACGAAGACAGTGGTAGATCTGGAGAAAACGAGAAGTTAAGGTAGACAGTGGTAGATCTGAAGAAAACAAGAAGTTAAGGTAGACAGTGGTACGTAGATCTGGAGACAACGAGAAGTTAAGGTAGACAGTGGTAGATCTGGAGAAAACGAGAAGTTAAGGTAGACAGTGGTAGATCTGGAGAAAACGAGAAGTTAAGGTAGACAGTGGTAGATCTGAAGAAAACAAGTAGTTAAAGTGGACAATGGTAGATCTGGATAAAACGAGAAGTTAACGAAGACAGTGGTAGATCTGGAGAAAACGAGAAGTTAAGGTAGACAGTGGTAGATCTGAAGAAAACAAGAAGTTAAGGTAGACAGTGGTACGTAGATCTGGAGACAACGAGAAGTTAAGGTAGACAGTGGTAGATCTGGAGAAAACGAGAAGTTAAGGTAGACAGTGGTAGATCTGGAGACAACGAGAAGTTAACGAAGACAGTGGTAGATATGGAGACAACGAGAAGTTAAGGTAGACAGTGGTAGATCTGAAGAAAACAAGAAGTTAAGGTAGACAGTGGTAGATCTGGAGAAAACGAGAAGTTAACGAAGACAGTGGTAGATCTGGAGACAACGAAAAGTTAAGGTAGACAGTGGTAGATCTGGAGAAAACGAGAAGTTAACGAAGACAGTGGTAGATCTGGAGACAACGAAAAGTTAAGGTAGACAGTGGTAGATCTGGAGAAAACGAGAAGTTAAGGTAGACAGTGGTAGATCTGGAGACAACGAGAAGTTAACGAAGACAGTGGTAGATCTGGAGAAAACGAGAAGTTAAGGTAGACAGTGGTAGATCTGGAGACAACGAGAAGTTAAGGTAGACAGTGGTAGATCTGGAGAAAACGAGAAGTTAACGAAGACAGTGGTAGATCTGGAGACAACGAAAAGTTAAGGTAGACAGTGGTAGATCTGGAGAAAACGAGAAGTTAAGGTAGACAGTGGTAGATCTGGAGACAACGAGAAGTTAACGAAGACAGTGGTAGATCTGGAGAAAACGAGAAGTTAAGGTAGACAGTGGTAGATCTGGAGACAACGAGAAGTTAAGGTAGACAGTGGTAGATCTGGAGAAAACGAGAAGTTAAAGTGGACAATGGTAGATCTGGAGACAACGAGAAGTTAAGGTAGACAGTGGTAGATCTGGAGACAACGAGAAGTTAACGAAGACAGTGGTAGATATGGAGACAACGAGAAGTTAAGGTAGACAGTGGTAGATCTGAAGAAAACAAAAAGTTAAGGTAGACAGTGGTAGATCTGGAGACAACGAGAAGATAAAGTGGACAATGGTAGATCTGAAGAAAACAAGAAGTTAAGGTAGACAGTGGTAGATCTGGAGACAACGAGAAGTTAAGGTAGACAGTGGTAGATCTGGAGAAAACGAGAAGTTAACGAAGACAGTGGTAGATCTGGAGACAACGAGAAGTTAACGAAGACAGTGGTAGATCTGGAGAAAACGAGAAGTTAAGGTAGACAGTGGTAGATCTGAAAAAAAACAAGAAGTTAAGGTAGACAGTGGTAGATCTGAAGAAAACGAGAAGTTAACGAAGACAGTGGTAGATCTGGAGAAAACGAGAAGTTAAAGTGGACAATGGTAGATCTGGAGAAAACGAGAAGTTAACGAAGACAATGGTAGATCTGGAGAAAACGAGAAGTTAACGAAGACAGTGGTAGATCTGGAGAAAACAAGAAGTTAAGGTAGACAGTGGTAGATCTGGAGAAAACGAGAAGTTAAAGTGGACAATGGTAGATCTGGAGAAAACAAGAAGTTAAGGTACACAGTGGTAGATCTGGAGAAAACGAGAAGTTAAGGTAGACAGTGGTAGATCTGAAGAAAACAAGAAGTTAAGGTAGACAGTGGTAGATCTGGAGAAAACGAGAAGTTAACGAAGACAGTGGTAGATCTGGAGAAAACAAGAAGATAAAGTGGACAGTGGTCGATCTGGAGAAAACGAGAAGATAAAGTGGACAATGGTAGATCTGGAGAAAACAAGAAGATAAAGTGGACAGTGGTAGATCTGGAGAAAACGAGAAGTTAAAGTGGACAATGGTAGATCTGGAGAAAACAAGAAGATAAAGTGGACAATGGTAGATCTGGAGAAAACAAGAAGATAAAGTGTACAGTGGTAGATCTGGAGAAAACAAGAAGATAAAGTGGACAGTGGTAGATCTAGAGAAAACGAGAAGTTAACGAAGACAGTGGTCGATCTGGAGAAAACAAGAAGATAAAGTGGACAATGGTAGATCTGGAGAAAACAAGAAGATAAAGTGGACAGTGGTAGATCTGGAGAAAACGAGAAGTTAACAAAGACAGTGGTCGATCTGGAGAAAACGAGAAGATAAAGTGGACAATGGTAGATCTGGAGAAAACGAGAAGTTAAAGTGGACAGTGGTAGATCTGGAGAAAACGAGAAGTTAAAGTGGACAATGGTAGATCTGGAGAAAACAAGAAAATAAAGTGGACAATGGTAGATCTGGAGAAAACAAGAAGATAAAGTGGACAGTGGTAGATCTAGAGAAAACGAGAAGTTAACGAAGACAGTGGTCGATCTGGAGAAAACGAGAAGATAAAGTGGACAATGGTAGATCTGGAGAAAACAAGAAGATAAAGTGGACAGTGGTAGATCTAGAGAAAACGAGAAGTTAACGAAGACAGTGGTCGATCTGGAGAAAACAAGAAGATAAAGTGGACAATGGTAGATCTGGAGAAAACAAGAAGATAAAGTGGACAGTGGTAGATCTGGAAAAAACGAGAAGTTAACGAAGAAGTGGTCGATCTGGAGAAAACGAGAAGTGTAAGTGGACAATGGTAGATCTGGAGAAAACGAGAAGTTAAAGTGCACAATTGTAGATCTGGAGAAAACGAGAAGTTAACGAAGACAGTGGAAGATCTGGAGAAAACGAGAAGTTAAAGTGGACAATGGTAGATCTGGAGAAAACGAGAAGTTAACGAAGACAATGGTAGATCTGGAGAAAACGAGAAGTTAAAGTGGACAATGGTAGATCTGGAGAAAACGAGAAGTTAACGAAGACAATGGTAGATCTGGAGAAAACGAGAAGTTAACGAAGACAGTGGTAGATCTGGAGAAAACGAGAAGTTAACGAAGACAGTGGTAGATCTGGAGAAAACGAGAAGTTAAAGTGGACAATGGTATATCTGGAGAAAACGAGAAGTTAAAGTGGACAATTGGTAGATCTGAAGAAAACGAGAAGTTAAAGTGGACAGTGGTAGATCTGGAGAAAACGAGAAGTTAAAGTGGACAATTGTATATCTGGAGAAAACGAGAAGTTAAAGTGGACAGTGGTAGATCTGGAGAAAACGAGAAGTTAAAGTGGACAATTGTATATCTGGAGAAAACGAGAAGTTAAAGTGGACAGTGGTAGATCTGGAGAAAACGAGAAGTTAAAGTGGACAATGGTAGATCTGGAGAAAACGAGAAGTTAACGAAGACAATGGTAGATCTGGAGAAAACGAGAAGTTAACGAAGACAGTGGTAGATCTGGAGAAAACAAGAAGTTAAGGTAGACAGTGGTAGATCTGGAGAAAACGAGAAGTTAAAGTGGACAATGGTAGATCTGGAGACAACGAGAAGTTAAGGTAGACAGTGGTAGATCTGGAGACAACGAGAAGTTAACGAAGACAGTGGTAGATATGGAGACAACGAGAAGTTAAGGTAGACAGTGGTAGATCTGAAGAAAACAAAAAGTTAAGGTAGACAGTGGTAGATCTGGAGACAACGAGAAGTTAAGGTAGACAGTGGTAGATCTGGAGACAACGAGAAGTTAAGGTAGACAGTGGTAGATCTGGAGAAAACGAGAAGTTAAAGTGGACAATGGTAGATCTGGAGACAACGAGAAGTTAACGAAGACAGTGGTAGATATGGAGACAACGAGAAGTTAAGGTAGACAGTGGTAGATCTGAAGAAAACAAAAAGTTAAGGTAGACAGTGGTAGATCTGGAGAAAACGAGAAGTTAAGGTAGACAGTGGTAGATCTGGAGACAACGAGAAGTTAAGGTAGACAGTGGTAGATCTGGAGAAAACGAGAAGTTAAAGTGGACAATGGTAGATCTGGAGACAACGAGAAGTTAAGGTAGACAGTGGTAGATCTGGAGACAACGAGAAGTTAACGAAGACAGTGGTAGATATGGAGACAACGAGAAGTTAAGGTAGACAGTGGTAGATCTGAAGAAAACAAAAAGTTAAGGTAGACAGTGGTAGATCTGGAGACAACGAGAAGTTAAGGTAGACAGTGGTAGATCTGGAGAAAACGAGAAGTTAAAGTGGACAATGGTAGATCTGGAGACAACGAGAAGTTAAGGTAGACAGTGGTAGATCTGGAGACAACGAGAAGTTAACGAAGACAGTGGTAGATATGGAGACAACGAGAAGTTAAGGTAGACAGTGGTAGATCTGAAGAAAACAAAAAGTTAAGGTAGACAGTGGTAGATCTGGAGACAACGAGAAGATAAAGTGGACAATGGTAGATCTGAAGAAAACAAGAAGTTAAGGTAGACAGTGGTAGATCTGGAGACAACGAGAAGTTAAGGTAGACAGTGGTAGATCTGGAGAAAACGAGAAGTTAACGAAGACAGTGGTAGATCTGGAGACAACGAGAAGTTAACGAAGACAGTGGTAGATCTGGAGAAAACGAGAAGTTAAGGTAGACAGTGGTAGATCTGAAAAAAAACAAGAAGTTAAGGTAGACAGTGGTAGATCTGAAGAAAACGAGAAGTTAACGAAGACAGTGGTAGATCTGGAGAAAACGAGAAGTTAAAGTGGACAATGGTAGATCTGGAGAAAACGAGAAGTTAACGAAGACAATGGTAGATCTGGAGAAAACGAGAAGTTAACGAAGACAGTGGTAGATCTGGAGAAAACAAGAAGTTAAGGTAGACAGTGGTAGATCTGGAGAAAACGAGAAGTTAAAGTGGACAATGGTAGATCTGGAGAAAACAAGAAGTTAAGGTACACAGTGGTAGATCTGGAGAAAACGAGAAGTTAAGGTAGACAGTGGTAGATCTGAAGAAAACAAGAAGTTAAGGTAGACAGTGGTAGATCTGGAGAAAACGAGAAGTTAACGAAGACAGTGGTAGATCTGGAGAAAACAAGAAGATAAAGTGGACAGTGGTCGATCTGGAGAAAACGAGAAGATAAAGTGGACAATGGTAGATCTGGAGAAAACAAGAAGATAAAGTGGACAGTGGTAGATCTGGAGAAAACGAGAAGTTAAAGTGGACAATGGTAGATCTGGAGAAAACAAGAAGATAAAGTGGACAATGGTAGATCTGGAGAAAACAAGAAGATAAAGTGTACAGTGGTAGATCTGGAGAAAACAAGAAGATAAAGTGGACAGTGGTAGATCTAGAGAAAACGAGAAGTTAACGAAGACAGTGGTCGATCTGGAGAAAACAAGAAGATAAAGTGGACAATGGTAGATCTGGAGAAAACAAGAAGATAAAGTGGACAGTGGTAGATCTGGAGAAAACGAGAAGTTAACGAAGACAGTGGTCGATCTGGAGAAAACGAGAAGATAAAGTGGACAATGGTAGATCTGGAGAAAACGAGAAGTTAAAGTGGACAGTGGTAGATCTGGAGAAAACGAGAAGTTAAAGTGGACAATGGTAGATCTGGAGAAAACAAGAAAATAAAGTGGACAATGGTAGATCTGGAGAAAACAAGAAGATAAAGTGGACAGTGGTAGATCTAGAGAAAACGAGAAGTTAACGAAGACAGTGGTCGATCTGGAGAAAACGAGAAGATAAAGTGGACAATGGTAGATCTGGAGAAAACAAGAAGATAAAGTGGACAGTGGTAGATCTAGAGAAAACGAGAAGTTAACGAAGACAGTGGTCGATCTGGAGAAAACAAGAAGATAAAGTGGACAATGGTAGATCTGGAGAAAACAAGAAGATAAAGTGGACAGTGGTAGATCTGGAAAAAACGAGAAGTTAACGAAGAAGTGGTCGATCTGGAGAAAACGAGAAGTGTAAGTGGACAATGGTAGATCTGGAGAAAACGAGAAGTTAAAGTGCACAATTGTAGATCTGGAGAAAACGAGAAGTTAACGAAGACAGTGGAAGATCTGGAGAAAACGAGAAGTTAAAGTGGACAATGGTAGATCTGGAGAAAACGAGAAGTTAACGAAGACAATGGTAGATCTGGAGAAAACGAGAAGTTAAAGTGGACAATGGTAGATCTGGAGAAAACGAGAAGTTAACGAAGACAATGGTAGATCTGGAGAAAACGAGAAGTTAACGAAGACAGTGGTAGATCTGGAGAAAACGAGAAGTTAACGAAGACAGTGGTAGATCTGGAGAAAACGAGAAGTTAAAGTGGACATTGGTATATCTGGAGAAAACGAGAAGTTAAAGTGGACAATTGGTAGATCTGAAGAAAACGAGAAGTTAAAGTGGACAGTGGTAGATCTGGAGAAAACGAGAAGTTAAAGTGGACAATTGTATATCTGGAGAAAACGAGAAGTTAAAGTGGACAGTGGTAGATCTGGAGAAAACGAGAAGTTAAAGTGGACAATTGTATATCTGGAGAAAACGAGAAGTTAAAGTGGACAGTGGTAGATCTGGAGAAAACGAGAAGTTAAAGTGGACAATGGTAGATCTGGAGAAAACGAGAAGTTAACGAAGACAATGGTAGATCTGGAGAAAACGAGAAGTTAACGAAGACAGTGGTAGATCTGGAGAAAACAAGAAGTTAAGGTAGACAGTGGTAGATCTGGAGAAAACGAGAAGTTAAAGTGGACAATGGTAGATCTGGAGACAACGAGAAGTTAAGGTAGACAGTGGTAGATCTGGAGACAACGAGAAGTTAACGAAGACAGTGGTAGATATGGAGACAACGAGAAGTTAAGGTAGACAGTGGTAGATCTGAAGAAAACAAAAAGTTAAGGTAGACAGTGGTAGATCTGGAGACAACGAGAAGTTAAGGTAGACAGTGGTAGATCTGGAGACAACGAGAAGTTAAGGTAGACAGTGGTAGATCTGGAGAAAACGAGAAGTTAAAGTGGACAATGGTAGATCTGGAGACAACGAGAAGTTAACGAAGACAGTGGTAGATATGGAGACAACGAGAAGTTAAGGTAGACAGTGGTAGATCTGAAGAAAACAAAAAGTTAAGGTAGACAGTGGTAGATCTGGAGAAAACGAGAAGTTAAGGTAGACAGTGGTAGATCTGGAGACAACGAGAAGTTAAGGTAGACAGTGGTAGATCTGGAGAAAACGAGAAGTTAAAGTGGACAATGGTAGATCTGGAGACAACGAGAAGTTAAGGTAGACAGTGGTAGATCTGGAGACAACGAGAAGTTAACGAAGACAGTGGTAGATATGGAGACAACGAGAAGTTAAGGTAGACAGTGGTAGATCTGAAGAAAACAAAAAGTTAAGGTAGACAGTGGTAGATCTGGAGACAACGAGAAGATAAAGTGGACAATGGTAGATCTGAAGAAAACAAGAAGTTAAGGTAGACAGTGGTAGATCTGGAGACAACGAGAAGTTAAGGTAGACAGTGGTAGATCTGGAGAAAACGAGAAGTTAACGAAGACAGTGGTAGATCTGGAGACAACGAGAAGTTAACGAAGACAGTGGTAGATCTGGAGAAAACGAGAAGTTAAGGTAGACAGTGGTAGATCTGAAAAAAAACAAGAAGTTAAGGTAGACAGTGGTAGATCTGAAGAAAACGAGAAGTTAACGAAGACAGTGGTAGATCTGGAGAAAACGAGAAGTTAAAGTGGACAATGGTAGATCTGGAGAAAACGAGAAGTTAACGAAGACAATGGTAGATCTGGAGAAAACGAGAAGTTAACGAAGACAGTGGTAGATCTGGAGAAAACAAGAAGTTAAGGTAGACAGTGGTAGATCTGGAGAAAACGAGAAGTTAAAGTGGACAATGGTAGATCTGGAGAAAACAAGAAGTTAAGGTACACAGTGGTAGATCTGGAGAAAACGAGAAGTTAAGGTAGACAGTGGTAGATCTGAAGAAAACAAGAAGTTAAGGTAGACAGTGGTAGATCTGGAGAAAACGAGAAGTTAACGAAGACAGTGGTAGATCTGGAGAAAACAAGAAGATAAAGTGGACAGTGGTCGATCTGGAGAAAACGAGAAGATAAAGTGGACAATGGTAGATCTGGAGAAAACAAGAAGATAAAGTGGACAGTGGTAGATCTGGAGAAAACGAGAAGTTAAAGTGGACAATGGTAGATCTGGAGAAAACAAGAAGATAAAGTGGACAATGGTAGATCTGGAGAAAACAAGAAGATAAAGTGGACAGTGGTAGATCTAGAGAAAACGAGAAGTTAACGAAGACAGTGGTCGATCTGGAGAAAACAAGAAGATAAAGTGGACAATGGTAGATCTGGAGAAAACAAGAAGATAAAGTGGACAGTGGTAGATCTGGAGAAAACGAGAAGTTAACGAAGACAGTGGTCGATCTGGAGAAAACGAGAAGATAAAGTGGACAATGGTAGATCAGTAGAAAACGAGAAGTTAAAGTGGACAGTGGTAGATCTGGAGAAAACGAGAAGTTAAAGTGGACAATGGTAGATCTGGAGAAAACAAGAAAATAAAGTGGACAATGGTAGATCTGGAGAAAACAAGAAGATAAAGTGGACAGTGGTAGATCTAGAGAAAACGAGAAGTTAACGAAGACAGTGGTCGATCTGGAGAAAACGAGAAGATAAAGTGGACAATGGTAGATCTGGAGAAAACAAGAAGATAAAGTGGACAGTGGTAGATCTAGAGAAAACGAGAAGTTAACGAAGACAGTGGTCGATCTGGAGAAAACAAGAAGATAAAGTGGACAATGGTAGATCTGGAGAAAACAAGAAGATAAAGTGGACAGTGGTAGATCTGGAGAAAACGAGAAGTTAACGAAGAAGTGGTCGATCTGGAGAAAACGAGAAGTGTAAGTGGACAATGGTAGATCTGGAGAAAACGAGAAGTTAAAGTGCACAATTGTAGATCTGGAGAAAACGAGAAGTTAAAGTGGACAATTGTATATCTGGAGAAAACGAGAAGTTAAAGTGGACAGTGGTAGATCTGGAGAAAACGAGAAGTTAAAGTGGACAATTGTATATCTGGAGAAAACGAGAAGTTAAAGTGGACAGTGGTAGATCTGGAGAAAACGAGAAGTTAAAGTGGACAATGGTAGATCTGGAGAAAACGAGAAGTTAACGAAGACAATGGTAGATCTGGAGAAAACGAGAAGTTAACGAAGACAGTGGTAGATCTGGAGAAAACAAGAAGTTAAGGTAGACAGTGGTAGATCTGGAGAAAACGAGAAGTTAAAGTGGACAATGGTAGATCTGGAGACAACGAGAAGTTAAGGTAGACAGTGGTAGATCTGGAGACAACGAGAAGTTAACGAAGACAGTGGTAGATATGGAGACAACGAGAAGTTAAGGTAGACAGTGGTAGATCTGAA
Organism: Biomphalaria glabrata; assembly: GCF_947242115.1. Lineage (NCBI taxonomy): Eukaryota > Metazoa > Mollusca > Gastropoda > Planorbidae > Biomphalaria > Biomphalaria glabrata. The sequence continues at coordinate 16,325,066 of NC_074718.1, read as the reverse complement.
GAAAACAAAAAGTTAAGGTAGACAGTGGTAGATCTGGAGACAACGAGAAGTTAAGGTAGACAGTGGTAGATCTGGAGAAAACGAGAAGTTAAAGTGGACAATGGTAGATCTGAAGAAAACAAGAAGTTAAGGTAGACAGTGGTAGATCTGGAGAAAACGAGAAGATAAAGTGGACAATGGTAGATCTGAAGAAAACAAGAAGTTAAGGTAGACAGTGGTAGATCTGGAGACAACGAGAAGTTAAGGTAGACAGTGGTAGATCTGGAGAAAACGAGAAGTTAACGAAGACAGTGGTAGATCTGGAGACAACGAGAAGTTAACGAAGACAGTGGTAGATCTGGAGAAAACGAGAAGTTAAGGTAGACAGTGGTAGATCTGAAAAAAAACAAGAAGTTAAGGTAGACAGTGGTAGATCTGAAGAAAACGAGAAGTTAACGAAGACAGTGGTAGATCTGGAGAAAACGAGAAGTTAAAGTGGACAATGGTAGATCTGGAGAAAACGAGAAGTTAACGAAGACAATGGTAGATCTGGAGAAAACGAGAAGTTAACGAAGACAGTGGTAGATCTGGAGAAAACAAGAAGTTAAGGTAGACAGTGGTAGATCTGGAGAAAACGAGAAGTTAAAGTGGACAATGGTAGATCTGGAGAAAACAAGAAGTTAAGGTACACAGTGGTAGATCTGGAGAAAACGAGAAGTTAAGGTAGACAGTGGTAGATCTGAAGAAAACAAGAAGTTAAGGTAGACAGTGGTAGATCTGGAGAAAACGAGAAGTTAACGAAGACAGTGGTAGATCTGGAGAAAACAAGAAGATAAAGTGGACAGTGGTCGATCTGGAGAAAACGAGAAGATAAAGTGGACAATGGTAGATCTGGAGAAAACAAGAAGATAAAGTGGACAGTGGTAGATCTGGAGAAAACGAGAAGTTAAAGTGGACAATGGTAGATCTGGAGAAAACAAGAAGATAAAGTGGACAATGGTAGATCTGGAGAAAACAAGAAGATAAAGTGTACAGTGGTAGATCTGGAGAAAACAAGAAGATAAAGTGGACAGTGGTAGATCTAGAGAAAACGAGAAGTTAACGAAGACAGTGGTCGATCTGGAGAAAACAAGAAGATAAAGTGGACAATGGTAGATCTGGAGAAAACAAGAAGATAAAGTGGACAGTGGTAGATCTGGAGAAAACGAGAAGTTAACAAAGACAGTGGTCGATCTGGAGAAAACGAGAAGATAAAGTGGACAATGGTAGATCTGGAGAAAACGAGAAATTAAAGTGGACAATGGTAGATCTGGAGAAAACAAGAAAATAAAGTGGACAATGGTAGATCTGGAGAAAACAAGAAGATAAAGTGGACAGTGGTAGATCTAGAGAAAACGAGAAGTTAACGAAGACAGTGGTCGATCTGGAGAAAACAAGAAGATAAAGTGGACAATGGTAGATCTGGAGAAAACAAGAAGATAAAGTGGACAGTGGTAGATCTAGAGAAAACGAGAAGTTAACGAAGACAGTGGTCGATCTGGAGAAAACAAGAAGATAAAGTGGACAATGGTAGATCTGGAGAAAACAAGAAGATAAAGTGGACAGTGGTAGATCTGGAGAAAACGAGAAGTTAACGAAGAAGTGGTCGATCTGGAGAAAACGAGAAGTGTAAGTGGACAATGGTAGATCTGGAGAAAACGAGAAGTTAAAGTGCACAATTGTAGATCTGGAGAAAACGAGAAGTTAACGAAGACAGTGGAAGATCTGGAGAAAACGAGAAGTTAAAGTGGACAATGGTAGATCTGGAGAAAACGAGAAGTTAACGAAGACAATGGTAGATCTGGAGAAAACGAGAAGTTAAAGTGGACAATGGTAGATCTGGAGAAAACGAGAAGTTAACGAAGACAATGGTAGATCTGGAGAAAACGAGAAGTTAACGAAGACAGTGGTAGATCTGGAGAAAACGAGAAGTTAACGAAGACAGTGGTAGATCTGGAGAAAACGAGAAGTTAAAGTGGACAATGGTATATCTGGAGAAAACGAGAAGTTAAAGTGGACAATTGGTAGATCTGAAGAAAACGAGAAGTTAAAGTGGACAGTGGTAGATCTGGAGAAAACGAGAAGTTAAAGTGGACAATTGTATATCTGGAGAAAACGAGAAGTTAAAGTGGACAGTGGTAGATCTGGAGAAAACGAGAAGTTAAAGTGGACAATTGTATATCTGGAGAAAACGAGAAGTTAAAGTGGACAGTGGTAGATCTGGAGAAAACGAGAAGTTAAAGTGGACAATGGTAGATTTGGCGCAAGGTGCACGGCTTTTTATTCTTGCTCTTTCTCCTTTCCCAGAAACAACACATATGTATTGCCATATGACAATACAGGCTAACATATAGAATGTATGCTATAGGACTATAGACTCCGTGGATGATCTCATAGAAATGAGATGAAAGCCCATGCATTAGTTATGGTCGGAACGATGTAGCCCACACATCAGTTTTCGTTTCTTCACGCTTTTGATGTATCCAAAGGAGCGCCTATACAGTTTGCGATCAACAATAGAAAGTATTGCCTAACTCAAAATATCTACATGTATTGTTACGCATATTATAGTCACTACCTAACAGACTGACGTTCAACAGTTGTGTGTACATTGAATTTTTAAAATTCAATCTTGATACGGTGTCCAAATCTATTGCAATGAATATTAACCTTCAGAAAGTATATGATCATACCAAAATGTTCATCTACATGAACAAGTGAAAAGCGTATATAACATTCAAGATGGTAGGCCTACAAATATCGAGAGACTTTTATCTTTACTTAAACATGCACCTCACATTGGTCCAGCACTATCAAGTTAGCTTGAAAATGTCATGGAAACGAATAAATAATAGGAACTGTTCTTCCACTCGACTTCTAGTAGCTGTTGTCGTTCGTCAAGAACAAATGTTGAAAGTTTAAAATTTTAGTCAGTATGCGAATATTGCTTTTACCAAGAACAAGGTTTAGCCTAATCTAAATAAAACAAATGAGGGGATTTTTTAAAATACATAGGCCTAAGTAAAGATGGATCCTCAGATTTAGAAAAAAAAAATTCTGATCATGTTTCGATTCATTAAGCCACAATTGCTCACACTACTACTGCCTTGATATCAGATTACATCCTAGAGTTCAACAAAGAAAAATAAAGAAATGAAGCATAGTTTGTAATTAGTAGCTAGTATTACGGTTTAAATTTAGTAGGAATTAACTAGTTAGATCTAATCGTTGTAACAGAAAGAAAGACAGACAGACAGATAGCGGGGGAGAGAGATGAAGTATTTTGACTAAGCTTGAATTACATCAACTCACTTTCCTCTGTCTGATAGTCGGGTAAAAAAAAAAATATGTCCACGTGACTTTGTCCACTTCCCATTCGCTCGGATCAAGTTGAAACGTTGCTTATTGCAATTATTCATTGTCCATAACAAAAACATGAAACATTTTTTTTATTCCAAAGGGATTGAGAAATATGACTGCGAATGTGCAGTTCTTTCTTTTATATAAGTTATTTTTTTTATGAAATATTTTTTTATTTAGTTATATGGCTCCTTCTGTCTCGGAAGACAATTTCCTGGATGCGCCCTTGCAGGTTTCGTCTTGAGACGGGGCAGAAACTGGAGTGACTGATCAAGCCAATAGTGGAGCGGCAGAGTTTGCCTATATAGGCTTGTCTTCGAGTTCAATGAGGTAGTTCCGAATTCCCCCCGAGTCACGTGGTTGTGTGTATACAACGCGCACCGTGCTTAGTTTTAGTTAGTTTGTAGTGGGAATCTGAAGCGTTTGAAGTCAATATTTAGTGGTTTCAATTTACTCATTAGCGCTAAACTATAATTTGATAATAACAGGATAATCTAGAGATACATTTTTTAAATAGTTTCAACTAAAACAAATAGTTACGTTGGCCTATAATCTGCCAATTCTGAGATCAAGATTTCTTGATCTACAATGAATAACTACACTTACAGTTCTTAGCATTCGGGTAACCAGTCCTATAAAAAAAAAAGTAACACTTTCACCCCCCCCCTTTTTTTTCCTCTGCCCAAAAGTAAACAAGCTTGAACTTGAGTAGAACACTAAAAGTTGGACAGCAGACCAGTGTGTATTGGTCAGATAGCTCTAGGGCTAGTATGTAGTCGATATGTCGACTAGTTGTTATAAAAGATAAAAAGACTGCCATGAGTTTTCCTTGTGCGTAATAGGCTTGAGTTGTTTAGCGAACAAATAACACATCTGATGTACGTCAAGGATAAATCTAGATCTACTCTTACAGTTACACAGGTCAAATGTGTCTTACCCCGCCCTTTCATTGTTAAATTTGGTTTCTAAGTAATAAAAATTATGGATCTAGATCTATTTCGTCAACGCATTTTTGAAACTTTATTATAATGTAACATTTTGTGAATTTCTTAAAAATGATAGAACTTTTAATAACATAATAATACATCATGTATCCAACACAAAAAAATAATTCTTAATGTTATCGATGTGCATAATGTATTAACGATTAGCGGAATATGAAATACATATAACGTTAAAAAAATAGCTAAAGTTTATGAAAATAACAATGTTTCAACTAATATGCATATTATCCCATATATAGGCCTATAAATATAAATAATATATATATATATATATATAATATATATATATATAATATATATATATATATATATATATATATATATATATATATATATATATATATATATATATATATGTATGTAGGTAGGCCCTATGTATGTGTGTGCGTGTGTTTTGTGTAATTTATACCAAGTCTTTTTTTAATCTGACAAGAACGTATGTAAAAACATCTTTTTCTGTATGTGAATGTATCATCGGCAATGTGTTGACGCTTGTTGTGGACTATAAAGGAAATATCATTGATAATTTAAACCCATCCTTAAACAGTTCTTGGCCCTTTATGAAAACATTCGTAAAGTTATTTGAAAATTCAGGGAGTTCGTTGATGTACTCTATATATTTTAAAATGTTTGTAAATGTAAAATTTGGTAAAAATAGAGGAGCAACAGCAATGGAAATATAAGAAGACAATTTAAGGCCATTCTCCTGTTTGTTGTCCAACAATCACGTGACTTTGGTTAAAGTAGGTCAGAAATAAGGATCGAACTAGACTATAAATCACTGTCATCTCAATTTAAGCGTGATGTCTAAAATCTCAACTTAGGAAAGGAGACTCCAAGTTTTGACTGTCCTGTTAATCAGAAATCGAAAATGGCTGTTGTTACCATGACTACAAATGCAATTACGAAAGAGATGTATCTAAATATAAATATTTTGAGTTAATATCTTTGCTTTTCTAAACAACTATGTAATACCAGCAATGTCTTGTAATTTTAGAGCTATTTGAGTAAACTCAGGCTCAATTAAAATCTAGTCTTTTTACTATTTGAAAGTAGATAACTAAATTTGGCCACTGAATTTGTAGAAAAACTCAGAAATGTATAAAATAAAAAATGCTTATATTTTAGTCTAGTAGACTAACCAGTTCTAACCAGTACGGTATGTTAAATTCTGTTGACGTTTTCAGCCCACTGATGTTTTAATGAGTGTTTCACTCATGGTTCCTTCACCTCCCCCAATAAATAAAATAAAATTACTCTTTAACTCTGTTTATGAACTCTATTGGATATTTGTGAGTAGAATTATTTTAGGTTATACTTCCACTTATTATATAGATCCGGAAAAGATTCGGACTGTAGTTTTAGTCTTCTATTTACTTACTTTCCACTGAAGTAAAAGAATGTTATGAGTGTATAACTCAATGACTTGAAAAAACTAACTTATAATGGATAAATTATACCTGCAGTTTATTTGTTATACTTATAAAAGACCCATAGTTGAAAAAAAAATTAACGTAATTTTAAATTAGGACCTCCTGCTTCTAAATTGTCTTTAGTTGTAATAGCCTATTAGGCAAATCATTCCCTTTTTTTTTCCATGAGCTTATATTGCCAAATTGGCATATTATGTCGACGTTTTAGTCTGGGATCTTTAAATCTAATTATTATCAAAACCTGAAAAAGATACTATAAAAAGTCTACATTTTTATAAATACAATTCTTTGAGCACTACAGTCATTAATATATTACATCTAGTTTACCACTGTTTACCAGTCATCCATACCTATATATATCAATGACTAGATCTACCTGGTGTACTTATATTGTCTTTTACATCCTCCTCTATAAAGTTAATATAAATATTATATATTTTTTTTACAGATATATATTCTATATTATATAGAATATAGACTATAACAGTATATAGAGTCTTATAGTCTTAGATCACTAGGTGACTAGATCTAATACTAGGCAGCAGGCTAGTTTTTTTAAAATATAGGCTACTAGCAAGTAACTTTTAAAAGTAAACTAAAACTAGTTTTCAACTAAAATAAAGTAGTTAAACTAAATTTAACTAAAACTAAAAGCTTACCAAGAATTTCAAAAAAAAAAAAAGGTTAAACTAAACTAAAGGAAATTAATTAAAATTAAACTACAACAAACTTTTCATAACTTTTTTTTGGGGAGGGAGGGGGGGCAGGGTTGAACTAGAAATATTAATCCATAATAAAATCAGTAATAAGGATATGTTTCTTACATAAACGTTAATGCACAATAAAATAAAAAAGATGTCTAAATAAATATGCGCTATGGGTGATTGTATTTTTGCCTTCAATGAAAACCTTTAGAAAAGAATGGTAGGCTAGGCTACTCTTTTTTTTAAATTATATCAATTTATTATATAATAACAGAAAATTTTAATTACTTATACCGGTAAAGTTTAAAATCTCATTAAATAACATACAATTAGAGTTTAGAAATTAGCTTAGATCTAGTAACCAATACAAAAGAAACTAAATTGTTGGAGTTTTAAAAAACATTTTACCTGTATAACTATTTTATAGTGTAAAATACATGCTTGACTAACCATGCCCATGTGCTATTTTTTTTTTGTCTGACCACTAGAAATACAACTAACACTATTGCATGACCCTTAAACGCGCAAGGGAAAAAAACAGGGTGGTCTTGTCTTTATGGACTGCACACTCAGTTCACTATATAGGCCTACGTCTATATATATCTGGCCAGGTTGTTAAAATCAGTCGGAAACACTGTCTATTTACTTATGGGCTGGGAGGGTGTGTAACTATTTTAGTGTAAAGAACATGCTTGACTAGCCATGCCTCGTCTGACCACTCCACATTAATTAAGCAAATACTATTGCATAACGCGTAATGAAAAAAAAAATGCCTTCTATATCAGTCTGTAGAAATTGAGCAATGGGAATTTTTTTTTAATTTATAAAATAAAATGTTCTTGAACTTGATAGATCTATATTACTGCTCGTTTTGCTAACTATCAAGAGGTTTTGCTTTTGAGCAACAATAGGCAGCACCAAAATTTGATATATTATGGATCATGTTCTGCAGAGTCTGCCATTAATGACAATGCTCACAGCTCAGCAACAAAACAGGGTGGGGTGCCTATCCCCTAAAGGAAACAACTGCATGCCAAAGACAATCTTTTTCTATGAGCATAAAGGAGAAAAGCGAAAAAGTGTTTCAGATCAAATAGAGAGTTGCTCTTACTTTCTATAAATTCCAAAACATGGGGAAGACTAAAATGCAAATATCTTGGTGTGTACCTTGAGATAGAAAATAAAATGGAGTCTGTCATTGACAAAAGCTGAAGATGACAAAAAGAGAACTTAAACTCACCCAGTTTACAGCTGTTTCCTTTGTGTCAGAAATTGACAAAGTATGTGGATCATGGCTGGGTCTTTATATCCACGCAGTAAGTAAACTGCACTTTAACTTTATCATCAAACTTGTAGACAACTTAATTACTAAACTTTTAAGTACGATAATTTGATGGGCTGAATAGTGGGGTCTTGGGCGAAATCAGAAACTGAAATTTAGTTAGCTAGTAAAAGACATGACACAGACTTTCAATTGTCCTTCTTGCTTATCTTCCTCTGACTTGACAACATATAACAAATTTGTCAGTTCCCTCATATATTTTTCTCTTTTATATATGAATTAAGAAATATCCTATTTTATTTCAAATGGATTAGATTCTATACATTCATTTAAATATACTTCACATAGAATGTGTCTCAGAAAGGTAAAACTGTTTTGGCTACCTATCAAGAGGGCTCGGGTGAAAACCCCAGTTTAGCTGCGTTGTCTTTACAGAGCACTTAAAGGCAGCACAGAAAACTTCTCTTAATGTCCCACTGCTTCACAAAAGACATTCTAAAAGACCATAGCACACTTGTGTTAAAAGCATGAATGTATTCAATTATATGTATATATATATATATTTATATCATGTCAGGAAAATCACAATACTGCTAATCAAAACTATTTGTTTAACAATCTTATTGTTACCAGCTCTCTTATTGTATTTTTCTTTGTTTCGTACTTTGAAGCATTTTTATCAAATCCTTTTGAAGTTATGATCTTTCTCAAATATTTGTTTTGTATTTGTGGAATCTATGTTTAATCGGCTCAAAAGCAATTCAATTATTCAACAATGAATTTAAAATTAGTTTTACTCCCTTACTTTGTTTCTAGCTTCAAGAGATTTGATGGACTACAGAGAAACAGATGCCTTAGTGATGGACTATTCAGATTCAAATCCTGCTCAAAGGTTGGTTTATGTTTAGACTAACAAAGACATTTAGAGGAGGAGGATCAATTTGCTCTATAAAGTTTTTTGGTTTGTTTTTTTCATTTAAAAAGCTATTGTTGGTGTTTACACAATTTAAATTCTGATGGCTTTTTTTTTATCAAAATCTAAATATGATGGAGCAGTTCTTTGAGCATTTTGTTTTGTTCTTTAACTTATTAGCAGGTCACTAACTGTTACCAACACTGATGATGAAAGCTTACTGAATGCCATGATTGATGGAATGGGCACTCATGGTGCACAACATGATCTCAATGGTTACATGCATAGTTTTGAACAGAGTGATCATCATTATGAGGATGCAAATGACTATACTGGTAAGCTTTATATATCTCACTGAATTCATGTGTATACAGTTTAAATTGCACAATATAATCAAGTGAACCCATCAGTAAAAAATGTTTACATATAAAAACCATGCTAGAAAAACTAGGCCTACTTGTTACATATTTGAGTACTGTGTATTATTTTGTAATTATTTCTATTAAAAGATATTTGTTTATATTTTTAATGATATTTGAGTAACATCATTTATATTTATACTGAACATTGTCATTCATTGTGTGTGTGTGTGAATATCTATAATATGGGTAGTTCAGTTTGTTTATATTTTGTCTGTAATGTGAACCTTTTATTGAATAAGATTAACTTTTTGTTTAGTATATTGAAAGCCCTAGACATATTTTTGTGAGAAAGGGAACATATTTATGTAAACCTATTATCTTCACAATTATATTTCAATAACTTAATGAACACTGCATGCATATAAAAAATTATTTTTCTTATTTATTATTTTTCAAGTCAGTATAGTAAACCTATAAAATTGTTGGCTAACTTTGTCCTATCATTGTAGCTGTTGACATTCAAAAAATAAATTTAAAAAAAACAAAAATCCTGTCTTCTTTAACTGAAAGAATACACATCTTTGTGGTTGATAAATATTTTTGATCAATATTTAACTTCTTAATAAAGATTTTAAAATCATTGTTTTCCTAGCAAGTTAATGAAAACTATTCATTCCATGATTGGTAGACATTTGAAAGTCATAATGATGATTTAAGATGTTTTACTTTTAATGGTTTTAAATGCTAATTTTATTCTAGTCCACTCCATTTTGACTCATTCAGAGCAACCTCAGAAAATAATTTCTGTTAAATTATGAATCTATCTTTGTTGTAGGTGCCAGTAATGTCATGGACACTTTGGAAGACCTATCTTTAGAGTTTGGCAAGTATGATGATTTTCACACAATAGACTGGCTGAGGGACATTGCCAGAGACAGAATGCATCATAGGCAGGTTGTTAAAAAACGCCAAGGTGGCTTGTGGAGGAGGCTTAAGGGAGCCCATGATGCCTGGTCAGGATGGGTCTGTGTGCTTCTAGTAGGCTTAGCTGCAGGTAAAAAATTTCATTAACATGAAAGCCATTATTCCTGGATATTGGGATAATTTGGAAATCATAGTTATGAGGGCTCTGGATTTGCATATTTCAATCAAATACATTTTCCTGGTTTTGATAGATTGGTAGAAATTTCCTCCCTTCTTATTTTCTAGGTCTATGCTAGTTTGTTCAATGTGCCAAAGCTTGCTCTCAATATTTACTCGTTCATTGATGGAAATTAGTGTCAGTGTAATGGGTTAGAAGTTAATCTATGTAATTTTTGCTATTCATTGTTCTTGTTTGTTTGTTGTTGTTTTTAATAAAGAAAATTTGGAATTTGTAAAGTTTGTGTATTTTGGTTTTAAGGATTTATGAAAACTGTGTTCTTTGATTTTATGCCATGGTTTACGTTAAAAAATAAATGAAATTACTGCATTAAACATGTGATAATTTGCTCACAGAAAATTATACTCAGTAGGTTTCAATTTCTTGTTAATTAAAAGTAGTTTTTCTTTTTTTCTTTTCAAAGGTACATGTGCTGGCATTGTTGACATTGGCACATCTTGGATGTCAGATTTAAAGGAAGGTGTTTGTCTTGATGCTTTCTGGTTTAACAGGGAGCAGTGCTGCTGGAGTGGATCAAGCAACAATGAAACGTCCCTGAGTGAAGAAACAGACTGTGGTCAGGTTAGATAAGTTAGACAAGAAAATAATCACCAAATAAATTATGACTGAATGACTTTCTAAATTTCAGCGAGATTACTTTGAAACACAAGGTTAAGAAAATACTGGTAATAGCCAGTGTATAGTGAAAAGGAAAACTCTAGATTCAAACCTCTTCTGCTATACCCAAACATCGAAAAGGCTTCGGGGGTCAACTTTGAGGAGAAATCAGGAGCCGGCAACCCTTAGACAGTTTGTAGTACACAGTGCTAAGCCCTGGCAGAGCCTGCAACTCTACTGATCCCAAACTGTTTCTGCACTGCTGTTCCATTGGAGAGATTAGCTGCTTGGAGAGGGTTGATCTGTCGGCAACATAGCTGATGGCCAGGCATTCATTTCATTTGATTTCTATGAGAGGATTTGTAGTTGCTTCGTTACTGAATGTGATAAATAAACTTAAAGATTTAAATCAAATTTATTTTTGTTTTATATCTGCTATTTAACAAAAAACTTTATAATTGTTTTAAATTTGTAGATTTGTTTACCTAAAATTATGACCACAAAAGTACACTGTGAATCTTTTTGTAAGGTTATTGTAACTTTAATGAATTAAAAACGCAAAAGATGAGTCGATGAATTTTCCAGTTCTTCATCCCATTACTCAATGAACATTTTGGTTCTGTTTAAATAAAAACATAAAGTACATTTTTCAAACACAGATGTGTGTAGATATAAAATTCTTTTGCTTGCTACATAATCATTGGAATTGTGATTAACAAATAAATAAGCTGCATCTTGCTGCTTGATGCTGATATCTATGAAATGACACGTGCTAATTACTACTTATTTTCATGAGAAAATTATTGAAAACAAAAATGAGTGTAGTCTCGTTAGTCAAGTGTTCAAAATTAATTGAAATAAAATTTTTGTGTTGTGCGGAAAGAAAACTCAAAATCCATTCAATTGATGAGCAGGCTATAATTTTTGTAATATGTCTTCAAATATTTTTATTAGTCCTGTGTGTATTCAAATATTATAGGAATGTATATGTTTTTAATTTCTTCAATTGAGTCCATGTTTATTTCAGTGGCACTCTTGGAGTCGCATGTTTGGAGTAGAAGGGGATGGCACAGGTTCTTACTTCATTGCCTACTCAATGTACATTCTTTGGGCAGTATTTTTTGCTATGGTTGCTGCCCTGTTAGTGCGAATGTTTGCCCCTTATGCTTGTGGTTCTGGTGTACCTGAGGTAAGGAAGTGTTTGGGTATATATATATATATATATATATATATATATATATATATATATATATATATATATATATATATATATATATATATATATAAGTGCTTAGGTTTTTATATTTATATTAGTTAAACTTTGATAACTTTTAATTTTTTTTTTTTTTTAGTAACAATTATTGAATATTTTTTCTTCATAATAACTGACCAAGACTGTTTAAAAGTTATTATTGTTGATTTTTTCAAACAAAATAATAATAAATGTTAGTCTAGAAGAGGTCTACTGTAAACCTTTGTGGAAATATTTCAATAAAAAAAATATTTTATCATCAGATCAAAACAATTTTAAGTGGTTTCATTATCCGTGGTTACTTGGGCAAGTGGACACTCCTCATTAAGTCTTTGGGTATGATGTTGACTGTGGCATCAGGTCTCAGTTTAGGTTATGAAGCTCCATTCGTTCATGTGGCCTGTTGTTGTGGCAACATCTTCTCATACTTGTTTCCTAAATATAGCAGAAATGAAGCCAAGAAAAGGGAGGTAAGTCATTACTTTATGGATTGGTTGAATTTTGTTGTTTTTTTGTTATCAATTAACTTTTCTTGATGATTATTTTCCACAATTTGTTTATGTTAATCATGATTATCTGTTCTTACTATAAGGAATACAATACAGTTCTAGAGAATAGTCAGTGAAAGTAATAAGACATGGGACAATATAATATTTATTTAAAAGAAATAAATTGTTAGATGCCTCATACATTGTTTATTAATCTTTCCGCACTCAGTACAGCAAAGTGTTATACTTTGTATAGATTTACTTCTATTTTTGAAATTTAATTTCTGATAATAGCTTTGAGCTATTTGTAATTTCTTTGTTAATGTGTGTGCAAATCATCTATTGACAGATACTATCTGCAGCTGCAGCAGCTGGTGTGAGTGTGGCCTTTGGAACTCCCATTGGTGGGGTACTATTCAGTTTAGAAGAAGTGAGTCTAAGAAATATTTTCAATTTTTGCAAGTCATATTGTTAAAGAATTTATTTTGTTTCTTGAACTACATATTTAAATTTTGAAGTTATTCTATCTAAGCAGCTTTTATTGTTTCATCTGTTATTTTTAATGTCAGTTCAGAATTTTTAGCCCTTGTTGTAGTTATACATGGAGAATGAATTTCAGCAGCTGAATTAATGTTATATAATTTGTACATATATACTAGCAGAAAAAAAAAGTAATATTAAAGGATCAATAGATAATATTTAAACTGTGAGATAAATTAATTTAAAGGTTTGTTAGAAATAAATAGCTTAAAATGTCTCATAATTTCTTACCATAGCCTGTTTTTTTAAACAAAATTCTCTCAAGGGCCTAAACCAAATCAAAATTGTTAAAGAAATATTTAAATAAACAAATTTGAGATTTCTTTCAACTAGTTCAATGAAAATTGAAATCCTATAAAAAAAAAATATCTAGATATATCACCACACTATATTTTCTCCACCTAGGCAGTCAGCCATTACAACATGTTCAAATGTTGTTGTATCTTCCAGGTCAGTTACTACTTTCCATTAAAAACTTTATGGAGATCATTTTTCTGTGCACTGGTGGCTGCCTTCATCTTGAGGTCAATTAAACCATTTGGAAATGACTACTTGGTGATGTTTTCTATAGACTATAATGAACCTTGGACACTTCTGGAATTGATTCCTTTCATTCTTATTGGAGCTCTAGGGGTAATTATAAGACATTTTCATTCTGACCTCTGAACTGTACATTTTACTTTTTTTTTTTTATTTTAGTACATATTTAACAAAAACCCATCCCCACATTTATTGTTTTAACCAAAATTTTATACTTATTTAAAATAGAAAAAGATTTTGAAGTCTGTCAACTGTTTGATTTTTTTTTTTTTAAGCAGTTTGATAATACTGTTGAAAGGGAAAATGTATATGTCAATATCTCATTTTCTAAACATCACTATTCTTTCTTGGGCATCATGAGACTATATAAAGACATGAATGAATTGCTCATCCACCACTTTGTCATTGACAGAATTTGTTGACTGTAAATTCTTTCCTCCAGGGACTATTTGGTGTCTTTTTTATTAAATATAACATCAAGTGGTGCAAGTTTAGGAAAACTTCACGTCTTGGGAAATTTCCAATGTTTGAAGTAAGTATTGTCTTATACATGTTTAATATAGTTTTGACCTTGTGCTAGTTTTATTATTATGCTTGCTAGATAAAATATTGCTGTTGTTATGCTAGTATGATCTAACTAATCTGACTACAGGTTCTGGGTTTGGTCTTGATTACCTCCCTGCTTAGTTATCCGAACCATTACACCAGAATGAACTCAAGTGAATTAATCAGGCTCTTGGTCAGTCGTTGTGGACCAGAAGATAACTCAGAACTATGGTAGGCTACTTAACATTTTGTGTTTTTATTTTGTAATAGATTATTTTTAAAGTTTGTTATTTGTTTAAAAAAAAAATTTTTTTTTTTGTTCTTTTTTAGTGATTATAATCGCAATTCTGATTTATCTGAGCCTTATAAGTGGTCAGCATTGGCTGGAGAAGGAGTTGGCAGTGCAGTGTGGAAACTGACCCTTGCTCTTCTCTTCAAGATGATCATTACAATATTTACTATTGGTACTAAAGTAAGAATAGTTACATTATATTGTTTTTATACAGAATAATTTTATTTTTTTCCTATTGTGTGATATGTATTCAATGTATCAATTTACTGACTCTAGTTAGCGGAAGTGGCTGTTGTGAAATAAAGAGAACATGAATAGAATACAGTTTTCTATGCATAATTTTTAATGTATTTCACCTTGATATTGTTTTCCAGATTCCAGCTGGTTTGTTTATTCCCAGCATGGCCATTGGTTCAATCATTGGGAGACTCGTAGGAATAGGAATGGAACAGCTAGTTGTGTGAGTGTTGCATTGTAAATCTAAACCAATTTCACCCCAAAGCAGCCAAATCTGACCTCTACCTATTATTGCAGAAATTAACAAGACTTCTTTTTTTCAAATGTCAAGGACTCATTGGAAGCCCCATCTAGTTTTTGTAAGCCTCCTCTAGCTTTTCTGTCTAGAAAAGGTCCAAACCGATGTAAATTTTTACATCACTATTACCAGTGGCTGATATCTCAATACGCTAGGATTAGAGAAAGGATGAACACACCGGAGAAACTTTCCCATAGTTTTTCTCTGCAAATCAAATCAGCTGTGCAGATGACCGCCATAAAAACAGCCTCTTGTGGATAGTGAGATGTCTGTTGGGGCTTTCTTCCATCCCCACCATTGCAATTGACTTGGTCCTTAGTCAAGTCATCCCAATAGGAGTTCTTTTTTATTCCCCATTGGCCAAATTGTCTCCTCTGTCAACCATTTCCTCCTGGGCTTCACCTTGAGGTTAAGAAGTGTTGCCAGAGAAACTGATAAGACAAAACATGGTCTTTACAGCAACATATTAATATTTTGGGTGGCCTTTCATTTTCTTCAAAATCTAATTGAGGGTGGTGAGCCATCACATTGAAATAAAGAGAACATACTTGAGAACTTAGTGAAATCTTGAATGAGGAAAATGAAGATTTCTCTGGAAATCTATATCCTCAATACCTAGGGTACAAAGTTTTTTGAACAATGAAAGACACCTACTTGGACTGTCATTTAAAAGTTTTTAAAACCTGAAAGAACTCAGGAATGTGCGCAAGAAAAATATGAAACCTACTTGCATGTTTCTTGCATGACAAGACAGCAGTTCATATTTTGTCTATCAATGTCAACTTTTCAGCAAAGCAAATCCATAAGAAATGCTGACATTCAGGTCATAACCTCAATCTTCTTTTGTAACAAGAGTGTGGGAGGTGAATATGTACAGGATCAGTCAAATCTCATAGTCTCATAAAGTCTAGTATAGTTTCTGTTTCAGCTGGCAATTTGTTAACTCTTAATACTATCTCCAGAAAACCATTAAATCAAAGACATCCTGGGCAGAAATCCAACATCTAGAAATTAATGTAGATGTAATGCTTTGGGGGGAAGTTGTTTTGTTTTGAATGTTTGAAAGACAAGTGTCTTGTACAGAACTGTCTTTCACATAAAAAAAATGTAACATAAATAAAGATTTTGTTGTCCTTTTTTTTTTTTGGTCTGCACATAAATGGTATGCTACTAAACAGTAAACATTTGCAATTTATTTTGTGTAATTATCTTTAAAAAATTTTGATTAAACACACCTATGTTTCTTGTGGATTAATCACCCTTTTGGTTGGTATTTAGGAGGGTGGAATATTTGAGTGGGTTGAAATTGAATTATTTAAGCAACCAAACCATTAATCTAAAAGACATTTAATAGTAGTTCATCAATCTGTCATCAATCTCATATTTTATATTTTATTTTTAAAAAAATTTGTATTGTGTGTTATATAATGAACTCCATTGAAACATTTCACACAGCAACAATGTTGACAGTGTATTCTTCTCCAAGATTTGTGAGTCTCAAGACAAATGCATCATCACACCAGGTCTCTATGCCATGGTAGGAGCTGCAGCTGCCCTTGGTGGAGTCACACGTATGACAAGTCAGTCCCTTACTACATAGACGCAGCAGAGTTTTTAGTGCTAGAAGTGTAGTATACAATTTAAAATAGTATTTTGCTGTTAACTACATGTTTTTAAGGTTTTATATTTTGACTTGCAGTATCACTAGTGGTCATTATGTTTGAGTTGACTGGTGGTCTTGAGTACATAGTACCCATGATGGTAGCTGTAATGACCAGCAAGTGGGTTGGTGATGCCTTTAACAGAGATAGTATGTATCCTTGGAAAAAAAAACTTTAAATGAAATATATTATGACAGGTTAAAGAAGTGCAAGAGCTTCCTTATTTTTTTTTTAAATCAATATTAAGTTTCAGTGAATAAACATGCTTTGTACTTGTATTAGTTAACCCTGGTCAAAGTAGTTTTTGACAGCAAAGTGAAATGTTATGTACTTTTTTTTAATGTACTTAATGTATTTTTTACCTTGCAATTTTAGATAGAAATAGAAATGTATTTAATTGGGTTTTTCAACCTTGACTTAAGTTATTTAGTTATGATGCTCATATTACCCTCAATGGATATCCATATCTTGATCACAAGGAAGAGTTTACACATACAACTATAGCTGCTGATGTCATGAGACCCCGGTAAGTTAATACTATGTCGCTCTCAAAATTATTCAATAATAAGTACATGATAATTTGGCACCTGCTGAATGAACAATCATTTTGAAAAATAAAACATCAAAGCCTTTCCTTTCAAATTACTCTTTATAGAATAGCGTATAATTTATTTTCATGTTTTTGTACATAGTAATAATGTAGTCAACTTTTCTTTTAAAAAAAAAAACAATGGAAAAGCTTCAAACAATCTTTTATTGCCTGAAAAAAAAAAATTTTTTTAACCTGCATCGCATTTAAGCAAGGATAAAAATAAGTTTCTCATTGTGATGGTCCGGCTTAATGAACTAAAAATAATCGTCTGAAATATACACTTCAAAAAACCATCACCATTAAAATATATACAATAGAAAACACTTATTGCTTATGTTGGGTCCAGTCAAAAACAAGAACATTGAACTGTAGTCCTAAAGATAATAAAAAAAAAAACAACTAATTCACACAAAAATAAACAAAGCATTAATTAACAACAAATGCACTTTTAAAACAAAAATGTATCATTCTTTAAAAAAAAAAATCAACAATTTAGTATTTATGTAACCCTTTCAAAAACAATGGTGCCAAAATGTCCTGCTTCATTAACAACAGTAATCTTGCCACTAATATTCTTAGCATAATATTATGCTTTCAATTTTACAATTTTTATGAAAAAAAAAAAAGAATATATAAATCTGATAGCTAATCAAAAGAAAAAGAAATATTTGTATAATTAGACTAATACCTGCATGTTTTCAACATGACACTAAACTTTCTGTTGTTTGCACTCTTGATTTTGTTCTTGAAACTTTCTGTTTGAAAGCCAAGCACAGTAATGGTCCTTTGTTGTAGTTGTTTTTTTTATATTTTTTCATGAATGTAATTTCAGTAGTATAATCTTATTATAATGTTTCCATTTAATATTGTGCACAGTGAAATTAAATCTTCTGTAACCCCCCACCTTTCCCCTTCCTTTAATTTTCATTTAGATACTAGGCTTACATTTGACACATGTCTTTAACAGCTCTTCACTTGCTAACCATATGCCAGGTTTGTGTTCTGTTGTTGTTTTTTTTTATTCAAATGTATTAATTATGAGGACACAAAACTTGTATATATTTTATTAACCACTATATTAGATTTGAAGTAATAATTATTAACCTCAACCTAATATTTATAGGCCTAGACTAACTCTCTCAGTGTGAATAGGACCTGTTGTTGTGATATTTTCACAAAGGGTGCTTTTTTACTTTGATGTACCCTGAAGTCTAAAGTTAAAAAACAAAAAACCAAGCATAACTCCCACGTTAGCTTTAGGTCATAGACCACATAAGCTTTGCCTGCTCCATACTGATTTTTGTGTGAAATAATTTAGAACAGTGATGCCCAAACTACGGCCCGTGGGCCAGATCCGGCCCGCGACGTGGTTTGGACCGGCCCGCCAAAACATCGGCACAAAATGTAGGGGAAAAAAAAAGGTTGAACATTTTATTTTTTTCTATGATAGGACTCTAGCTTTTTTTGATGGCTTTCATTCTAATCTATTTTCTTGTAATATTCATGTTAACTTTTTTTTTCTATAAGGACACAAGGTTTTGTTTTTTTCGGCAACAAGAATTGACAATACCGCGGCTGTCAAGAGCTAGCCGTGTTCATGACATCTCATGTGTGTAACACTGCACATCTTTTCTGCATCATTTTGGTTCGTGTACTTTTGACATCAACATGATAGGTGCCGTGTCGTGTCACATTTGCACGTTAATGAAATGGGAGAGCTGAAGAAACGAAAATTGGATGTTGAAACTTCTAGGAAAAGTGGACAGATATTTGTTTTGTTGGTGGAACATAATAAGCCAACATGTTTGATTTGTAAATTGTGACTGTTTTTAAGGAACATACCATAAAATGCATTCTAAAACAAACCATTACAAAAATATTGTGGCATTAATGGTTAAGTCGCCAAGAAAAGATCGCAAAGTTACGTCTATAGTTGAGCAATTGACGAAAATATTTACTAAGAAGTCAAGAGAAGGAGTCGACAGTCATGGAGGCTACAGAGTAGCTCACATTAACAAGAGAAATGAAGCATAACAAAGTGCTTGCTAGCAATGATGGAATTAAATCGGCCTGAAAAAAAAATGAAGCTGTCAGCGTTTCAGGCATGAATCTGACCCTTGTTGTTTAGAGAGAGAGTAGTCCTTAAGGGACTGCAGGCACGACATGGCCTAAATTGTGCCGATGTGCCTCAAATCAAAAATCAAATCAAATCAAATCAAATAGACAATGTTGGTGAAAATCTCCATTCAAAACTAAATGACAGACCACAAGATTTCGAAAAAATTACTAATGCCGCTGGAACTGATTGACTTACAAATTCAGATTTCCAGCTTGATAAGTTTTGAACAATAGTGACAGTACATTTCTTAGCCAGGTTGTCTATTTAAGTCTTGCACATTTGCGAAAAACATTGATGGTATGATCACTATAAAATCACATTGTTCACAAGCACTTATTTTAGTAGAAAACTTTTTCAGCTATAAGACATCTGAAACCCTTGTTACATAATTGAATTATGACGTAAATAGGCCTATTGGAGCCACAAAATTGTAATATAACCATTTAAAATGGTTTATTCTCTATTTCATTTTTTTGGTATCTTTTTGTTAATGTGGCCCGCGACACGAGTGTTAGAAATTAAAATGGCCCACAGGCCGTATAAGGTTGGGCATCACTGATTTAGAACATTAATTAACAAGCATAGAAATGTTCTTTGTTCACAAAAATGTGTGCTGTCACCATGCAGTGTGTTGTACTGTTGTCTTCTTTCTATGCTGTGCAGTTTTTCTGTGTGTATTTATGTTTACTGTAGTGGTACATTGTTATATTGGTTTACTTCTGGTATTTAATAGTGGATCACATTTTAGTTTATCATATTAAAATTATTATTTCACATATCACATGTAAGTGCCTGAAGAAATTTCAGGGAGTCATTTATGACCTCATCTCAATGGCTGACCTTATTGAACAGAAATAGATTAGGTGATAGGTTATGTTCTTTGAATGCAATAACACAGACATCCCTAAGTTTTTCTCAACTAGAAACTCCCAACATAGTGAAAGTTGCCATGATAGTAAAAGTTCCAAAGATAATTTTAAGAGAAATGTGCTAAAAAGAAATAGATTTCGCTGACATTGAAAGGATTTAGATAAAACTGGACTCCCTGATTTGGTACTCAGTTCAAAACTACCTCTAGTGGTTTATGACCAAATTTTCAACTACTAATTTTTGAGTGGAGCAAAAAATGTTTTCTGTGCTAAATCAAAACCATGCTTAACTTTAACACACACAAAAAAAAAAAAGAATAGCCACAAAATTATGTTCTAATCCAGTAGTTATTAAGATTTTTTTGTAGAGCATGTAGTAGCCTATTTACATTAAACTCTTCTGTCAATCTAGACAATAATTTCTAACTAAATATTGTATTGTGCATTTAGGAGAAATGATCCACCCCTGGCAGTCATTACACAAAACTCTTGCACAGTGGAAGAAGCTGGTATGTGTGTGTGTTGTAATAGAAATGTTTCTCATTTTACAAGATACATACAGTTTTACTATTTGAAGGCTTAGGTTCTCACTTTAGAAAACAGTTTTACTATACAAAGGTGTAGGTTCACACTTTTGTAAACAGTTTTACTATACAAAGGTTCACACTTTAGAAAACAATTTTACCATGCAAAGGTTCACACTTCATACAAAAGCATTGTCGTACAGTGTTATCAATTTTAAAATGTTTTCTTCTGGCCAGAAAATTTACTGAGGAATACAGAGCATAATGGATTTCCTGTGGTGGTCTCCAGGGAGTCTCAATATTTGGTAGGATTTGTGCTTAGAAGGGATCTCAATCTAGCAATTGGTAAGTGTTTGACTGAAATGACCAGCTAGCTATTTTGATAGCTTCCGAAATAAATTTATCATACTTTTTTATAATTTCTTTTAGCTAACAACCTTTTTATTTGGTCATGTATGTCATTTGTTTGGGGGATAATAAACAAAAATGTTTGTTGTTCTAATTCTTTTATCTTTTCATATTGCAGCTAATGCTTGCAAAACTTCAGATGGTGTAGTCAGTAACTCTATTATATATTTGACTGAACAAGTCTCTTGTGACCCAAATGGACCAGCACCTCTTAAATTGAGGAAAATTCTTGACTTGGTAAGTACTGCTTCACCTTTCACTTGTAGATATGAACAGACCAATGATGCCATCATCAGTTCATTTGAGCATATTCTTAATTTTATCAGTTTTTACTGCTTTCATTTTCATGGATTGTACAATTTAGTTCTCAACTTTGGTACAAAAACTATAAATAAATATTATATTAACATATAATAGCAACCATAGGGTACAATAGTTATTGAGTCATAAGGCTTAAGAAAATATGATTAAACACACATAAGCTCTGACAAGGACTCAAACACAGACCTTGAAATCGGCCACAGTGCCTAGATCTAGCAGCCAACATCTGACTTAATCATCCTGATCCCCAGAAAACAACCTTTCAAGTCAGTCGAGTTGTCATCCAGGATCACATGGCTCACCAAGAGCCCACCAAAATTCTTTTTCCCACGCTTAATTTCAGTTTTATATTTAGGGTCAACACATTATAAAGCTTATCTTTTTCAGTAAAAACAAATATATTCTTACAATTTTTTTACCTTAAGTGCCGATACCTTAGAGTTTAAGGCCAGCCATAGAAATTGAGTGTGATTGAATCTTTTTTTTTAATTTTTTTTTTTTTGTTCTAAACGTATTGAAAGTAGGCTATATATTAAAATTTTTACCATGACTTGCAGGCCCCAGTGACCATCACTGACCAGACACCGATGGAGATAGTGGTGGAAATGTTTAGAAAGCTTGGCATTCGACAGACACTGGTCACTCATAAGGGGTAAGTCAATTCTAGACCATATCAACTTGGACTTGAAATGTATTAGAGACAAGGTTTTTCCATTTTTTGGGATGTCAACCCATTTAAATCAAGAAATGTTTCTTACCCCCTTTTTGTTAAAGAAGCATTTTCAAAATACATCACAATTGCCTGTAATTCTTGTGATAGTGACTAAAAAATTTAAGAAACTATTATTGTAATCATCTTAAGACTAAATACATTTTGTTATTTCTTATCTTTCATGTGTCCAAGATTCATTATGTATGCTGCATTGTACTTTCTCATTAACAGCTGCCTGCTTGGTATCATCACCAAGAAAGATGTCCTTCGACACATTGCTCAGCTGAGGAACCAGGACCCAGAGTCTATTCTCTTCAACTAGATCTGACATTGCAGATAATTTGTTGTGAACAAAATCATGCTCTCAGTGACTGAACCTTCATTTGTTCATCATCAAATCATTCTGGAACAAAATTTATAATGCATTTTGTACACAAAAAATATTTATTTTGAGATGCTTTCTTACCCTACACATATTAATTTGTAATATTTTATACTTATGTGAGAATGGATTATGTATGTACTACGCATGTTTTAGAGGGCTAGACTATGCAAAGAATCAAATGCAAAAGTCTTTTATAAAGATTTTACATATAAATTTTTCGTAACTGTACATACTATTGAAATATTTGTTTATTTTTGTTTCTTGGAGGAGACAGTAGAAGTTAATAAGAATTGTAGGCCATGGACTGAACATAAGTTTCCTTGATTTTGTAATGTAACCTGCCTCAGTTAAACAAACTGACTACTTAACAACTACAGATTATTTAGATTTTGAGGGGAATAGTTTTGTATAAAAGTGGAACAGTCATTTAACCCTTTTTTTTTTTTTAAGTACAAATATTTAAAAGCAAAGTTCCAGACAACATATTAAACTATATTATATTCAGGCAGCAATGATAGAATTGAAATATTTTTTACTCTTGTGTGCATTTACATTCTTTACTAGAGACATACAAACATGTAAAGCAATGTTATTTCTGGTTCAGGTGATGTAAAGCTTGATATGGTTATCATTATTATTTTTTTCTTTTAATAATTGAAGATGAAAGGACAAAATTCCAACCTTTGTATAACTTATAACCTTGAGACATTCATATTAGAATGTCAAGGTTTTATAACTCCACATTTCCACAGTTTGAATTATAAATCTGGGTTGGCTCAAATGAACCAGTGCAGATAAACCATTAAAGAATCAATATTTATAAGCATAATTCATCCTGACTTTGGAAGGATGGCACCTCCCCCCCCAACACACACACATGATTGCTAATCAGGTGTTACTTTTATTTATCACTATTTGCACTGTAAATAGTCACTCTTGATATGTCATAAGTACTTCATGATTTCTATGAAGTCAAATGTTGATGTCAACTGAAAGTTAAATGAATGTGATATTTAATGTACATTTATAAAATCAATATTTATAACCTATTGATTTTTTAATTTTTTTTTATTTTGTATCGAGACATGTCTGGTTTACTTTATAATAAGAATATTTGAATGAATAGAAATATAGATACATATATAGGCACTATAACAAGAGAGAACGGGCAACGTCTGCAAACTACGCAATCAACTGAACTTACTTTCTCTAAAACTAAAAAGTCGAAAGTCTCTATGTTAATGATTGTGTTCCATTCTGTGATTCTGCTGCATTGTTGGGACTACCTACAGATCACTGATTTGTGACTAAATGTGATGTTCTGTCAAGAGAAATAGTCAAAGTGGGGCTAAAGCTTACAACACAACACCTGAGAAGCACCTATGAAACTTCTAAAGCAATTCAACTAAAGGTTGAAAATAAATGCTGTCATAAACGAGGATGCTGAAGTTGAAATTTACATTATCTCATTTGGGGACAAACTTTTGCCAAATACATTTTTTTTTATCATGGATTTTAGAGGCGGACATCTTGCAATTGGCGCCCCTTGGGAACCCTTGGAAAACCCAGAGAGAAAGATGCAGTTAGGGGGAATGTTTTTACGTTAGCTAATCCTAAAATAGACAGCTAGTGCCCAGGGCGGCTGAACATCGCTTTGCACTGATGTGCCAAAGGGAAATTTTTTTAGAGATCATTTGCAAATTATGATAAGAAAATAGATATTCAGAAAAAGGCTTTTCATGACTTGAGTCTAGCTTCTTAAATAGACAATGACAACTAGGGCCATTATACATCCTACCAAAGAAAGACCTCTTTTTTTTTTTGACTGGCATTATGTGTTCAAATATGTCCAACACTTCAATCTCTGGTGTTTTTCTATCCTTCCTATCAAATGTTTCTATATTCAAAGCTGCTCATTGCTCCTTAACCCTTAAAACGCGTGTGGCAGTTTAGCCTCTAAAATAAAACATCAGAATAGTAATTCCATTTTGTATGCACTCATTCTAAAACAGCTCAGCACTTTAAGGGTTAAGGTGGGGGTTTTTTTCATTCTTATTGGAAGATCATTTTCTCTGACCAAAGCACAACACACTGGAAGATGCAATAGAAAACTAGAAGATACAAGAGAGAATTAGATGTGCACAACTAACTAGAATATACAAGAGAGAAATAGATGTGCACAACTAACTAGAAGATACAAGAAAGAAATAGATGTGCACAACTAACTAGAATATACAAGAGAGAAATAGATGTGCACAACTAACCAGAAGTTACAAGAGAGAAATAGATGTGCACAACTAACCAGAAGATACAAGAGAGAAATAGATGTGCACAACTAACTAGAAGATACAAGAGAGAAATAGATGTGCACAACTAACTAGAAGATACAAGAGAGAAATAGATGTCCAGTGTATAATATGAAGATAAAGTCACTTGAACTGTTGTTAAATGTCTATTCATCTGACAAATTGATTCGTGTACTTAAGTAGCTTCTGAGCTTTTGATTTACTGATTTGTTTCATCAAATAAATATTGTTTGCTTAGCTCTAAAAGTTTACATGTCTTTTTTTTTCTCCCCCATCTTTTGGCCATGCAGCTCTGTACGCACAACAAACCAAAGGAAATAACTCACATTTTCAGAATCATTAGCAGGCGGGGGGGGGGGGGGGGGTCATAAAAACTTCAGACACGTGATATAAGCAAAAAATCATATACTTCCCGCGGATGGATGCCTGGTCGTGTGGTTTGCGGATTATCATTCGATGGTCCCGGGTTCGAACTCTGCCCGATGCCACCCCCCGTCGTCCTGCTGGAGGTTTGGGCTAGGATGAAACATCCGAAACGTTTTACAAACAAAACAAAATAGTTTGGGTATTACTGCATTTATGGTTTGGCATAAATATTATCACAACATAGACCTTACTAATAGTAATTATACATGAGCTAAATTCGCATTCAAACTATTCGTGAGAATACATTATTTTCATATAAAAAATACATAGGTCTGTGATTATTTTTTTCTTAATTTCCCGATTGCTGTGAGTTTTGCATTTCCGGTAAATAAGACATAAATAAATAACAACTCTACTTTTTTTTGCGTTTTTGTTTTTGTAAATATTAAATACTAGTCTAATAGCTCCAGATTTCTAGTTTTCTACATAGATTTAAACCTCTACACTTTGTGAGGTAATAAAGATTTGTCTAGAGAAATTTTGTACCATTCAATCTTTACACTTTTTTCACGTCTTTAATTAAATGATAATATTAATAATAATCATGTACATATCTGCATACTCATACACCTACGGCGCTACGGTCCTAAGGCTAAGCCTAAGGACTCTAATTAGTCTAATGAGTAGATTCTAGCCTAAGTCTAGTGACTAGTTAGACTAGTCTCTACCCCTACTAGTACTAGACTAGGGGCCCTAGATCTAGAATTTTTTAATTTACTAAGTCTAAGACTCTTAATTAAATTAATACTAGATCTACTACTAGTACTAGGTCTAGAGTCTAGATCATGAGTAGATGTAGTAACTTAGTCTAGATCTACTATCTAGTTAATTCTAGTCTAGATCTAGAATTCTTGATCTAGATTATTCTAGATATCTTAACTAATATCTAAATTAATCTTAATAGTCTAGAGTAAATTGAGATTTACTATCACTATCTTAGTATCTAGAGTAGTCTAGATCAAAATTTAAGACTTAACTCGACTTAAGATTCTAGGTCACTAGGTCTAGATTGTTATTGACTCTAGACAGTCTAGATCTACTACTACTACTTAAACTTACTCAACTTGATCTAGATCATAGATGTAGTCTAATTATTATTATTATAATTATATAATAATAGAATCTAGAGTAGATTTTTCTAATAGACTAATAAGTCACTAATAGTGTGATAGATTTAGATCTAAATTATGATCTATTATAATAAATACTATAATAATATTAATAAGGTTTGTCTTCGAGTCCGAAGATTAGTGAGGAATGCAGTATTTTCTGTGGCTGCGCAGTGACCTATATATTTTGCCACACCCAGGGCAAGCAATAACCATTGTCCGCATGTGGTTGATCTAGATTTTCTTTTCGCCATCTGCGTCTGTCCTTGTTAGTGGATTTTCTTTTGGTCTCAAATGTTTATCCCACGGTTTGTGAGTGACCTCCAGCTGTCTCGTTCTGAAGCCGCATGCAGCCAGGTGCTCTCTTCTATGTCAGTCAAGGCAAGTGGAGCACATCTGTTACATTGACCACCTTTTAGCTCACCAAAAAAGACTGCCCTTGTCATATGTTTATCTCTCATATGGGATACATGCCCTGCCTAGCGTAACTGTCGGACCATAAGAAGCCCCTCTATACTGTCCATACCTGCGTTCGCAAGGATATCACTGTTTGTAGTGCGGTCTTGCCACTGTATGTCCATGATGGAGTGCAAGCATCTTTGGTGAAAGCGCTCAAGTAGTCTTATATGCTTTCTGTATAGTATCCATGTCTCAGCTCCATATAGAAAGGCTGAGATAACCACTGCCTGGTAGACATTGATTTTGTAGGCGTCCAAAAGCACTACTGACCCTGGCCAGACGGTTATCAAGTTCCCTTGAAAGTGAAGCGTCATTTGATACTATACTACCCAGATATGTGAAGTGGTCTACCACGTTAAGGGGCTGTCCATTTATGGTGATCCTTGGGGCTGAGTAGGTTTTATTGTGTGACTTCTGGAACATGACTTAAATAAACTCCACACAACTACCCCTTTGCAGACACTGCGCCCACCCCTTGAAACCGTAAACCATATCCTCTTTGAATGCCCCTCCCAAATCCACCTTAGGCAGACCCTACTTCCACTACAGCCCAACATAACCAACACCCTGTATGGCAGTGCTGAACAACTGAACACTTTTTTTCCTTGGCACAGTCTGCAAAAGAGCTCACTGCTCAGCAGCAATAAAGCTGGCTAGAAGAAGAAGAAGAAGAAGGAACATGACTTCTGTTTTTCCGATTGGAGGCAATTATACTATACCATAATGGCATAATGCCATTCATCTTCATCTTGATCTATCTAGATTCTAGTTCTAATAGAAATCTAAGAAGTAGAATCTAACTAAATCATAGTGAATCTAGATCTATAGTATTTATTGTCTATTAAACTATTGTTACTCTTCTAGATCTAGATTCTATATCTAGAATCTAATATTAAATATCTCTCTACTGATGGACTCATCTACTTGATTTTAAAATTTCAAGATTTCTTTAATGACTATAAATCTTATATGATAATATAGGCCTAGATCTAGTCTTCATTACAGACTTTACTTAAAAAAAAAAAAGAACATTAGAATCTACTAGATCTACGTCCTATTTACGCATTTCATGTGTTAATCTAGTCATGTATGTTATTAATCAATGACTTAGAACTCTGCTAAGTTGTTGGCTTTCCTGGCTGATTCAGGCAACATATTCCATTCTCTAATAGCACTAGGGAAAATGTGTATTTTTTTAATCTTTTTTATATTGTTACGAATCTCACTATCCAGGCTCTCTGCAAACTGCACCATACACCACCAACTTAAAGAACTTGACAAGTCAGGGCTCCAAAATAACGTAAAGGTTTAATGTCCATAAATAACAGCCAATACTGTACAATTGGCAGCATGTAGAACAGTACAAATAGCTCTGCGATAACAAATATCTCTCCGATAACACCGTCCCGCCGTATCGAGTCTTGCACTGGCCTCTCCGTCTCGTTCCGGGCTTGCACTGGGTTCAACAGTTCGGGACTTACTTCACACACTTGGGCTCGTTGTGTCGGACTCGATCACAGACCAAGATCAAGACGCCGTTCGTCTCAACTGTACTTGACAGTACTCCGCACTGAACCGTCGTAATGCTCCGTACAGAACCACACCGTTGAACTGTGCTGTAGTCGACCGTGTTCTGAACTCCTGTCGTGAACCCGCTTTCTGAACCTTCTGTTATGAACCTTGCTGTATTGAGCCCCTTTTCTCAACCGTCTTGACTGTGTCGCCTCCGCTCTTATATAGGGTCCCTACTGGCCTTCTCGAACCGGACAGAACGCCGCTCGACGTTTCTAGGTGGTCAGATGACTACAACTCTCGTGATGCTCCTGAGCTCTGTTCACGACGTCGAACCTTCCCGGATCGCTGTCGATCCTTCCCGAACCGCCGTGTTGACACTTGTCTCGGCTGACCGTCGTAACTCGGCACGGTTGACCGCTCCTCTAGCGCTGGCCTAGGGCGATTTGCGTCGGCTGACTACACACACACCCTCTCTGTGCCACCACCAAGTTTATAACAATATTCTAAAGGTATTAAAAGTATATATTTTTTTGAAACTAGACGTTTATCATTTTATTTTTTTAGGTTACTTGTTTATTTATTAGTATTAGATCCTAAATTTGATTTTATTTTTTCAAAATTTTTTTTAAAGATTTTTTTAAATTCAGGGTTATCACTCTTTGCTTAGGTCCTAACCAGATATAGAAGCTATTGGACTAATATTACATAACTTACACAGTGTTAGAGCAGTGTTTCTTATCTCTCAGTGCCCTTTCTCTTCAACAACTGTAAACGGAAAGTGTTTTCTTGCATTCTTACCTGGTTAAACACATTCTCCTGTTACTTGATAAATATTCAAAAATGAATTTATAGGTCCTAACTGCATTGTAAATACAACCTACTTTTCCTAAAAAAGAAACAAAAAAACCTTCCACTTCTGGCAGCAAAGTGTGCCCCACATGTTGAGAAAAACTGATTTAGATTAAGGGAAGTTTAAGTGTCACCCCCCCACTTTCAGGGCGCCTTTGAGTCCACTTAGCTCTAATGGGTACCTGACATTAGTTTAGAAAAGTAAAGGCAGATGGTCGTTGTGCTGGCCACTTGACACCCTCTTTAATCAAGAGCCATAAAAACAGATGACCTCTACATCGTCTACCCTATAGATCTCTAGATCTGAAAGGGGAACTTTACTTTTTTTTTTTTAATTTAAATACAATGTTCATATTTATGTAATTAATTATATAGAAAATTTCATTCTGTTACAGAACTATATTTAGCCCTGCAAAACTCTTTTTTAAAAAGTTTGGTTAAACAAAAGAAAAACAAAGCTTGCCAATGCTCTTAATTTTATGTATTTTAAGCAGTTTAAACATAAATCCTTTATAGGAAAGTTTAAAAAACTGTTGCCAGCATCCCAACACATTATTCTGCTGTAGGACTTGACCATAAAAGACGCACAGTTCTATTGGGTTAATAACTATTAAAATGAGTGTTTTTGAAGCTTTTTTACATTCTAAAGGTTTTAAAAGTATATATTTGTTTAAACTAGCTACCCCTCTTTGCTTAGAGTATGTAAAGGATTTTTCAAACTGGAAAAAGGAACTAGTGGGTATATGTAGCAGAAAAAAAAACAAGAAAAAGAATCTATATCATTTATTAAATTAAATTTTAACAAATTTAAAATGCTATTTCATCTTATTTAGCCTTTTACTAGACCTGCAACTTGTGTTCAGAAACACTCAGGGGCGTAGCTAGGGATTTGGGGGCCCGGGGGATGGACATCTTTTGGGGCCCCATGCATTTTGATATTGGAAATCATGACATCAAAAAATGTACACAAAAATATATAAGCCCAAAATCAAATTGGTACTGTATATCAGTAAAATTAACAAAAAAAAAATCATTAAGACTCTTTTAATAAATAATACTGCTGTTTATTGGCTAAATAATGCACAAGTGACAAATCTCAATTGATATCGCTTCACGTCGTGCATTCTGTGCAGCAAAGACATCTATAACATCATCTACATCGATACTTTCTAGTATTTGTGATTTCACTGACATTAAAGCCATGCCAAGCCTTTCTTGCGTCACTGTGCTCCTGAGATTTTTGATGAACTTGAGCTTTGAGAATAATCTCTCACATGACGCAATGGAAGTGGCCCGAGTTAGCAGTATTCAGAGGAGGTTGCAAGGTTTGAGCACACATCATTACCATATGAAGCCTGCTTCCTCAATATGTCTATTTGTGATTGTGGCACTGGTTTGTTTAAGAAATGTGCTCGTGTATCAAAGACATCATTGAACAAGCAATTTGCCTTTATTTCATCATTCAAACAGGAAAAAGTAACACAGTTTGTCATCATCCAACAGGTTCAAGAAGAAACCTAAAGGTGTCCAATTTCTTTCCAGCCTTTGCAATCTGCCCTTCATCTCCATAAGAAGTCTGTCCAGCACTTCTGTCGCAACACGTTTGAATTGCAGTTCTATTGACAGTCCTAAATTAGAACTCAACTCCCCATCAAGTCTTTTCTTTCTTCTGGTTGTTTTGATTACAGGGAATCCATAGCATTCACTACCTTCTTTTGCTTTTTCGATGGATTGGATTTCTGTCAGTTTCTCATCATTTTGCAGAAAGCATGAAAGGGTACTAATTTCTTCAGCCGCTGTTTTGTAGTCCCACTCTGGTCAACTTGGCATGGGGGAAGTTCCCATTTAATAGAATAACATTCTTTTAATTTCACAAATAAAAAATATGCCATGATTGTGAAATTTCCTCTGACGAAGAGACATACATTAGGTTTTTTTATTCATTTTCCCATCCTTTCAATTCACTCTTTTATCACTCTATAAGAACAGTTGTTTTTTTTAATTTAGAAAAGTATGTGTCCATTGGATTGAGGAAAGATGAATAGAGGTGTAATAATTTGAGTGTGAAGTTTAATTCTGAAATTATAGAAGCCAAACCCGAATAATGGACAATTCTAGCATTATTAAGAATAACTATTGGATCTGTTATACCTGATTCTTTGCGTTTTAAAATTTTAAACTAACTTTAAAAAAAACTTCACTACAGACAAAAAAAATATTTTTAAAATGTCAACAAAGTCAACTTACTGATAAACCTAGATCTAGGTTCAGTGTTTGTTATAAATTTAATCCATAAATATCGAAAAAAAGACTCCCGTTGACACTATTTGTCAATCAAATATATTAATTTATGTATTTACAAACAAATTTCTGACACTCATTTGGGGGCCCTCCTCAAGTGGGGACCCGGAGGGATCTTCAAATTCTCCCCCCCCCCCCCCATCCCCTCACCCTAGCTGGGAACACTAAAATCAAGTAGAATTTATCAGAGATAGATCATTATAATTTTTATAACTATGAGAGAAACATTAAATTTAAAAACAAGCTTTAAGACAGAAGAATGAAAAGATAAGTATACATTCAAGTACAGAAAATTGTGCCATTTAAAATTTATATTTCAAGATTATAATTCTCAAACTCTTAACACTAGAGATAAGAATCAATTGAAGGTTGACAACTTTCGAATAACTTCACCCAAAAGTGACAGTAGCTGACTCTCAAAGAGAACATTTAATTTTGACTGTTCTTCACAATAGTATGTGGTTCAAAAAATCAATGATGACAGACAGCTAAGCAGCTATGAATTGATAATATAATTACAGCTAAAAAAAATGAATAAAATGCATTAAAAATGTTTTTCAAAAGACATTTTTACTTCAGTGCACTAAACAACCAAAATAAAGTTTATCTATGAGAAAGAACTCCACACTTACAACTATATAGCTCAATAATGTGAAAGTTATTTCCCTTCTTATATCAAACAAAGTAATTAATTGACTAATTAGTTATTTTATTAATTGATTCATATTTTGTTAGGTACAATAAATAATTGTTTAAAGTTTCAGCTTGTTCAGAGAATGGTTGTGGGAGAAATAATGTTTACAGTTAAGTAAGGGGACAAAACTCTACATATTTACCCATGTTAACAATGAAGGATTAATTTCCCTTGTTGGTATGAAACAAAATAATTACCAGTAATCAATTGACCAATGTATTCATGTATTGCAAAGTTTCAACTTGATCCGAGTATGGGTGTGGGAAAATAAGTTGTTTAATCTTTTACCAGACAGACAGAATGAGTTAATATACGCTTGTAAAAAGAAATTATTAACTTGATTGCTATTCAAAAATGTTAATTCTGAACTCATTGCTCAATGCATGAATTTATTGTATTTTCTTTCTTAGTGGACTCATAAAAGTATGTTTTTAATATTGTTTTTACTTTTTTGAATTCTCATAAGTCTTAGAGCAGTCTTAGACAAATCATTTATTTTTTTCTTGAGTTGCATAACATTTAGATCACCAAAATAGTGTGTAAAAATATTTTATTTAAAAATGTAAAAACTAATTTAATACTGGTGTTAGATCAAATAATCACCCTAAAGGAAGCGTGGCCTAGAGAGTCGGGTTACTCACTGATTTGGCTAGACTAAAATTGATTACATGCAACGAAAAGACAGAGGTACTAAAAAGAATATCATTATTTTCTTTCCATTAACATTATACAGTAAAATAATACGTTAAAAGAAGAAGAAAGACAATTGTGCTTCTAAATATTTCATTATGCTCTCTTATTCAGATTTTAGGTACAAATGATTATTAATAAAATGGTGATTACAATCTGTCAAGGCATTTTATCTTCATTACAAAGGAACACCACCTTTGATTTTACTTAGAATGAAAACAATACAAATTTAGTCCTCTTTAAATATATTTAATTTCTCGTATTATTTTTCCTTATATCAGTTTTATTTTTCTTACATGCAATAATTCTGAAAAAAAATGTTGTGTATAATTTTCTGTTGCAAACTGCTTTGAGTTGGAAGGTTAAAATAAGTTAGTAGGTAAGCTTCTAGTGTTTTTTTTTATCATAGTACATTTGAGATGATGGCCCATGAAAAAAAAGTCAATATTTACCGATTTCTGGTTTTAAGAAAAATAGCATAAAAAGGATATATTTATATTAAACTTTCAAAATAAAATGTTTTCAATGTGTTTTGATGCATTTATGTTAAGCAACCTAAACTGGGTATTTTTTAAACACTCATTTTTCTCAAAATCATCTACTAAGTGATAACTTTTGTAATACAGGCATTTATTTTTTAACAGATTCTTGGATATTAGATTTTTCTTCATTTAAAGGTTAAAAGCACATCTGTTTACCCAGAAATTAATATTTTTTTTTGTCGGCTATCATCACATGTGTCTGATCAGTTGTGACTGCGCCCATGTTTATGCATGTTTTAGTTACTCATGTCATGTATTTTAGGTGGTGCACTTATATAGACTATATGTATAAAAACACATTTCACCATATTTCTTATTACATAATATCAAGTAGATTTATATTAGATCTATATTAACTTCCAAACTTTCTACTAACAAAAAATTCTATAAATAGTTTTAAAACTAAAAAATGTTTTAGACAAAAACACATATTTCTTTTTATTGTTCATTGGTTTTTAAATCAGACAAAAGCATAAAAAAAAAAACACTATCTCAAAACTTATTGTAATACCTTATTATAAAAGGGGTTGAGCACATAGAATTCAAACTCATGGCTCAAACCTCCTCAAGCTGACATTGTTACCTCTCTGCTAGTGAATCTGTTATGAAAATAGAAGATTGTATAGTTATGTATTGTTTCTATAGTCTCATCATATTTTATGTTTGTGTTCACTAAGACTTAGACGACAACCTATAACAATAAAGGGGACTAAAAATTCAGCTTATACTACTACTTCAGTCAAGTACAGTTTCTTTCCCTTGTTTGAGATAACAAACAAAATAATTAATTACTAATTAGTTGATTTTTTTTTAAATTGATTCTTGTCAGGTAAAAGAAATAGTTGTGCAAATTTTCAGCTTGGTCTGATTGGGTGTTTCAGGAATAACGTTTTTTGCCAGACATAAAGAGTGAGTTGATATAAGCTTTGCAAAAAAAAGTGCTTGTTATACTGTTCTAATAGTCTTTCATTAAATTTTAGGGTGTTCAGTAAATGCTTGTTAACAATTTGTTACAACTGCTACCAAATAATTCAGTTATAATATACAATTTTGTCAAATGCTACTGAATGGTTTGATTTCTATAGAAGATGTTTTAGAGAGATTCTATTGTTTTATTTGTTTGAGGAGTCAGTGAGGGATGGAATGAATATCCAGTGACATTATATCTCAGGAAAAGGCCATAAAGAATCCAGATAAAATGGGTGGGGTTTTTTTAGCCCATAGAACATCAGTATAGTCATACTTTGTACTTGAAGTTGATTTGATATACAGCTCACATTTTGGCCACACCAATTGTTAAATATAGCTACAATCTGCCATACTTTCTATCAAAATACCAACTATATATTAATTAGAATTCCATTTTCCCCTTAACATATTTTAATATGATTTGAACACAAGGAATCTAAATGTTTCTGCTCATCTTATTATAATAATTTTAATGTACTTGTTTTTATCAGTGTGTTTCCTGATACCTGTCTTGAAATTAATTCATTTGTGTTACTATTGTTAGTGCTTAACATGTTGCTGTTTAAAATAATAAAAAATCATTTCTGAAATGTCTTCTTTTCCCTCATTTTAACTCAGCACTCCCTTTAAAGGATAACAACAAGCACAAGGTTCAATTCCTAATTAGCATAGAAATGAGCATCGTGTGTGTGTATGCCTGCTAGGCAAAGTACTGATAGATGTTGTATGCATTTGAAACCAAACTTGTTCATGTCAGCTTGTGATTGTAGAGATTGAGAAAGTTGACATATTGTAAGATATAGTTTGTAGGGAGATAACAACACATTTCTTACTTGCTTGATTGGATGCATTCTTTGATGTTTACACACAAATAGTAAATCAGTGTCATTATCCATAGTAGTTGTATTCTATTGGTCAATATATACATTTTTTATTTTATTTTTTTGCCTGTTTTGATTGTAATCAAAATGTAGAAATTTATAGCAATAACAACTTCAAGATGAATGATATAACTCCTGACATTATTGAAAGATATCTAAAATATCTTTTGTTAATTATTTTTTAATTATTTTTTTTGCTTGTTTTTTTTTGTTTTTTGTTTTTTTTTTGATGATTGAATATTGAAATTTAAAAAAATAACATTCTTTACCCTGATCTACCATACATTTGTATCTCTGCAGTAATTAAGATTTGGTATCTAAATATCTTTATTATATCTGGTTGTTGAAGTTGTGTTTACACTCGAGTTCTAATTTTTTTTTTGTTTTTGGTTTCATAATCATCAAAATGTTTACTGTGACTTTTCTATTGATACATATTTTTTTGTTTTTTGCTTTTCAGAAAATCTCTTTGTTTTGTATGCAGTCAGGAATATATATTTGACCAAGCAATCATTACTTTATCACTAAAATACTAACTGGCAACATCCAAAGTCTAGAACAATGTCAAAAACTATCTGAAGTAGATTATTTTTACTCTAGCATCTCCACAATTCTGGCTCCACAAAGTCTTTTAATACCTGCATTCTCTTGAATCTCATTAATTTATTTCTTTTGTTTCACCACAACTTCCATGTTTTTTTTGGTTCTCTTGACCACCTTTCTCCAAGTAATTAATTACTCAACCTCGCCTGTACACATTTATTTTCTAATCTCTCGAATGTGTCCTGGCCATCTCGCCACCCTTCAAATATGATGGAACACACAGAGACGGACGCTTTATTGGTGGAATTTATGGATCCACGTCAGCCTACTTATAGGTAGGTGTGACTGTCCTTTAAATGTAGAATTATTTTGAGTAACAATAATGTGCTGAGCTGTTCAAAAAGTGTTAGCAATAATCAAGGCTATGGAATTTATTAAGTTCAACACAAAATATTAAGCTGTGAGTCCATCATTCAAAATGTTCTACAATATTCATTTTTATCCATGTCAATCCAAGACTACTATTAAATAGTTATTCAAGTTAGCCTAAGTTTAAAATGTAAATAAAGTTGGCTATATTTCATTTTAAACAAAGCAGTTTAAGAATTATTTAGAAATAGTTTCGTTTCTTCTCTATTTTAGTTATATTTTTTTAATAGTTTTTTTAACCTCTTCATTATAAGTGTACACACATTTTTTCCCTTCTCTCTTGAAAATCTTTATACACATCTATAATCTGTTTGATACTATAACCTTCCTATTTGATATCATGTTTTTTTCCCTTTTTTTTTTCTCCTGAAGCTTCAATATGAGACTGTGGCCTTCATTTTGTTTTTAAATTTGAACACTGAAAAAGATATGTTTTTGTTACAAGAATTTGTAATTTATTCATCTAAATCTCATAACCATCTTATGACTACAACATCCTTAACATCATTTCCTTTCTAAACAATAAGTAGGTCAACTGGCTCCATCCGCAACAACGACAGAAGTGCTGTAGCCAACAGCACAGATGATGACAGCCTGCTAGATATGACGGTGGATACAAAGGATTTTCACCATCGGCACTATGACCTTGATGGTCATGGGCGTCATTTTGGGTTGGAAGGTCATCGCTATGATAATGGCAGTGAGGACAGTGGTAGTCTTCAGGGTAAGTTGTAGACTCTTCCTTTGTTTTTCAAATCTTTCTTTAAACATTTTCTTTAAGAAAAACCTCTCCAAAACTAAATAAAAGACTAAACATAAACATGCATTTCATACTGAAGTGTTTGTTCACAATGTTAGTTGTGACACACCTATGCAAAACAATTTCTCCCCCTCCCTCCCATTAAATGGATTGTACTTCGATACAAATTTCACCAAGTCCTAGATTTTTGTCAATCAAATTTTGGTTTCACCCTATTTGTGATTCCCCTGGACTGCTATTTTTTAAAATTATGTCTGTCTGTGGTAAAGTGTTTGAAAATCAGTCTGAGGCGGCTTGATCTTTTTTGCACGCATATGGATGAATTGTGATCTCGTGTTCAAAAGGTCAACACATATTAGGGGGCTTAATGCCCCTTACCACCTGATACCCTGTGAGATCTGCATCATCGGCACAAAATATTTTTTCTATTGTTGTTTTCTAACACAAAAACTTATGGATGGTAACGGGGAAATTTAATTATGTAAAAAAAAAGATATACAAAAAAAGTTATAATTTCACAAATCTTATTAAAAAAAATAATTTTGTACTATGTATTCATTTAAGGGTCTACTCTGTAATGTTGACTCTTCACCAAGTTCTTGTTTGAACTATTCAGTCTTATACATTTTCTTAAAAATAAAATTATGACTTTAATGTTTTATTGAAAGCTAAGATATTCAGAAAAAAAAAAGCAAACCTTAGAATGTAGAATAGAATATAAAAACACTGGCATAGCTAGGGTGGGTGGAGGGGAGAAGAATTTGAAAATCCCCCAGTCCCCCACTTGAGGGATGCCCCCAAATGAGTATTCAAAATGTTTTTTACATTAAATATTACACAAAATGCAGGGGCCCCCAAAGAGGTCAAGCCCCCCGGGCCCCCAAATGATGTCGAATTCCTAGTAAAGTACAGTGTTGAAAAAATTTTCTTTGATATTTTTTTAAGTCTTGAAAAAAACAACAACTATGTTTTTAAAAGCCTGACTGTATCTTATCTTATATAATACAGACAAGTTACTTCAAAAATGAAGATGTATGTTTCTATTACGTTACTTGTATGGACAAGTATGGGGTATAAATATTTGTAATGGTTTTGTCTACTTTGTTTAGGCTGGAGTTCAATATCTCAATACAAAATTATTTGGGCTTTAATCTGGACAACCTTATTTCTAGTGTCTGTAAAGAATTTACTATTGACATTTTTGTTTAATTCCTTAAAATAAACTATTAGTTAAAACTG
Source organism: Biomphalaria glabrata (assembly GCF_947242115.1). Taxonomy (NCBI): domain Eukaryota; kingdom Metazoa; phylum Mollusca; class Gastropoda; family Planorbidae; genus Biomphalaria; species Biomphalaria glabrata. Next base: position 16,286,735 of record NC_074718.1, on the reverse strand, counting down.
ATGTAAAAAAAAATTGAAGAAAAAGATCCACTTTGTTCTAATTATGGTCACACATCTTGATAAGAATGATTTTTGTTCAGATACACCTTGGCACTTAGTTCTTTTTGACAACATTCAGTTTGTCACACACTCCAAAAAAAGTTTGTTTCGTGTTCATTAGTCTGCCTGTCTCAATTAGCTAGTTGGTCTCCTGTCAACAAATACATTACTGATCTTTCTCCTTCATCATGCTCTACATGAGTCATCTCGTTCTCTGCTGTTATTAAATTGATATACTTTTAGTTAATGGACCCATTATTGTTTATAATCAGATCAGACATATTCCTTATAAGATTGCTTGTTAATAGAGAGCTTACATGGTTGTTGGTAAACAGTGCGGAATGAATTACAATCGTCAGTGTAAACGCGTATTTTATTAAATTTCTAGGGAAGTAACTTATATTTATATTACTACGGTTACATCCCTTTGAAATTGAACTTAAACTCCTCTGACGTAAATGATGCGGTAATTGATATGTGGGAACCTGTGTGGGATAATTTGAATGCTTTGAAAGTTAGGGGCATAAGGGAATGTTCACATAGCCTAGTACAAAGTGTAAATGTAACATTAGTCCTGTATTCCTCCATCGACCATTCGAACTTAACAATTGATATCTCTCTCCCCCCCACCCCCCGATGTTTTGAGCGCATGTGTTGTCCACATGTTTCCGTTTTGGTCCCATTCACAATAAAATTAGCTCAGCTTATTACAGTGGGTTAAAGATAACTATCGCCTGCCCTATTAATTGGTGCATGATCGCAGGGGCGGCTGGAGTCTTATGGCAGCCAAATAGAAAGTAGCAGTTTCACCCAGTTACAATCCACTATTTCTAGATGAATTACAAGCATAGGATTCTTATTAAAGCCTATGTCTGACTTTACAGAGCAAAATTTAACGCCATATAGTCACTGTGAGCTGGCATAGTAGACTGGGACAACACCTAGTCGCCTTGGACACCTCCTAGTTACATTGGACACTCTGTAGTTACCTTACACTCTATTTAGTTACCTTAGACACTATGTAGTTACCTTAGACACTCTGTAGTTACCCTAGACACTATGTAGTTACCTTAGACACTCATGAACTGATGTTGGCCGATATTTTTTTTCTTTCATGTCTTTATTGATACATTTGATGTGTAGACCTTATACACGTTCTTTCGAGCAGGCGTTTAAAGAATGTATCATGAATCGATTGGTTTACTCTGGCCACCGGGAACAGAGTTGGGGGAGGGGATGGACGTCATACGGGTGCGTTCAATGTTCAGTGAAAAACTTTACAGTTTATTCTTGAATCATGGTTGTTTGAAAGCGAGCTCATTCTTCTTCCTTGTAACATTGGAAAGTGTTGGAACACGATATATACTCATCAAACACAACTCAGCTCGAGTCGGAATTCGAACTTGAGCCCCCCTTGATGGCCGCGCGGTTTAGGCCACTCAGCCACTTAAAAAAATGCTTTTTGTTTGTATATAATTTACACTAAAAAATGTGTAATAAGCAGTGCATAGTGGGGTGGGTTTTTTTTTATAACTTTTGCTAACTTATTCATAATAAGCCAAAGGCTCTTTAGATACTTGACCAAAAGGTAAGAAGCCACAAGTGAGAGATGACCCATGCACTAACCCCTTTGTCCATAAATCAACCATCAATTACATGATTTTTTTTAATTTTTTAGTCCAGGCTCACACAGAACCATAGTTTCATGAACTGTCAATTCATTGAATACTTACTAATATTAACAATGTATTAATACTAATAACGCCAGCCCATCAAACAAATACGCTATGTCACGTCTCCAACACTTTGCCCTCACACGTCTATTTGTATGGAGGGAGGGAGTATTGTGGTTCTTTGTACTTCATAACTTCTGATAATCGTTCTGAGAATATTGAAAACGTGTTGTTGTTTGTTTTTTTTACCTGCATTGCTTACCATTTGGGGGCCACCTCTGAGTTTGTGTTAAGACATTAACTCTGTGTAATTTTGTTATTATTATTATTATCATTTTTTGAAATATATTTTGTAATTTAAATGGGATTGGAATCATATTATTTTTCGAAAACAAAACAATCAACATTTAAATTATACCGACACTATTTTAGATTTCAAATCTGACATGTCTAGAAAAAAAAATGGGGGGGGGGGCAGTACTTGGTTCACCAACAAATATGTTTCGTTCAATTAACGTGCCGGTACTGAATCAATACGGTGAAAATATAAACAAACGCCAACCGCTACACCCACTGTCCGAGTCAACGCGGAAAGGGAGGGAAGCACTAGTTCAGCGTTCACTTTGTGCTGCCTCATAGTAGTCCTTTTTTGTCTCCCATTTATCTATTTAAAATGATATCCATGTGTTCATCTCCATTTGTTCAACATTGACCCTTTGTTTCATTGGAGCTGCCGCTGTTCCACCTGTTGTCAACTTACACAGTTATTGGAGTTGACCTGACTTGTCACCGTGGCTTAAGTTCTTATCAGTAGTAAGAAGATTTAGGATAAACAAATATCCAATCACTTCACAGCCAAACCTCCCCCTCCTCCTTCAGTGACTTGAAGACTAACGTACCCAGTGAGTACAGGCTGGAATGGAACGGGAGTGCAGCTGTTAGTTGGGAAACACTTGAAGCACCAATGTTACTCATCTAGATGTGCATCCATCAACTATTAGGCTGGAAATTACACTAGTAACGTCCAACCAGTGATCAGTCAGGCGACATAGCCAAGGAACGTAGTTGTCACTATGTCATCATGTTCATTCCAACAAAGCTCTACGTTCTAGGTTTGTTCTTATAGTGTGGGATCACAACTCAACCGCTCTGACTTTTGTAGTCTGTTTCGTTGTTTGTTTTTAATATGAGTGGACTTTAAAAATGTGCCCAGTGATACCACGGCTGTGTGGATTAACTTAGTTCTTACTAGATGGGAATAACATGGCCCTTGTTTAATCTTGGATGGTTCATTTTTGTGTTTACATTTTTTTCAGACCAAAGTTTGAAGTTAACTGTGACCCCGGAGGGGAGGTAATCACCATCTCCAACCAAATGCGTACTTTGTGCCCCTGACTTCTTACATTTTAAAAGGGTGTGTTTAAAAAAAAAAAACATACCCACCTCGCTCCGCCTTTATTTTAAAAAAAAGCCTCCCACACCAGTGTGTTTGTGTGTGTGTTGTAGCCCGGTGTGTTGTTTTCTGCTGCCATGTTTTACATCCTTGTGACACATACGTGTGTGCATGTGTGTGGTTTGATTAATTTCAAACATTGCTTACCAGACGTGTGCCAATGTTAAGTGCTGACAATCGCCAAAAGCTCTGTTTGTGTGTGTCGCTTCCATCTGTGTGTGATAAATTGCAAGAAGAAAATAGAAAACCGTATATTCCAACTCAGTGATTCAATACTAAATGTGTGTCTCTTGGTTTTTCGGATTCACTGCGCAAAATGGATACATGAAAGTTGTGTGTGTGTTTGAACCTTCGCCTTGTTATTCTTCACTGATATTATCCAGTAGTGTGTGCTCTACCTTTAACTAGATAGCGGGTGTGTTACCGCTAGTTTTCAAAAGAACAGGTAGAGTGCTGGCTTTACGTCCGTGCTATCAAGTAAGAGGCCTCCATCTGTGGATCAGTTAGTTTATTTGTTTCAATTCAGTTCAACAGGACATTCGACTTTCTCACTGCTTGTATTAATGCAAGATAAATTAGTGTGACCAATCAAGGCTCATCCATTTATGTCGTCTGCTCGATAAGTGACAAAAATAATAGGGAAGGGGGGGGGGGTGACCATACGTTTATGCAATTCATCTCGCACACGTGTAAATAAGAAAACAATTACCAAACTAAAAGTTACTCAATGACTTTAGCATACAAACTACCTATGTAATATTTAGAAAAAAAAATCAAACTGAAAGTTACTCAATGACTTTAGCTACAAACTAACTATTTTTAAAAATAACAAACTAAAAGTTTTTTAATGGCTTTAGCATACAAACTACCTTTTTAAAAAATATCAAACTAAATGTTAGTCAATGGCTTTAGCATACAAACTACCTTTTTAAAAAATATCAAACTAAATGTTAGTCAACGGCTTTAGCATACAAACTACCTTTTTAAAATAATATTTACTTGTCAGTTTCTCAACGGCTTTAGCATACAAACTACCTATTTAAAATAATAATAACTTTGCAGTTTCTCAACGGTTTTAGCATACAAACTACCAATTTAAACAAATATCAAACTAAAAGTTTAAAAAAGCACTTGACACATAGGCCTGCACGTTGTGTTTGACTATAGAGGCCACTATTCCTACCATTATCTTTATTTTCTTCATGGCTGAGTGGGTGGACCGGTATTTCGCAAACGTCTCTAATGAACGCACTCGAGACAAATGTTTCTTAGTAATCAGTCAACAGTGGGATAGAGACACGGACGTACATGAACATTTTGTATGAGCTTTTAGTGCACCGTTTAATGTAGAACTCATGAGCTGGGCTGTTCATAGAACTTTTAGTACACCGTTTAATGTAGAACTCATGAGCTAGGCTGTTCATAGAACTTTTAGTACACCGTTTAATGTAGAACTCATGAGCTGGGCTGTTCATAGAATATTTTGTACACCGTTTAATGTAGAACTCATGAGCTGGGCTGTTCATAGAATATTTTGTACACCGTTTAATGTAGAACTCATGAGCTGGGCTGTTCATAGAAGAACTGGATTGTGCAGAGCTCACTTGAAAGACTTTAAAATAAAATGTAATGTAATATACTTACTATATGAAATAGAATAGAATATATACTATTGAAACAGTACAAGAAATAAATACAGGGTCAGAAAGTAGGACATGATTTATAAAGGGTTTGTTAGATACAATCCCGCGGGATACACATTTGAGACCAAAAGAAAATCAGCTGCCGAGGACAGACGCAGACGGCGAAAAGAAAATCTTAATCGACCACCTGCGGACAATGGTTATTCTTAGACCTGCATATGGCAAAATATGTAGGTCACATTTGGGGCTGCGCAGCCAAGGGAAATACTGAATTCCTCACTGATCATCGGACTCGAAGACAAGCCTTGTTATTATTAGATACAATAATTTAAAGAAAAAAAAGTATTGCGTAAAAACAGCGGCCTGTTAAAATCTAAAAATGAATCAAATAAATAGGCCTTATATAGGCGAATTCGGGAAAAAAATGTTTGTTTTACTTTAGCGTACCGCTAACAAAAAACTATTTCTTTTTCTAATGCATGGTCATTCATGAAAATGTAGACCTATTTTTTTGATTGTATTAACAATTTACTATTACAAAAATCAAAATGCTATATTTAATATCGTATAAGTTAATAATAAAAAGTATAGATCTATTGATAGAGCTAGTAGTTTGTATTTGTGTGTGCGTGGATTTTAAATTCAGAATTATCATGAAAGTTAAGCTTATCATTTAGCGCGTAGATATCTTATAAAAAAAAAGTTTAGTTTTGTAAAAGAACCATTAATCTTTTAAACTTATATTCTACTAAATATAACAAACTAAATTCTAATAAGCCTTATCATTAAGAAAATTTGACTGTCTATATGTACATGATCTTATTAGACACAGGTTGACTATGTCTAAGTGTACATGATCTTATTAGACACAGGTTGACTGCTAATACAAGCATAAGATTACAGATGAAAGACTTCTCGGTCTTTGTTACTTTTAGTTACGGTCCACTTTATCTCTTAATAACTGTCAAGAATTCGTGCAGTAACATTCACATATCGTTAGATTTAATAATACTATTAATGCTAAATTGAATAGGGTCTACATCAAAAACAGAAGGGGAAAAAAAAACTCTTACCAGGGAAGAAGAAACCTATATCTATGCGAGTCAGTAACGATTGTGTTAAACAAGGAAAGAGTCACATTGCTAGTTGGCTTCAAATATTGGAAGAGGCCATTTGTTGTTACCCCTAAGTAATTGCATCCTGCATATCATTACTGTGAATGCCAAAAGTAATCTGTGATCCAAAAACTCAGTAATGAATACGATTAGAAGCGCTATTCTCGATAACAATATTTTGAGAAGCAGGGGTAGCTACTCTAAATTGCCCGTAACAGACGAAGAGAATGCTGACAATGATGGCGACGACAAGGAAGAATTTCGAAATGAAAGTGATCAAACCGATGACGAGCGTGACTACATGCTGTATGGGAGACGATCAGGTAACTTTCTAAACTACTTCAAATAAATATTGTGTTGCTTCCCTTTATGGCTTATTGTCTAGACTAGTTTCTAAATCTAGGTCTGTTGAGTATTTTGTTGTAAAGAGACTCAGATAGCAACTCTACTAAGACGAGGCAGTCATTCCAATATTCGACAATTGTTTTTTTTTTACTTATCTCTTTGTCCTTTATCAGTTGTATTGTGTATCTTAATTATTCCTTTGGAGACGTATGTGTATCTCTGAGACTAAATCTATGGCCCTGTTCATTGGCACTTGGCAATTTGTTGCGCACTGAGACCGATCCTGACACACTTTTTTAACAATGCTTAGATCTGTCTTGTACCAATGGGCTGCTTGAACTGTCGTCTTTCTATTTTATCACTGCATAAAAGGACAAGATTGGCGACTGATTAGACAGAACTGAAAAACACTAGGATAATGTCATCGTCTGTCCGCACTCTTTCCTTTCCCTCTCTTAGCTTGGATAGTCTATGCTTCTCATTTTTCATTGTATTTCGTTTTATATCTCATCACATGTTCTCTCTCTCTCTCTCTCTCTCTTACACACACACTCCAATGTCTTGCCTCTCAATTGTCGTGATATATCTCTTTTACTAATATTATTTCCGGTGGAACAAAATAGAGCTAAAAATGCGAGTGACTCTAGAGAGGCCCAACCTATTTTGAATATTAGTGACACATCGGGAAGCTGTGCTGGAGCTTTAGATGTTTACTACTTGTTCAGATTTGAACCAACATAGACATCTGGATTGGGTTGACTTACTGCAATTTCAAGTTACTTTTCTATTTTTTTAAATAAATGCAGACTTGTGACAACCATTACACATATATAACACGACTTTAAGTATATAAATAACTTTTGAACCGTCTGATATATCCCATTTAGAAACAGACCAAGAAACGTAACATTATGAATTTTTGAATTTATTTAGATTTTTAAACTTAACTTTTTTTCGTCCAACATTTTCCTTATCCCCGCATCCCATATTTTTCTTATCCCACGGATCCCATATTTTTCTTATCCCCGCATCCCATATTTTTCTTATCCCACGGATCCCATACTTTTCTTATCCCACGCATCCCATATTTTTCTTATCCCCGCATCCCATATTTTTCTTATCCCACGGATCCCATACTTTTCTTATCCCACGTATCCAATATTTTCCTTATCCCACAGATACCATATTTTCCTTATCCCACGGATATCATATTTTTCCTTATCCCACGGATCCCATATTTTTCTTATCCCACGTGTTTCACATCTTCCTTATCCCACGGATCCCATATTTTTCTTATCCCACGGATCCCATATTTTCCTTATCCCACGTGTTTCACATCTTCCTTATCCCACGGATCCCATATTTTCCTTATCCCACGTGTTTCACATCTTCCTTATCCCACGGATCCCATATTTTCCTTATCCCACGTGTTTCACATCTTCCTTATCCCACGGATCCCATATTTTTCTTATCCCACGTGTTTCACATCTTCCTTATCCCACGGATCCCATATTTTTCTTATCCCACGGATCAAATATTTTCCTTATCCCACGGATCCCATATTTTTCTTATCCCACGGATCAAATATTTTTCTTATCCCACGCATCCCATATTTTCCTTATCCCACGGATCCCATATTTTTCTTATCCCACGGATCAAATATTTTTCTTATCCCACGCATCCCATATTTTCCTTATCCCACGGATCCCATATTTTCCTTATCCCACGTGTTTCACATCTTCCTTATCCCACGGATCCCATATTTTTCTTATCCCACGTGTTTCACATCTTCCTTATCCCACGGATCCCATATTTTTCTTATCCCACGGATCAAATATTTTCCTTATCCCACGGATCCCATATTTTTCTTATCCCACGGATCAAATATTTTCCTTATCCCACGCATCCCATATTTTCCTTATCCCACGGATCCCATATTTTCCTTATCCCACGGATCAAATATTTTTCTTATCTCACGCATCCCATATTTTCCTTATCCCACGGATCCCATATTTTCCTTATCCCACGGATCAAATATTTTTCTTATCTCACGCATCCCATATTTTCCTTATCCCACGGATCCCATATTTTCCTTATCCCACGGATCAAATATTTTTCTTATCCCACGCATCCCATATTTTTCTTATCCCACGCATCCCATATTTTTCTGATCCCACGCATCCCATATTTTTCTGATCCAAGGTGTTTCATGTTTTCTTACATTTCTTATCAATGTATCCCATAATCTTTGTGCCGCATATCTTACGTATGCACATCTTCTTTGCATTGTATGCCCAACATCCAGTGGCTATAGATCTTCCCCAACATGTGTGTCCCGTATCTTTCCTATCTCGTATGTCCAGCGTCTGACGTAGCGTAATAATGGCCTACATTTCTGCGACATTTTGCATTCTTAAATATGCATGCCTAATGTTTCTATCATTAAAAGATCATTTAACCAGTTAGTGTCATATTTCCAAAAAAAAAACAGGGATTCCTTTCTTTTTATTTGAGAGCGGCCAGTTCTTCTTGAGGCAAACAACTGTTTTCTTCTTCTTGGAAACAGTTGTGCCCAAAATCCGGCCCGCTGGCCAAATCCGGCCCGCTCAAACGTCGACAGAAAGTGTAGACCCCCCTCCTTTTTTTTTCAAATATAGGTTGAAAAATGTATGTTTACCTTCATTAGAGCCTGTCTTTTTCTCTGATAGATTGTTACCATGACCTTTAACACTGGTACGTTTATGAAATGGGACTATGAATTTAGATTATATTAGAATCTACCGGGAACAGTGAACGAACCTTTACTTTTATGTGGAACATGATAATAAACCAACATATTTGTTTTATAAAGAAAATGTAGCTGTTTAATAAAAAAAGCACCATATAAACGGCATTTCTAATTGGGTTTGACATCACTGTTTTAGGGAAAGTCAACTGGTTTATTAATTACTTTACAATTAACAATACATCAACACACATTGACCAGTCCTGAAATGTCTCTTTTTGGTGAATAAAGTCCGTGTCCAGTCGGACGAGTACTCACTCGAGGTCATTTTTACAAAGCTTATATCAACTCACTCTGCCTGTCTATCTATATGGTGAAAAGTTTGTACACGTTATTTCTCCCACACCTATCTCTGAGAAAGCTGAAATTTTGCACAATTATTTCTTTTACCTGACAACACAAGAATCCATTTTAAAAAATGCAAGTTAATTAACTATTGGTAATTAATTTATTTTTTTTTTGGTATCTCAAACAGTGGAAAGAATTTGTACTTGACTGAAGTGCTGAGCCATGAGTGCGTATTCAGGTCGTTCCCCCCCCCCCTTTTTTTTTTTAATGAATGATTTTTTTTTTTCTAGATGTATTACAAATTAAATTTCATGACTGATGCAAACTAATTGATACAGCTATGCTTAATAGAAGCTTTGTTGTGTTGTTTTAAAATAATATGTAAATGTTCTTATTTTACGTTTTTCTTGTGAAACCAGTTGAGTCTATCGGACTAAATTTGTCCCTGTACCTGACACTTTACGGACTCACTGAGAGCAGCCAGACACCCACACTTGTGACATAATGGCAGTTCTGTCATATTTCTTACCCAGGCGTGCACACCTTGAGTGTTAGGTTGGGCTTACTGTGAATAACGTGTTGTTGTTTTTGTTGCTAAGTTAACTCCCGATAGTGTGAGTCAATGAAATAGTGATCTACTCATCTATAGTCTGTTGGTCTCAGGATGTCAACTCTTGTTTCTCTTCTCATCATACTGGTAAAGCTAGTGGTGTCCTTCCTTTACACCTTTACCGTCGATTGAGTCTTTGAGTTTCTCATTAGGGCAATTTGTTTTATTCTCGTTGTGTGTGGGACTCTCTTATTGGACTTGCTTACCTTTGTATGGAGCCAATGATCGTGGGACTTTTGATATGTCTTGAGGGCTCACAACTAAGCTGTTCTGCTCATGCATGTTTGAAGTCATCCGCATGAATGTACTAGAGACAAGTCTGGAAAGTGAGAAGGGCATCCGTACTGTTCATTGTGTTTTCCTTCGGAGTCTCCAGAAGTGACCTGCTGACCTCTTCCATTTTTTTTTCACCCCTAGAACCGGATATTGTAAGACACCCATTCATTATTTGTCGTATTCATATCGTTTCTTTGGCTTAGCTTTTTCGGGTTCTATTTCTTCTGCACAGTTTTGGCCTACTTTCATGGACTTTCAGCGACTTATGTGCTCCTCACCTCAATGAGGCTTCTAAAAAATAAGAAGGCATAACAACACTGAGACAGTTGAAACTTATATTAGTTTAAACATAATAGCATCAAGTACAGTGATTCAATGTCATCTGTGCATTTATTGAAAGTACCTAGTACTGAATCGACTCAGTTCCTTCTTTTAGGTTTTAGTTGTAGCCAAGATTTATTTATTTCAAGTATTTATTGTTATTATATTTCTTGTTATTATTTAGTTTTGGAAACTTCCTCTTTTAGATCAGGTCAACCCCGCTTTTACCCTAACCTCGCCTGCTTGCTTCAGAGAATAGATGACATCATTTGTGACATTTGTTTTCTTATTATGTCACATGTCAACTGGTCATTAAGAAGTCAGAACACAAGCAGCTCTTCATACAAATTGTACAATGGTCTCTCCACCCTATTTAGTGGTACTCACCTTCACTGGAAGAGATGGTGGGTGTGGAGACAGGTGTGTCAAAGCAAAAAAAAAATGTTTTCTAATCGATCGACCATTGTGCATACACAGTGTACAATTACAAGAGATAGTTGGATTCACATCCCGGACTTGGAATATTTCAAATGTGTTCTGTTGAGTTTCGTCATCACGAAGGCTGTGTAGTGTAAGTGGTGGATCCAGGGTTGGTTTAGATCTGACTTCATAGGCGATTAGAGTTCGTTGATAGAATAAATTAGAACCCGTGTTTTTGTGTATCTATAGATATATTTATGGCGTTCAAAGCTTGTTGGAATGAAGTCTTCATTAGAGTGAAAGTCTTAGTTGTTGGTGTGCTCCTCCCACCCCTAAGGCCAAAGTGTGGGTGAGTTAGATTAGATAGAATGTCAAATAATAATCGAAAGAAAGTGGCCTACTGTCTTGTGTATATACTTATTGAGTCGTTTGGTAAAAGTCATTATGTGCTTTGGTTGGTAAAATCTTTGCGGTCTATAGCATATATATATATATATATACACAAACAAATATATATTTCGCCTTAAAATTGGCAGACATTGTTAGCTTCCTTGGTTTGACTTTTTTTCTTTTTGGCAGACACAAATGCTTGGAATATGGGCTAATACTTAGGTTAAAGGTAGATTTATACTTAGGTCTGGTTCTCACTTTGAGTTCAGTCTTCAATATTTTTTTTTGACTCATGATAGTTTTAAGCTCAGTGTTATAGTATGAATGTAGTTGTCGATTTATGACGATCTAATCATTTACACCATTCAGCGGCTTCGCTTTCTTTGAACCTGCTGTTAAATTCCAAGTTTGTTTTTTTAATTTCCGACATATTTCAGTTTTGTTTTGTTTTTTTCTGTTTCTTTGTTTTTTGCAGTAAACTCCACGTGCGATGTTAAAAAGTTGTACTATATGTCCATTTGGATCATGTTGTAGATCATCCACACTTTGTCTTTATTCACTTTATCGTCTATGTATATTGTACCTAACACACGATGCTAGTTAATGACCTAGTAAACCCGAACACCTGTGCTCCCCATCCACTAGTAACAATTACAAGCTTTCTATTGAAACTGTAGTTTGAAACATACACAGGATTGAGACGTAGCTGTGGAGAACATAGCTCTACGTTTTTGTGTGTTTGTTCCTTTTTTTAGATTCAATTACATGCGAGTTACATTTTGCTTTTATAGATTTATCTTTTCTGTCTAGTCTGTTGACACAACGTAGCTATTTCAATGTCCAGTCTGTTCCCACAACTTAGCTACTTCAATGTCCAGTCTGTTCCCACAACAAAGCTACTTCAATGTCCAGTCTGTTCCCTCAACAAAGCTACTTCAATGTCCACTATGTTCCCACAACAAAACTACTTCAATGTTCAGTCTGTTCCCACAGCAAAGCTACTTCAATGTTCAGTCTGTTCCCTCAACAAAGCTACTTCAATGTCCACTCTGTTCCCTCAACAAAGCTACTTCAATGTCCACTCTGTTCCCACAATAGAGCTACTTCAATGTCCACTCTGTTCCCTCAACAAAACTACTTCAATGTCCACTCTGTTCCCTCAACAAAGCTACTTCAATGTTCAGTCTGTTCCCTCAACAAAGCTACTTCAATGTCCACTCTGTTCCCTCAACAAAGCTACTTCAATGTCCACTCTGTTCCCACAACAAAACTACTTCAATGTTCAGTCTGTTCCCACAACAAAGCTACTTCAATGTTCAGTCTGTTCCCACAACAAAACTACTTCAATGTTCAGTCTGTTCCCACAACAAAGCTACTTCAATGTTCAGTCTGTTCCCACATTAAAACTACTTCAATGTTCAGTCTGTTCCCACAACAAAGCTACTTCAATGTTCAGTCTGTTCCCACAACAAAGCTACTTCAATGTTCAGTCTGTTCCCACATTAAAACTACTTCAATGTTCAGTCTGTTCCCACAACAAAGCTACTTCAATGTTCAGTCTGTTCCCACAACAAAGCTACTTCAATGTCCACTCTGTTCCCACATTAAAACTACTTCAATGTTCAGTCTGTTCCCACAACAAAGCTACTTCAATGTTCAGTCTGTTCCCACAACAAAACTACTTCAATGTCCACTCTGTTCCCACAACAAAACTACTTCAATGTTCAGTCTGTTCCCACAACAAAGCTACTTTAATGTTCAGTCTGTTCCCACAACAAAGCTACTTCAATGTCCAGTCTGTACCCACAACCTAACTACTACATCAGTGGGTTTTTTTTTGCTCTCAATCAATGGGTCATCAGCAGACGACTGCGGTCAACTCTCATCGTTCAAATCTTCAACGTTAAATCCCCAATGTCAACACAAAATGCCGAGTTTAGGACAAACCTTGTTCACTGATTGAATTTCCACCTCCCCCTCTCGCGGTCTCTCTCTCCCCTTGCCTCACGCCTGTAATGCCTTCCCTGTGGGTCAGTAAAGCAAACGAAGCCAATTACCGAGAATTAATGCGCGTTGATAATGTTCTCGGATTATCGACCATTTGCTTCCTGGAATCGATTACATTTGAAAGAGTCCGGCGATTTAGATCTATATCTTTTTCAAATACGATACGAATACACTCGACGCCTCATGAATACTAATAAGCAATGATGCAGTGCTCTCTTTTTGTCTGATTGTTTGAGCGTTTTGAATAATTGATACATCTGACAGATTCGGTTAACTTGGCGCAATGCTTCTGTCGCTTTCACGTTTCTCTAACGTGTAAAAGGCTAACAACTCAGTTCACTGCTCACTTCAAGTTGCTCCTGGCGCCAACTCACAGAATGGTGTACTCCCCGCTGGCTCCCTCCCTTGTGTGTGGTTAACAGGAAAGAGAATAATTAGATAATCGATTAGCACGTCAATCTGTGCCTGACAAAGTTTGGAGAGAAAGTGTGTGTGGGGGGGGGGCAGAAGATTTGTGATTCTGCGCGAAGAAGAGTTGTGTGGAGATAAGGGGGACACAACTGTTTTTATGACTTGAGAGCCAATGAATTATCGGCTTCTGGCATGGGCTCGCACATTGAGCTCAAATGAACTACTTGCAACGGCGCTCCTAGTGTACACTTGTTTGGGTTTTCAAAGATCTCTGGTTGAGAGTGAGAGTTTCATTAGGTGAAGATGTTAGCATTGACCATCGTGTAGTAGTTGATGAGACGGAAAGTGTCCTGCATGAGTCAAAGATGTCAGAAACAAAGCATTACTTGGAGGCTTGCCAGACAACTCTTTGGATGTTTGCTATTGCTTATACGAAGCCCATATGTTCAGCGAAAGTTACCCTTGGAGCTAGTCAAGATCTCTAACAGGATGTCATGACTCTAGTGTCAGTCGTTGGGCTATAATAAACTACATACTCTTATGTTCAGCTGGTTGGAAACTACAAACACAAGTGCACATTGGTTTCTTTCTAGACTCGCAAAGGTTTTTGATTTAGAGCTTCATTAAAGAGCGTTTTATGGGAATTTTGTTTTATGTTTTATTGTTCTTGAGAGATTTAGAGATTTGTTTTGACCTGTGGAAGAAACCAATTTGCACCAAGACCCTGATTTTGTTAACATAATTGCTTCATTCTCTTATTTATTTTTTGAAATCAAAATTAAAAAAAAAGTATAACAAACGAATTGAATTGAAGAGACTTAGGACAGTCGACTCGGTGAACTTTAAATGCCATATTGTATCAGTGGGGAACGCCCCTTCCCCCTTTACCCCCCCCCCTTTTTTTTTCAGTTGCTGTTTTCAGATCTGAAACAGACTGGACTGTTTGATTCCCAGATTTATTGTCCTCCTAACAAGATAGTCAGTAACGGCCCCCAATGTTTTTCCTCCTGGTTGTCTGAACGTGTGATGTAAGGAATCAGAAAGGACGCTATCGATTCTCCCCCCCCCCCCCTCCTTCAGCCCGCCAACGTCCGTGCGGAGTTGGTTCTGTGGTAGGAAGGAACGCCTTGGATTATCGAACTTAGCAGTGCTTTAAAAAGACAAGAAGACATGGTTGCGGCATTTCTCTGGCCATGGCGGGACCTAATTCTCACAGGAACTTACATTTAGAAGTGGTGAACATTCACGATTGCAATCTAGACCTTTTTCATTTCGAGTGGAATTTAAATGTGTCTGAAATTTCTCGGATTTTTGGTTTAAAACACAAGTTGTCAATGATATGAGAGAGGATTGTATCTATGCAATGATGTTTTCTGAATAGAAGTACAGCTACAAATTCAATTCCTAGTAATAAACATTGAGCCAGAATAAAAACGTATTTCTTTGTCTGTACAATCTGGGGCATGGGCAGAGTAGTAGATAAGAGTCAGTTGTAGCAATCTCAACCGCATTATAACCACACAATAATAGAACTTACTGTTCATAGACAATATCCTTCGTCTTTGGACTGAATCAGTTTTTGTTTTATTCAACTTCAGGACTACTTTTTCTGATATTGGAAATGGATTCATATGAAAGCAAAACTTTTAGGTTTAATGTTTTATATCGAGCTGATAAAAACAAATCGCAAAATTTGTGGTTCATAGACTTCTTAGACATTCTGAGCATTTGATCAATATACCTCTTCTGTTGACATCCTGAGCATTTGGTCCATAGACCTCTTCTGTTGACATCCTGAGCATTTGGTCCATAGACTTCTGTAGACATCCTGAGCATTTGGTCCATAGATCTCTTCTGTTGACATCCTGAGCATTTGGTCCATAGACTTCTGTAGACATCCTGAGCATTTGGTCCATAGACTTCTGTAGACATCCTGAGCATTTGGTCCATAGATCTCTTCTGTTGACATCCTGAGCATTTTGGTAAATAGACCTCTTCTGTTGACATTCTGAGCATTCAGTCCATAGAGGTCTTCTGTAGAATTTAATAGATTTACATAATAGATTAACTTATAATCATTGATTCCTATGGTGATGACAATTTAACAGCATATCAAGAATGAGTTTTCTTGCAACCTTTTTTTGTGGATCTTCATACCGCTTACAAATCCCTGCCTTTGAAGTCTGTATTATATAAGATAAGATCAATCGTTTTGACACGTTTTTAGCTGTCCCGTATAAGAAAAATAATCCACTATTAGTTTTGTGCTAACTCTATGTCTGTCAAGTTTACATATCAGAAACCAAAAGCGCTATTTCAAATCAAATTTTTACCATCGTCTCTATTCTGCTTAAAATATGGACTATGGCTACTTTTGGTCTTCTAATAGAGAACTATGTACCGCGAACGTCCAATTATTAACAGTATTGATTTTCTTTTCAAATTATCCTCTTTCTATGTGAAATATTTATGAACGTATAATTTGGTGTTTTCGGTACTCGATCTCGCCGTTTAATGTAAGCAGTTCTAAATAGTCATCTGTCGTGAAAGTATTCATTTTGAAAAGGAAAATATTACATTTGTATTTGACCTATCATTGTTTCTTGTAGATTCTATAGCCCATGTCATTGGGAAAGACTATTTCAAATGTTTTGTAACACATAGACATAAAATGCATACCCAGTTGTCCAATAAAAAGACAATTCATTTGCCTTGCGTTGCCTCGAAAGAATATTAGAAAGCTTTGTAAAACAATGACATAGGCGATAACCGCTTTTTTTTTCACCTAAGTGAGCGATGGATTATTAAATCTCGCCAATGCATGGCTGTGGTTCCAAGTGTGTTTGTTCTTTGGAATATATAAAACAATGCAGGAAGTATAGTCGTTGGATAGATCGCTTTCTGGATATAAACTGTAGTGCAATTTTTTCATCTCTGTTAAACGATTGCTACATTTGGTGACTGTGGACCTAAAATTTTTGGATCATTATGGAGAGAACACCTCTGGGCCGCCTGGCCCAAATCTATCGAACATTCACCAAAAACTATCGAGATTTGGACAAAGAAGCGGCAGCAGAATCGGAAATGACCGACGGCGCTCCAATCTACCACAGCGACCAGGAACAGCTGGACAAGGACTGGGATTGTAAGTTCTCATGTTTATTTGATCACTCTGAGGGCATGGGTTTTCTCTGGCTTCCTTTCAACCTGGGCTGGGAAATGAAGGCTCCTTCATTGTTCTTGTTATTTATATAAATATATATATATATATATATATACTATAAAGTAGAATGTTTGGGGTATGTATGTATGTATGTGACGAATAGAAATCAAAACCGCTTGACCAATCTTGATAAAACTTGGCAGGAATGTTCCTTGGGTACTAACTTAGACCGTAGTGTATGTATTGTAGCCCTAAAACAAACTTAAGACCCTAAAAAAAATGTGAAAAAAAAATTTAAGAAATACACTTTGCGCAGATAGTTTTTTACTTTGACACATGAAAATATGGATGGCTGCCTGGTCGTGCGGTTTGCGTGCTGGACTGTCGTTCAGATTTATCGATGGTCCAGGGTTCAAACCCTGCCCGCTCCCATCCCCCGTCGTCCTGCGGGAGGTTTGGACTAGGAAGTAATTATCTTCAACTCTGAAGGAACATCCGAAACATGTAAAACAAACAAACAAATACAAAAGAAGATCCATTGATTTCATTATATAATAAAATTAACCATCAATTTGTGTTTCAAAAGCATTTTTTACATTAACTAGTTCCTTATATCTGTGACTACAGATTTCCTGACGAACATTCTTTGATTAGACAATACCGTAATGAATCGCTTACTAAAAATTAATTCGTTTAATTGTTTACTTTATAATCCCATCCCTAGATCTAAAACTCTAATTCAACTCTAAGATGATAAAACTTCTCTTCGCACAGATAGTTTTATACTTTAACACATGAACATACTAATTATAGTCCATTCATTTCATATTTTGATCAAATAAACATTCAAATTTGGTTTTCTAAAGCATTTTTAAGAGACAACATTCGTTTACGAAAGCTGCGAAGCCGAGTTGAGATAGGCCTAGATCTATATTCATTCATGAATCGCGTACTAAAAATTATTTCATTAAATTGTTTACTTTATAATCCCATTCATTTAACAAAGCTATCGGATAATGTCAGGCTAGTATATATATATATATATATATATATATATATATATATATATATATATATATATATATATATATATATATATATATATATATAATACCATAATAGTTTGTTTAGCATATTGAGTAAGAGCATCATAACATTTTTTTAATGCATCTACTCATAAATTTGCACCACTGGCTCACATTCTACCGCCTCCCCTTTTTTCCCAAAGCATTATAGAGTTTTAGTCTTAAAGATAACCCTTATATCGCTCACGCATATTATAAAGCTGTGTATAAGTATCTTTAACAAAACCCCAGTGTAAAGCGTGGTTAGAAAAAGATGTGTTAACAATAACTATAACTATCTTTGGCTTTATACATGTTGAGTGTACACAACACTGAAATCCCGCGTTTACTTTACGAGCTGAAACTCTGTTGTACTGCGTGGATGGCTGCCTGGTCGTGCGGTTTGCGCGCTGGACTGTCGTTCGGATTTATCGACGGTCGAGGGTTCAAACCCTGCCCGCTCCCATCCCCCGTCGTCCTGCGGGAGGTTTGGACTAGGAAGTAAACTTTCTTCAACTCTGAAGGAACATCCGAAACATGTAAAACATTTTACAAATAAAACAATGGACATTCCCATTCATTGCTTTTGTGGACGCGTATTTTTAAGATGAAGATCGTGGCCAGTAAAACGGGATACTGGTGAAATTAAGTGTTTTTTTTTATCTTTGCAAGCGAACTCATTCTATCAAAATTTTTTTTTTTAAATTACCGATGTTCAGATACTTCAATTTGTTTTCTAATTTTATTATGAAAAGGAAAAAAAATCAATGAAAGACAATATGCTGGGAAACGAACCCAGTTGTTTGTTTTGTCCCGAGTTCACCATTTATTACCAGCCAGTCTTTTACCGGTACTACGATTCAATTCTGTTGGAATATGTTAATATAACCGAGCCTGGGGCCAGACAGAAAATAACATTTTAGCACCGGAAAGGGCGTGGGGCTGAGTAAGAGAAAACCTTCTCTCTTTCTCCATCCTCTCTCTCTCTCTCTCTCTCTCTCTCTCTCTCTCTGCGTTCAATTTGAAACTTTGTGTATTTTGTGCTAAATTGATTTCCACGATGTGTGTGTGTGTGTGTTATGGTCGATGAGGAAGCTTGGGAAATGGAAGCTTGTTAAGAAGGTCGAACCTCTACCTCATCACATGAGCGATATGCTTTGTTTTTAAATCAAATACTAAAGGCATGCTATTGGAAATCGATGTTTAATTGGGTGACAGGCACATTACGCTGTGGAGATAAACGCTGTGGAGTGCCACACCAAGGCTGTTTGTGTCTTTGTCTTAATTGATTTCCTGAGACTCACACTCAAACTCATTCAAGACAGACACATGATTCTCCATTGTAGTTTCATGTCTATAAAACTGTCGTTTGTCTTAAATCATTTCATTGCAGGGAAAAAATGATAATTTAAAGTCATTTAGTTTTACTAGACTAGAAAGCCATGTTACGGTGTCAGAAGTCTAATTAGCAACCTTGCCAATTATTGGAACCATATTTTATTGTAAATATCGCATTCGTCTCCAAGCAACGACTGAATTGTCATTTGTATCACGTTAAGACTATATATATGAAAAAAAGTTCCTACTCTTTTTAACAGACTTTCCATTATTATGTCAAAACATTTCCCCATGGAGATACAGGAGAATCTCGTTATATCCTATGTTGTTAGGAAAATCTCATTCTTTAATATATTTACGAGTTTGATATTCTTTATAATGAATTTATTTTTTTTTTACCCTCGCCGTCTCCTTTTGATGTCTCATTTCTTGTCTAGCCTGTTAACTCTGAAGTCTTAAATTACATTAGATCTAATGAGGGTTCATATTGTCTGGACACCCCCCCCCCCCACCCCCGGTCTGATACGTTCAACGATGAACTTTTAGGCATGGTCTTTTGTGGTCAGCAAGAAAATTTTAAAAAAATTAAAAGCACGTTGACCTCTACGTATTTCCTCCCATCCCCACCTTAGTTTATAAGAAAACGTCAAATGATCATAATGTGACAAAGGTTATATATAACACTCTAGCTTAATGACTCAGTTTTAAATGTCAACTGATACACTTACATTCTTGTACTTAAATATGCAAACGTACCTGGGGGAGGCGGGTATAGCTTCAGAAAAATTCTTTAAATGCAATTTCAACATTAAATTTAAAAAAAAAAGGTATTTCGACTAAGATTTGAATATCAGAGAATCAAGGCTGAAACTATAAAATGCATGACTTATTTATCAAGGAAGCATCAAGTTGGACCTAAACAGAATACGTTCATACTGATAAACTTTTTTAGATTAGTTTTTGATTTGTGTTTGTGTTTGTAATGTTATTACAGCGCCTTGAGCCTACATTTTGTTTGTTAACAGCGCTTTATAAATAAAATTATTATTATTATTATTATTATTATAACTGACATCCGAGGGAGAGACCTATAGTTTGACATTCAGTAGGAAGTGATACATTTCAAGTCAAGATCTTCCCTCCATTTTGTGTGAGCAAATCTTAAGCTTGTTCATTTTCTTTTTAATTCTCTACCCCCCCCCCCCACCTTACCCTCTGGACTCCTCAAAGCTCAAGCAGCAATATGTAAATTGGCTAAAGAAAATATTTGCTAGCCATGAGACGTCCAGTGAGGCAAACTAAAACTAGATGAACAAATCTCTAGCCGCCTGGAGAAATCTCCAGACCTTGGCTATAGGACGCTGCAGTTGATGAAGTTAAGAACAATGAACCAGATTTTAGTTTTAGCCTACGTCATTTCTGGTCCATTTGGTAACCCCCCTACAATCACTATTTATTGACTTCAAATGTATCGAGTATTTATGTGGTATAAAAATGTATTTTGTTCATTCTGCACCGCTCCAAGTTCCCCTTGAACTTCGTCCCACAATTGTTCAAAAGTTTGAACACGTTATTTCTCCCACATCCATTCTCGGAGCAAGTTGAAACTTAACAGTTATTCATTGGCGTAGAGTCCTAGACAATACATGGATTTAAAAAAAAACAACAATTATTCAATAAGCTACTGGTTATTAATTATTGTGCTTGATACTAACTATGGAAATTAATCCTTCAGTATTTACAGATATAGTTAAACATGCCGAGGGCTTTGTACACATAAATAATTGCATACATTATTTCTCCCACACATGTTTTAGGTCATAATTTCGGATCAAGTTGAAACTTTACACAATAATTCTTTTATGCCTAACAAATCATGAATCAATTTAAAAATTAACTAATTATTCAATTAATAATTGGTAGTTATTATTTTGTTTGATATTGATAAAAGGAAATAACTTCAACATGCTTGAGTAATATAGTTGTGAGTATGCAATTCTTCCCTTAGATAAGCTTTGTTGGTATTTTTTTAAAGGATTTTAAACAAATATTTCGCTTGTTTCTTTTGTCTGACTCTATGTCAATATATGTCTCTTATTTTCTGTCTTCTCTTTCATGTTATATTGTTCCTCTACCCTGTGAGGTTGTCTCTTTTAATACTTTATGACTTTCAGCTTTCTTTCTCTTTGACTGTCTCATTGCTGTCAGGGTTATGTTAAAGCCTTAGCTCGTTTTCCCGGGCCCCTGACATTCAACAGGCACCTTCGCGCTTACAATAAATAATTGACTCACTGTTAACAATGTAACTGTTTAATGACATGAATATAATTAATAATGACAACTGATGGAGTAATGACATTGAATCTAAAATATTCGAATATTGTGGTTATAGCAATTAAACAATAGTTCTGCACCTTGCTATCCCACAACGCCACACGTTCAACACTGTCACACTGCCGATAACAAACTCCAATGTAAATCTTGATAATCCCATACTAACTCCCTGTAGAAACAAATAGTAAAGACAAACAAACAAAAGGTCTAGTATTCTATGGCATCGAAACAACTGCGAAATGCAGTCATGCCTTAGATACTCACCCTAAACAGGGGGACACAGAAGAATCTCAACAAACGTTACACCAGCATAACAAAACCACTCCATAAGCCTACAAGCAGCAAGGCAACAAAGAAAGTGCGTTCAAAAAATGTGCACTTAATAAACATTGGTGCTAATACCATAATCTACGCACCGACAATTGCTTTATCTCCATCTTTTCTCTCACTCTCTTCTACTCCGTCCTTTATCCTTTCTTCGCTATCCTTATTTTTCTTTCCTCTTTATTCTCTTTTTATTCTTTCTTCTCCTCTTTCTCTTTATATTCTCTTTATCTCTCCCCTCCTCTCTCCCTATTTTTCTCTTTTTTTCCTCTCTCCCAATGAACGATTTTTTTTTGTTGAAGTCCTCAGCTTAATTTTGTTACTTCCTTCATCCTTTCTGAGTTTGACAGAAGCAGCAGAGAGAGAGAGAGAGAGAGAGAGAGATAGTGTGTGCCTACATGGATGGTGAGATTGATTGATTGAGGCTATGAGGAAATGATGGAGATTGGAAGGCAAGGGGAAGGGGTAGTTCTAGAGTAGGAAAGATTTCATCTGGACTTGCTTAAGATTTCCTTCATACACAGTCTTGGAGTCAGTTGAATTTTTGCTGAATGAACCAGTCACTAAGGTACTGAAGGAGTAACTTATTGAGTGAACCAGTGAAGAAAACTATATGCTATTGGTCATTTCTAGGTCATCTGTGTTCAACACAGGCAAATCATCAAATTGAATACAATTAGCGTTTGTTGCCTTATTGCAATGACCATCTGGTCTAGCAAGTCATTCTTCTTCTTCATGGAGTTCCCAAGAGTCTGTGGCATCATGCATTGTACTTTCTCTAGATAGATAGCAGTTCCTTGCTAGACTTTTACTTTCTATCTTTTGTTTATAGGTCTGCATATAAAAACAAAACACGCAGTTCTGATTGTCACATTCCGATTTCAAAAACGAATGCGCTATTAGCAATCTAGTTTCACCATGACCTGCAACTTTTTCTAAAGACCTAGGTTTCTATAAGTCAAGAAGACCTACTATTTGATAATACCAGGTTCGATTTCGACCTTTTGTCCTTAAGCAGTATTAGTCCCTTATCGATTCAGTCCTCGTCTGGATCCAAGAACCAAGTCAGAGCATATCATTTCCAAAGAATGAAGAGAAGCGGAACATATTCCGATTTGCCGCAATATTTTTCTTTAACCTCTGCAACCGGGTCACGTTAGAAAGTTCGTCCAAGTCACGTGCTATAGAATGTTGACACATTATGTGATGAGTTTCTCTATGGACACTTTGGGAATACTTGTACCCCCTAATCAGAGCCATCGCTAATGTAGATGACTTCAAATGTGTTATATTGCTGTATTCATCCTTTAGGTCTGTCAGTAACAGAAAGGAAAGTGCAATTACTTTCAACTAGATCTTACACTTGAAGTGTACGTTTAGCATAATTTGTTTGAGAATTTGTTTGTTTATTATTAAATACCTTGTCAATTTCTATCCTATAAATTTTGTTTGAAAGCGTCAGTAAAACTAGAAAGTGCTTAATTATTCATGGATAGGATACTTATGTGTTTTTACAATTCTTCTTATTAGCATTCAAACTCTTCATGGGAGGGTGAACACAGATTGCAAAAACAGCTCTAACGATTTTCCTACAAATTTAACAGTTTACATAGATTTTTCGGAAAACAATTACTTGCTATTAGACGTCCACACAGTGAAAACTCTGGTATGACTTACAATTTTTCAAAATATAATCATGTTAAAATGAAATTAGTCTATTTTAAGCACGCTTCCTGTGGATATTTGTGTCTTTGTATCTTGAATACGCTGTAGCGGGAATTTCAGCTCTCCCCTCAACTAATTGTGTTTGTCTCAAGAGTTGACTAAATAAATAGACGTCCTTGAACATTTCGTGTACCGTCTTGTGTAGACATGATCTGGGCTGTTCTAAAGGAACTAGATCTTGTAAGCTCTCTGGAAAGACTCCTTGCAGTATTGAAGCATTACGAGAAATACATAGAACGAGAACTTATAGACCACCATCAGCTTCATAAAGGAGGAATTGATTTAAAATTTAACAATTATTTGTTGACAGATCATGCGTGGTGCCCCAATGGTCCAACAGGCTAAGCACTGGTTCTCAAACTGTGGTCCGCGGAAAATGATATACAGTTAAAATAACTTCTTCTCTAAAAGCCAGTTTATCCAACCAGATAATTTCTATAATAATCTTTTAATGTGTCTATTATGTACTATTCTATGATGACCTAAACCAGAGATTTTGGAAACATTCTTTACTTGGATATTCCCGACTGGGTAGTGAACCCTTTAGCGCGTGAACAAACTCAGGTCCAAGTCACAAATGAACACTACTTATACAAGAGCAAACAAACGAGGATCAATGTCTGAACTCGGAGACCACAAATTCTTGTTACAAAAACATATTCCAATTTTATATCCAGCATTATGGGTCATTGTACAAAAGTCATGAGCATCATCACCAATCAAAGCAACCGAAATGTGTGCTCGTTGAGCGGTTGCTACGTAGAAACATTGAGCCGGACAAAAATCTCATCAACCTCATCCATTTTTTTACATTTTATTTTAAACCAAATGTATAATCTCAACAAACACTCCTTCAGAAAAAAAAGTTGTTTTGTATCACTTGTAACTTCTTTGCTCGCCAGTCTTTGAGGGATTTTGATATAGCTTGTAGTCTACTCTTAAGACATGCCTCCAAATTCTCTCAGCAGCTGACTGAACCTTTTGTTCACTTTACCACTAATTCTTGAAATTGCTACTGTGAGGAAAAGATCTATTAGTATTACTAGGACTAGAGATCGCCAAACTCGTAGAGAAGGACAATTTTAGACTTCACTACTAGTAGTAATAGTATGTAAATGCTTAAAACAAAAAATGTTAAACTGAAACCCTTCTACAATTTCAATATGGAAGTTACATCAAGACGTAATAAGTCCAAGGGAATTGTTTAATACAATGAAAATGTATCTTTTTTTTTTTTGTTTAAAGTAAATAGGCCACTAAACACGCAGTGCACACAATCCTAGATTCATGTGTGTGTTGTGTGTTGTTTTTTTTTTTGGAGGGGGCGGAGGGGAGAGCTCAAATGTGTATCTCGCGGCCTTCGTGAGGGCTCTCCAAGTTCAGAGGCTAGCTCTGACAGTTACTTTCCCCAATATTTTGTAGATAAAGGAATATCTGCCAAGTATCGCTCTCTAACAAAGATCTCGTAGACTTGCTCATCTGATAAAATAAACATTTAATAGTACTGCGAAAGTAATTTAGTCTATGTATTTATTTTTATTTTTTGTTGTCTTTTTAATCCAACATTTGCACATCTAGCTCTTGAAGTTGTTGTTTTCTAATTGTGTCCTGTCATATATTTCTCTTTGTTCCATTGCCTGTCCTTTCTTGTCTGACTACATTTACATTATGTCTGATTTGATGAAGTCAAGAACTTTGAAATGACTGGAGTCTACGGGTTGAAAGTTTGATGTTTTATTTGCGAAGTCAATTAGTGTTTGAATACAAGACTTATATCTGGTCTCTTTGACCTAACTTGCTGCTTATTACACACAATAGAGACAGACTAGAGAACATGACATTCAATTAGCGCTGTACATGTACAGCTTTGGTAGGTACAGAAGCTGACTAGTGACCTGTTTGTCCTCATAGAGTATCACCTCCCCTCTCTCTTCCCCCTTTCTTTTCTTTTTTTTTTTTTCTTTACAGCCCCCCCCCCCCCCATTTAAAAAAAACTGTTATCCATTCGCTCTTTTGTTTTTCCTCGTCTCCTGTCTCTATTTCCTGTAATCTCTCATTTGTATCAGTTTCCTTGTTGTTCTAAATAATGACCTTTCCTGACCTGATGACTTCAAAGGTTAACAATAGCCCGGGCAAATAATTAGGTAAATTGTTTAGATTCTGGGGACTTGGTATGCGTGTTTGTAAGACTAGAAACCAAGGTCCAGTGTTTGCGGTGTAGGGAACAGTCGGTGACTGACTTTCCAGGGGTGGTCAGGTCAGTCGAGTTGCCTATTAGATTAACCCAGATTGACAAAATGATATTGGACTGTCATCTTTAATTATTTAACGTTATGTCAAGAAATAAACTCTGGACAAACTAAGTCATGCACGCACAATCGCGCTGATACACACATACATCTTAAGACGCACAGACACACACACACACACTCTAGTATAGTACCTTAGCGCACTGATCATACTACGGGGGATATAGGACTAGCTAATTTAATCTCAGATATAAGACTAGCTAGTCTAGTTGAATCTCAGATATAGGACTAGCTAATTGAATCTCAGATATAAGACTAGCTAGTCTCATTGAACCTCAGATATAAGACTAGCTAGTCTAGTTGAATCTCTACATGACTAGCTAGTTGATTCTCCGATACAGGACTAGCTAGTTGAATCTCAGATACATGACTAGCTTGTTGAATCTCAGATACATGACTAGCTTGTTGAATCTCAGATACATGACTAGCTAGTTGATTCTCCGATATAGGACTAGCTAGGTGATTCTCCGATATAGGACTAGCTAGGTGATTCTCCATTACAGGACTAGCTAGGTGATTCTCCGATATAGGACTAGCTAGGTGATTCTCCGATATAGGACTAGCTAGGTGATTCTCCGATATAGGACTAGCTAGGTGATTCTCCGATATAGGACTAGCTAGTTGATTCTCCGATACAGGACTAGCTAGGTGATTCTCCTATACATGACTAGCTAATTGATTCTCCGCTATAGGACTAGCTAGTTGATTCTCCGCTATAGGACTAGCTAGTTGATTCTCCGCTATAGGACTAGCTAGTGGATTCTCCGCTATAGGACTAGCTAGTTGATTCTCCGCTATAGGACTAACTAGTGGATTCTCCGCTATAGGACTAGCTAGTTGATTCTCCGCTATAGGACTAGCTAGTTGATTTTCCGCTATAGGACTAGCTAGTTGATTCTCCGCTATAGGACTAGCTAGTTGATTCTCCGCTATAGGACTAGCTAGTTGATTCTCCGCTATAGGACTAGCTAGTGGATTCTCCGCTATAGGACAAGCTAGTTGATTCTTCGCTATAGGACTAACTAGTGGATTCTCCGCTATAGGACTAGCTAGTAACAGCTAGTTGATTCTCCGCTATAGGACTAGCTAGTTGATTCTCCGCTATAGGACTAGCTAGTTGATTCTCCGCTATAGGACTAGCTAGTTGATTCTCCGCTATTGGACTAGCTAGTTGATTCTCCGCTATAGGACTAGCTAGTGGATTCTCCGCTATAGGACAAGCTAGTTGATTCTTCGCTATAGGACTAACTAGTGGATTCTCCGCTATAGGACTAGCTAGTTGATTCTCCGCTATAGGACTAGCTAGTAACAGCTAGTTGATTCTCCGCTATAGGACTAGCTAGTTGATAAAATGTGACGCGATGCTTTGCACTGAAGAAATGATGAGTTCAAACTTCTTAGATCAGTTGTAACTAGAACTAGAAGTTTGTGCCACTTCTTAAAAGCGATTTAGGATTGTGTGAAAAATGTCAATGTCATGACATGTAAGCTTTTGGTTTTGTTTATCTTGTTGGACTCTTTGATCTCTATCTCCCTCTTTTTAGTTACATATACATGCACTAGTCACACCTCCCGATTGGGTCCACTTTCTGATGTGTCAATGTGTGTATGATGTGGCCATAAACACTAGAGTATTTGGTCTGTCTGGTGTGGCCATAAACACTAGAGTATTTGGTCTGTCTGATGTGGCCATAAACACTAGAGTATTTGGTCTGTCTGATGTGTTAATAAGTGATGCTATCAATGTGTGTCTGATGTCCCAGTAAACGCTATAGTATTTGGTATGCCGCTGCTGTCAATGTGTGTAAATGTGTCTCCCCCCCCCCCTTTTTTTTTTATTTCCACTAGAAAACAAAAACGCGTGACAGACAGACGTACACATTGAAAGGGGGCGGTTCCCCTGACTGTGTCGCCTTCTTCTAGGTTAGTGCAGATATCGCGTTCTATCCGATGTGATACATACAATTGACCTTACACATTGTAACTAACTATTAGTACAAATGGATGGTTGAGAGTCAGTGAGAGAGGCGGCTTGATGGAGACAAAAAGATAATTGGTGCGATTATCATTAGAGGCGTATTTTTGTTTCATCCGATGCAAGACATACTTTAGTCTAAAACTCGATGATTTGATTTTAAAGCTGTATTTTTTATTGTTGTTTTCAAAAGGAAATTGATCGTATATTATTGTTGTTTTTTTATCTAGCTCATAGAAGCTATAGGATTGAAATGTATTTGGCCTGACCTCCCTTAACTGACTCGCCTTACTGAAGTAAAAATAGCGGTTAGATACAGACGACAAGATCTAAAACCCAACATCTTCTTTCCTGTCTCCTGTCAGGTTCAGAACATGACCACCTTTCTCCCACCCTCACTCTAGACACACACACACACACACACGCCTCCAAATGGTTGTTTTCTTACTTGGTCAGTGTTTAGTGAACTTTACCGTGTGGTGGGACAATCTTGTTTGGAAATAAGGATCTAGAACTTGTTTATGCTGGAGCGATGTACTGGAGAACAACCCGCCACTTACATACAAATGTCTAGTGTTCATGCGTTGTTCTCATTTTTTAAAATATGTTCGCACTTTCAGAGTCCCGGATCTCTCAATGGTGTATCTATTAATAGTTCGGTCTAGTAGCCAATGTAAAGTGCTGATACATTCATGACGGACTTGATTTCTTTAAGTGACATTGGATAATAATCTTTCAGCTCATTTAGTGTTCAATAAAAACAAATCATTCAATATGCTGCTTTCTAGATCGCAACTTTTTTTTTTTTTACACCTTTTTGGTCGCTACAGGCGAGTTATTGGCGAGTGAATTTTAAAACCGTTAGGAGATCTATTAACGAATTCGACAAATATAAATCTTTATTTCTGTTAGCGGTTTAATTTTTAACATGTGAGTTAAGCCATTGTTTTATTGTTGGAGGGGACATAAATCTGCATTGTGACTTAAAACGCGCTGGTAGAGCGTGTCGCCACATACACTACTTTCTGAATCACTCTCTTGCCTTTAATTAGACATCTCAGTCTCTTCTTTCTACCATAGCACTGCTGTCTACTTGGACTTTCTACCATAGCACTGCTGTCTACTTGGACTTTCTACCATAGCACTGCTGTCTACTTGGACTTTCTACCATAGCACTGCTGTCTACTTGGACTTTCTACCATAGCACTGCTGTCTACTTGGACTTTCTACCATAGCACTGCTGTCTACTTGGACTTTCTACCATAGCACTGCTGTCTACTTGGACTTTCTAGGGACATTCACTTGTTAATCTTTGTGCATTCTAGACTGAACGTTTCTCTCTCTCTCTCTCCCCTGATCGAGATTGAAACTTATGTCGACTATACTACGCAGAGCAATAGAAGCTGACATTTGGGACGTTTATAATAAGAGTTTGAAACTTTTGGCTAAGAGAAGTTCTATTTCATTAGGCTTCAATTATTGAACAGTAGGCCGACATCAAGTTTGTCTCTTTTTTTGTAACATTGTGTTCCATGTGATTCTCTCGTTGTCTCTTTTTTTGTAACATTGTGTTCCATGTGATTCTCTCGTTGTCTCTTTTTTTGTAACATTGTGTTCCATGTGATTCTCTCGCTAGTAAGACGTTTAGCTTGTTCCAAAAGGTGGACTTTATTTGAAGGTTATACTGTAGGGTGTCAGTTAACTGTTGTGTCCTCTTCCTCACTGTATACTTCACAATACCAAAGTTGTCCGTGTCCAGACAAAGGTCCTCCAGACTTCTGTTTATTAAGTGAAAGCAATAACACAAATATTAGGAAATAATATTAAAAACAATAAATCTTATTAGAAAGTGAGTTTTCTAAACTAGACCATTTTGAGTCTTAGAGAAATTCATTTATAATGTCATTGTGTATAATAGACATATTTTAAAAAACATCCTCTGCCAGACCTTGTGGCCTCAAGGGCAGATGATATAAAGGTCATCTGTTTCTGTGGCCTGCGGTTAACGAGGGTGTCATGTGGCCAGCACAACGACCAACCGCCTTTACCTATTAGAGCTGGGTGGAATCAGAGGTGCCCAAAGATTCCGAAATTTAAAATCCCAGTTTTCATTAGGGTTTGAATCCAGGGGAACCCCCGTTGTGGAAGCCAAGCGCTTTACCGCTCAGCCACCGCGCCTCCATTATTAATTAAAGGTAATGATTGGAATTGTATAGTTCCTGTATAGTAAATGAATACAGTAGGGTAAAGGTGTACATGTTTGATGGTACATTTAGAGGGATACAATACTTCATATTTCTCCAGTGACTTTCAGTGTTTGTTTTTTATTGTAATAGCAGTTGTGTGTGTGTCACACCTGGTAATGGCTTATGTTTTCTGATGTCATACCTGTCCCGTTGTCTCGCCTGCACGAGTCATGACTTTACATACTTACACACATACACTTTTAAGAGCAGACGAGTTATGGTTGTGTTGTTTTTTTTTCTATATACTACAGGTTTTAGGAGATACATGGACTGTGCTTAATAATTATGTGCACAATGTTCAACATTGAGTGCAATTAGACTGAAATGCTACTTACTCTATACCGGAAATCGAAGTTAGAAAACTACTTGATGTCCCTATCGGTTAGGGTTATGACATAAGAGCCGTGGTTTTGTTGGCTGAGTTAGGCTTCAAAAATAAAATGACGTCAATGATGTTGAACTAGTTTGTCTCCCTTCAAGTTTCTTGTGGAGTCTCTTGATATGCAAAGTGTCTGGTTACACACACACACACGTAATGACTAGTTTCTCTTTTGTTCTCTCTCTCTCCCAGAATTTGTCTCTTGTTGTGTTCACATGCTCTCTCAGATTGTTGCTTGACCCACCTCTTAGAACATTGATGATGGCAATGTCATTTAGAAACATTTCCTTAGTGTTGTTTTCCTATGCATTGTTGCTCTCTTCGTCCATCTTTCTGTGTTTCTCGGCTTTTTTTAACATTCTCTTTGTTTCTCTTCTTCCTCTTTGATCTTCCTTGTCCAGAAATGTCCTATATTTTGTGTGTACCTCATCTCTGCTTCCCTGGACTCCCTGATCACTGAAGGTCGATCTATCTTTTCCTGGGCTTGAGCCGTTCTTCCTATTATTATCTCGAGACCGGTCTTTGACGAATAGTGGAGGGGGGAGGGGAATAGAAGGAAAAGTCCCTCCCCCCCCCTTCACACACACACACACTCGCACTGTTCAATCCCAGCCTCCCCCCTGCATTAGCCGTGATTGTTAAATCAATAGTTCTAGTACCACGCTGTGTTACACTACGGAGACAGTTGAAGACCCTAAAACATAACCAGTGTAGCAGCCTATATATAACATTGGGAAAGTCTCCAAACACAATCTAAACATGACCCTTTGTTTCTTAATAATTCCACTTATGCAACCTTTTTTTTTAACCATCAACTGTATTGTCTTGTTGTTGTTTTTTTAAATTAAACTATTTCAAACAGGGTCTTATGTAAAGATATTAGTCCTACACCTAACATCAAATGAGGCAGTATCAGGCTAGCTTTGTTTTCTTTTGTATTTTAAAACCCCGTAAACATCATAGCAATACGTTAACATCGTAGCAATATGTTAACATCATAGCAATATGGTAACATCGTAGCAATATGTTAACATCATAGCAATACGTTAACATCGTAGCAATACGTTAACATCGTAGCAATATGTTAACATCATAGCAATACGTTAACATCGTAGCAATATGTTAACATCATAGCAATACGCCGTTTCAGTACTGTAAGCAGTCTAAATGTCTAAAGAAATAACATGTCGGATGTTTTGTAACGGATATGTTTGTGTCCAGCTAGACTTTGAAATCTCTAGGCCTAGAAGGAACTCAATGAAAATCTTAAACCTTTTCGTTCTTACAATAACATCATAAATGGTCATATTTTAATCATATTAGCATGTGTGGCTGAAGGGCGAAATCGCTTGGCATGGTGGGCTCGAGTTCGAATCCCAACTGAAAGAGTTTTGATTCCTGAGCCCCTAAGGGCAGTAAGTAAACCTCCCAGATACCAATCCGTTGCGGTTATCAGTGTGTGAATGGCGATCACGTGGTACAGCTCTCTCCGTCACTATTGATATGTTGAACATGAAAGTTCTGCAGTCAGTTCTTTATGAGCCGTTTGTCATTAATTCTATTTTTTAAAATGAAATCTTGCTAGTTGATTCGAATGCAGTGCATGAAAAGTAATTTCCGCTCAAGTAACAATAGACCTCAAATAAGTCATGTATTTTCAGCATCAGCCCACGAGCGTAGCCAGTGTGCATAGGTCACAGTTCTAACGCATGACATTCTTCAGTTTAGCGTTACCCCCCTCCCCTTTTCCAAAACCTACAGAAATGTCATCCACCGCACTCCTTCCATCTTACAGCGACCTGGTCAATATTGTTTTGGATTGACAGTTAAATCACGAGTCCTTCCTTGCCTGGCAATGATTAGTTAAAGTTGTAATCTCTCGACTTATGTCTATCACAGCTAGTGTGTTTTAAGTGAACTTGAGTGAAGAGTAATATTGCAGACTCACTTATGTCTTTCACTCACTTATGTCTATCACAGCTAGTGTGTCCTGAGTCTTGAGTGAAGTGAATTTGAGTGGAGAGTAGTAGTGCAGACTCACTTCCTCCGTTTGTCTGGTTCAAGGATACAAATATCTAGATTTGAACGAGTTTATGCCTTTTTTTTTTTTTAAAAGAATGATGACTTTCTGTGTACGCTCACAAAGCAGCTGATAGGAGGAGATGCCACTATTGTATGTTTTCCTTTGACGGAATAGCTTGTTCCATGTTCCTTTAAATCGTTCACATAAATCTATTGCAGCTTCCTAACCTGCACGTATCACTATCCTGTAACTGTCAGATGTCACCATTAGAAGTCTCTGGTTTGAAAGTATTCCTACCTAGTTATTTTTCTTTTCTTTAAAGTAGAGCGAAAGTGAGATCCAATGATGACATCTTGGGAAATGTTCCAGGTCTGACCGCGCGCCTCTCTCAAACTACAGATGACGTCATAAACTGTGGGGGAGGGGGAATCTCCCCACCTCCCATCTTGTCTTTTGTCTTCTCTTACATCAGGAGGCAGAGCTCCAATCATACATATTTATGAATTCATTATATCAGCCGTCGTTACATGCCCTATCACTCACACACACACTCAATATTGTCCTGAACTTTTTAACTAGGAAAATAGTGGGGGTGCGTATACACACAATAACAACACTATAAAACTAGATGTTAGGTAAATAGATCGACTGTCTTCTAGAGAGTTGTGATTTTGTTTTTTTTTTCAGAACAGCGCTGCTCAGCTAGTCTCCCTAACTATTTGGCCGTCAGTTGCCAGCTTCAGATAGAGCGGTCCGTGACATTCAGTAGTAGGGGAAAGGGATTCCCTAAGGAAGAAAATCAATTTTAAATAAAGTTTGGCAAAAAAAAAAATATTATTTGTATGTCACAGCTTTACAACAATACATACTATAAATGTACAAGGTTTAAAGACTTAGTCATTTATAGTGGCCATAGAAACAGATGACCTTAACATCATCTGTCCCATAGATCGTAAGGTCTTATTTATTTACTTATTTAAAGTGAAATAGAAAAATACAAAACAAAAATTTGATGAGTACTAGTACTATTTAGCCTCTGAAGAGTCTAAAGAGCATCATGGCATCGCGTTGTGAAGTAGCGCTGAACAAAACCCATTGGAAAAACTATTTGTAATCGCACAGATTTATTGTTGTTGGTCTAGATCTATTACAATTTTAATGACATTACTGATCCAAATAATTGACACAATTACACTTCGTAGAAGTATTGTTTTTAATGTAATTTTTTTTGTAGTTATTATTATTCAATATAGATCTAGATTAATGGTTGACAATATGTGCAAGTCAACCGTATGAGTAATATCAATTTAAATATATATATATATATATATATATATATATATATATATATATATATATATATATATATATATATATATATATAAAATTGTTTACATGGCGCCAAACATTCCTCACACACATGGAAAAACCAAACACGCTGTGCTCTGACAATAACGAAATATAGAAATTCTCTTAGCCATCAGACGTTCATTTTAAGTGCGACCGTTGTTGTACTGGCACATGCGCAGCCTAAATATTGACATCAGGCTGAATGACAATATTAGGAACTCGGGTCTCCGAGTGACAATATGTATGTATCACTTTATCTGTACTTTTATCACTTGCCTCTTGATCTAGATCTAGCAGACGTCAGTTTTCATGTGGAGAGACACCCAAGTATTTGTAGCACGTATGTCTTGGACCGGACTCGGTATCATACTAGACTAAATAGATGTGCAGATATCTGTCCCATAGTATAGCACATCTGCTACATGTTTTGTGTGTGTGTGTGTGTTTTCTTTTACTGCATAGATCTATATATCTATTTACACACACAACATATACACACACTTCGTACATACTTGATCTTCACTAAACCTTGCCGACAGACGTTGTGTGGAATTTCTCTACTTAAGTCACTGCTGGAGAAAGTCATTGTGACGATGATTGAATGTCTTTGTTTTCCTGCTTAAAATGTCGGTCTAGCTAGATTAGGTTGGGTTTTGCTAGTCAGGTTTTTAAGTTAACACGGATTGAAGCCTATTCGGATGCATCATTGTTTTTTTTTTCCTATTTCGATTCAAAGCTAACTTATTGATGTCGGATCAAGTGACTTTCTTTAGCTCGTGTGTGTGTACATAACGATTTAAGAGCCTGTCAAGGGTTAACTGCCATAATTGAAACAAACAAAATGCTTCATTTCGACCCCCCCTGGAGGGTGTCGGCCCTTGACGTTTTGTATGTGTCTTAGCGTGTGCGCGTGTATGTTTTGACCTGCTGTGGTCACCATGGCGGGAATCATTGACCAGGATTACTTGCAAGTTCTGCCTAACATCAAGAACAAGTTGAAGAAGTTCAACCGGCTGGACGACAGCGCCTACGACGATGTCATCACACCCAGCTCGGTCAGTGGCGAGAAGAAGGAAGGGGACGAAGAGAAAAGTCTGGAAATGTCCGAGACTTCATCTCCAGGTAGATATACTTAGGACTAGCCAGCTCCTTGACCAGCTGGGTTTGTTTTAAACTACCTTTTTTTTTTTTTTGACTCCATCCTTCTCCTCTAATTATCACCACACTGCATTTTAATCATTTACTCATTTCATGTGTTGAATATCCCATGATTCCAGATTTTAATTCAATTTGTCTTATTGAAACATGTCTAAACTTAACTATACAATACTGTCCGATCCAGATCTTTCAATACTATAGAGTAAAGAAACGATATTTACGTTGAATTAACACTACCTTCATCTTTCATCATAACCATCACTTACTTTGTCTTGTTTGGTTTCATAACATTTATCCCTGAAGTTCCTCCTCGGTAAATATCTGATTGACGATGAGGTCAGATTGTGTCGCCATCTAGAAATACTCTTGTCAACCAGAATTGTTCTCTGGCTAGCATCCTCTATCAATTCTTTGGAAATCTTGAAAACTGCCTTGACATTTCTACTGTTCAAATGCTTGAAAAAAAAATTACTAAATGTTTAACTTCTCAGTGGCCTCTGGAGGACAAACTTGAAGTTAGTGGCCTCTGGATGACAAACTTGAGGTTAGTGGCCTCTGGATGAAAAAATTTAAGGTTAGTGGCCTCTGGATGACTCAATGTGTATTCTTGAAGGACCTGGTTCCACTTGACACTGGCGTGTGTCTCTGGTGATTATTTGCATTCTTCTCATTCTGCAATGTTCGTGTCAGAACTAAACGTAGTGACATCTCAGCTTCATGTTTGATGTCTCTAAGCGATCTCCAGTAGTCTTGTTGTTGTTTTTTTAAGTTATTTTTACATCCTTCTCTTCCTGATAGAGCGACATTTTTATTTTTCATTCCGGCTCCAGTCCATATTTTTTTCCCACCAATTCGTCGTCAGTTTCATTTTCCCTTTATATATTCGTCTGGACAAGATTCTTTCCGATAGAACTGTTTGTATGGAATCTCGATATTTATACGCTCATATACATACTGAGTGATCGATACCGTCCAGGCTGTACAATCATGCTGTTCCAAAGTTGGGGGTGGGCATGTCTTGAGTTGTGTGTACCGTGACGTGAACTCGATGCTCACTTCATGAGTCTCTGGGAACGTGTGGAACAAAACTGCTGGTTTCTTTCAGCACTATAGCTTAGCATGGACCTGACTTCTTAGACTCTGGAGGAATCTCAGTGAATCCTTTTAAAATATTTGAAAGACATTGGGATCTTTTGAAGATGTCATAGATCAATATTTGTGAGAGGTTATCAAAAGATACTTGACACACTGCATTGAATTATTTCGTTTATTTGGGGGTTTTGTTCTTTGGTTTTCGTACTTTCTGTTCAGTGTTTCTGTAGCATTTATTTTTCTGGACTTGTTCTGTTGATGTCTTTGTTTGTACCTTTTTTTCTTGAATAGTTTTTAATGTCATTGTTTGTCTAGAAGTAGTATTTTAAAGGTATTGTTGAAAAAAATGAGTGTCAAGTTAAGGTGTCCCTAAATAGCCACTTTACAACATCCAAGCTTCCATCATGTTTGCATTTAGTGACCCACTTCCTGAATAACATTTTTCATCGTTCTCAAAACTGCACATACGCTACCAGCAACCTCGCCCCAATTACATTTTGTTTTCAAGTGCCCACCGGAACTCTAGTGACCGATCGATCACCCGTACCCCCGAACCCTCTCTAAGAAGCGAATTTGCAGTTCCAGATCATCAAAGAATAAAAAAAAAGGATTGATTTCCATCTCTATATGATTGAAACCATAGTTTGATTTCCCCATTTGATCAATTATCATAGGGAGAGAATCGATACATTTCTATTTTGTATGGGAGTGTTTTGGTTCACTTTCTATGCTAGAATGTGTCACACTTGGAGTTTAGAGCACTTGCAGGGTTAGTTTATGATCAGCAATGAATCAATGATACATGGAGCTGTCAATGGCAGCAAAATGAGTGTCCACCAAACACTTTGATTTCAAGTCAATTGTGTTACCCGCATCAATACCTCGGCGTTTATGTTTGTGTGTGTGTTTTGACCAGGTAACATCTCATATATCATTGTCTCACTCTGTGTGTGTGTGTGTGTGTGTGTTTGATTGATGGTGCTTCAGGTCTCGTAACAATGCAATAAAAAGAAAATGACATGACTTGATCCTGCTCAAAACGTACATTTAGGTACAGGCTGGGCTGGTAGAAAAATAAAAATACTTGATTCTCTGACCACAAAATGTTGTGTAAGAGTTCGTTTTGAACAACTATCAGCCGTGGCAAGCAGCAGTCTAAGCTGTAACAAAGTTGACACTGAACTAGTCACGTCTGCTTGACACAACTGAAGGTTGCTGTTTCAACATTCTACTAAGGGCTATGGGAACGTTACTGCAGAGGATGCTACATAAACATTTAATTCTCTATCTCTATAGGTTCATACACATATTTGCAGGGATTGTTTTCTCTTCAACCTAATCACCAAGTCTGTGACATTTTATGTCTCGAGAGACGCCCTTTTCTTTTAGCAACCTCTTGTGTGACTCCCCCGCCCGCCCCCCCCCCCCTCCACAATCTAACTCATGGCCAGTTTTTAAATACTGGGTTTCGTTTTTTTTTTTCCTTTTTATTTATGCAACAAAAAAAATTCAGTCCCTTTATTAACCAATGCCATGTTTTCCTGTTCGAACAAGTACTTGTCAAAGTAATGACTATAACAACTATTTGAAGACCATTATGTTCACTATTAAATCAGAAGCATCTTGGAGCTAGAACTAATAGTTGTTTTTTTCCTCATATAAAAGCTATTCTGTTGTGTTGTTATTAGTTTGTACATTTCCTGATGCTCTGCTGCTTCTCCAGATCGTCCACGTCCTAATCCCAACTTCGTTGGAGGCTGATCCTCTCTTATAGACATTTTTTTTTTCATTTCGCTTCATGAGCATAAGATAGAAAATTGAGTAGATCTTGGAGAACTTAGCAGTAGACGTAGAAACTTGAGTAGGTCATGGACAACTTAGCAATAGACGTAGAAACTTGAGTAGATCATGGAGAACTTAGCAGTAGACGTAGGAACTTGAGTAGGTCATGGACAACTTAGCAGTAGACGTAGAAACTTGAGTAGGTCATGGACAACTTAGCAGTAGACGTAGAAACTTGAGTAGATCATGGAGAACTTAGCAGTAGACGTAGAAACTTGAGTAGATCATGGAGAACTTAGCAGTAGACGTAGAAACTTGAGTAGACCATGGAGAACTTAGCAGTAGACGTAGAAACTTGAGTAGGTCATGGAGAACTTAGCAGTAGACGTAGAAACTTGAGTAGGTCATGGACAACTTAGCAGTAGACGTAGAAACTTGAGTAGATCTTTGAGAACTTAGCAGTAGACGTAGAAACTTGAGTAGGTCATGACAACTTAGCAGTAGACGTAGGAACTTGAGTAGGTCATGGAGAACTTAGCAGTAGACGTAGAAACTTGAGTAGGTCATGGAGAACTTAGCAGTAGACGTAGAAACTTGAGTAGGTCATGGACAACTTAGCAGTAGACGTGGAAACTTGAGTAGATCATGGAGAACTTAGCAGTAGACGTAGAAACTTGAGTAGGTCATGGAGAACTTAGCAGTAGACGTAGAAACTTGAGTAGATCATGGAGAACTTAGCAGTAGACGTAGAAACTTGAGTAGGTCATGACAACTTAGCAGTAGACGTAGAAACTTGAGTAGGTCATGGAGAACTTAGCAGTAGACGTAGAAACTTGAGTAGGTCATGGAGAACTTAGCAGTAGACGTAGAAACTTGAGTAGGTCATGGAGAACTTAGCAGTAGACGTAGAAACTTGAGTAGGTCATGGACAACTTAGCAGTAGACGTAGAAACTTGAGTAGGTCATGGACAACTTAGCAGTAGACGTAGAAACTTGAGTAGATCTTGGAGAACTTAGCAGTAGACGTAGAAACTTGAGTAGGTCATGACAACTTAGCAGTAGACGTAGGAACTTGAGTAGGTCATGACAACTTAGCAGTAGACGTAAAAACTTGAGTAGGTCATGGAGAACTTAGCAGTAGACGTAGGAACTTGAGTAGGTCATGGAGAACTTAGCAGTAGACGTAGAAACTTGAGTAGGTCATGGACAACTTAGCAGTAGACGTGGAAACTTGAGTAGATCATGGAGAACTTAGCAGTAGACGTAGAAACTTGAGTAGACCATGGAGAACTTAGCAGTAGACGTAGAAACTTGAGTAGATCATGGAGAACTTAGCAGTAGACGTAGAAACTTGAGTAGGTCATGACAACTTAGCAGTAGACGTAGAAACTTGAGTAGGTCATGACAACTTAGCAGTAGACGTAGAAACTTGAGTAGGTCATGGAGAACTTAGCAGTAGACGTAGAAACTTGAGTAGATCATGGAGAACTTAGCAGTAGACGTAGAAACTTGAGTAGGTCATGGACAACTTAGCAGTAGACGTAGAAACTTGAGTAGGTCATGGAGAACTTAGCAGTAGACGTAGAAACTTGAGTAGGTCATGGACAACTTAGCAGTAGACGTAGAAACTTGAGTAGATCATGGAGAACTTAGCAGTAGACGTAGAAACTTGAGTAGATCATGGAGAACTTAGCAGTAGACGTAGAAACTTGAGTAGGTCATGGACAACTTAGCAGTAGACGTAGGAACTTGAGTAGGTCATGACAACTTAGCAGTAGACGTAGAAACTTGAGTAGGTCATGGAGAACTTAGCAGTAGACGTAGGAACTTGAGTAGGTCATGGAGAACTTAGCAGTAGACGTAGAAACTTGAGTAGATCATGGAGAACTTAGCAGTAGACGTAGAAACTTGAGTAGGTCATGGAGAACTTAGCAGTAGACATAGGAACTTGAGTAGGTCATGGAGAACTTAGCAGTAGACGTAGAAACTTGAGTAGGTCATGACAACTTAGCAGTTAATGTAGATGAATGTGTTACTACGTGAGTGGCATGTAAAGTCAAAGTAAATGGAAGTGTATGTCAGATGTCTTACTACTATACATTGACTATATATTGGTCCAAGAGACTTTTTAAATGGAGTGGGGCTGATGTGCTGGGCGTTATACTATTGTATAGGCCTACACCCATTCTAATTAGAGACAAAAATAAAGGTATTTAATATGGCATAAACATTTTGTCTAGTAGTTTGACCGTTCATAAAATGAAAACTAAAGATCTCTCTCTATTCTCTCTCTCTCTCTCTCTCTCTCTCTCTCCTTCTTCTCTTCTGTGTTTTCTCTCCTCCCTCCGTTTTTTGTTTGAACGCTGATATATATCTACTTAATCAGTTGGATACAAACTTTGTTTCTCCCACTTCCCTTTCTCGGTTCTGGTGGAAACTCTGTGTCACAAGTATTTCTTGTCTTTAAAAACACACGAATCAAAGAGCAATTGTATTATCAACTTGTAGTGTTTAATTCATCTTGTTTTATATAGAGACAGTATGAATTGAATAATAGATAGCTAATTAATCTTCTATTCTCATAAAGACTTGTTTTACTTATGGGGAAAATAGAAAGAAAATTACAGGTATTTTTTTATCAAAATTCAGGGTTGGGCAAACGATAATGGTTTCAAATTTTCGGACTCCAAAACAGTTAGTATGCATTTTTGTAATTTAAGGGGACTCCACCCGACCCTGAACTATTTATACACCAAAAGAAGATCCATGTCGTGAAAACTACAAAAAAAATGTAGGCCTCACCTTAGATTCCAAATTTAATTTACTCCCCCACATTAAGGAACTTAAGAAGAAATGCCAAAAGTCATTAAACATACTTAGAGCACTCAGCCATACGGACTGGGGAGCTGACAGAGATACCTTGCTGCTGCTCTATCGGAGTCTAATTCGATCCAAGCTAGACTACGGATCCATAATATATGGAGCAGCAAGGAAGTCGTAC
Organism: Biomphalaria glabrata; assembly: GCF_947242115.1. Taxonomy (NCBI): domain Eukaryota; kingdom Metazoa; phylum Mollusca; class Gastropoda; family Planorbidae; genus Biomphalaria; species Biomphalaria glabrata. The sequence continues at coordinate 16,245,696 of NC_074718.1, read as the reverse complement.
CTAAAAATACTGGAACCAATACAAAATGCTTCCTTGCGTCTCTGTCTCGGCGCGTTTCGTGCATCACCTATCCCAAGTCTCTATGTGGAGGCTGGAGAACTCCCCATGGATATAAGAATGAAAAAGCTTGCAATGCAGTAAATAGTCAAGCTAAAATCCAACCCCACGAACCCTGCTTTCGACTCCATATTTAACCCCACAGAGGTAGAATTATACAATCGAAGGCCTAACGTCATACAGCCGTTGGGCCTTCGAATGAGAGAACCCATCCAAAATTTAACCCCACCCATTGACCAAATCTCTAAAATAGAAACCCCTCAGAATCCTCCTTGGCTAATGAATAAACCCAAATTAAACTTATCCCTCCTTAATTTCAAAAAAGAAAATACAGACCCAAGCATACTTCAAGTCCACTTTAGGGAACTGCAGGAGAGCTACGGAGATTGTGGCACCATCTACACAGACGGATCCAAAATGGATGGAAAGGTCGCGTCTGCCTGCTCCTTTCGGAACAAAACAATCTCCCGTAGACTCCCCGATGGCTGCTCTATCTTTACGGCCGAATTGCATGTAATATCGCTTGCACTTATGGCCGTTAAAGCATCAGAAAGGAGGAAATTTATAATCTGCTCCGACTCCAAATCTGCATTGCAAGCTTTGGGGCGGATGAAGACTGACATCCCATTGGTACATAAGAGCCTGAAGTTGTTGGACCAAATAACAGCCGACCGTAGGGATGTCACCTTCATCTGGGTCCCCTCCCATGTTGGCATTGAGGGAAACGAAGCCGCAGACAGAGAAGCAAAGAGAGCCCTAAATCATGCTGTGTCAGGAACCCAAATTCCCTACTCGGACCTGAGACAAAGTATTGCCTCTGCCACCTATCGAGAGTGGCAGAACCGATGGGAGGCTGAGACTCACAGTAAACTCAGGCAGATTGTGGCGGATGTCAGGTGGCGGCCCACATCTAAGGGTCTGACAAGGCGTGGTAGCACGACCATGTCCAGACTTAGGATTGGCCACACCTACATCACGCACTCTTTTGTACTGAAGAGAGAGGAGCCCCCACTTTGTGAGTACTGTGACTCTCTCCTCACCGTGGAACATATCCTCGTTGATTGCCCCAGATACCAGGATGTCAGGGCGAAATATTTTAGAGACACTAATTTAAATACACTATTTGATAATGTTGACCCTGGGAAGGTACTGGGCTTTATCCGGGAAGTGGGGCTATCTACGAAGATCTGATTTATGAATTTGTGAACATGCACTATTTACATTAGATTTTTACCAAATATTTAAATTTTTACTACCTTTACTATTTTAACTGTGAAAAGACCTTGATTTTAATGATATGACTGTATAGAATCTGGCCCTTGTTGTTTAGAGAGAGAGGGATCTTTAGGGGACTGCAGGCACGACATGGCCTAAATTGTGCCGATGTGCCTCAAATCAAAAATCAAAAGATCAAAGATCTACGAAGATCTGATTTATGAATTTGTGAACATGTACTATTTACATTAGATTTTTACCAATAATTAAATTTTTACTACCTTTACTATTTTAACTGTGAATAGACCTTGATTTTAATGATATGACTGTATAGAATTTGGCCCTTGTTGTTTAGAGAGAGAGTAGCCCTTAAGGGACTGCAGGCACGACATGGCCTAAATTGTGCCTAAAATCAAAATCAAATCATAAAGACTTGTCTATCTCAGTGCCTTGAGCCCTCGAGTTAGTCTCGAGCAACTTTTTTTGTTTTAATTGCTTTTGAAAAGCCAACACCGAAACCTCCCAGATTTCCCCATCCCACATCTTTTTTTTTCAAAAAAAAAACAACAACTGGTAATCAAATAGCTAAACAAAATCAGCTGGTCCATACAAGTGATTGGACCATAGCGCAGTGAGCATGCAAAAACATCAAATAGCTATACAAAATCAATTGGTAAAAAATATTTCCAATCACACACATTAATTATTGTTATTCTAACATGTTATATAACATGATTGATTCGAACTAATTAATACAATTACTCTTAAATCAGCTTTGCTTTGTATTTAAAAAGTATTTGTTTCTATTTCATTTGTTTTTATATCTCTATTGTACATAGTATTCCCCTCTTGTCCATGGCAGCGAGTGTTGGTCAAGATTGAAGATCTATATTTCTGTGTGGGATGCTGAAGTTAATGTTGTACTTGGGAAGTAAAAAGCAATGGTCGCCACATTTGATGACCTAGTTCAATCTTTTCCACTGTCTCTCCTTGTTTACCATTCAACATCTTGTGTAGCACTAATAGAGTTGGTTGTTGTTTTTTTATGTCGTATTTTTCAATTCACCGGAGAAGCCCAGCCTATCTGTACATCTTATTGTGTTGGTTGCTCCAGGGAAACTGATATTCACCCTACACACTAACATCTTTTATAACCTTTGACCTTATCGTTGTAATTTTTAGCATAACTAAAACAATAAGATCTTGCTATTAAGAATTAAACTAAAAAGTGTAACACTCAAGGTGTGTATACTGCATGACAAATTGACTCTCAGCTTCACCTTGACACGCTCATTTCTCTGGCTACTTTCGTACAAAAAAAAATAATAATAGCCGGATGTTGTTGTTACATAGTTGATTCATATCGAAACTAAAAATAGAAGAAACTTGAAGATGCCATTAGAAGAAAGACAGTATACATTAGTGTCTAAGTTTCAACTTTCACATTCATTTAGCACCATCACTTTGAGTGCACTAGCAAATTCAGGTTTTGGATTTTTAGCACATCGGCACAATTTAGGCTAATTTAGCAGCATCACTTCTATTTGCTCTAGCCCAGGCATGTAGTAGCATTATCACTTGTGTATGAGACGAGCAAAGCTGTCTGGACGTTCTGGAAACATTTCACAGCTCTTGTTGCTGTTGCCTCTGGGTTTTTTCAACACTAAATCCCTGCAGGTGTAATGAATGTACTTTGTTCAATTCGCCTTTGTTTAGAATATTTGTTTTCGTTTGTTACGTACGTTTAAACTGAGATAAACAACCAAATTAAGAATTGTATCTGTAACAGCTCCAACATTTGACCTACTTGACAACCTTGAGCTTCTATTGGTTAGAATACGGTTTATATAAACCTGATTTGATCTCTCATTCTTCTCAATGCATCATTGCTCATGTACTTCTCTATTTGGCAGGGTCCAGCAACATCATGGACACCCTGGACGATCTCCCCCCGGGCATTGGGCAGTACGACGACTTCCACACCATCGACTGGCTCCGTGACATTGCCCGGGACCGCATGCGTCACCGGCACATCGTGAAGAAGAGACAGGAGGGATGCTGGGAGCAAGTGAAAGGCGCCCATGACGCCTGGTCAGGATGGGTGTGTGTGCTCTTAGTTGGAGTCGCAGCAGGTAAAACTACTTTGTAGTCTGGGTCTCTAAAATCTTAATGAACATTAGAACTATGTAGCTTTATACATCATAACCTTTACAAGTCTGGACGGTTGTCTTTTTTTTTTTTTTTTTTTTTTTTACAATGGTTGGCCCCACTGTGTTCAGACAACCCCGGGCCACGTTGGTTATGTCTGCGGTATGGAGGACGTACTGCCTAAAGTTAGACTACTTGTGATAGGCACAATGAAAGCTGGTTTCCGTTCTGTGGATGTAGTTTAACGGGATCTTAACAGAGGCAGACAGAGATGTGGACTAGTGAAAAGACAGCACTATGTGGAGAGAGATGGTAACCAGACAAACTATGAACAACGAAGTAGTGATAACCTCAAACTTGACAATATAAAGTATGTATGGTTCATCTAACACACCATGGGGGCAGGCGCCAGTTGTAATGAAGATGAGTATGTTCAGACTAAAGAATTGTGTCCTTAAATTGAGAGGAACCATAATCTAAGACTAAAGGTAAATTTTAAAAAAAAGTAAAGTTCCCCTTTCAGACTTTGCGATTGATAGGGCAGATAATGAGGGTGTCATGTGGCCAGCACAATGACCAACCGCTTTTACTTTTCCCCAACTAATGTCAGGTACCTATTAGAGCTGCGTGGACTCAGAGGCGCCCTAAAGATTCCGAAATTAAAATCCCAATCTTCACCAGGATTTGAACCATGGACCCCTCTTTCGAAATCAAACCACTCAGTCACCCTGAAGATGGACAACAATAATGGCTTTGCAAAATAAATGTTTAAAAAAACATGTTCTAATCGCGGCCCTGCAAATAGATTTACAGATTATTATCGGGCAAACTTGATTTAGTCTGGCTATTTGTTGTTGCTTACATTGTTAGTAATAACACAATGAATAGACTAGACTGTATTATCAAGGAGGAAGTGTCAACGTTAGATCATCAAAAGTCTTCAAGTTACTGGTCAGGGTAATTAGCTTGTATTGATGCTAGGAGAAAGTCGTGTGCATGACAAGATTTACTGAGCAGTACAGTCAGCCATTTAGTAGGTCTTTTGTTTCGTTACACACACACACACACAACCACTAGCGTTAAGGAAATATGCCAACAACACACACACACATCTAGTAGCGTTAAGGAAACATGCCAACAACAACAACAAATCACTCCCTTTCTGGTGTGAATATCTTTTTTGAGCTGTTCCACAACAAAATAAAGTGTTAAGCCCAAAATGTCTAATTTAATTTGACCTCCTTCCCAGCTCTGTCCTTGTGCTTTACAGAATAATCTGGTATCTACTCCGACGATTGACTCAATTAAGTTCTGGCAACGTTTTTCTTTCAAGTGAGCTTGTCCAGGTTTCTTCTGGGAGATGGCATTAAGCACGTCATCTAAATACCGGAAATAAATGCAGGAGCCCTTTTGTCACGCCTACTCCCCTCCCCTCTTTTCTCCTTAGGATCGATTCTTTCTCCTGGCTGTGTGCCAAGTTGTCGTCTGCTGGCTACTGCTCCCTCCCTTTGACCTTGTGGCCTCAGAGCAAATCACCGTCTGGCCTTCAGAAGACGTTGAGATGGCACGTGCTGTAGGCACTAAATGGCCAGTTGCTCAGTACAACCTGATGCCATCTCAGAAGAATCTAGTTTTTAGACGCGCTAGCTATTTCTCTTTCACTGACGTTCTGACTATCGATGTAACCCTATGTATCTATTTAGACATTTCTCTTTCACTGACATTCTGACTATCGATGTAACCCTATGTATCTATTTAGACATTTCTCTTTCACTGACATTCTGACTATCGATGTAACCCTATGTATCTATTTAGACATTTCTCTTTCACTGACATTCTGACTATCGATGTAACCCTATGTATCTATTTAGACATTTCTCTTTCACTGACGTTCTGACTATCGATGTAACCCTATGTATCTATTTAGACATTTCTCTTTCACTGACATTCTGACTATCGATGTAACCCTATGTATCTATTTAGACATTTCTCTTTCACTGACATTCTGACTATCGATGTAACCCTATGTATCTATTTAGACATTTCTCTTTCACTGACATTCTGACTATCGATGTAACCCTATGTATCTATTTAGACATTTCTCTTTCACTGACATTCTGACTATCGATGTAACCCTATGTATCTATTTAGACATTTCTCTTTCACTGACGTTCTGACTATCGATGTAACCCTATGTATCTATTTAGACATTTCTCTTTCACTGACATTCTGACTATCGATGTAACCCTATGTATCTATTTAGACATTTCTCTTTCACTGACATTCTGACTATCGATGTAACCCTATGTATCTATTTAGACATTTCTCTTTCACTGACATTCTGACTATCGATGTAACCCTATGTATCTATTTAGACATTTCTCTTTCACTGACGTTCTGACTATCGATGTAACCCTATGTATCTATTTAGACATTTCTCTTTCACTGACGTTCTGACTATCGATGTAACCCTATGTATCTATTTAGACATTTCTCTTTCACTGACGTTCTGACTATCGATGTAACCCTATGTATCTATTTAGACATTTCTCTTTCACTGACATTCTGACTATCGATGTAACCCTATGTATCTATTTAGACATTTCTCTTTCACTGACATTCTGACTATCGATGTAACCCTATGTATCTATTTAGACATTTCTCTTTCACTGACGTTCTGACTATCGATGTAACCCTATGTATCTATTTAGACATTTCTCTTTCACTGACGTTCTGACTATCGATGTAACCCTATGTATCTATTTAGACATTTCTCTTTCACTGACATTCTGACTATCGATGTAACCCTATGTATCTATTTAGACATTTCTCTTTCACTGACATTCTGACTATCGATGTAACCCTATGTATCTATTTAGACATTTCTCTTTCACTGACGTTCTGACTATCGATGTAACCCTATGTATCTATTTAGACATTTCTCTTTCACTGACATTCTGACTATCGATGTAACCCTATGTATCTATTTAGACATTTCTCTTTCACTGACATTCTGACTATCGATGTAACCCTATGTATCTATTTAGACATTTCTCTTTCACTGACATTCTGACTATCGATGTAACCCTATGTATCTATTTAGACATTTCTCTTTCACTGACGTTCTGACTATCGATGTAACCCTATGTATCTATTTAGACATTTCTCTTTCACTGACGTTCTGACTATCGATGTAACCCTATGTATCTATTTAGACATTTCTCTTTCACTGACGTTCTGACTATCGATGTAACCCTATGTATCTATTTAGACATTTCTCTTTCACTGACATTCTGACTATCGATGTAACCCTATGTATCTATTTAGACATTTCTCTTTCACTGAAATTCTGACTATCGATGTAACCCTATGTATCTATTTAGACATTTCTCTTTCACTGACGTTCTGACTATCGATGTAACCCTATGTATCTATTTAGACATTTCTCTTTCACTGACATTCTGACTATCGATGTAACCCTATGTATCTATTTAGACATTTCTCTTTCACTGACGTTCTGACTATCGATGTAACCCTATGTATCTATTTAGACATTTCTCTTTCACTGACATTCTGACTATCGATGTAACCCTATGTATCTATTTAGACATTTCTCTTTCACTGACGTTCTGACTATCGATGTAACCCTATGTATCTATTTAGACATTTCTCTTTCACTGACATTCTGACTATCGATGTAACCCTATGTATCTATTTAGACATTTCTCTTTCACTGACATTCTGACTATCGATGTAACCCTATGTATCTATTTAGACATTTCTCTTTCACTGACATTCTGACTATCGATGTAACCCTATGTATCTATTTAGACATTTCTCTTTCACTGACGTTCTGACTATCGATGTAACCCTATGTATCTATTTAGACATTTCTCTTTCACTGACGTTCTGACTATCGATGTAACCCTATGTATCTATTTAGACATTTCTCTTTCACTGACGTTCTGACTATCGATGTAACCCTATGTATCTATTTAGACATTTCTCTTTCACTGACATTCTGACTATCGATGTAACCCTATGTATCTATTTAGACATTTCTCTTTCACTGACATTCTGACTATCGATGTAACCCTATGTATCTATTTAGACATTTCTCTTTCACTGACGTTCTGACTATCGATGTAACCCTATGTATCTATTTAGACATTTCTCTTTCACTGACGTTCTGACTATCGATGTAACCCTATGTATCTATTTAGACATTTCTCTTTCACTGACATTCTGACTATCGATGTAACCCTATGTATCTATTTAGACATTTCTCTTTCACTGACATTCTGACTATCGATGTAACCCTATGTATCTATTTAGACATTTCTCTTTCACTGACGTTCTGACTATCGATGTAACCCTATGTATCTATTTAGACATTTCTCTTTCACTGACATTCTGACTATCGATGTAACCCTATGTATCTATTTAGACATTTCTCTTTCACTGACATTCTGACTATCGATGTAACCCTATGTATCTATTTAGACATTTCTCTTTCACTGACGTTCTGACTATCGATGTAACCCTATGTATCTATTTAGACATTTCTCTTTCACTGACGTTCTGACTATCGATGTAACCCTATGTATCTATTTAGACATTTCTCTTTCACTGACGTTCTGACTATCGATGTAACCCTATGTATCTATTTAGACATTTCTCTTTCACTGACATTCTGACTATCGATGTAACCCTATGTATCTATTTAGACATTTCTCTTTCACTGACGTTCTGACTATCGATGTAACCCTATGTATCTATTTAGACATTTCTCTTTCACTGACGTTCTGACTATCGATGTAACCCTATGTATCTATTTAGACATTTCTCTTTCACTGACATTCTGACTATCGATGTAACCCTATGTATCTATTTAGACATTTCTCTTTCACTGACGTTCTGACTATCGATGTAACCCTATGTATCTATTTAGACAATTTCTCTTTCACTGACGTTCTGACTATCGATGTAACCCTATGTATCTATTTAGACATTTCTCTTTCACTGACGTTCTGACTATCGATGTAACCCTATGTATCTATTTAGACATTTCTCTTTCACTGACGTTCTGACTATCGATGTAACCCTATGTATCTATTTAGACATTTCTCTTTCACTGACGTTCTGACTATCGATGTAACCCTATGTATCTATTTAGACATTTCTCTTTCACTGACATTCTGACTATCGATGTAACCCTATGTATCTATTTAGACATTTCTCTTTCACTGACATTCTGACTATCGATGTAACCCTATGTATCTATTTAGACATTTCTCTTTCACTGACGTTCTGACTATCGATGTAACCCTATGTATCTATTTAGACATTTCTCTTTCACTGACATTCTGACTATCGATGTAACCCTATGTATCTATTTAGACATTTCTCTTTCACTGACATTCTGACTATCGATGTAACCCTATGTATCTATTTAGACATTTCTCTTTCACTGACGTTCTGACTATCGATGTAACCCTATGTATCTATTTAGACATTTCTCTTTCACTGACGTTCTGACTATCGATGTAACCCTATGTATCTATTTAGACATTTCTCTTTCACTGACATTCTGACTATCGATGTAACCCTATGTATCTATTTAGACATTTCTCTTTCACTGACGTTCTGACTATCGATGTAACCCTATGTATCTATTTAGACATTTCTCTTTCACTGACATTCTGACTATCGATGTAACCCTATGTATCTATTTAGACATTTCTCTTTCACTGACATTCTGACTATCGATGTAACCCTATGTATCTATTTAGACATTTCTCTTTCACTGACGTTCTGACTATCGATGTAACCCTATGTATCTATTTAGACATTTCTCTTTCACTGACATTCTGACTATCGATGTAACCCTATGTATCTATTTAGACATTTCTCTTTCACTGACATTCTGACTATCGATGTAACCCTATGTATCTATTTAGACATTTCTCTTTCACTGACGTTCTGACTATTGATGTAACCCTATGTATCTATTTAGACATTTCTCTTTCACTGACATTCTGACTATCGATGTAACCCTATGTATCTATTTAGACATTTCTCTTTCACTGACGTTCTGACTATCGATGTAACCCTATGTATCTATTTAGACATTTCTCTTTCACTGACATTCTGACTATCGATGTAACCCTATGTATCTATTTAGACATTTCTCTTTCACTGACGTTCTGACTATCGATGTAACCCTATGTATCTATTTAGACATTTCTCTTTCACTGACATTCTGACTATCGATGTAACCCTATGTATCTATTTAGACATTTCTCTTTCACTGACGTTCTGACTATCGATGTAACCCTATGTATCTATTTAGACATTTCTCTTTCACTGACATTCTGACTATCGATGTAACCCTATGTATCTATTTAGACATTTCTCTTTCACTGACGTTCTGACTATCGATGTAACCCTATGTATCTATTTAGACATTTCTCTTTCACTGACGTTCTGACTATCGATGTAACCCTATGTATCTATTTAGACATTTCTCTTTCACTGACGTTCTGACTATCGATGTAACCCTATGTATCTATTTAGACATTTCTCTTTCACTGACATTCTGACTATCGATGTAACCCTATGTATCTATTTAGACATTTCTCTTTCACTGACGTTCTGACTATCGATGTAACCCTATGTATCTATTTAGACATTTCTCTTTCACTGACATTCTGACTATCGATGTAACCCTATGTATCTATTTAGACATTTCTCTTTCACTGACGTTCTGACTATCGATGTAACCCTATGTATCTATTTAGACATTTCTCTTTCACTGACATTCTGACTATCGATGTAACCCTATGTATCTATTTAGACATTTCTCTTTCACTGACATTCTGACTATCGATGTAACCCTATGTATCTATTTAGACATTTCTCTTTCACTGACATTCTGACTATCGATGTAACCCTATGTATCTATTTAGACATTTCTCTTTCACTGACGTTCTGACTATCGATGTAACCCTATGTATCTATTTAGACATTTCTCTTTCACTGACGTTCTGACTATCGATGTAACCCTATGTATCTATTTAGACAATTTCTCTTTCACTGACATTCTGACTATCGATGTAACCCTATGTATCTATTTAGACATTTCTCTTTCACTGACATTCTGACTATCGATGTAACCCTATGTATCTATTTAGACATTTCTCTTTCACTGACATTCTGACTATCGATGTAACCCTATGTATCTATTTAGACAATTTCTCTTTCACTGACGTTCTGACTATCGATGTAACCCTATGTATCTATTTAGACATTTCTCTTTCACTGACGTTCTGACTATCGATGTAACCCTATGTATCTATTTAGACATTTCTCTTTCACTGACGTTCTGACTATCGATGTAACCCTATGTATCTATTTAAACATTTCTCTTTTGTGTTGCTGTTAATTTGTGTGTGTATGTGTGTGTGTGTAAACATAGATGGTCTGAACTCCTCCGTCTAGACTCTAGATCAAACCTATTTAGTTTTTTAACCACTCTTTAGGATTCAGTTAAGATTTCACCGTTTTCTTTTTTATGTTGTTTTTTAATTTCATTAATTATTTATTTTTAGCTGCCCCTACATGCACTAGCCTCAGTTTGACATGGAGGCGAACCAATTAATAGCAATCTTGTGTGTGTGTATTTATATATCCCGTGTACAGAATGAGCATTTTTGGTGAGCAAGAGTGTGAATAACTTTTAGTACTAAAATCCTCCTTTGGTTCTCCAATACTAAAAGTGTGCAAGAATCTGATTTCACAGTCACATACATCTTGCTGGAAATATAATAGGCTAGGGCTACATTGGTTTGACAACAAATCATTGTTATGGATTTAAACTGTCACGACACACACCATTATTAAAACAAGATTAATTATAATAAGTCTATTACATTGTATCACACAAATGGCATATCCAGATTTATCCACTTTTAACATATTCATGTGATGGGTTGGCATATGGCAAATAGTTTTTTTTCTACAGATTAAAATGGATGTATTATACTTGGTAGGTGCTATCACCACTTATGGTCTCCAAACCTGTGTCAATAAAAATGTATATCTTGTTGTATGCATATTTTTTTTTAAACAGGATTTTAAAAGGCAATCTGCTGCTTTCAATGTTTTCTGCAATTGACTCCCAGGAGCCTCCTAAGAGCTTGTGTTTTTTCACTTCTTTGACTACAGTCAAAACACCCAAATTTCTTTCACTTCTTTTCAGTCAAAACACCCAAATCTTCTTTCACTTCTTTGACTTCAGTCAAAACACCCAAATATATTTTCACTTCTTTGGCTTCAGTCAAAACACCCAAATATTCTTTCACTTCTTTGATTTCAGTCAAAACACCCAAATCTTCTTTCACTTCTTTGACTTCAGTCAAAACACCCAAATATTCTTTCACTTCTTTGATTTCAGTCAATACACCCAAATATTCTTTCACTTCTTTGACTTCAGTCAAAACACCCAAATATTCTTTCACTTCTTTGATTTCAGTCAAAACACCCAAATCTTCTTTCACTTCTTTGACTTCAGTCAAAACACCCAAATATTCTTTCACTTCTTTGACTACAGTCAAAACACCCAAATCTTCTTTCACTTCTTTTCAGTCAAAACACCCAAATATTCTTTCACTTCTTTGACTTCAGTCAAAACACCCAAATATATTTTCACTTCTTTGGCTTCAGTCAAAACACCCAAATATTCTTTCACTTCTTTGATTTCAGTCAAAACACCCAAATCTTCTTTCACTTCTTTGACTTCAGTCAAAACACCCAAATATTCTTTCACTTCTTTGATTTCAGTCAATACACCCAAATATTCTTTCACTTCTTTGACTTCAGTCAAAACACCCAAATATTCTTTCACTTCTTTGATTTCAGTCAAAACACCCAAATATTCTTTCACTTCTTTGACTTCAGTCAAAACACCCAAATATTTTTTCACTTCTTTGACTTCTAGTTCAAACACTTTCTATTTTCTATGTGTATCTAAATAGTCTTGTGTTTGTGTCAGCTGAAGGTTAGAGCACTTGTCTTATCTGAATTTTCTAGGTTCAACTTCAGGTATTCTATGTGACTGAAAGGTATTCCTTTGTACACCCAGCTCTAATAATGGCGTCTGTTAGCAAATAGAACCATAACTCTCCTCATTGGGCTTGGAGAATCTTGGATAACTTATTTCATTGCTCACTCTCATTTTTGTATTGTGTATTGTATGAGTGAATGCAAGGTTAGGTGTGAACAGAAGGACGTGCTAGCACATCTTGATGGAATGCCAAGTACTTGGGCTATTGCTTCACTCTGGATCAGCTTTCCATTGCATCTATTGATATTTGATTTTATATTTTTATTATAGTAGATTAATATTTCCAACCATCTCATTCACCTTTACACACACACAGACTGGTACATGACACTACAAGTGTACTTTTAACTGTTCATCCCTCTTGAACCTCTTGCAGTTTGATCATCCATACTTTAAATCAATCCACCCATAATTAGATTCATTGTTTAACCCAGCCACAGTTAAATCTACTTTTTGTATTAAACATTGACACAGAGCTCAACCATTCTTTGGTTTGGTTAGATCATCCATTCTTTAGTTTGGTTAGATCATCCATTCTTTAGTTTGGTTAGATCATCCATTCTTTAATTATTTTAGATCATCCATTCTTTAGTTTGGTTAGATCATCCATTCTTTAGTTGTGTTAGATCATCAATTCTTTGGTTTTGGTTAGATCATCCATTCTTTGGTTTTGGTTAGATCACCCATTCTTTGGTTTGGTTAGATCACCCATTCTTTGGTTTGGTTAGATCACCCATTCTTTGGTTTCGGTTAGATCACCCATTCTTTGGTTTCGGTTAGATCACCCATTCTTTGGTTTGGTTAGATCATCCATTCTTTATTTGGTTAAATCATTCAGTCTTTGGTTTTGGTTAGATCATCCATTCTTTATTTGGTTAAATCATTCAGTCTTTGGTTTGGTTAGATCATCCATTCTTTATTTGGTTAAATCATTCAGTCTTTGGTTTGGTTAGATCATCCATTCTTTATTTGGTTAAATCATTCAGTCTTTGGTTTGGTTAGATCATCCATTCTTTATTTGGTTAAATCATTCAGTCTTTGGTTTGGTTAGATCACCCATTCTTTATTTGGTTAAATCATTCAGTCTTTGGTTTGGTTAGATCATCCATGCTTTTGTTTTGGTTAAATCATTCAGTCTTTGGTTTGGTTAGATCATCCATTCTTTATTTGGTTAAATTATTCAGTCTTTGGTTTGGTTAGATCACCCATTCTTTGGTTTGGTTAGATCAACCATTCTTTGGTTTGGTTAGATCATCCATTCTTTACTTTGGTTAAATCACCCAGTCTTTGGTTATTCTTTCCATCATTTATTTAGTCTCTCTTCCTTCCCTTGTCATTGTATTTAATGTTTCTAAAAAATAATATTATGCAATGCCAATTACATTCTGAAAATGTTTTATTCTTGACTAGGCACTTGTGCAGGCATCATAGACATTGGTTCCTCTTGGATGTCAGACTTAAAGGAAGGTGTATGTCTGGAGGCATTCTGGTTTAACAGAGAACAGTGCTGTTGGAGTGGACCCAGTCTCAATTCAACTTCCATGAATGAGGACTCAGACTGTGATCAGGTGAGAAATTTAAACAGCATCAATATATGTTTAGTTCTTTCTGATTGATGCAATGTTCATTTTCTATCAAATTATCTAAGGGACTGCTTGGTTGGTAATTGAGTGTAATAAATTGGTTTATATTTTCTGCTCTCTGTAGTGAAACTCATCAATCTCTTTGTAATGGTCGTCTTTTCTTTACTTTGACACATTTTCTTCCTCCCATAGTCCACTGTCCCATGTGAGAAGTTTTTGGCCTAGAGTCTATTAAGGAATACAAAAAAAAAATGATTCTTTTGTGGAAGAACATTTTGTATGATTTTGATTCATATTTCGTCTTTTGTTCCTTTGGATTCCAAATCCAGATTTTCTTTGTTGTCGTTTTGCCCAGCACAATGTACAAGCTCTTATAGTCCTCCAATCAGATGTCAGCTATTTTAAGAGCTAGAAGGATTTAGAATTTGTAGAGAATGTAAACATTTCTGGAACCTTACAGAAGATTTACTTGACCTTGTAATCCAAACATTCACATTTACAATTTTATGATTTAATTATTTTCTTTCATAATCCTTTTGTCTAGGAAATAATTCAATGTGTCAAAATCTAGACCTAGAAAAATAAAAAATGTATGTTTAATTGAAAGAATTGACAAAAAAATGACTTTGATTAGGAAGATACTGAATAGATTGTATTAAAATTTCAAAATTTGATAATTTAGTTACAAATCTAATTAAATACATATTATTGTTTTTTTTTTAAGTATATTAATTTTTTTTTTATTCTTTCTGTACCCAGTGGTATTCATGGGGTCGAATGATGGGCAGTGGTGCTGGTGGTGCAGGCTCCTACATAATAGGCTACTTGTTCTACATCCTCTGGGCATTGTTGTTTGGTGTGTTGGCTGCTCTCTTGGTCAGAATGTTTGCACCTTATGCTTGTGGTTCTGGTATACCTGAGGTAAGTGTTTCCATAGTGTTCATGTGATATATAGGTCAGTGAAGAACTGATTTCATAGTTCACATTTTTTTTTCTTTTTTTTTCTTACATATATTTCCTGCTTGCTAAAAATACTCCCCCAACTGACCGACTCAAGTCGCTACTTAAAGTGATCAATTATGCTACCCAGTTTTATTTTGTTTTCTATTTGTTCTTAAAATCACTTACATATTTTCCTTCTCAAATTTATGTTGCAAAAAAAAAAATTGCAAATTAAACTTCTTTGTTTTTTGTTTTTTTTTGGTTGTTAGTTTGTTTGGGTTTTTTTTTAGGGGGGGGGGCGGAGATTGTTTTTTTTTAACAAGAATTCTCTTCTACCTTTTTAACTGATTATTTTTTTATGTTCTTAGAATGTTAATTTAATCTTTTGTGAATGGAGTTTTTTATAATTTTGAAATGCATTAGTACGTCAGTTGGCATGAAGAAGAAATAAGTGTCCCCTATTAGGTTTATTTTATTTGCTTAAAAAACATGTCAGCTCAATCATCATATAAAATATAATAAGACAAACTTTTTATGGACATTTTATTTTCATTTGTTACCAGATTAAAACAATTCTGAGTGGTTTCATTATCCGTGGCTACTTGGGCAAGTGGACACTCCTCATCAAGTCATTAGGCATGATGTTGTCTGTGGCAGCAGGTCTCAGCCTGGGTAAAGAAGGTCCTTTTGTCCATGTGGCCTGTTGTTGTGGCAACATTTTCTCCTACCTCTTTCCAAAGTATGGGAGAAATGAAGCCAAGAAAAGGGAAGTAAGTACCATTTTATTGGATCATTTTGTGAGAGCTTATACAGATATTGTTATATAATGTCTTAGTTGGATAAGTTTCAACCTCAGAGGCTATAATAAAATAAGCTTAAAGCCTGTTTACTTTATATTTGTAATGCTTTGCATAGATGTTTGCTGTTAAAAGTAGACAAAGTTTTTGTAATTTAATTTTTGTGTAAAAAAATTGTTATAAGTATTAAAATTTATTATTTATTTAAAAAAAAAAGTATTAGAACCTTATCTTTAACATGGTTTGGAAAACAAATGTTGAATGTAACTTGAATAGATTCATATTATGGTTGTAATAGGTGTAATTGTATTTCTTCTTGACCTATAAAATTTACAGCAAAAATACATTTAATGCTTAAAGAACTGGGTCTGTCTATGTACAAACTAGAACCACACATTCATTCTGTGTGTTTTTAAAACAGTATAAAAACAGTATAATTGTGGTGATCCTAACATTGGATAAGAACAACATTGGTCGTTTGTAAATTATATTCAGCCTTAAGTCTCAACAACAGTTCAAAGTCTTTATTGGGCTTCTCTTATCAGGTTTTGTCTGCAGCTGCAGCAGCTGGTGTGAGTGTGGCTTTTGGTGCCCCTATTGGTGGAGTACTCTTTAGTTTGGAAGAGGTGAGTCTTATCAGGTCCTAAAGTTTAAAAACAATTTATAGATTTTACATTTCTTTGTACAAATTCCAGAAATGTCATTGCTAGACTAATATAAGATCCTAAATCTCTCTCTCTGATACACTAAAATAAAAATTGACAAGAATTTTTGCTAGAGTCCATCTAATGTAACTTTTGTTAAAATAAATATTCTTTTGGTATTTTATTGGGCTTATGACAAAAGATATACTTTTCTCTAGTTTTGTAGCCAATGAATAATAAATTGAAATTGTCAACCTTACCAGGACTCTAACTCAAGACACTCTATCCATTAGTCTTACATTTTCACAATCATGAAAGTCAATGAAATAGTTCAAATATCTAAATGCAACACTATGATATTAAAAATGTTTAACATATATATATATTTTTCATGTTTATATATGCTTAATTCACTTGATTACAAAGCGCATTCAATTAACAGAAAATTAAATGCACCACGTACAGTAAACTGTTTGATAACTTCATTTGTCAATAAATGCAAGGTTTATTGTAATAAGCAAAATATAACATCAATGCCTCTTATGTTCTTAGCACCATGATCCTAAATAAAAGCACTATATAAAATCATTACTATTTTAAGTTTGTATTTTATAGCAAAATAGTTTAAAGAGGTTCTTTCTCAGTTGTGTATAACAAGAACAACTCTGTGTTGGATTTCTTCCTATTTTTTACATTTCTTCTAACAGTTTCCCTTATGTTTAAGATCTAGAATCTATATGGAAACTAAACATTTTGTGATTTTAGTCTCAATAATTCATAAAACCTTTTATTTTAATGTACTAAAAGCTATTTTGCAAGGAATCAACTGTTTTGTTTGTGTTTTTGTCACTTGACTGTACTTTTTTATTTGTGTAGGTCAGTTACTACTTCCCACTGAAAACATTATGGAGATCTTTCTTCTGTGCACTGATTGCTGCATTTATCTTGAGATCCATCAATCCCTTTGGCAATGACCATTTGGTGATGTTCTCTATAGACTACAATGAACCTTGGACCTTGCAGGAGTTGATTCCCTTTATTCTCATTGGAGCACTTGGGGTACAGTAAAACACTTTCCAGTGTACATTTGTGTATTCTTATTTTGTTTTGGGATTGATTTACAAGAACATCTCTTGTCCTTCAGGGTCTCTTTGGTAAATTCTTCATCAAGTTTAACATCATGTGGTGTAGATATAGGAAGATGTCTCGCCTTGGAAACTATCCAATCTTTGAGGTAAGTCTGTTTGCCTGATACATTGCCATATGTGATGGGAAGTTAAATATTAGACCGAAATCTGTCTTGGGTGGTTAAGTTTAAGTTAAGTTATTGATCAATGTTATATTTCCCATATTTGAAATTAGCCAAGTGGAGTGGTGAGTTTTTCCTAAATTCAAAATGTATAGTTTACTTATTTTAAATTATCAGCTATAAAAGTGTCTTGTTGCCTAGAAATTTAAACAGAAAAAAAAACACTGTATGGCGTGATACAAATTTCTTCCATATAGATATTTGAAGAACTTCATTATTGAAATGTTGATCGCTATTAATTTCTTTTCATTTTGTTTCACCAAGAAAATATATTTGTGTATAAAATATACTCAAACAGAATATTGTTTTGTGCTTCTCTTATTTTACTCTTTTTGGTCTTTAAGTTTGAACTTTTCAAAGTAAGAAATAATTTAGATCAACTCTAATACTTCTAATACTAGAATTCTTGTACTTCTTATTCCACCAGTTACTTCTATTGGGTAGCAGTGCTAAAGGTGTATGGTCACATGTCCTGAGTATTTCAGCTAGTTGATTGGTTGGCTTTCTTGAAAGTGGCCACAAACATCTTGATATTGTCCTTCTTGAGTGGACTTCATTGAAATCTACCTGTTGTAGATTTACCTGTGCACAATATTTTTGTTTCTGTTCTTGTTAGAGATAGAAGTTAAGAGACATGTGCTTTGTTTCAATGAGTTGACAGAAGAGTTAGGAGAGAGTGAAAATTATAATTTTAGTTTTCTTAGTAGCAACAGCTATATTTCTTTACATTGATTTTTTTTTCTTTGATTAAAATGTAAAAGATCACTTCCCCTGTCCCTTCCGATCAGTCTTGTACTAGGATCAGAATCTCTGCCATTTACAGGCCTGTCCATCCCTAATGGGTTTTTTATATATTGCAAAATGAGCCTGGAAATGTTAAAACAACTAAAATAATAAATGGAATGGATTCGAAACCATGAGCCTGTTTTTTTTTTCTCATTATTCAAATCTCTGTAGAGCACATGATCAAATGGTTCAAATCTAATGTCTTCTCACAGGTGCTTGGCATTGTCTTTATTACTGCCTTGCTCAGTTACCCCAATCCATATACCAGGATGAACTCCAGTGAACTTATTAGACTCCTAGTCAGTCGCTGTGGACCAGAGGATGATACAGAAATTTGGTAGGACTTGAACCTTCATAGGAATGTCTGTTAGGATTCAACTAAAGTGCTTCTATGTGTCTCTGTGTGTTTATCACTTTCTTTCCCCCATCTACAGTGATTATAAGCGAAGCAGCAATATAACTGACCCGTTCAAGTGGTCTGCATTAGCTGGTGCAGGTGTGGGAAGTGCAGTTTGGAAACTGGCCCTGGCACTCATCTTTAAGATGATTATAACCATTTTTACATTTGGTATTAAGGTATTTTATTTACCTCAACTTGAAATACATTTTTATAATATAAAATAAGCTTTTTTTAATGCAATAAATGTTACTAATAACCTTCATTATTTTTCTTCATTATTGTTTTTTTAACATTTACAATTTATTCTTTCTGTGCAGATTCCAGCTGGTTTGTTTATTCCCAGCATGGCAGTGGGTTCAATCATAGGGAGAATTGTAGGCATTGGTGTGGAGCAATTAGTTGTGTAAGTATTTACCATTGGAAATTATAGTCACTCCAAGTTTTTCATCCTGACAAGCTTTGATTGTCTAAATAGTTACAGATTTGTGATACAAGTTTATAATCATAAGTTCATTATCTTTTCCTTCAGACATTAGCTTTTCAATGTATTTTGAAGGGATTCTCTATGGTTTTGCTTCATATCATTTATAGTTATGCAAAAATAAAATGTCCCTTTCCCCACCAGTAACCTTTTTACTATACAGTATTAGGATAATGTTTCCACTTTTTACAGGAACAATGCTAACAGTGTGTTCTTTTCCAATATTTGTGAGTCCCAAGGTAAATGTATCATCACACCAGGACTCTACGCCATGGTGGGGGCTGCAGCTGCCCTTGGTGGAGTCACACGTATGACAGGTCAGTCCATCATCAGCATGTAGGATGGGAAGGATAGGGTTCTTATCAGTTTGTAGCGGTGCTTCCAATTGCCTTGTGTTTTACCTTTCAGTTTCACTTGTGGTCATCATGTTTGAATTGACCGGTGGTCTGGAGTACATTGTCCCCATGATGGCTGCTGCAATGACCAGCAAGTGGGTTGGTGATGCCCTAGGTAGAGAAAGTATGTATCCTTTGAAATAGAATCGTTCTCTGAGAAGTTACCTTTACAAAGTTTTAACTTTGTTTTCACAGCTCAAGAAAGCACTGAGTATGTAGCATTATCAACTTTAAAAGCTATATAAGGATTTATTTCTTTTTTATTTCAATAGAAGACAATAACTACTTTGCTATACGTGTTCATAATTGTATTAGACCTAATAAAATACTCCTCCTGACACATAGGTGTTATACAAACAAACAAAATTTTATAAAGCATCTAAATGAATTCTTTAGAACTAAATGAAATAAAGATGCATGTATTACTTTGTTTTGTTCAACACACTGAATGAATTCTATTCTTTAAAATAAATGCCTTCTTGTTGTCTATCTTATATAGTACAGACGTTACTTCAAAAAAGAAGATAATTACATCCTTCTCATTTCATGTGTCAATCTAGTCATGCATGTTAATAATTGACTCTTCAAAGACGTTTTTCCTGGCAGATTCAGGCAATCCATTCCATACATATATAACATAATTTTAACTAAATAAATGGATAAATTAATAAACTAATATTCTTTCTACTATTCTCTGTTTGATTATCATGTGATATTAATTAATTAGATTTATCTCATTTTATTGTAATTGTCATAGTTTTCATGTTAAATAACTTATTCTAAACAGAGGTAATTTATAGGTTTAACTATTTCAAATCTTTAGAACAATGATTTGTTTAATTTTATAAAACATCTTTTTTTTAAATCTAAAATTACATTTTAATTTATTTTGCTCTTATTCAAACTGGATTCCAACTGAGCAAGTTGTAAACAAGAATGTTGTTTGTCACTCTAAAAAGTTAAATCTAATGATTCATTCATAATCTTTTTTTCCATCTTAAAACTAAAATATTGAACTTTAGCATTGAAATATTTTATAATTTAAGTCTTAAAAAAAGTAACTTTTCACTGTAGTCTAAAAGTTTGGCTTCGTTACATAAACCTTGACAAGCCATTCAGTTATGATGCTCACATAGCCCTCAATGGATATCCATACCTTGACCACAAGGAAGAGTTTACACATACAACAATAGCAGCTGATGTCATGAGGCCACGGTAAGCTGATAAGTAGCATTTCCTAGATTGCATAAGATTGTACATGATGTGCTCACTCAATTGAAAGACTCAAAATGCTTGTTTAACCTGTGGCCTGTCTTAACATCTTTAAAAATGAGTTTGGACAGATTAAAGTTTTGAGCCAGTTTGATTTATCCTTTAACATATTAACATTTTTTGACAGATTTTTTGTCCAAGTATTTAATTCTCTTTTTATTGAAACATAAGTTTCCCAAACATGTCAGTGAGGCAAAGCTAAAATATTCTGTAATTACTAAATAGAGTGAAATGGACATAAAGACTATATCAAATATTGTTAACTAATTTGTTATGAGCATGCCCCATCACTTTGCTGTTTGGGAAGCTGATAAAATAACTTTGAGTTTAACATTTTGTTATTCTTAGTAACTCTTTCAAAACTTGATGGCATCAATGTCTTGTCTTACTTACTGTGAACATGTCATATCCATTTTGTCATCTGAACTAAAATTGTACATTTTATTTCCATCTTTTTTCTTAGACTCAGTTTCAGGTTTGCAGTCCACACAGAATTTTTTTTTTTTTTCTTCAATTTGTTTTTCACCTAATTTGTATATATCTGCCTTGTATAGAAAAAAAATGTTTGTCCTGCAACCATTTTCTTTAGACGTTTTCCTTGATGTTGTCCATTTTGGTCAACTTTATGACTTGCATCTTGCCAGATGTTTTGAGTTACAGAAATACTTCATTGGCTTTTTTTTTTTGTAGTGAGGCAGTAGAATCAGAACCACTAGCTGGGGGTTGATTCAGTCAAAATTAATGTAGAAACATCTAAAGCATTAGTTTGTTCATATGTGCCAGCTTGTAGTTGTTTATATTAAAAGAACACATTAGTTATAGAAGTATGCTCCAACAATCCATTATTAATTGTAATATCAGTTGACAAGAACCAAGTGAGAGTGAGGACAAACATGACTGACCCTTTCATTTACCTCAAGTTTGAACAATAAAAAGGATCAAATATTTTCCCTTTTTTTTATTCTGAAGCATTTTTTCTTTATTCACCTTGTTTTGTTTTTTTGTTGGTCTATGGTTTGGGGTTAAAGACATTAATTATTCCTTTATAAGGATTTGGTGGACACATTTGTTGACCACACCAATACATTAGATATGAAAGTCATTTTTTTGTAAAGACTTATGATGTTTAAGAAAAGTATTGCATCCTTGTTTTAAGGTACTATAGTGGTCATTGTGTTAACATTGGCTTTGTTCTACTAGCTCATTTGTTTCTTAAACTTGTGTCTTTCTCTTCTATCCTCTGACTGGCCAGCATTCCATCATGATACTTATCTTGTTATACTCTATTAACCCAACTCTCCCATCACTCTAGCTACTGGCGCTATGGAACTGGCGTGTGAGTTTTATGTCTTGTAATCAACAAAATCAACTCTGTGTTTGCAACTAACACTTTTGTGTATCTATTAATTATATCACAATCATTTGTGTGTATAGTTGTGCATGTCTTTGTGTGTGTGTTTGTCAAAGCCGAAAAGAGGGGGGGCAGAGAGAGTGTTTTTTTAGAGCAATAGAGAGTAAAGCATTAAGTGTGTAAACAAACAAAAATCTTTAGTATAAAGTAACAGACATGTCAAGATGTAAACTTCCATATTATGAGCATCATAGAACTAAAACTTTACAGTGCTACTTGATTTCTATTGAATAACTGCTTCCTGCCTGTTCATTCTGAATGTCATTCAAGCAAAGAAGAAAAACAGAGACACATTTCATGTCACGGAAAACTTTTAAAATTATCTCTCAAAGTATATGAGGTCATGTAAAATTCTGTCCGCTAAAAGTAAGCACAGTAAAACCTATTTATTGTTGGTCAATTTATTAATCTAATGCAATGAATTCCTATCTGTTTACAAATCCCATGTACTCATTTGGTTGAGACATTGTTTTCTGACTCTATATATCACTGTACACAAGTCTAGGACACTCATGTGTGTGTTGTCTGTATAGAAGTTACATACCAATATAAATGTTAGACAGTACTTACTGCATGTGGCCCAATGTTCACAGAAACCAAATGTAGTCTAATGATGTTCATAGTTCAAGCTATTGGATCATTTTGTTGAAAAGTTTTTCCCATCCAAAATGTAGTGTATTATAATAGTGGTTTTTTTTTTTAATTAATATCTTCAAATTTATTTTAAACAAATCTAGAATCAAATAATCTTAATTGTTTAAAGGTCATTGTGTGCAGGATGTAATTACCTTCCCTTGCTTTTCCTCTCTGACAATGTTTTATCTAATTATGGGACAATGCTGCCTTATTAATAATTTTCACTTGCATTAAATGGAAGTGGACATTTTGCTTACTCTGGAAATGCTAATATCATTTATGGTATTAAAGAACTTTTTTTTTATATATCATTTTTCAAATTTTAAAGTTGCTATTTTAAATATTTATAAAATGTATTTATTTCAAACACCAATGGTAATTAATTCTATGTAACAAATGAGAATAATGAAAACATTCTATACACATTTTCCCCAGTTATCACCCAATCAGTTACTCTGCCTAGTCCTTTAATTTAGTTTGATTTTAATGATAGCTTTGTCCAGTGTTTCCCAAACTTTTTCCTTGACAAAACATTGTGCTTTTTTTTAGGTTATTAAATTTTTAAAAATTTAAGCCATTGTATCAGTTTAGCTTTTTTTTTTCTTTTTTTTTCCCAAGTATAAAACTTTTTAACAATCTATATATTGATATCAATCTTCTAGACTTTGACTTTGTTGCAACATAAGAGAATTTGTCTTCCCACAAAAGGTTGTAGGAAACTGAAGAACAAATAAACAACAATGAAAGCTTGTTTTAAAATATTGTGATTCATATTTAATGGTTCATCTTTTAGTTCATAGACATGTTAAAGAATTTATTTTATTCTAAAGAAGGACATACTAGTTAATTATTCCAGTAGTTCGTGGAACACCTATTCAGGCCTGGTGGTAACCTAGTGTTCCACGGAACACAGTTTGGGAAACACTGCCTTAGTTAATCAAAAGTGATAATAATTCATGAAATTATTCCTGTCCCAGACTTGCACTCAACTGTATGGGAAAATGTCATGTAACCACAAGGTTTTGATCCTGTATTTTTAAATGGGGAACATTTGCTTCTCTGAATCCAACACTATACATAGTTTGATGATTGATGGCAATAGACATTAAAATTGTGATAGGTTTATATCATTTATATCAGTTTGATTTCTAATCAAGCTTCACAAAAAAAACACTTAATGCACTGCTTTTTTTTTTATATTTTCTTACATACAGTCATCAATTATTTTTTAGTTGGCTTTCAATTTTTTTTTTGTGCTCATGATAAACTTTTAGTTAGTACAAAAATAAAATCCATTAGCTAAAGGACTTTCATAAAGATATTTAGCTACAGTATCTACTTTGTGTCAGTGTTAATTATACAGTCATCAAGAACTGTATAGCGATTTCTTTGTTGTCAGTACATAGAACTTCAGTACTGTTGGAGTAGTTAGTTGTTTGTTTTTATGTATCTACTGGAAATCATAAAATTATAAACTTCTAAAATGTATATTAGTATTACATTTCAATAATTTTATGAATGAGAATGTTATCAAAAAAATAAAATATAATTATCACTAACTTCAACATTTTAATATTGTGAATAAAAAGCTTATCTAGTCTACTTCTTGTTCAATGTAAGAATAATTAAATTTCTTTTAATGCTTATTTATTTGTTTCCATTTAATAAAACCATTCTCAAAGTACTGTTATTCTGTTAGCTCATATCCACAATAATTAATTTACCAAAATAGATTCAATTTAGTTCATTGTCTTAACATCAATCTTACAATTAGTAGGTTTGATATCTTCCAATCATAAAGTCTTTTTGAAAAATTCCCTGTCACTTGTCTGGTGAACTATGAAGACAAAGTGTTCTATTCACTTATTGCTTCCAGTCCTACCTTAGAATCTCACAAACAGTGAAGTCTGTTCATTATTTCTTTATTGTCTGCCTTCATTTCTTTTTCCTGCTACTGTACCTTGTCTGAAAGTCTTCACATTTTCTGAGAATTTGTGAGATGGTCATACTTGGCCAAACCTTCACTTGTGACTTAACCATACCTTGACTTGTGACTTGGCTCACCTCCCACTTGAGTTCTTATACCTCCTAAGTTTTTAATAATGAAACCAAAAAAAATTAAATCTTTTTCCTGAGACTTTTTGGTTTCTGTAAAAAAAAAATTCATTAATATTCTATCTTGACCTCTACACAGGAGAAATGATCCCCCACTGGCAGTCATCACTCAGGACTCTATGACAGTGGAAGAAACTGGTGAGTGTATATGTTGATTTAATTATTAGTTAGCTTTTTTTCCCTTCACTGCAGTTAGTCTTTCATGTAGACATATTAGTAAATATTATCAAAAACTTGGAATATTAACTAATTATTAAGCTGAGGTCTAACTTTTTTTCCTTTCAATTCATGTTATACTATTTGATTTCCCTCTGTCAGAACATAAAAAGAGAATTTAAATGAAAATGTTTTCTTTAGTCATTTATCTTAGGGCACTAGTTTCTGTTCTTTAAATTTAAGGGCTAAGACTTAATTGGTAAACACACCCAGATTTACGTTTTAAAATGCCAGCCTTAGTCAATAATCTCAATTTTGTGTGTGTGACTAGAGAGTCTACTGAGGAATACAGAGCATAATGGCTTTCCTGTGGTGGTCTCCAGGGAGTCTCAATATTTGGTAGGGTTTGTGCTTAGAAGGGATCTCAATCTAGCCATTGGTAAGTTTGTTGCTTTTTGATACTTATTGATATTCTATTTATATTTATTTATTATTTATTTATATTAAATTAAATTAAGTTTATTCTTTTTAAATGAACTTCCTGTTTATTATTTTTCTTAGCCAATGCTCGCAAAACATCAGAAGGTGTGGTCAGTAACTCTATCATCTATTTTACTGGACATGTCCCAGTTGACCCCAATGGACCAGCACCACTGAAATTGAGAAAAATTTTAGACATGGTCAGTGACTTGTTTTGTTTTTAGTTTAATTTTAGTTACTTACCCCTAAGACATTTGTTTGTTTGTTATTTAAAGTGCATTTTATGTTTGAGCCAAGTAGCAATTTTAAGTGTTATTATTACACTTGCTTTACTTGAAATCATTGTCATCACAATGGCTTAATTTTATTTAAACTAATGTGTAAAGCTGAGTAGATTCTGTGACCTTAGTCGAGACCATTCGTTATAGAACACTGACCTGCGGCATCACAACCTCTGGGCAATGGAGACCAATTGCTTATTGCCATGTTACAGATCTGTATGACATGGCAAATGGTCAGTGTTCATGCATTCTATGATGATTGGTCTCTTCTTAGTCCAGGCCTCAAGTGCTGCTATTAAACCATGTCCACTGTACACTAGAATTTGTACTTATTTCTTTCATTAGGCCCCACCTACTTCTTACATTGACAAAGTCATTTGGAGAAATCTTGTTAGTTTTGCTAGTTAGGTTTCCTACATAATTGTCACTGGCTATTGCATGGTCATTGTAATCTTGTATTTCTAGAAGTAACTCTAGAGGCACAATATCCAAACATCTGCCAGAAAGTGAGAATACATGCACACAAGTCAAACTTTGGGAAATTGACTATTGAAATATGACCAGCTTGAATCATGTCCTAAATAAGCACACACAATACTTCAAGTGGAAAATATCAGTGTGATAGTGTCAAATAATAAAACCAAAGTTTATGTTTCTAACCATTATGATACTCTCTTTCCCCATTCTTGGTTCTGCATAGAAGTTTAGTTTTTGCTTGGCACATGTATGAAAAATGAAACTCTTTTATCAGCACATCATGTAAGGTTTGAAAGGAAATCACAGGGGTTTTGGTATTCCTTATATTATTCGTCTATGTTTAAATGTTTGACTATGTATTTCCTTTTCTACAGGCTCCAGTGACCATAACTGACCAGACGCCAATGGAGACAGTAGTGGAAATGTTCAGGAAATTGGGACTTAGACAAACATTGGTCACTCACAATGGGTAAGTCATTGCAACATTTTTGTGAGTACCTTTTGTTTCTTAGAGTAGCAGGAACATTTAGAGATATTAAATCAATGGGCTGTCTACTAATAATGTTTTCATATAGGAATTTTTTCATGTCTCTATTATCAGATAACCTTTTTTTTTTTAAATTGTTGAATAGAGATTTGCCTCTTGCCCCATTGCTATAATTCTTTGATTTATTTACCAGACATGTTCTATAAAATAGAAGCTCAAAGGTTAGCATTTTTTTAGGGAGAAAAGGTAGGGGAGTGAATCACTATTAAAATAACACTGATGTAATCACTTTTTTTTTCTATACTTGCTACTAATTGTCCCCTGCAATTCCATCTTATTTTTGATATGACAATAATTAGATTGTATGATGGTTGTGATATTTGACTCTGAGACCAGTTTATTTCATTAGCTTTTATTATTTAAACACAGCCGCCTGCTTGGTATCATCACCAAGAAAGATGTCCTTCGACACATTGCTCAGCTGAGGAACCAGGACCCAGAGTCTATTCTCTTCAACTAGATCTGTCTGTTGGCACTATGGATGTGTTTGAGTTAATATCCTTAGTCAGGGATTGACACTCTGTCATGAAAGATGTCACAGGACTCGCGACATCAGCTCAAGCTGCTTTTTAGGTCTGCACAAACTTTTGAAGTCTGCTTAGCATGTTCTGGTGTATTTTTTTAAAAAGGGTGACAAAATTATTTTGGCTTCAATTGCAGCCTTTTTTTTTTTTGACTCCTGTTTGTTTGTATTTTGACTGGATGAGCTATGTAGTAGTAGACCACGAGGGCAATTAGTTTGTGTTTGTGTTAAATAGCTTGTGAGGCCTAGCCAGTGTTTGTGTTTGTGTTAAATAGCTTGTGAGGCCTAGCCAGTGTTTCATTGCTAATAATCTTCTGATCTTGCCCTCTTTCACATGTCTAAAAAGTTGTGTTTTTTTTTTCTAAAGTTTTATTGAAGCTAGTGCAGAATAAGTGTCAATCTCCATCATAATCTTGGATTCCTTTTTTTTTGGGGGATAAACTTAAATTTCATAAGCATTCCATTAAGGTCATGTATTAGATGTCATGTCATGTTGATAATTACAATTAGTTTTGCAACACTCGCTACATTATTACAGGAAAGTGTGTTTCATTTGGTGCATTCATTCATTGGCACTGATAAACCTGACTACCAATTGGAAATAACTTGAGTGTACTACATCACCAGAGTCACATATGACCCACAAAATAGATAGTCAATTTAACAAATGCTCAAACAGTTGCTCATAGTGAACCTCTATGATATAAAGACTTCAGACCTATCATTCTAAAATCATTGCTATTTACTTCATTTTGTTGTATATTGGTTGTATATTGCACTACAGAATGTCATGTCGTTAAAAACTGTAGTGAAGGCTAAAGGTCATAGTAGTCAATTTCTTCTCTAATAATTCTTAAACTATTTTTCTTTCATGTGAAGTGACTATACATTCTAAGAAGCATGTTTCTGGTCAAATGAAGTGACAATAATAATAATAATAATAATCTATATTATCTATAAGGACATTTTGTCTTACTATTAGTGCTTTACACCAAACCAAACATTATAACTATAGAAAACCAAACTATACATTGACACCAGAACCAGTTTACTTGCATACATTGTGCTGGTCTAAAATAGGTTTTTCTTAGTTGTTGTTGTCTAATAGACTACTTGTAAATGGAAATCAGTATTCAATTTTCTTGTTCATAAGAGATGTCTTGATAGTTTGTGTTATTATACACACACAAATGCTTTATTGATACAATTGTAAAAAAAAAAATGATATAATCGCTGGTCTTTTTATAATTTCAATGTGTTGTTCTGTTGTGAACAAGTTCTATCGTATATCATTTGTGTTGGTTGTATGTCCAGCTAAGGGAGTTCAATCTGTTGGAACCTATCAAGAGTTTCATCACTTCTTGTTTTGTTTTGTTAAAGTAAAATGAAAGAAATGACAAGTGTTTATGGTAAGTGTGATCTAGAGATGGAATGTGTCTACAATTTATACTTATCAATTAGTTCATCATTAGTCTGTGATATTAGACGGGTCTGTTTTGTGTGTGTGTGTGTAACTTTGCATTAATAGTCTCTGTGTTTGGAGAGATGGGTTGTTTTATTTTTTTTTGTCACCATTAAAATGCTATTGAGATTAAAGACAGTATGATTAGTGCATCAAGACTTACATAATGTGCTGGGCTCTCAACTCATGTTGCTCTGTTTTAAGCTGACTGAATTCTATTTCCTGGTAGAAACTTGATTGTAGGCAAACAAGGAAATGTGTTGTTGTTTTTTCATGCATTGACTAGCTATGAGAAGGAGATGTGTACTATTAGCAGTTGGTCTAGTCCATCCACTAGCCCCTAACCCTGTGCTTGAATTCATTGAAATTTCACAATAATCTTGGACAGCTTTATTTCCCTTGTATTCAGTTTTCTTGTTCATCAGCCAGAACTCCAGTGTGAATGGGATTTGATTTGTACTTTTTTTTTAAGTTGGCAGGTGCAAGGCTATAACTTGCAATACTCAATGCCTCATGTTAATCCATTATTTTAATGATGTGTAGGTGAGTTGTTTACAGGTCAGTGATTTTATGGATACTCTATGGACCATAGAAGATACTAGATCTAAATGTTTTGTTTTAAATTAATCAGTTCACTATTCAGTTTCATGTGTCCATGTATGTGTACATAGGTGTGTTCCTGTGGATGAACAAGTCTGTCCATGTACTGTGTATGCTGTGTACAAATTTAAAACAAACTATGTACAATACAATACTCTGTCATTTTGAACCAACTTCACTTGTTTTACTCATATTAAGTAATTCATGCTATTTATATTTATTATTTGGTGAGCCCCATTGGGAATATTGGCAAAATGTGTTTAGCTCTGGATCATTAGGCCAGATTTTGTGTATGTAAAAATGAAGCCATTCCTGTATTTGATGTCAAAAGTAGGTGTTACTTTTAATAAAAGTCAATAAAATATTTCGGCAATCTAAACTTTGTTGGTTTTTTTTTTTCTTTACAACAAAATGTTTCATGTAAAATTTGACTGTAAAATTTTAATATGTTCCACCATTCCCTTTGCATCTTTTCATGTGAATAAAGAGGCCAATCCTAGATACACATTTGTGGTCACAGGTTAGACATTTGTGATCACCAGAAAATGGAGCATGGGTGTAGCCAGGGGTGCCCTGAATCCTCCCCTAGAGGGAGGTGGAACTTTGTGACTTTTTTCTTGTAATTTGGTTTATTGTAGGTGATATTTTAATATTAAACCATCATTTGCACCATAGCAGCCAGAGGGTTTTCAAGTTTAAAACCCCCCTATATTTTTAGATTAAGAACCCCCCTCCCTCTTCAATATTAAACTAAAGTGAAATAAAGTCACCAAATTCTACGAGCGTAGTCAAAGGGGGGGGTGAGTTTAAAACCCCCCTTCCAGATGGTTTTCACGAAAGACTTCCCTTTTCGATAACAAAATATAAACAAAACTACAGTCACTAAATTCCATGAGCGTAGCTAAGAGTGGTTTTGAGGCTAACCCGCCTTTCCAATGAAAGGAAAAGCAAAGCTACAAATACTACATTTCGTGAGTGTAGCCAAAATGGGTTATCCTTCCCTCCTCCAGTAAAAAAAAAAACTACAGTAAAACTATACTTATCAATATGTACCAGCCGCTGGGCTGTGCAGTGAATAGCAGATTTTGTTTTTGACTTAACATTTTTTTTATTAGAAGAGTAGCAAGATAATGCACTGTAGGTATCTCAGAATCTGCATGTTTGTTTGTTTGTTGTTTTTTTTTTGTTTTTTTATTAAATTCTTTAAATAATGCATGAGCATAACCAAGAGAGTTTTGAAGTTGAAACTTCTCCAATAAAAAAATACAGTCAACAAATTCGATGAGCGCAGCCAATGGGAGGTTTTGAGGTTTAAACTCCTCTTACAATACAAAGAAAAATGTTAGTCACTAAAATCCATAAGAGTAGCCATAAAGGAATTTTTGGTTAACCTGCTCTCTTCAATAGTAAACTAAAGCACAAATATAGTAACAATTCCTACCAGTCGCTGGGCATCATTAATAAAGTGCAGTGAATGGCAGATTTGACCTTTGACTTACAATTTTTTAATAGAAGAGTAGCAGTATAATTTTCTATAAATACCTTAGAAAATGCATTTTTTTTTAGTTTCAAGTACCGGAAATAATGCTTGTCGAAGCTCCCAGATCCCCTAGCTGACAAAGTGGGGGAGGGTGTTTCTACTATTTTCCACTAACTGCAGGAATAACTTTTCTAGGGTACATAAAAACATCCGACAGACTGCAGTGTTTCAGCCTTCTCTCTACTTCTGTGCAATCCAGGACCATTCCTTTGTACTTGTCCTCCATGTGGATACATCGTGTGCTTCTTTCTGCCAATTGTTGGTATCAATTCTAAACAGCTAATGTCACCATAAATATTTCTTTAGAAAGTCAACCCTGTAGTATTCTGTGGGCATGTACAAGCCAGTCTAGGCGTCTACTGCTGAAAATATTTCAAATAGAAACAAATTCTTTAATTCCACTTAGTCGTTTTCCTCTTAAAGTAGAAACTCTTCCAGTGACTGGCCTGTCCACTCTGATGTCTTCCCATGTTGTCTGCCTTTTCTTCTTTTTCCTGTTAGGGCTACTGTTCCCTGTAGGAAAGATCCCCTTTCAGACCGTGCGATCTATGGGGCAGATGATGTAAAGGTCATCTGTTTCTTTTCCCCAACTAATGTCAGGTAGCCATTAGAGCTGGCTGGACTAAGAGTCACCCAAAGAGCCCGAAATAAAAAATCCCAGTCTTCCAGGATTCGAACACAGGACCTCCGGGAGTGGACCACTTCGGAGACCGATTCTGAGTTTGTGTTTTCACACAAACTATGGTTGTAACCTTGTTTATTCTTTTTGTCTGCTTTTGCTACATAAGTTTTATGTTTTGTTTTGTGTAGCCTACATTAATATTTATTTTATTTTTTATTAGTTTAGGTTAGTTTTAGATATTTGTTATGTTGTCTGGTTACTTAGGCAACTCTAGCCCCTAAGTCACTGACTGTGGTGCACGGTAGCATTACGAGTAGGCTACTTAATTCTCGCTAGCCCAGGCCTAGGCCTGCTATTTAATAATATTGTGTAAGTCGGCTATTTAGACTAACAGGATAGGCGTTGGCTTTTAGAATAGTATGCAGTCAATTTTTAGAAGACTGTGGGGCTGTGATTTAAAATGGTTTAAATTTAGAATAGTGGGATATGTGTTTTGAACAATATAAAATTGGACGCATTCATGTATTTGAATTTCAAATTTCACACCAAATAGTTATGTTGAACGCACATTTCTTTGAAATAAGGATAAGAAAAAATAGCTCATCAGATTTTATTTAGACAAGTGTCTGCTTAATTTTTTTGTTTATTTATCTTCTTTTTTTTTATTTTGAAAAACTATGGGAACTGTAAGCTAAGAGAGTAGAGTCTATAGACAATGTAATCAACTACTGCAAACACAATGTAATCTGGTACAGTATAGATCTAGTAGATTAATAGACAATGTAATCTGGTACAGTAGTACAGTATAGATCTAGTAGATTAATAGACAATGTAATCAACTACTGCAAACACAATATTTTGAATATAATCTGGTACAATATTATGTATAGATCTAGTAGATCAACAGACAATGTAAATCAAGTGATCAGGTTTAGATATAAACAGGGGCGGACTGGGTGTCAAGATCGGCCCGGACCTTTCTATAGGCCTACAATTCGGCACACAAGTTCTATATCATATGATGGGCCTCCAATTCTAGGTCTAGCTGTCCTCGAAATCATGATTACAGTGACCTCTATATCTTTAGGCTATAAGAAATAAAAATCTTATGTTAATTTTGAATCGCTTAGTAAGTAGGCCCTAAAAGGATGAAGCCAACTAGTGGCACTGTCTACGGATGAAGGCTATTGCATTATTTCGGAAAATGTTCAATTAAACTAGTAGGCGCTATGACACTGTAGTACAGTCTGTGCAAGATTTGTTTTTCAACATTAAGTTCAGAGGGGCCTTTCTAGAAGAGAATAGTATCAAACCTTTAACACTTTGATAGGTACCATAGTGGCATCCATGTGGCCCTTCGGTGCCCTACCGGCCCATTTGGGTACCGGCCCACCGGACATATGTCTGATTGCCCATATAGCCAGTTCGCCCCTGGATATAAACGAAAATTCTAAAATATAAACGATAGTCTAAATTCTAGGCTAATCTTCAGATGTTTTGATGAGAGTTGGTCTAACATATTAATATTGGCAAAGTAGATTAAATCGTGTTATATCTCTAGTAAAAATGTCAAAATCAAAACCTAACATGTCAATGGATTAGTAGGCTTATTTGATGTCCACAAAAGTTCATAAAAAGTTCGAGGCTATGGTGTAGTTTGGGGGGCGCGCCAATGATCCTTTTGTTCAGGGAGGTTGCGAATGGTAGATCTTTAGTTTGTTGGATCATTGTTGTCTTCTAAATTTGTCTTCACCTTCATCGCTTTCTTCACCCAGGTGTATGGCACAGCAAATAGTAATATTCCGGTGAATGGCACAATATCCTGCTATTCTAAACAAAAATATTTTTAAAATTGCGGGTCAAAAATCAAATCTGCTAATCAGTGCACTTTATTAATGGTGCCCAGGTACTAATAGAAAAACAGATCAATATGTGAAATCATTTATTTGGGAAGATATGAAGCTCAAATTACTGTAGTTTGCTTTTAGTTGTTTTTTTTAAACTGACTTGAATTTTCGTATCTTTACTTTTTAATTAATTCATTCCAACAACTGGTGAGAAGACAGATCAAAGTGTGAAATAGTTCTTTTTCATATTTTGGGGGCAGTGGGGTGGGGGAGAGGTTGAAAAATCAAAATCCCCCATCGCTACCCTCATGTGGTCACTATGGTTTTGATTTAGTTTAGGGTGGAAGGCTTGAGCCTCCCTCCTGAAATTAGGGGACAGTATTTCGCTCAGACAGTTGCTTGAAATTTTCATAGATTTACTATAATAATGGAGCCCGGTGACTTTTTTTGGTGGAAGGTTTGGAACCTCAACCCCTTACTCGCAACAATTGTGGACTTGGGCTGCGTCATTGGAATTCGGTGACTATAATTTTACCAAAAACCTTCCAGACAATGCTTATGGATTTTGTTGTTGTTGTTTTGATATAGTAGAAGGTTTAACCTTAAAACCCACCTTACCGTACTTCTGTTTTAGTTTTTTATTAGAGAAGAATTCCCTAACCCTAAAACTTTACAGTTTTTTTAGTTGATGCGTTTTACCTTCAAAATCCTCCTAAGCTGTGATCATTGAATTTGGTGACTGCAATTTTGTCTGTCTGTCTGTCTGGTAAAAAGATTGTAGGCCTACAAGTTATTTCTCTGACACCCAATTTCGGATGAAGCTGAAATTTTCCACAATTATTTCTTTTACTTGACAACACAAGAATCAATTTTAAAAAACAACAACAATTAGCTATTCGTAATTAATAATTTTGTCTGGTATCTCGAACAAGGGAAAGAAATGGTACCTGACTGAAGTGGTGGTCTAAGGTGAATCATCCTTCTTTATAGGTCGCCGCTCTAAATTAAAACAAACAATATATAACTATACAATCTTCTATAGCTACCAGAGTGGTTAGCACCTCGGCCAGAGGAGGCGTGAGCCACGAGTTCGAATTCAGTTCGTTCCACCCCCCCACACACACACACTTTTTTTTTTGGTTTTAAATGCTTTTAAAAAACAATTACGTACAAATCCACCTTGATGTCCCTTTCACACACCCCCTACCTATTCCCCCAAATGGTCAACTGGTCGTGCGGTTTGCGCGCTAGACTGTCGTTCGGACTTATCGATGGTCCCGGGTTCAAACCATGCCCGCTCCAATTCCCCGTCGTCCTGCGGGAGGTTTGGACTAGGAAATAAATTATCTTCAACTCTGAATGAACACCCGAAACATGTCAAACATTTCACAAAAAATGTTACAAATAAAGTAAATTCTCATTGGTTGACTCACTTAGATCACGTGACTGGAAGATGTACTTGTAAGGAAGGGAAAATTTTCACATTTCCGATTCATGGATTATTTTCGTAAAGTTGGGCCAAAACATCTTCGATTTTGGCAAAGATTAACAATTGATATTTTTCATGATATGTCTACTTTTCAACAATTTATAACGGGTTTTTTAACGTGTCGCCGTCCATTCTAAAGTGTGTGTCGCCGTCCTTTCCAAAGTGTGTGTCGCCGTCCTTTCCATAGTATGTGTCGCCGTCATTTCCAGAGTGTGTGTCGGCGTCAATTACAAAGTGTGTGTCGCCGTCCATTACAAAGTGTGTGTCGCCGTCCATTCCAAAGTGTGTGTCGCCGTCCATTCCAAAGTGTGTGTCGCCGTCCTTTCCAAAGTGTGTGTCGCCGTCCATTCCAAAGTGTGTGGCGCCGTCCATTCCAAAGTGTGTGTCGCCGTCCTTTCCATAGTATGTGTCGCCGTCATTTCCAGAATGTGTGTCGGCGTCAATTACAAAGTGTGTGTCGCCGTCCATTACAAAGTGTGCGTCGCCGTCCTTTCCAGAGTGTGTGTCGCCGTCCATTCCAATGTGTGTGTCGCCGTCCATTCCAAAGTGTGTGTCGCCGTCCATTCCAAAGCATGAGTGGCTACTTGCTTTATAAAATTACAACCAGTGCCTTGTTTTCAAAGGAGATCAACACAGACTAGCGGTCACTTGGTCAACAATGTCCTACTTGACCACTGGCTATTTTAACTGGATTGGGGGCGCTAAAGGTGGGCCAACCATGGAGGGCGCCGTAGCGAGGGATTCCCAACAGCATCAAGCAGAGCTAGGCGCCATGTTCCGCGGCGGCACCGCCAATAGTTCCATGAACCTGTGGGAGGACAACCGGCGTGTGTATATGGACAACTTGAGGCTGTGGGACTGCCTTACCTTGATCAGGAGTGACCCGTCCATGAGCTGTCAGAGTGCCATCAACTTGGTGTTCAGTCTGAGAGATAGCGAGTATCTAGTCTCATTCCCAGGTAAGTTCAGTTTAAATTACAGCGAGTATCTAGTTTCGTTCCCAGGTGAGTTCAGTTTAAATTACAGCGAGTATCTAGTTTCGTTCCCAGGTGAGTTCAGTTTAAATTACAGCGAGTATCTAGTTTCGTTCCCAGGTGAGTTCAGTTTAAATTACAGCGAGTATCTAGTTTCGTTCCCAGGTGAGTTCAGTTTAAATTACAGCGAGTATCTACTTTCGTTCCCAGCTGAGTTCAGTTTAAATTACAGCGAGTATCTAGTTTCGTTCCCAGGTGAGTTCAGTTTAAATTACAGCGAGTATCTAGTTTCGTTCCCAGGTGAGTTCAGTTTAAATTACAGCGAGTATCTAGTTTCGTTCCCAGGTGAGTTCAGTTTGAGATACAGCGAGTATCTAGTCTCGTTTCGATGGGAGTTCAGTCTAAGAGACAGTGAGTCATTCCTCGGCGAGTTCAATATCACTTCCCTTTTTTCCCATTGATTTTTTCATTAAAAAATACATTAAATAGAAGCATTTGTCCCATTTTAATAGAACATTCTTCTGACAATGAAGAAGCATACATTTCATTTTTTTTTTTTTACTTTTTGTATTGGTGTATGGCTTTTCAATGACGTCCTGCGCCGTTTAGATTTAAATCTACTTGACTCCTCGTAATGGCCTTTTTCCTTCTGCCCTTTTAGAAGGTAATATTTAGCATGTTATAGCTTATGGACCAATTAGGTTATCAGCTTGGGGGTTATTTACCAAACATTAAAACAAGATTCTCCGACGATAAACTGAGACACATTCTCATGTTTTACACCACTTTATAATGTAAAACTTTTTAGCATATATTGTACACTTAGCCATTTGAAGTAAGCTCAAGGAGTAAACGAATACATTTCTTCAAGTCGGTTTTAAGAGCTTATTTGTATAAGAAATAGAAACCATACTGTTCGGAATAATTTTATATTCCACACAATAACTTGACCACGTCATTGTTCCAGACACTCACCAGCTGATGCTCCTGCGTTACCCATCTGGTTTCGTCTCCCACACAAATATCCATGACGCCCAATTGGAAAATATGCGTCTAAAGGACGAGAACTCTAGGCTGCATGCGGCTATATGGGTATTGAGAGACAATCCTAATCTTCAGGTGAGTTTATTATCAATGGTGATGACAGGGGAGATACATAAGCCTTTTTTGTTCATAGACAGTCACCATCACCTTTACCAATCCTTCAGTCTGTTGAACCGTTAGGGCGCCACACATGATCTGTCGCCCTTCTTCCTTAGAATACTTATGAGGCTGATTGAGACCAAGCGTTATAGAAGGCCTGAACACTGACCTGCAACGTCACAACCTGTGGGTGATAGAGACCAATAGCTCGTTGCCACGTCACAGGTCTGTACAACGTCACAACCTGTGGGTGATAGAGACCAATAGCTCGTTGCCACGTCACAGGTCTGTACAACGTGGCAACCGTAAGCAAATAAGTTGACTTGATATTAGGTAGCAGTTTTCAACACAGTTGCTGTAGTTCCTGTGTACAAGAAACCCCACACCTGGTTAGTGCACATCTTGCAGTCCACTGTAGTACAGTTTATGACCCACTTCGGTTGTTTATTTGTTATTTCGCCAATGCTTTTCCAGAGCATTTCAATGATTTTGAAACAGATTCTGTTCAGTTCCTTCATTGTTTCCTTCCTCTCTGAGTGATCTCACATCTCACGTTCCAATAGTCATTTTATTTCTGACATATAATCTGTCTTATTTGGAAAAAAAGATTAAATTCTAAATTTGACAAGATGTTGATTACTGAAGTCCGAAAGAAAAAATAATTGTGAGAATTTTCCGACTTTACATTCTGTTCTTGAAAGCAATAGCATGCTATCCAGAAATAGAATTGTTTATCTCATAGTTACTGGCTGAAACAAACTCAAGCATAATGTTATTCATGCATGCAATGACTAAAGGAATGGCGTATATATTTGAACAATCGTCAGTGGTTTGACCAGTTCTGCAGCGTACAACATTTGCAGGTCCAGGGTGATAAGTACATTCTTCACGAACAACGAAACCTGTGAATGTTTCTTCTGAAACAACAAACATTTGTTTACAATCAGTTCCTTCTTCATGAAGCTGTTGGTGATGTAGAATTTCTCACTCTATTTGTTTCTTCTAATGATTCATTATTGCACGAAGTCTCTCCAGTGAGCTCTGCTAAGTCAAGTTCTATTAACAGTCCAGCTCATGAGTTCTACGTAAGACGGCCGTAAACTATTTTATGTAAGTCTATTGAATTGTTCAACTCTTGATTCAGTCGAGCGAGGCAATGCCCGCTAAAGTGTGTTCAAAATATAAAAAAAACGTAAGCCAAATTTATTTTAAGATTATTATATTTGGAAAGATTATAACAGTCAAACTAAAGTTTTTAGTGTGTGTCCAATTAGGTAGTTGTTTTTTTTCCAAAGATATCCATAAGCTGCCAAATTTCTAGAAAAATTGCTTGAGCAGTTTTCCTATTCAGTGTCCAGGTCTTCAATCTGCGTGAATGACAAACTACTCCTTCGCTTCGTCTGCGAACTGTGATGCTTATATATAGATCTGGTAGTTTTGCATCCTTTGATTGCTTGACATGTTTCATCATTTAATTTGTAAGCGTAGTTGAAAGTTTACTTTGTCTTTTTAATTGCCCTCCTTTTTATGGCCTAGTTTTTTCCTCCCATGTAACCTTGGCAGGGATATAGCTTAAAATGTGATCATTCGTAGTCTTTTAGAAATGTTATTATGATTCTCTTGTAACAAATAAGGTAGTCTAAGCTTCTACACCAAACTACAATGTAGCCTTAGGACTATGTTCTCGGAGATGTCAATGGTCACTCTGGCAATCCATACACCTATTTTTTTCATATGACATATTTTGTATTAGATGATAGATCTACTATCCTAGTCTATTTTGTTTTTATTGTTATCTTCTTCAATTTTATGTCAAATGTTTTTTTCAGCCAGATTCCACAGTTGCCGCCATTTTCAGACTTCAAGAGAGTCAGTTCCAAGCCAAATTTCATGCAGGTCAGTGAGTCCCGTGATATGTTCTTGTACGTGGTTGCTTTAGTTTACATTTTCTTCTCTTTATGTCTTTCACTTTCTCTCTGTCTCTCTCTGTCTGTCTCTCTCTGTCTCTCTCTCTCTGTCTCACTCTCTCTCTCTCTCTCGGTCTCTCTCTGTCTCTCTCTCTCTGTCTCTGTCTCTCTCGCTCTCTTTAATCGTTGTCTAGATTCCAATCCAATTCCTAAGTACTCAGTCAATCATGTTTTCTCTATTTAACATTTTTCAGATCCAGACGTCAGCAGAGGAGGACTCTTTAAGTTCTCAGACAAACAGACGTATGCTAATAATAACAAAGTCTACATGGCCTCCTTGGACATTGGCACAGAGCCTAACATGGCCATCCAATTGACCAACAAACCTATCAAAGCTGACACCACGTCCTCGAGGAGATGTCGGTCAGCTTCGAGCAGGCGACCACATAGCAGGTAAAAAAATTAGGTCGTAACTATCTTGAGTAACAGAGACCACATAGCAGGTATTCATTAAATTAGTCTACAAAGATCTAGCTATGAAGTGGCTGAGATTAATCTCACCGGAAACTATTCTCTCTCTCTCTCTCTCTCTCTCTCTCTCTCTCTCTCTCTCTCTCTCTCATTGAATACAAGGTATTTAATAATTTGTTTTAAAAGAGTTACAATGAATCCCCCCCCCCCCTAGAAAGTGTAAAATTTAAAATTTGTTTGTCTGAAAATTCCATTATCAGTTACAATAATGTGACAACTATGAATAGTATTTGAGAGCGACTTCTAATTAGCGCTTGCATGCAATTGCGTGATAATAATCTATTTATATCATGGGCGTAGCCAGGGGGTTTGGGGTTCAACCCCCCCCCGCAACGAAATTCCTCCCCCTCCCCCCCGCAGGAGGAGGGGTCGGAATTTAGTGACTGATTTTTTGCATTGATTTTGTTTATTTTAAGAGAGATTTTTTTATACTAAACCATCACTTGCCCCAGCGCAGCCAAGTGGTTTTGAGTTTTAAACAGCCTGGTTGGGGGTTTTGCAGTTAATCCCCTTCTTCTAGACCTATTAAAAAAAACTAAAAAAACTAAGAAAATAATGTAAATGATAATTCCCAAATTCCAAGGCATACCTAAAGGGGGTTTTGATTTTTTAAAACCCCCTCCAAAATTTACGATACAACACCCACTTCAATATAAGACTATCCATACATCAGTCACCAGATTCTATGAGTGTAGCCAAGAGGGGTTTTGTGTTTAAAACCCCCTCCATCGGGGTTTGCAGCTAAAAACCCCCTCTTCAATATAAAAAAAAAGAAAAATTACACTCTCAAAGAGGTTTTGAGTTTAACCCCCCCCCCCCCCAACCTTTCAGCGGGGTTTAAAACCAAAAAAAATACCTCTTCAATATAAAAAAAAGCAAATTACGCACTCAAAATGCTATGAGCATAGCCAAAGAGCGTTTAAACCCTCCTTCAGCGGGGTTTGAAGCTGAAAAATACCTCTACTATATAAAACAAAAGGAAATTACACACTAACAACTCTATGAGAATAGCCGATACAA
The DNA here is from genome assembly GCF_947242115.1 of Biomphalaria glabrata. NCBI lineage: Eukaryota > Metazoa > Mollusca > Gastropoda > Planorbidae > Biomphalaria > Biomphalaria glabrata. The sequence goes on along the minus strand of NC_074718.1, from coordinate 16,204,782 downwards.
GGGGGTTTTGAGTTGAAACCGCCTCCTCCAGAGGGCTTTTTTTTTAAGTTTAAAACCCTTCCAGATGGTTTTGAGATTAAATCCCCCTACAGTGAGTTTTGAGGTTGAAAAAACCTCTCTCTTCAATATTATTCTAAAGCAAACTAAACTCACCAAATTCTATGCGCGTATCTAAAATCTAAAGCAAACTACATTCACCTAATTCCAAGAGCGTAGCCCAGTGGCTGGGCTCCATTAATAAAGTGCAGTAGATAGTCATCTGCCAAAATTGAAAAAGACTAAATGTGGCTCAACAAAGATGTCTAAGACGGATTTTAGGAGTCAGTTATAGAGTTATATAGTTATAGAGATCGGATCTCAATCAAGGAAATCCTTTGCCAAACTGTTAGTAAGGTTACGACAGAGCGTCGCATGAGGTTTGCCGGACATGTTCTCCGACAAATTTTACTACGCATAATAAGAATTGCAATGACATGTAGGCCATTACGAGGAAATCGCAAACAGGAATATCCTAGTACAACTTTACGCCACACTTTCATAGAGGTCCTCAGAACAGGTGGGGAAAGGCTTCAGACATTGCCAGTGACAGATTTTTGTGGAAACAGCTAGCCAGCCAATGAGCCGAACGGCCTGGTAGGATCTAAGTCAGTAAGAATAGCACAGGTTTTGAAATACAAGTTTTTAATTGCAGGATAATGCACTGTAGATACCTCAGAATATCCATTTTTTGGCTTTCAGTACCGGACAAAATGAATTACGCTTAATAAGAGTTGCGATGACATTCTAGTACAACTTGGCGCCACACATTCATGGAGGTCCTCAGAGCAGGTGGGAAGAGGCTTCAGACATTACCAGTGACAGATTTTTGTGGAAATAGCTTGCCGGCAAATTTGCTGAACGGCGCGGGAGGGTATAAATCAGTAAGAATAGCACATTAGGTTTTTGAAATATAACTTTTTAATAGCAATATAATGCACTGTAATGCACAGAATATGCATTAAGTTGAGCCACAATTAGTCTTTTTCAATTTCGGCAAATGACTATTAATGGACTTTATTAATGGAGCCCAGCCACTGGTAGAAATTTTTAACCTCTCTTGGCTACGATCTTGGAATTTGGTGAATGTAGTTTGCTTTAGATTTTATATCGAAAAGGGAAGTTTTATCGTCAAAATCATCTGTTGGAGGTTTTAAAGTAAAAAAATCTCTGGAGTTGTTTTTAACAAATGCAAAACCCCCTTAACTACTCTACTAGAATTAGGTAAATTTAGTTTACTTTAGAATAATGTTGAAGAGGGAGGTTGTCAACCTCAAAACTCTCTGTAGGCGGATTTAAAACTCAAAACCATCTGGAGGGGTTTTAAACTTTTAAAAAAGCCCCCATTGACTTGGCTACGCTCAAAGAATTTTAGTGTGTAATTTGCTTTTTTTTTTTTGTATTGAAAAAGGTATATTTTATCATCAAACCCCTCTAAAGGGAAATTTAAACTCAACACCCCCAATCGGCTTGGCTGCGCTCATAGCATTTTGAGTGCGTAATTTGCTTTTTTTTTTATATTGAAGAGGTATTTTTTAGCTTCAAACCCCAACTAAAGTTACTAAAGGGGGGTTTAAACTCAAAAGCCCCCTTGGCTACGCTCAAAGAATTTTTAGTGTGTAATTGGCTTTTTTTTTATATTGAAGAGGGGGTTTATCGTAAATTTTGGAGAGGGGTTTAAAATCAAAATCTTCCAAGTGATGGTTTAGTATTAAATTTCCCCTAAAATAAACAAAATGAAAGCAAAAAATCAGTCACTAAATTCCGACTCCCCCCCATCCCCCCGCGGGGAATTTTATTTCGGGGGGGGGGGGGGCCGGCTACGCCCATGATATACATACACATTGGGGGGGGGGGGGGAAATCTCCCCAAACTCCCCCCCTCTGAAAAAAATCCTGGCTACGCCCATGATTTATATTTTTTCTCTTTCTTTTAAAAATTTTAAGTAGATATATCCAGAGGAATTAGTAGCTTATAGTAAAAATGAGAAAATGAGGTCATTATTTTATAAAAGGCTCAAATAAAATGAGGATATTTTATGAAGACATGTACATACCCTTACTCCTTTAAGTTTCAATGCTATTTCCTTTTATTTTCCAAATGATAGGATTGGTTTTAGTTCATTGTGTGCACTATTTCTAATTATACAAATTGCATAAGTCGTATGAAGGTTGCTCTCTTGTAAACCACATCAAGGAATTTAATCTCAGTGTACAATCTAATAATGGACCTAAAGTCCTACACACATGGCTGCCTGGTCGTGCGGTATGCGCGCTGGACTGTCGTTTTAGTCGTCTCAATGGTCCGGGTTCATGCCCTGCCCCGCTTCCTGTGGGAGGTTTGGACTAGACAGTAGACTATCTTTAAGTCTAAAGGAACATCCGATACATGTACAACCGCAAGTAAAGAAACATTCCAATATTTAGCACACACAGACTTTTACAAGTAGATTGAAAGACGTTGAATAATTGTCTCATTGAAAGCATATGAGTGTTTGAGGGTGGGCCAAATTAACAACCTTAATTGTGTCACTTAATTGTGTCCCTAAGCCATTGACTCTAACAGTGGAAATCAAAAGAAAAGAGCTTTTACTAAATTTTAAAGAAACTAGATTTCAAGAGAGTTTCTTAAAAGAACGCGCGTGTCAGTTTAAAATATGTTTTGTATGTGTAATCACGTGTGTGGAAACTTCCTACGCCCCTGGCCTCCCATGAAAATGCTCCACTTCTATTCTAAAACAGTTACTACTCCTCCATGGCGCAAGGTGCGCTGACCCGCAAACGTAGCGGGAGCTCCATCCACCATCGTGACATGATGTCCAATTGGCGGTCTGACCGGCTCTTAACATCGGAGAGGATGTTCTTCCTACCCGAAGAGGACATCCACGCTGGGCTCTACACCAAACGGTCACCGAGACTTTATAAGGAGACAGGTGGGCCTGGTCATGGGCACCACTGGGCAGCAGATGAGGACCTTGAAGACTTTGTTCGTAAGTGTAATATCTTAAGTGTTGTCAATAGTCTCCTTCAATAAACTATATTTTAATTGAAGATGTGAAAAAATGAAATCTTGACTCAGTGTAGCTTGAATGTTTGCACTCAGACCGTTTGATCGTCTTAAGAGCTGAGCCGAAGGCTCTTCGTGCTCTAAGTTTGACGCCAAACAGTAAAAAAAAAAAAAAACTGTGAGAACACAGTTCTGTTTGAGAGAGACCCGAGTCAATGCCTATGTAAAGCATTGCTGTTTCCAATGCCTTTGGCCCCGGTCGCATGCTTGGCTGAACATGGCCGAAGACCGAGGACACCGGGATCCTCCGCCATTTTCCTTCGTTATACCAAGCTAACCGTGGGGGACTCGCCATTTATGTTACGGTCCCTTGAGGAACAGCGCATGGATGTGTGACAGGTTTATGGGGACTCTTTTGCAACTCCACCCGTGCAAGAGGTGGACTCTCGTCTACCCGTGGGCATCCCCACGGGAATTATGTTTCGCCATTCATTTAGCCTAGTTACCCCCTCAAGTAACTGTTTCCACCCGGGTGCCACGATGAGGCAGAACAGCGTACCCGGATGCACTCAGACCTGTCGTTACGATAGTCCTGTGTATGAAACACTGGGCTAGGATGTAATACTCTTCATCCCAGAAGGAACGTGTGAAAACTAAACCTTGACTTTGAAGAGCTCCACTTTAGTTTGCCAACAGCGTTGATCCAACTTTTTCAAGTTGCCTTTCCAGACGGAAAAAAATGTCGTGCGCGTCTTGGGGGACGCGCCCCACAGTTTGAGAAACGAAGCTACAATGTCTTCTTCTTCTTCTAGCCAGCTTTTTGCTGCTGAGCTGTGAGCTCTTTTGCAGACTGTGCCAAGGAAAAAAAAGTGTGCTGTTCTCTTCAGTTGTTGAGCACTGCCGTACATGGTGTTGGTGATGTTAGGCTGGAGTTGTAGTAGGGTCTCCCTAAGGTGGATTAGGAAGAAGCATTCAAAGAGGAAATGGTTTACGGTTTTATAAAGGTGGGCGCAGTGTCTACAAAGGGGGAGTTGTGTGGAATGTATTTTGTTAAGATGGTAATTTAACAGAGGTGTGTGTCATGTTCTTAGTTGAAAGATTATAGATTGCTCTTTGCGGGGGGGGGGGGGGGAGGAAGTTAATCTGTCCATGATCATTTCTTTGTATATGGCTCTGCCTGCGTTTCTTGATTCCCATTGGTTGAGCCACTCCTCTTTGTGACTGTTGACTAACATTGACCTTAGGCTAAGGTAGTTAACAGGTCTATCTTGTTGTTCCATAGATAAATGTGTGCTCTAGTCAAAATAAATAGTTTTTAAAATGTGGCGTAAAATAAGAAAATAATCAAGATAAAAAAATTAACATTTCGCAATATTTTTCCATTTGTAAAGAGAAATTTATGGACTCAATTGTGAAGTGTTTGGGGTCGAAATAGATTTATTTTTCTGGCTTAGACCATGAAGAAACAAATTCATTTTTAACTTGCTATCTGTGTTTGTCTTTTTATGTGTTCTATTTGTGTTTAGGCGTATCTGGGTGTGAATGGATTAGTGCTCTTGACAAACTGTTAAAACTTCAAATAAAAAATAAAATTTTAAACTGCACTAGAAAATTGTAAGTCTAAATCAATTAAATAAATGATTTTTTTTCTCTTTCTTTTTCCCTACTACTCAGAGGTCAGGAGTGATTATAACAACAGTCAAACAGACGAGAACTCACTTGGAGAACTGTCGCCTGCTCAAACAATAGACAGAACAATCTCAACTAAGCTGCCAGTTGAAGAGTTTAGCAAAATAATTATCTGGTCTGATCAAAGACTGGGTACAACAACATGGCATGATAAAAGTCTAAAAGAGAAGAACACCAATTTCCCGGTGAAATCGAAAGCGCCACAATCGCAGCAGACGTCAAAGAATAATGTTCATTTACCAAAATTAAAAGAAATCAACCATGAACAACCGAAAAGCTCTGATGAACCTTTTGGCTTGCAAAGAGCCATAACCAAAAAGGAAATCTTAAGAAACTCTAATTGTAACAAATTGCGCTTTAAAAATCTGCACAGAGTGTCAGTAAAGTCTGCAGTAAACTATGAAATGGCAAAATATAATACAAACCAAAACATGAAAAATGACCTTCCGATGTTAAGTATGTCAGCAAACAGGGAAACAACGAAGACCCACTTAAACGACCTGCATCAGAACACTTTAATAAATACCAATAATATTTCCACTTTGAATTTTAAAAGCCCGCACATTCTTCCACCCGTTAAGCCAACATCAAGTGAGAAACCTCGGCCGGAAATGCTGAAGCTGATGGGCAAAGCAAGATCAGATCTCTCCGACACACACGCCCACCATGAAGGTTCAAATGAGTTAAAAGACGGAAGTCATTTCAGAAATCGACCTCTCACTGCAAAGAGACGAGATTTTACGAGGAACAGAAACGACAATTTAAACAGCATTGCCAAATGGAAGGCGCGAGAGGCATTGAAAAAGGCAGAGAACTCGTCAGAGTTGAAGGATTGTGATCAGAACGTTAGCAGGGGCACAAAGAAAGGGGCGTCGTGCAACAACAGCACGGTAATCAAAGACGCCAGCGTTAGAACCATCAAATACGATGACTCAATTTCCGAAACGTATTCTCGTATAATAGTCAAAAGTTTTTCTGTTCCCCAAGAATACCCAACTGCAGTTGACAAGTTTTCTTTTCAAAGATCACAAGATCTTCTTTCTTTAATGAATGCTCAACAACCGTACATCAAATACTCTGAAACGCCTACACCGTTCAAACCTCCGCTGTGGCAGCCTTATTCCTTTCAAGGCTTCACTAGCGTTAAGCACTTCCTGGACAGACAGCGTTGGCTCATGGACGGGCAAAGGATGATTAGGTCAGACAAGACTTTCTTTACCAGGGCCATATCACCATCTCTCTTCCGCATAAATCAGGAGGACGTCCAAACGGCCTGCTGCCCAAAGGGAAAACTTCCTGTGCCTGATATTGACTACATGCAGCTCCATCAGAAGAGCTTCAAGGTTTACCATGTGTTCCCTCGTAACGCTCACAGCAAGGAGAAAGAAAAGAGTCCCAACCATGAGCCGGCTGTAGAAATAGGTAGGTCACTGTTCTCTAGGGAGGTGAATGCTCGTGTATGTATAGATCTTGTTTCTACGTGAAACTTTCCTTCATCACAGCCCCCCCCCCCCCCCCCCCAATGAATTATTGAATGCCGTTGACGCAAACTATAACCGGAAAGAGAAGTTCTTCCGCGGGAGTTTTATGGCTGCCAGAAACTGTATATCCGCACTTTAAAAAATTTTGCTGCATTATTTGGGTCCCCATACATCTGTCAACAAGTATTTTAAATAATAAACAAGTGTAAGAATAGACCGATGCTGACTGACTGTTATTTGAGAGCAGTCACTATTAGAACAACTAGTAAGCTAGTTCCACATTTCCGGAAAATCATGCACGAGAGTAAACAGTTAAGTTCAACAATGCTGTAATGTAAAGGGACAAATACAAAATGTAAACAAGATTTACCAAATGTTTCCATCTATCTACGAGAATTGTTGACCTCGAGTAATTCTTCATTAGTTTGCCGTTTTTTTATCACGAGTAAGATTGGCGTTTTCCATATGAATGACAGCCGAAAATGACAATTTTTGTCTATATATTTCAAGAGATTTGTATGAGTTTTCAAAAGATTTGAATAATTTCCGGATATTTCCAGGACTTTTTCGTATATTTTGCAATTTCAGGAGATTCCCAGGAGCTCATGGTAAATCAGGAGGCCGCGGGAAATCTGTTATAAGTTATAAAATGGTTTAATTTAATAATTTATTCACTTAGAATTAGCGCGGGTCCTATGAAATTGCGGGGCACACTGCGGACACATAGGTCGCAGTGGCCTTATTCCGGCCCTGCAAAATAGCGGCATATGCTACGCCGCCGGTCGACTAGTACAGTATAAAAGTGAATGAACAGACACTACACGCAGTTAGCTATCCTATTTTTCTAAGTTGTATATATATGCGCCCCCCCCTCCCAACCGTTTGTTTAGTGCGCCCTCGATAGAAAAAGGTTCCCCACCGCTGCTTTCAGTTTAATGTCACATGGTACAATGATTAGAATAATGATTAGTCCTTGCATCTGATCAAAGAGGACTCTGTCCTACTCTTATTTTTTTTTCAAATATGTGTCCCATAAACAATTTGTTTTCTTGTAGTGTCACTGACATTGCCCCCTGCTTACAGTATTATCTCTTTCTCTCTGTACGTTGACACCAATAAACAAACTTGAACATCCAATCATTCAATCTTTAAACATACCATTCTTTATTTCAGGTCAACTCAAAGGTTGTGACAACACAGCCGTGTGTAAAAAGAAAAACCAAAGTCTGAAAGTGCTGTATGAATTGGGGACATGGAAGTACACCAAACCTTTAGCCACTATGATTAAAAGAAACCATTGCTTCAAAGAACACCAGAAGAAGAAATAAAAACTGTGTCTACTGTCTTTCACAATCAGAACAAAAAAAAAAGAAAAAAATGAGCCAACACTATGAAGCTATCATGTGATGTCTTTAATTTTTAAAATTTTAGTTTTATGAGTAACATTTGCAATCCAACTCAATCCTAGGATAAACACAAATAATGTATAGTCATGAGAATGTGGACAAGTGCTGCACAGTGTCCAATAGTTCTCAAGATGAGAAAGTGCTGGTGGTACCTATTCAACAGGTCAGATAATAGCAATTGATTTCTGTCTCAAAAACTGAGAAGTATTTAATGATATACTTAAAGAATTTCAAGTTTTTTATTTATGACTCAAAGATAACAAATAAGGTATTTATGGACTCAAAATAAAAAACAAAAACTGTATTATTTGAGAATCAGACATAGTTTAATATAAGTGACTCTTGAAAAGAGAATAAATAAGGTATTTTAAACTCACACACAGAGAATAAAGATGGTACTTTAGACTCTAAGAAATATAAGTAAGTGACTCAAATACAGAAAAAAAAAGATGGTATCTGTGACTCCAACCAATCATAATTGTAACTCAAGGGAGAATTTTAAAAAAGATATTTGTGAACTTTACACAGAATGAAGCCTTTCTAATAAGTTGAAATTAAAAAATATAAAGTTAATATAAAATGAATTTTGGTTGTTGTTTTTTGTTGTGAGTCTACTTTCTATTGTGTGCTTACTGTGTAATGTGTTGAAAGCTCTAGTATCTACTAAGACCAAACATTACAAGATAAATTTAGTAATAGTCAACATCTGCTTCTGTTTTGCTGAAAATGATTTTTTATTTCATGTTATCGTAATGTGACTCGTCTGCTAACTTTCAAGCCATTAGATTTCCCAGAACTGCCAAATTAATTTCAATGTAAGAGTTTCAGCTGTGTAGTTTGTACAAAGGTTATAACAACTTACTCTGTCAGTGTGGTCAAAAGTTTGTACACGTTTAAAAAGCGATCACCCAGATACCCCGTTCTTTCTCCCCTACATCTTTACAACTGGTTCAGACTAGTAATACAATCATAGCATATTGAGAAAGCTAAAAGCATGAAATTGGGCTACAAAAACAATTGGTAAAAAAATATTTCTAATCACACAGATTTATTATTGTTAGTCTAGATCTATTACAAATTTAATTACATGACTGATCTAAACTAATTGATACACTTAATAAAAGCTTTGTTTAAAAAAAAGTATTTTTACTCACTCTCTTTCTGGTAAAAAGTGTGTACAACGTTATTTCTCCCATACCCATTCTCGGATCAACTGAAACTTCGCATAATTATTCTATGGAATAAACTAGACATGAATCAATAAAAAAAAGTATCCAATTTGACATTTAATTACTGATAATTAATTATTTTGTTTAACCAACAAGAGAAACTAATACTTTAGTATTCACAGATATGGTTAAATTTGTTGGGTTTAGTCCCCTTAAATAATTGTTAATGCTATTTCTCCCTCACGTATTCTCCGATCAATTTGATACTTTAAATAATTATTAATTGTACCTAACAAAACATGAATCAATAAACAAAAGTACTCATGTAGTCAATTAATAATATTTGGTTGATATTGAATGAGGGAAATAGCTTGTACATTATTGATCAATATTGTTTTAAGGTCAGAGTTCTACCCCTTTAGATAAGCTTTTTTTTTTTTTAATTTTGCTTGTTTTGGTTTTTGCTTGCTAGTTTGGCAGAGGGTTATGCTTCGTTTTTTTTTTATTTTATTCTTGTTCAAGTTTCTTGTGTCTTGGAGTAATAGATTGTTGGACGTGTGGAAATATAAATCTAGTAGTCTAAACTCTGACAGATGTTATGATGCCAAAAATGTTATTTGTCTTTTCTTTGGACCTAAGAGCTGCATGTAAACTTTGAGACATTCCTAGGTCAACATTTCTTTTGAATTCCTTTTGTAAAACACATCTTTCATGCTCTAGCATTGCCTTCCCAGAGAGCAGTGGTTCCTGTGGGGTAAAAGGTTTATGCACTGCCTTTAGGTGATCAGCAACCAAAGCTGAGCACAACTTGGGATTTGAATATGAGTCCCTTCATAGATATGAAAGGTAGCTATGTGGTTTATGCTTATCAGATGAGACATCCCATATTTGCTTGTCACATCGCAGTAAAAATATATAGGTGTCTTATGTATAATAATTACCTGGGTGCATAAACTATTTAGAAATAAGAAATTGCAGCATATCAATAACATTTCTTGAAATTGCTGTCCCTGACATATATTGTTAGGATACATATTTAAAAGTTTTTTTTGAAGTAATCTTAGGACCAAAAGAGTAGATAGAATCAGATAGGAAATATGACATGTTTAGAGATGCTAGAAGTAGTGGCAATAGAGACGCTTAAAGTAGAAGATTCAAGAACTATTTTACCCAGTAAATAAATTTTTTAAAGGTTTACTTAAGGGTTATCCAGTTCTTTAAAGAGCGTCTGAAAAGCCGAGCAGCTGTGCGGACTCGCATGTATGCTATAAATCTTGATTGGAGCACAACAGCTGTCAGATTATGAGTTATAAGTCTTGATTTATATATACACACTATACATACAATATAAAAAAACATAAAACTTCTTTTGGTATTTTATAAACACAATATATATATATATGTATACATATATATTTTTTTGTATGTTACACAGTAAAATATCAACACAGATCGTAGATTGGTAATGAATGAATGTATTTTGTACCAGTTACATTTTATGGCACAGGCTGGCTCTACAAGTAGAAAACTATTGGGATTATTTTGTTTAGTTCTATATTGTTAACATAGTGTTTACATTCTAAAAACATCATCAATTTGACACACTCTACTATTGTAGACACAGACTCATTTTGATTGATATAATGCTTTTATATGCATGTAGGTTGCAATATTGCTTGAAAATCAAGAATATCAAAAAATATATAAATGTATACAAATAAATGCTTTCAAAGTCACAGCAATACAAAAAAAGCTAAAATATATTGCTTATATCAACAATTTAAATAAGATTTTGTTTCATAATAATCTCATTGATCAATCTTTTTGTTTTACTTATACACAATGCCTCTGCAATGAAAATACATAAATAAAAACACACTAAAACTACCAGGTTATCTTCTCCTTTTGCTTTACTGTATTGATTTTCTCCCCTTGCAGGTTGATGAGGTCAGCCATATCTGTCAAACATAAAATAGATATATATACTTGTTTATGTCTCAGGGGAAAAGTCATAAAACCTTTAATATCTCTTCTTGTCATGATGAAATATAAACCTGATCAAAACAAAAAAAAGGGAGCTAAGTAGAAAATTAAGTTATGAGCACCTTTAATAAAAGTCATTTTGTGTTGAGAGAATTAACTAATACATTTATTTTATGCAGTAAAAAAATGTTAAAAATGAGAGCACCTGGAACTCGAGGACAAAGTAAAAAAAAACATATTGAAGTCATTTAAATCAACACTCAAAGCTATTCTATGTAGGCAAAGAGTTCAGAGATACCTATCCTCATGAATTGTGACTGTCCCTTTACATATCCAGAGATACCTATCCTCATTGATCAACTCTGCAAGGGTCTCTGTCTGAATCTGGATAGGGCATATCCCTACTAAAGTAAACATTGAAGATTGCCATGGCATTTACACTCTCTCCTCTTCTTGTGTTCACTCCCCATAAGAGTTAGAATGGGTTATGTCCCACAAACTGAGACCAATCATTCTAGTGACTGCCTGAATCACTCTCAACAACAACATTTTCTTTTCATTTTGACATTAATACAATAGATACAAAAATAGTTGTTAATATATGGATCATAACAACTTCAGTACAAACAAAAATTAATAAACAATCAAGCAGTATCAACACTTTCATTCAAAATTTTCAAAAAAAAAAGAGTAATTAAGTTTATCTTCTCATTCTGACATGAAAAATTCTTACATACTTAAGTCTCAAAAACTGCTGGTAACTTCCTATCACATTGCACTGCATTCTATTTCAATAAGTTATTTGTTTAGATAGTTTTACTAGCCCATCAACTGTTAGAACATGCTGTGGACAATAAAATCTGTGGAATAATCTGAAATATTACCTTGGTTTTCTTTAATCAAGTTTCCACCCATCTTTGTTAGGTTTTCAATTTTCTCTTCCAGCCGTCTGCATAGCTCTTGAGTATCTGATACAAGGAAGTTTCCTGCCCCTAAAAATAAAAAAAAAAATTGACTGCATAACTAATTTAAGTATCAGTGTTTATGTTGTTATTGTTGAAACTGATAATGAATACCTATAAAATGAGTCAATATGGCATGCATCTAAAATACTATGATAACCAGTCAAACTCCTGGCCTTTACATGTTGCTCAGAAATAGAGTTCTATGGAACTGTTTTCTATAATAGGAGATGGGGGTGAAGCAAAATAGCTGACAGTTGCTTAACAAGTAGTATCCCACTCAGTTACTTAACAAGTAGTATCCAACTCAGTTATTTAACAAGTAGTATCCCACTCAGTTACTTAACAAGTAGTATCCCACTCAGTTACTTAACAAGTAGTATCCCACTCAGTTATTTAACAAGTAGTATCCCACTCAGTTACTTAACAAGTAGTATCCCACTCAGTTACTTAACAAGTAGTATCCCACTCAGTTACTTAACAAGTAGTATCCCACTCAGTTACTTAACAAGTAGTATCCCACTCAGTTACTTAACAAGTAGTATCCCACTCAGTTACTTAACAAGTAGTATCCCACTCAGTTATTTAACAAGTAGTATCCCACTCAGTTACTTAACAAGTAGTATCCCACTCAGTTACTTAACAAGTAGTATCCCACTTAGTTACTTAACAAGTAGTATCCCACTCAGTTATTTAACAAGTAGTATCCAACTCAGTTATTTAACAAGTAGTATCCCACTCAGTTATTTAACAAGTAGTATCCCACTCAGTTACTTAACAAGTAGTATCCCACTCAGTTACTTAACAAGTAGTATCCCACTCAGTTATTTAACAAGTAGTATCCCACTCAGTTACTTAACAAGTAGTATCCCACTCAGTTACTTAACAAGTAGTATCCCACTCAGTTATTTAACAAGTAGTATCCCACTCAGTTACTTAACAAGTAGTATCCCACTCAGTTATTTAACAAGTAGTATCCAACTCAGTTATTTAACAAGTAGTATCCAACTCAGTTGCTTAACAATAAAGATGGCTAAGACAGATTTTAGGAGTCAGTTATAGAGATCAGGTCTCAATCAAGGAAATCCTAAGCCAAACTGGGAGTCAACCCCTTTGTAAGGTTGTGACAGAGTGTCGCATGACGTTTGCGGGACATGTTCTCCGACAAAATGAATTATGCATAATAAGAGTTGCGATGACATGGATGCCATTACAAGGAAAGCGCAAACAGGGACATCCTAGTATAATTTGGTGCCACACTTCCATGGAGGACCTCAGAGCAGGTGGGAAGAGGCTGCAGACATTGCCAGTGAAAGATTATTGTGGAAGCAGCTTGCCGCCCAATGCGCCTGAGGATCTAAGTAAGTAAGAATAGCAGATTAGGTTTTTGAAATAAAACTTTTTAATACAGGATAATGCACTGTAGATGCCTCAGAATATGCATTTTGTTGGCTTTCAATACCGAAGATAGTGCTTGGTGGCAGAGCTCCGCCCCGAACCCTGTTAGGTAAAGTCTTAACCCTCCCCCAGACCCTTTGCTGGCAAGGTTGGAGAGTCTACAATTTTCCCACTAACTCCAGGAAGATCTTATTCTATTGTACAATAAAGTCTTCTGAAAGAATGAAGGGTCAGAATGTAATAAAGATTAATTATGTACACACACGCACGTACGCAAACAGACACTTTTTTGGGGGGCCGGGGGGGGGGGGGGGGGGGGGGAGAAAAAATAACCCCTGAAAAAAAAATCCTGGCTATGCCCATGTTATATTATCATATCCATTAAGCCTACATTGTGTCTGTAAACTACAAAAACAAAATTTAATAAAATACTCAGAAAGACACAAAGATAAAGGCACATTCCTCATTCCATATGCCAATTAGTACAAATGCTCTTTCTTCCCTAGTGCTATTAGAACATGGAATGGGTTGCCTGAGCTAGCCAGGAAAACCAGTTACTTGGCAGAATTTAGGTCATTGGTTAATATGCATGACTAGATGTATGACGCATAGGATGTAATCATCTTCTTTTTTGAAATTACGTCTATTTAATATAAGATAAGTTAAGAAACTGCACATATATAAACTATTATTACTATTATATAAATAGAGCTCTCATCTTGGATTGGGTGAATACTTTCTGTCATAAGCTTCATAACCTACCTAAGTACACCAAACAGCTAAATTGTCATTCTGACCAATGCTAAAACAGTCCTTAAAAAAATACAACAGAAAAATTCAGATACTTCCTATATAAAGCAACTCAGGCCAGCTCTTGTCAACCTCAACAACAAAAGCAAGGAAACTGTTCTTCAATGGATCCCAGCTCACATTGAAATAGAAGGTAAAGAAAAAGCAGACATACTAACCAAAGATGGCAGAATGAACAAACAAATGAAAATTCCACTCTACCCAGAAGAAATGAAAATGATAAGAGAGTAGAATAAATGAGAATTGGACCAGCTCAATTATACAAGCAATGACAGCTGTCCTGACATGACCAACACATAATTTTTCGTCTCAGAACCAGACCCACCAGAATGAGACAACATATGTTCCAGAAGCTTATAGTCAGGACTAGCAAAACTTGAATGCTGACCATGTCCTTCAAAACTGCAAATTCTATCAAGAAGCCTGAACAAGACTCTGGCTCGAAAACCTCTTATATGAAGAACTGCTGATCGTGAATCCACTGGGCGGTTCATCTCAGATATAGGATTACTCATCTATACCCTCCGACATGAAAAATGAGAATGAAGAAGAAGCTTCATATATTATTATGTAAATTATGAATACTGAATTACATCATGAGATCAAACATTGAGATTTATAAATAGAAAGATGTAAAACTAAAATGTACAAAATTACAAACCTTTATAAGCCAATCCATCTGACAAATCAGCAAGGGAGGTCAATGACCTTGCAGGTGACATCTTAGACTTCTCTGTGTTTGATATGAGGTTAACAGTTGGGCTAGAGTTAAATATAATAAAATGTTAAAATTGGCATAATTTTAAAATATCTAAATCTTTGCAATTCCTTAAGTTAATTAACAGTTGGGCTAGAGTTAAATATAATAAAATGTTAAAATTGGCATAATTTTAAAATATCTAAATCTTTGCAATTCCTTAAGTTAAGTTATCCAGCATTTTTATTCCTAAATAATTTCACTTAGCACCTTAAATTTTGAGAGTGCAAAGCTGCATTCATTTTGTTCCTTCTGGACTTTTCTGTTTTGTCTCTGGGGAGATATTCTGCTGCAGCTTCTCGACTCTCTGAAACTAATGTTTTCATTTCTCCCAACAGTAACTTTAAATCTTTTCCAACCTCAAAAGTGTTTTTAGTTTTGGTCTGCCAAAGAAATATAAGACAGACATGTTAATACAAAGTAGTGCTTGGAGTTACTGGAGCTGTGAAAGTGTCAAAATGATTTTTTTTATTTTTTTAGTTTTAGATAAAAATTATTGTAGGACTATTACTTAATTATTATTAATTATTGAACTCTGGGAGTGTTTTCTATTGGTGTCTGTTCAGTTGATATTTCGAGTTTGTACAAGAATAAGTAATTGTGCCCAAATAAAGATGATTTCCATCGAAGATGAACTATCAGATCTTAGAAAACTAATACTATCAAGTAATAATAGAAAAAAAAAGGGTTTTTTTTTTTTTGTTAGAAGAAGAACTAGGTAGATGTTAATTTTTCTATTATTAAAGGTAAAGGTAAAAGGTTTCCCTTTTAGAGATTGTGATCTATGGGGACAAATAAATTTAAGATTACTGTTTCTATATGAGTAAGTAAGACCAACAGCCTTTACTTTCACAATGTCTGTCAAGTACCCATTAGAGTTGGGTAGACTTGGGGGTATCCTAAAAATGTCAAAGTTCAAAGTCTTCACCAATACCCAGATTTGAAGCCCCTTAATTCAGAAGTCAAGCACTTCACCAGTTGGTCAACATGCCTCAACTATTATTAACACAAGATTTTTAAAAAATTGCAGCAAAAGTCAGATTTTTCTATTATTTTATTTTATGTTTACCAGTTTAATTTTTGGATAGTACACTTACTTATATTAAAAAGTTGACATAGAAAGATTGCTACTCACTGTATAAAAAGTTCTTTTACTGTGTTTAGTTAAGGGGGAATCACTCTCACTAGCATCTGTTAGATCACCACTATCAGAAGTGGCCATTTTCTGTTTCACAGAGGACACACTTGATGGTAATGAGGAACTTTTGTGACAAGCTGTTGATAAACTTCCTGTTTTGCACCTAGACATTCCTTCAACTTCCTATTCAAAAATACATTTGTGTTTCAATTCAATTCATTGACTTAATATATCTAATATTTAGAGAAAATGTCAAGTGTATGTTGGTATGTATATATGTTATATAGAGAAATAAACACCAACTATGTTAATAAAATAAGCCAGGAAGATTCCTTAGATTGTTTCGGATATATTAAAATCATTAAATCTCTGACACCACCTTGAGGGGGTGGGGGCCTCTATATTTTTTTAACAGTTTAACTTTTGTTGTATTGAAGTGTAATAAGAAATCCTTTTTGCCATAAAAAAAATATTTTTTTAAGTCACTCCCCAGCACTAAGCTTATCAGGAGAGTTGCAAGCAGCTAAAAGTTGCAGTGAAACCAAGACTATTTTGTTTACATATTGGTAAGACACACACAAACACACAAATCATTATTTTAAAAAAGACAACATTTATTACAAATAAGAATTTAAAAAAAGGAAAGAAATGATTGAAACAACATTCCATTACATGAACTTACTTTCAAATCAAGCTGGTGTTTGAGTTTCAGTTTTGCAATCTCTTGTTCAAATGTTTCCATTTTTGCTTGATATGTTGAGGACCTCTGAGAAAAATATGAAAACATTTAATTCAAGAGACAAGTATTTGTCAAGAATAAACTGCTGGTTCAAAAAAAAAAAAAGATGGTTGTTTTCTATTTACTAAAAAGCTAAAAAAAAAAAACAACTTTCATCTAGTGCTTGATAAAAATATGAAAAGTGAACATCAGTATTAAATCAAATAGACAAGTAAAAGTGACGATGACTGGTAAGTGCCAATGTGCAGACTGCTACCAGACCCTGATGCCAATCTCTTATTTCGTAACTTTGTCAAAATCTGATGAGCTTTAAAAGAATGTGAACTAGAACGACAAAAACTTTTTTTTTTCCATTTAGAGGTAATCAGGATCTTAAGCTGGGACCATATCAAGTGTGATGACCATTATAACAGCTTATATCAATCATAATAAATAAAATCAAATACAACAGTCAAAGACTCTACTGACCAGTTCAAAGTCTTTCTCCATGAGAGATAGCTGAGCCAACAAATCCCCATTTTGTGCCATCACAGACTCCACTTTGTTGGAGAGCTCTTGTGAGTGAAGTAAAGATTTGGCCAAACTTTTCTTTAGACTGTCCTTGTCTTTCTCTACCAAAGATTTCTCCTAGTAAAAAAAAAAGTCCATTTTAAAACACAAAAGTCTGTGAGGGTTGGAGTAAAATATGATGTCCAAATGATCACCTACTCTGGAGACTGTCTCAAGTTTTTCTTCCATTCTGTGTAACTTAGTGGTCAGCTGATCCAGTTCACTTCTCTTGACTGTCATCTCTTTCTGAATCTTGTCAGCATAACGAACAGCTGTGATGGGTTGTTGAAAGAAAAAATTAAAAAAATAATGGTTAGTTCTGAATTTAGTTATCCTGATGAAATAGAATCTTACAAAGCCAGTAAAGCTGACCTTTATAGCTAATGTGTCTTTGTTTTCAATATCAATGTCTGCCTTTATTTTGTCAATGTCTGCCTTTATTTTGTCAATGTCTGCCTTTGTTTTGTCAATGTCTGCCTTTGTTTTGTCAATGTTTGCATTTATTTTGTCAATGTCTGCCTTTATTTTGTCAATGTCTGCCTTTATTTTGTCAATGTCTGCCTTTATTTTGTCAATGTCTGCATTTATTTTGTCAATGTGTACCTTTATTTTGTCAATGTCTGCCTTTATTTTGTCAATGTCTGCCTTTATTTTGTCAATGTCTGCCTTTATTTTGTCAATGTCTGCCTTTATTTTGTCAATGTCTGCCTTTATTTTGTCAATGTCTGCATTTATTTTGTCAATGTGTGCCTTTATTTTGTCAATGTGTGCCTTTATTTTGTCAATGTCTGCCTTTATTTTGTCAATGTCTGCCTTTATTTTGTCAATATCTGCCTTTATTTTGTCAATGTGTGCCTTTATTTTGTCAATGTCTGCCCTTATTTTGTCAATGTCTGCCTTTATTTTGTCAATGTCTGCCTTTGTTTATTATGTGAATGTCATTCTATATTACTGTCTTCTTACCTTTATTATCTATGATATCTTTACTCCTCAAAGCTTTGGCAGACATTCTTTTCTCTTGCTCAGACTCTAAACAGAACATTAGAGAAACAAAAATAAGTATATGTTTACCAGCTTATGATTCGATATATGAAATGTTATGTCTTGCCATAGTAACTGTCATAATTAATTTTCAATTTACAAAGTGCTTTTCTACTTATTTTATAAGGTACTTGTAATAAAGATCATCAATATTTGTCATAGTTGTTTTTTGTTATTTAATTTTTTATTTTGCTAAAAATATCTGATAAATTGTATTTTTTTTTAGATTTCGTCAAAAAATCATTTAACCATATGGAAAATAAAAGGATAAAAAAATGAAATATATTTACACAATTTTATATTAAATTTAAACCTTACTTTAAATTTGATTTTAATTTTGTCGTATTTTGTGAAACTTATTTTATGTTTTTCAATAGTTTTCAAAAAGAATTTAAATTGCATCTTTCAGAAACAAACTATTAGAGAAAACTATGTGATTTTCTTGTTCACCTTTCAATTTTGTCTGAAGTTTTGCTATTTCTTTTGTATGAAGAGTCTTGGCTTTAATGACTTCCTTTTTCAAAGCATCTTTTTTGATAGTTAGAGCTTCAAGGTCAGCTTTCACTTGAGTCAGTTCACTTAGCAATGTTTTCTTTTCTTCTTGGCATGCATCCAATTCCTGGCTCTAGTCAAAACATGGAGCGGAAAGAAGGGAAAATTATTCTGAGTCCTTGTTATGGAGTGTATGTGTGGGTTACTATGGTGATGGTGGGAAGAGTTTAGTGATTGGTTGTGAATGATGCAACAGAAGTGGCTTTGACGTCATTTGGTTAGAGGAGACAACTCCAGAATGTGAGACTGCTAGGTTGTGTTATTGTAGTGAGTTAGATTCTGTCAAAAAATATTATTACTAAAGTGTAGTATTTTTATTTTATCTCATATCAACTTGATTTTGTCTATATTATAATCAAAGTTTTATTTCGTTTGTTCACAAAAGGAAGTTATTCAAGTTATTTGAAGTTTTATTAGATAAGATATAGTATGCCTATAACAGTTTAGTTGTCGACCAGAAGTTTGGTGCTACAAGACAACAACCAGCAATAACAATCCTAAATCAATGAACAATTTAATTTCCATGGGACCTAGTGGCTTGGATATAAACTAGAAAGCTTCCAAAGTAAACTATTTTAAGACAAACACCAACTCTAATAGTCATGAGATATGTGAATTTGATTGGTCATTGCGTTTCCCACACAAAAACCTCTATCAATGTTTTACAAAAAGAAAAAAAAAAAAGAGAATCATTTGTTTTTTTCATTGGTTGCCTACTTGAAGATATTCTTCAATTCATTAAGAAGATGTATTAATTTTCATAAAAATGTTGATTTCATTTTTATAGTTTTTAGTACAATTTTGTGAAATGTCTGAATTTCACCTCAAATTCACATCCTGTTATGTAATTTTCTGTTACAAAGATACAAATTATGCCTTAACAAAGATTGAACACTTTCATGACATCACAGAGAGAGAATTTTAACCGAAACGAAAGTTCCAATAGAACTAGAATATGTTTTGAAAACGATCAAAACCCGAAAATGAGAACATAATCACCTCTAGTGAGACAGCTGAAACAGAGTCTATGAAGAATGCAAAAACTGCAGTGGTGAATGTCGAAAGAGAAGAAGAAAATGATGTAACACAAACAACTGATCAACATGTCCTAAGAAATGAAGGCAATAATGTAATAACTGATCAACATGTAGTTATAGATAATGAGCTAAATGTGGTTGATTCATTGAGAAATCTGGATTATCCTGCCATGTGTCTAGAAAAAATGGAAAGATCTTGTATTGACAATTTATTACAAAAAGGTCCACCTGAGATTACTTTGGAGAATTTTCCGAAAAATAAGGATGGTAGACATTTCTCTTAAGTGCATTGCAAACCAAACCTGAGTAATGGTGAAAGTGTTTTGCGTCCTTGGCTGATATATTCTGTGTCAGCAAACAAGATCTATTGTTTCTACTGTCGTCTACTGGAAAAACAAAAAAGTTCCTTTTTAAATGAAGGATTTGACCAGTGGCAAAGCTGTACCACAAGGCCAGCAGAGCATGAAAAATTGCAAAGGCATTTAGACGCCATGTCCAGTTGCTGTGAAGCTGGAGCAAGACTAAGTAAAAAAAAACAGGCATTGACAAAGTTCACCAGGAGATGCTTTAGTCTGAAACTAAATGTTGGACTAGTTGCAATTGTATGATTTCTAGCAAAGCGCAATTTAGCTTTCAGAGGGACCATTGAAAGACTTAAAGAGCCAAGTAATGGGCATTTCCTGGTCTAGTAGAATTACTCACAAAGTTTGATCCAGTAATGGGAGAACATCTTCGACGTGTAACCGATGCAGAAATTCATGATCATTACTAGGTAAAGAAGATTCAAAACTAACTTATTACTGTAGTAGCTGATGCTGTTGTGAATTCTATCCTTCGAGACATCAAGAATGCAGTGATATTGGATTGTACTCCAGACTTAAGTCACAACGAGCAGATGTTATCGGTATCTCTCAGATAAGGGTTAATGTGAAAAAAATTTTTGGTTGTGTATGAACGTTTTAAGTTTCTTCCTGTTGTTTCTTCTTGTGACAGCGAAAAGAAGTTGGCTGGAAACATGGATGTTGTTGCAATCTTTCCAGCCAAAAGTCAAAGGAAAAGGCAGTATGATAAATCGGTGGAAAACTTCACACATCAAAAAGCTGTTGATTGCTACAGGATAAAATGCTTCAACAGAATTGTGACCACTGCAATTTACTTCTTACAGCTGAGATTTGAACTGTAACTGTGGCATCTTGTGAAAGAAGTTTCTCGCATCTTAAACTAATCAAGAATTACTTAAGGTCAACAATTCACAAAGAGAGATTGAACAATGTGGCAATTCTTGCTATTGAGCGTGATCTATGTAGGAAACAGAATTTTGATGATCTACTGTATGACTTCGTTACACACAAGGCTCGTAAAGTAAAGTTAATTTGGTCGTGATTTTGTACTTAGTTAAGAATGTATAAAATGCAAAGACCAATTTATTTTTTAATACAAAATCTTAAATTTCACTTATTATCCTTATCCCTACCAAGAATAGGCCCAGCGCAATCCGTTTCGCATAGGGCCCCGCAATTGCTAGGACCGGCCCTGACGATATCTGACAGCTTGAATGCTAGTTGCTCATTTTTTAGTGTACATTTTAGTTTCTCCGAAGTATCATTAATTTTAAGCAACATTAACTCTTTCTCTCTTAATCAACAATACCATCATTGACTTTAACCCATTCTGCAGCCAAATTGATGACATTATCATTGAGGCTAAAAAAAAGTCAGTTTTGTTTTTTTCCTCCCAAAATGTTTTTAAATGTTTATAATTTAATCTTGAATAGCTTTTCTTTGGAAAATATGGATTCTGTTTATTGTCAATGTGGTTTACCAAAAACTATATTTTAAAGAGCGGGGGCTAACAAAAAGCTCTTTTTTAATATATTAATTTTTCACAGTGTTGACATGGGATAGTATAGTTTAGACAATTAATTTAAATATTTTATCTATGTTCTACATTAGGTTTTGTAAAAATATGAATAATTATCATAAAAAAATACTTTTAGTTCAATTTGGGTCATGAAATATAGTCTAGATATAGTACACATCTAGTTCTAAAGAGGCTTGTCCACAGTTGGTATAATTTTTAATTCCATTATCCAAAATAAACTTTTATTTTGGTTTATAAACATCAATTTGTTTTACCTAAAAAGGGTGTGTATTCTCCTTTAATTCTATTCCAAATGTAACATTTTCTGACAACAAACAAAAATGTTATTAAAGTTTAATTAGAACAGGTTAGTGAATTACATATGACAAAATTAATAATTCCGTCAAAACATGGAAAATAATTATGGAGAGAAATGTTTGTGGTGGAATTAGATCTAGTTGTCTAGATCTAACAATAATAATAATAATAATAATAATAACAACAATAATAATAATTGACTACAATGAATTTTGTTTCTCTCTAACGAAGCTCGACCCTGGCAGTGCCAGAGAATGAATATTAGTTTGTTGGTCACATAATAATTACAATACTAATCATACCGACCTTCTGCTGAAGATTTTTGTTAACTTTTAAATTTTCTTCCTCCAGTCCTTTCACTCTGTCATCTTGTGTTTTCATCTGATTGGTCAGTGACTCCACAGTCATTCTCATATCATGTAGTAGGAGCTCTTTCTCTGCAGCAGTGGCAGCAAGCTTCTCTTTCTCTTCTCTCACACTGTCACTGGCCTTGGTATGAATCTAAAGGAACAATAACAAAACTACACAATTAGCACAGGAATTGATGGCAAGCTTGTATGCACTTTTACAACAGAAATGCATAGTACACTTGTATTAAATACACTATGCACTATTAGAACTGAATCACAAGGTACAATGGTATGCTGTCTCAGTTAAATTTGTATAGAGTTTAATTGTACATTGAAAAAATGTGCACTAATTGAGACAAACTCTTCGTTCTATGCAGTAATCACAACAAATTCCCATAAGGATCAATGAAGTATAGTCTTATTCAAAGCGCGCTGCTTTCTTCTAGTTTTAACTATGTCATTTTTCAATTGGAATTTACTATTACTATTCCTTGTCGCTTTGTCAGGATTTAGTGTGACATCATTTGTTAACACTTTGTTTGTATTGCATTTCAACATTTTGAGTTTGATAGACAAGCTGTACTTCTTTTGGTCCTGAATAATTCTTGGTTTTACTGGACAGCCTTAGCGATATTGCCTTAAATCTGTTCTGGGTAGGACACTTTGACCCCTGTTTAGGGTGAGTTTTATTTTTTATTGCTAGAATATACTTTAGCAGATTAGTTCTATTTTTAGTTTTAGATTCATCATCATCATCATCAAACTCCATTAGAGTGAGGGCTTGAGAGGCTCAAATCCTCTCTTGCAAAAGCGTAGTGCATGAATGTCGCCATACAGGTCGAGAATTTTGGGTTTCCCAGACCTGTCGAGACGGAGATCAGCAAGTCTGGGGCAGTCAAACAGAATATGAGGCACGGTTTCCTCTTCTTCCCCGCAGCGAGGGCACAGTGAATCGAAATTTGGCCATAGCCGCGAGAAATATGAGCCAACAGGACAGTGGCCTGTCAAGCACTGTGCTATAATAGCTTGCTCAGGCCTGGATAGCCTCCACCACGGGGAAGTGCGGTCAGGGCGCCTCATGTGCTCCCAGACTCCACAGCCTTTTTGGGCTTTGTCCCAGCACTCAAACCACTTTTCCATTTCTGTTTTTTGTATTATAGCCAGGGCTTGATGAAAGCTTACAGCCTGATCAGTGGGTGGAATTTGCCCTCCCTTGTGGGCCAAAGAGTCTGCGATTGTGTTGCCAGTCACACCTATGTGACTCGGTACCCACTGCATTATTACAGGGGTGCCATAGCGTTGTTTGATGTTATGTGAAGCCATGATGACAGTGTTGATATTGGGGGGCCATGGACCGGGGCTTTGCAAAGCATGTAGTACAGATTTTGAGTCAGTGACCACAACAATCTGTGTTGCCCTCAAATGTCCCTCGCCGAGTTGAGAGTCAATGACTTTTAAGGCTTCACAGACTGCCATGGTCTCTGCATCAAAACTGCAAACACTACCACATGGTCCAAAGATTTTGACTGTGTGAGAGCCAAGAAAGTCGATGTAGGCTCCATAGCCTGCTCTTCCAGAATCTATTGATGCCGATCCATCAGTGTATGCAAAAATAGCACTGGGCTTGAAGGTATTAATGGTCTCCAGAGCTAGGATTTGAAGGTCATTAGATGAACGGCTTTGTTTAGTGGCATTAGGGTCTACTAATTTCAAGCGTATGTCTGGGGTTGTTGGGCGACACCAAGGGGGAAGGGGATGAAAGCGTTGAATGTTTTGTCGGTTGGTGGAGAGGCCAGCTTCATCAGATAGTCTAGTGGCATGATGCATAAAAGACTGCATCTGGATACGTCTTCTGCATCTCCAACCATCCACTTTTTTCTAGCTGGGAGGTATTCATCCAGCCTTTTATACCGCTCATAGCAGGTCAGTACTGACCTTTCCCTCCTAAGGGTTAGTGGAGCTATATTAGCCATTATTTCAGCCGCATTCACTGGACTTGTCCTAAAGGTTCCACAGACAAATCTTAGTGCTTGGGACTGTATTTTATCAAGTTGTTCAAGAGCAGTCCTAGAGCCATAAATTTGCACAGGTAGGCTGTAGTCTATCTGTGATCGAACTGCTCCTAAATACAGGGATCGGAGCATGTCTGCTCGGGCTCCCCACTTCGTGGATGCCAGCTTCCGCACAATGCAAAGTTTCCCTGAGGCCTTTCTTACAACATCCTGGATGTGCTCACACATTTTTAGTTTGCGATCTAAAGTTACACCAAGGTACTTGGGTAGCTTTTCCATGCTGAGAGCCACTCCGTTGAGGGAGAGCTGGAAAGGTTGCCCGAGAATGCCAGTCCCAAGCGTGAACAGAGAATAGACCGTCTTGGAGGTGTTTATTTCTAGCCTCCATTTTTGTGTGTATGAGCAGAGCGTATGGAGGTCTTCTTGTAGCACTTTTTGTATAGAGGTTGCGCTCCTTCCGGATTTCCAAAGGACAATATCATCAGCATATAGCAGCTTTTGGCATTTTAGCTGAGCCGGTAGGTCATTTATGAAGGCCGTGAAAAGGGCGCATGACAGGACAGAGCCCTGGGGGAGGCCGTGCTCGAGGGTCATTTCCCCTGAGACTTCTCCGTACATCCTTGTTCTTATTGTACGCTCTTGTAGGAAGTCTCTAATCCAGTAATAGTTTTAGATTAGATATTAGAGTTTCTGCCATTAATTTCTATAGGGTTTCATTATTGGAGTTACCCATTTAAACGTTGGGTTTACTTAGTTGATACCAGAGTCACCATTGTCAGCCTAGTCATCCTCATTGGCAGTACTGATGTACAGAATTTCATGAAAGTCCTTGATTGATGCAATCAAA
Source organism: Biomphalaria glabrata (assembly GCF_947242115.1). Taxonomy (NCBI): domain Eukaryota; kingdom Metazoa; phylum Mollusca; class Gastropoda; family Planorbidae; genus Biomphalaria; species Biomphalaria glabrata. The sequence goes on along the minus strand of NC_074718.1, from coordinate 16,179,642 downwards.
GTTGATGTTTATTGGCAGTTTCTACAGAGATGAATCTTTGGTACAAATTGTGGACCAGTTGAAGTCAATGTCAATTGTGTGTCAAAGGTGCTTATTATAATAATATTATTTAAGTATGAATGTAATTATGATTTATTATCTTCACGTTTTAATTGTATGACTTATCATTCACATTATTCATTTTAATATTATTGTATAAATATTATAATATAAAATTAATTTTTTCTTTTAAAATCATCATCACATAGTTTATTACTCTATGTACGACTGTATGTGTATGATGTGTATGTTAAAATGAACCTAGAGACTAATATAATTATAAAACAAAAAGAAACATAATTATTCTCAAATACACACAGACATTGTAATTGAAATTATACTTAGCTACCTGGACAATTAAAATATCTAATTACTTAACTAAAGTCCTGACATGCAGAATTAAAACTAGAATACTTCAAACTCTTGTTTTCATTCACTTGGATTTTAAAGTTATAAGAAATATATCATAGAAATACTATCAAAATTCAACCATACCAATTTTCCTAGAAAAATGACTCAAATTATAGTTTACCTCCATCAACTGGGCTATACTACTGGACTGCTGTCTAAGTGTATCTAAAACCTTCTCTTTCTCCTCCAGCTGGACTTTCATTGTCTCAAGACTCAGTTTCAGTTGACTCACTTCTTCTGACCTTTGGTCTACTAACTTGACATACTGGTCTTTGTCTCTCAAAAGTCTTTCAGCCTGGTCAACCTTATCCCTGGCCACTCTGTCCATCTGGTCAGTTTTCTCATTTAACAGCATGGCCAGTTCTGCTTTTTCTTCTTCAGCTTTTTCAGCCTGGGATCTAAATTGAAGAATGTTGTAGGAGCAAATTGTTTCAAATAAGTGACCCAAAGTTCTGTAACTGCTTACTATATGGCTAGGTAGAGGGAGCTAACCATTCATTCACTAATGATAATCATCAAAAAAAGTATCAAGAAAAATATTTTTACCAATTCAAAAACTAATTTCTTATTATACCTATCACTAGACTATCCCATTTGTCAATATGTAAAGAATAAAACATATAAAAATACTTTTTAAAAAACAATGCTTATATTAAGTGTAATTGTATGAATTATTTTGACTCAATCTTGTGGTTAAATTTGTGATCTAGAATAACAATAATAAATTGGTACGATTGGAAAGATTTTTAACTATTGTTTTTGTTTAGCGCATATTCATGCTTTTAGCTTGCTACTTAACGGCCATAGTCCAATCACTCATGTGGACCATTTGAAAAGGGGAAAGGAGGGGAAATCTGGGAGAAAATTTCTGTGCTGGCTTTTCATAAGCAATAAAACAAAAGTTGCACAAATTGACTCAGTCTCAAAAGCTCAAGCTTCATTGAAGTAAGACCAACATACTAGCCACTGAGCTAGACAACAGCTTATAAAAATAGAAGGTTTTATAGTTATCTAATGTTACTTTTTTAAGACCACATCACAAACGAAGAGATTAGAGACAGGGTTATTACAGCAATTAGACCCCAGGATGACCTGCTAACTACTGTCAAAAAATGCAAACTAAAACTCTATGGCCATATTACAAGGTCTTCAGGGCATGCAAAGATCTTCCTTAAGGGAACAATTCTGGGAAAAAGAAGAAGAGGCAGACAACATAAAAGCATGGATGGGCCTGCCATTGAAAGAGGTTCTATCCAAGGCGAAAAAACAGAAAGGAATGGAAAAGGACAATCAACAAATCTTGTGTAGTACCACATTTATCCAACAGATTAAGGTTTAGGTGACGGTGAGGTGAATGTTACTTTCATATTTTTTAGGGGATGATATAATTCTCTACACAAGACTTATCTCCCCTTAGCTAGTAAAAAAAAATACAATTAATTAACACTAATTTATAAAATAATAGTTCAATTTTTTATTATTGTTTCATGTGTTATTAGGAATAACGAATAATTGTGCATAGTTTCAGCTTGATCCAAGAATTGGAAGTGGGAGAAATTCATTTGTACCAAATTTGTACTTTACAAGTTAAAAGTCATTTTTAATGGCAGTTTTTATTGTTTTAAATTGTGAAACAAAAATAGAGCCTAAATTTTATATGAATAAAATGACAACCTGGACTTTTCAAATTTCCTTGTCAGACTAGATGCATCAGACTTCAGCCTCTCAATATCATTATATGAAGTCTGAAGCTCCATTGTAGACTTGTTGAATTTCTCTGTCATAGTTGCCAGTTGGGAAGACAAGTGTTTGATTTGGTCTATGTACTGTTCTCTCTCTAGTTTCTCTGTTGTAGACAAAAGGTTTTGCTGGGAGGGGGGAAAAAATGAAAATCTAAAACAGATACTTCAAGGATAAACTTGTCTGCATGACAAGAAATAAAGCCCCTCAAGTCTTTCAAATCTTCATTTAATAATTAAATTGAAAGTAATTTAAGTGAAAAATGTTTTAAAAACTTAGATAAAATTGTTGAAAGACTTATAAAAATTCTTTTACTTTTTACAAAAATAAAACAAAAGTGAGCTCATTTTCTATTTTTAAAAAACTTAAAAATTTGATAGAAAAATACATTGAAAAACTGAAGCTGATCCTGAAAGTCTGAAATTTGAAAAGGAAGAAAGAAATAAGACAAGAAGTTTACACTTCAGTGTTCAGTTTAAACCAAATGGTTTCAACTTAAAGAAACTGAATAGCATTTTTTGTTCTTTAGACACCAAAAATAGTTCAATATAGTTAAATGAAACTTTACTTCTATTTATTTAAACTGCTTTTTTTTTCTGCCTGAGTAGCTTACCTTTTCCAATACCTGTAAGCTATACTCCTGCTTGACCATGTCCAGTGTTCTCTCCAGTCTGTCAATGTCTCCTTGTTTGTTGGAGACCTGCAACTCCAGGCTCATCAGGTCAGACCGTAGCTCCTCTTCTCTTTGCCGCTGCTGTTGTATGCGATCTCTCTCAGTATCTAGGTCACCTTCCAACTGAGCCACCAGATTCTACAAAAATTATTGATTCTTAAGTTATGTTCTAACCCAGGACATGAGTACATCATTACCCAATGGATAACCCAGGACATAAGTACATATTATCCAATGGATAACCCAGGACATGAGTACATTATTATCCAATGGATAACCCAGGACAAGAGTACATTATTACCCAATGAATAGCCCAGGACATGAGTACATTTTTACCCAATGGATAATCCAGGATATGAGTACATTATTACCCAGACAAACTTCAGAAAAAAACAACAAAAAAAACTGAAAGAAACCTGTAGATCATCTAATCTTGTTTCAGCAACTGAAAGAGATTGGATTAGCTCAGTCTTCTCTGCTTTGACTTCAACAAGTTCTTTCTGGACCTGATCAAGTGATGTTTCAAGTGCTTGCCTCTGAAACAAAAAATTTAACAATAATAACAATTAAACAATAATATGAAATAAAAATTTTGAAACTAAACATAAATTTATTCAAATGTGTTTAAACAATTCAGATGTTTGATATATCAGCTTAAATAAAAGGGATAATTTACCTTTTAAAATGTACGATCTAAAAAACATAGAATAATGATTTAAAGGCTAAACCAAAAGAATCATTTATGCAAAGAACTCTATATTTCTAGTTTTCTTCTTCCCTTTTTGTCAAATGCAGTAAAAAAAATATTAACATTATCTAGAAATTAAAGAGTATTACATGAAACAATTGATAATGAAATACAATTATATTATTTGCACACATATGTAAATATTCAAATTCTAAATATGCATTGTAATACATTTATAACACTAGTTAGATTAATCAGTTTAAATAATACTAGGGCATTGTTTAGCATTCAAATAATCAATGAGGTTACATACAGGTTACAAACCAAGTAGAAATGTAGGTGAATGTTAAAGTATGCAAGACAATTACCTAACAAAATAAATCAGTTCATTTTACATGGAGAATTTGACAGAAGATATTCCCTTAATGACAACATTTGAAAACTTTTCATTCAGAATAAAATTCTAATGTTTGGACTCGATTTATTACATAATCTCTTCACCAATAACTTAAAGAATTGATTTCAAGCTAAGAACTCAAATCAACTGTCAACTCAAAGTCAACAAGAGAATCAAAGAAAATTTTGTTTTCTTTTAATAAGACTGTTGTGATAATATAGTTTAAGGGATATACAAATTAGTTTACATGCCCAGTAGAGATACACACACACACATGCACTTACAAATAGAAAGCATTGATATGTCTGATGAGTAGTTAAACTAACAGAATTTAATTTCTTCAAAGATTTGTAGGAGACATAAAAGATTTTAAAATTTACTTTAAAATGTAGGAAAAAATATTATAGAGATTTATTATCAAACTTAATTAATTAAATATTTTTGATCAAAGTTGTGCTTTGTGATGTACAAGTTAAGTCAGGGTGAAATACTATATGAGGAGGTCACATTGAGCCCAAGCAATGCTTCTTAGCCTCGACATGGTGCTCGGGTGACAAAAGTCTTTATAGGAAACAATTTGTCCAATAGGGAAGCAAAACAGAACTCCCCTAAAAACTGAGTCCATTGCACTACAGGAATGTAACAAATCCCCAACAAACATGTCACTACCAACACACTGTTCCTCAAGATCTTTTTATGTCAGATGCCTGCACTGCTGATGTGATGGATAGAAGGAATATGGGGGAGTTTTGTCAGTGTATTCTGCCTCACCGAATGAGAAACCCCATTCATCTGAATCAAGTCTTTTTTTTTCATTACTTTATCTGAATAAAGGTTTATTTTAATTACTTCATAAGAATCTAGTCTTTTTTCATTACTTCATCTGAATCAAGTCCTTTTTTTTTATTAATTCATTTGAATGAAGTTTTTTTTTCATTACTTCATCTGAATCATTTTTTTCCATTAACTCATCTAAATCAAGGTTGTTTGTTTTTTCTACTTCATCTGAACCAAGTCTATTTTTTTATTGACTCATCTGAATCAAGTCTTTTTATTTTCATTACTTCATATCAGAATCCCATTTTTGTTTCTTAAACTGAAATATGAACACACACACAAAAGAGTTCCAGTCAAAATAACAGGGATAATTTGGTATATACATGTGTATATTATAGAAAGTAGAAAGTAAGGCGTATGTATGTATGTATATATGTTACGAATAGAAATCAAAACCGTTTGACCAATCTTGATAAAACTTGGCATAAATGTTCCTTGGGTACTAACTTAGACCGTAGTGTATGTAGTGTAGCCCTAAAACAAACTTAAGACCCTTAAAAAAAAAAAAAAGTTGACCAACTCTATGAAAGCATTATAACTTCATCGATCTAGGCTATGTTTACCATTTTCATGAAAAAATCTAAAGGATCTAGATCTAGATTTAATTTTAGAAACTACACTTTGCGCAGATAGTTTTTTACTTTGACACATGAAAATACAAAATATAGTCTATTGATTTCATTATTTAATAAAATTTAGCTTCAAATGCGTGTTTCAAATGCATTTTTACATAAATTCGTTCCTTAAATCTGCGAATTTAGAATTCCTGACGAACATTCTTTCATTAGACATTACGTGAAATGTTACACATCTCTCTCTTCCTAGGTCTAAAACTCTAACTTCACTCTAACATGATACAACTTCTCTTCGCAAAGATAGTTTTATAATTAAACACATGAACATACTAATTATACTCCATTCATATCATATTTTAATCAAATTAACATTCAAATTAGTTTTTCTAAAGCATTTTTACATAGGTCTACTTTCATTTGCCAAAGTTTTCATAAAAAATTGAATTCAGGTCAATTTGCTATTTTTAGCCCCATTCATAATATTTTTTTATTCATGAATTCATGCATTTGCTTTACTTATAACATTATTATTTTCTTTAATTGTTTCTAATGTTAATGTTAATGTTTCAGTGACTATATCAGCAATATGTAAGTTAAGACCCACGGGCGGCAGGAAATATCTATCTAGTATATATATATAGTGACAGGAATATTTATAGCTATACACAAGCAGGGGCACACAACTCACTCAGATATAGAACTTTACAACTAGATGAAATCAATTCTATAGCATATGAATTACAAAGAATAAAGATTAGGAAAAAAAACCTCATTGATTTTTTTCCTCTTACTTCATCTAGTTGTAAAAAATGATTTAAAAAAGTAATGTTTTAAATTTACCAGTGTCTCTGTATAAACCTGTTCATGTTTTGCTTGAATCAGCTGCAGACGTCAAATTATATATATGCTAATAACAATACTAATATGTTGCATTCCCTTTAAAATTTCCAAGGTTAACAAAATTTCTTTTCAGTATTTAATTTAAATCACCTGACAGAAAGCTTTTCAAAGGAAAAGAACAACTCCAATAACTTGTTTGTTAACTTGTCTAAAACATTTTTTTACCATTATGAAATTATACAATCTATGCAATTATTTTGCCTATTCAACTAAAACTATTAATCATTGTAACCAAAAACAAAAGGTAAATACACTTATACACTCTAATGAGACATCGTCAGCATGAAAGATGTTCAATTATTAATTAAAATCTCTTTATTTAACCTTTTAGATTTCCTAAATAAATAACAGTACTGCTGTATAAATGAACTAAAAACATCAGAATGCATTTTAAAAAAATGAAGAAGGAAAAACAACAAAAAACAAAAAAAACATCAAGACAAAATCAAAGCAACTACATAAAAAGTTGATATCAAAAGCTGAAAGAAGAAATTACAAAATCTGCTTTGCAAGAGAAGCAAGTATTTTTAGAGATTGTTCAGATATCAGCAAGTTTTAATATAGAAACAGTAAGACAGAAAGAAATAAGTAGAAATACATTTGTAAAAATGCAATATAAAAAATCTAATTCAAGTGCTAGAAACAAATCAAAATACTAGATCTAGATCTAGTGTATGTCATTAATTCAAAATTTTAATATTCACAAAGATAATCTATATATCAACCACAGTGTTACCTTTTCTTGCCAAGAGGCTGTGTTTTTCATGTTCTCAGTCTTCAGTTCAATCACATTTTCTTCCATTTCTCTCAGTTGTCTCTCTTTGGACTTCAGTTTCTCTATGTAACAATCTCTATTGTAAAGTAAGGAAACATTTATGTACAACTGAATGCAACATTAGACATTCTGTCCCAGGCATTCTCTAGGTTAGAGTTTTAATCAATACACAAAACTGAATGTAACATTAGACATTCTGTCCCAGGAATTCTCTAGGCTAGAGTTTTAATCAATACACAAAACTGAATGTAACATTAGACATTCTGTCCCAGGCATTCTCTAGGCTAGAGTTTTAATCAATACACAAAACTGAATGTAACATTAGACATTCTGTCCCAGGAATTCTCTAGGCTAGAGTTTTAATCAATACACAAAACTGAATGTAACATTAGACATTCTGTCCCAGGAATTCTCTAGGCTAGAGTTTTAATCAATACACAAAACTGAATGTAACATTAGACATTCTGTCCCAGGAATTCTCTAGGCTAGAGTTTTAATCAATACACAAAACTGAATGTAACATTAGACATTCTGTCCCAGGCATTCTCTAGGCTAGAGTTTTAATCAATACACAAAACTGAATGTAACATTAGACATTCTGTCCCAGGCATTCTCTAGGCTAGAGTTTTAATCAATACACAAAACTGAATGTAACATTAGACATTTTGTTCTCATTCTCTAGGCTAGAATCAATACAAAGAAACATTTTAGTGTTGTTCAAGCAAGAAGAGTTACTCCAACTAGGCAGAAAGAAAACAAGTTTAATATCACATAAATTTAAATGTAGGAAACATCAACCTAGCTTAAACTGTAGGTTATAATTAAACTCAGCTCTTCTGTTTGTAGCACCAAATAATGTCACTATCAAGGAAGCCTTACATTTTCAATCTATGACAGTGGCACAGCTTGAAGGTTAATTCAAAGCATCACCCTGATATAGTTGTGCTTTCTACACTTATTGGCTAATGCATACAATAATAAAATAACACTTAGAATTGTATTTCTATTTTTTAAATCTAGTTAGCAACTTTAAAGTTTTCATTTAGCTTCCTTGTCATTTAGCTGATTGTAAACATCTCCAGAACAGAGTTTCAACATTAACTGTACAAAAATGTTTCTTCATTAAGTGGGAAGCATGGTCGACAGGCTAAGTATACTTTGCTTGGCTTGGCTACCTACGAAGGGGGCTCAAGCTTCAACAACTGACTCGAGCAGAGTTGTATTTACTGAGTGCCTTAAAGCAGCACGGAAAAACCTTCTCCCAGATACCCCTTACCCCCACTAGTCTACAAATGAGATTGGACCATAGCGCTCTGAGCATGCTATAAACATGAAAGTAGCGCTATATAAAAGCTATCATTATATATAAAATGACATTAAAATATTTCAAGAAATCAACGAACTCTTCCTGCTGGAGCTGAGACTTGAGGGATGCTATTTGTTGATTGGCATTCAAAAGCATCTCATTGACTGATGACACATTTTTCTCGTGTTCTGCTGTAAGCATAGTGAACCTATGTAATGACAGAATGAATCAAGAAAGATTTTAAAATTTAGCATCACTAGATAAATTTAAGTTTTAGTTTACAATTTTTTCCACTTAAATATGAAATCTTCAAAATTTTTAAGAAAAAAAATAAGCTCAATATTTTATTTTATCAATAGTTAAGAATGTCCAAAACTATCAAGTTTAATCGGAGAACATCCAGAAACGAAGCCATGACAAACCAGAGCATACAGAGATTCAAAACAAAATTAGCTTTAGACCCACACATTTTGCTCACACTAGAAGTACATGTGGACTAGCAAACTATGAACTGTTTTCATTAATGCAAGAATACACATCATTTTATTCTCCAAATATAGATAGATATGTCACTAGACTCTTCTTTTAGCTAAGTAGCTAGACTTTTCTCAAAGTATCAATTAAAGAAATCAAATCATAAAATAGTTATTGCGACACAGCCATTTTTTATACTTTTTAGATGAAAAAAACAAACTCAGACCAGTTTTTATATTCACACTGAAGTTTTTACAGTTATTGCATTTGTTGTATCAACAAGTCTTACTTCTTTATGGAATCATCTTTTTCTTTTCTTATCCTGGATAGAAACAAGAGACATTGTTAGACTGTGTTTCACATATACTGTTTTTGTTTTGAAATCAACTTAAACTTCTTTTCATTTGTGTAGTGCAGTGATGCCCAAAATACGGCCCGTGGGCCATATCCGGCCGTGACGTGTTTCAATCCGGCCCGCCGAAAAGTCGACACAAAGCGTAGAAAATCTCCCCTCCAAAAAAAAGTCGAAAAATTATTAACCTACATTAGGGCTCTCACATTTTCTTTGATGGATTGGTCTGTGCGTTTATGAAATGTAGAATCTACCAGGAAAAGTGTACGCATTTTACTTTTTTTGTGTGTGGATATTAAGATAACATATTTGATTTGTAAAGAATGTGTGGATGTTTTAAAAAAAAGACAACATATAAACGGCATGTTAAAATGAATGTGAAAGCATTCTTGGTTTGAGCCGCGAATAAAAGAGCCTAAATGGTAGAGGATCGATGGGACTATTGACCAAAAAGCGAAAATGAGTCGGTTGTAACGCTAACTACGATATTGCTCAGTAGACAAATGAAGCCATTTTCTGACGCGTGAAAAAAAAAATATCTCATTAATTAATGTATTAGACCCACGAATTTGTAATAAAATAATTTCTTGTCCATTTCATTTATTTTTCATTTTATTTTTTCTACCTTTTGGCTCATGTGGCCCGTGACATGAGTGTCGAAAATTAAAATGGCCCGCTGGGGGAATTAGGTTGGGCATCACTGGTGTAGTGCTAATCAGTTTTACAATATTATATCACAGCTACTTTATATTACATTAATTATTTAATTAATTTTTTTCTTTAAAAAAATGGTTTAAAGCTAGTGGATTTAATTCATTTTTTAATCAAAATTTTTAGATTTACACTGTGTTTATAAATTATTCAAGAAATAAAAAAAAGACTTACATTTCTTGATAATCCCTAGCTATGTTTCGTTCTCTTTCTGATAAATTTTTCTTTATAACATCCAGTTCAGACTCCAGCTATGTAACATAGATATAAATATTGTGGTATATTTCAATATGTTTTGCAGCGAGAACTAATTCTGAGCTTAGAAAATTAATGAGTGAGCTAAGGGAATCAACTCTTTTAATACTGGCAATAGGAATAAGTTTTGACCAGCAGATGTCACATTAATTTCTCAATACAATTGAAGGTGCTCAATTGAGACTCAAAGACAACAAACATTTACTGCTGTAAGGGGTGAACCACTGTATAGAAACTACAATCACCATGCATATCTGTAACCCTGCTGGACCAAGTCCAAACATAGAATGTCCTAGATGCATGTTGATTGTAGGCTCAACTGAAAAGAAGACTTCCAAAGTTTCGAATCCCTGTTAAGAATTAAATATCTTTTTTTTTTGGTTTTGCTGTTGTTGCTGTCCTAGTGTCAGTCAATTATCATGCTAGAATTAACCACATAGGGAGGTGATTAGTTGGTCTGATGACATAAATATTTTGTGTTACATGTCAGTTTTGGTACTTTTGGATTCTGTCAGAATAAGCAGCCAGTGGTTTGATTAACTGGAATCGATTGTTATAAAGGTAAAATTAAAACTAATCCTACAGCACCCATTGTGATATGATGAATTGTTTATCATAGATGCATAATGTGGTAGGATGAGTTAAATGCTTTATCATAATGTGGTAGGATGAGTTAATGCTTTATCTCCGTAATTATTTTGCACGTTCTGATAGAATTGTTTGTTTTTCACATTTGTACATTCTACCCTGTTATCTTTAAACTTCAATAATAGTTTTGTTTGTAATCAAAAGACATTACTTTTGGTATAGAATTATTGAAGAATGCATGCTTTTTTTATGTAACACAAATTAGAGTTTATAAAACTATAAATTAATTTAATTTAATCGTTAATTAGGAGAGAAAGAATTAAGATGCTAAAAAGTTTTTTAAACATTCATTTATGTTTTATTTAAAAGGAGAACATAAGCGGGGGGGGGGGGGGGGGATATTTTTTTTTAGTAAAAATAAATGGGACGTGTTTAGTTTTTTAATTATTTTTTTTAATGGAAATTTTGTATGCAAAAGTATAAGCCCTACTTCAGAAATTGAGTAATTCTGAATCTTGTTTTTAATCTAAGGTATTAAAAGAGTATATTTTTTTAATGCTAGACATATTTTTCTATTTTTTAATTAATCAATTAATTTTTTATTTTATATGTATATATATAACAGTAAAGTTCCCCTTTCAGACCTTGCAGTTCTGTGGACCACGGTTAATGACAGTGCCAAGTGGTCAGCACAACAACCAACCTCCTTTACTTTTCTCCAACTCATGTCAGGTGCTTATTAAAGCTGGGTGCACTCAAAGGCACCCTGAAGATCCTCAAATTAAAAATCCCTGTTTAACCAGGATTTGAACATTGGACCCATCAGTTTGGAAGCCAAGGGCTTAACCACTCAGCCATATATATATATATATAAAAGTAGTTCCTCTTTCAGACCTTGCAATCTATAGGGCGGATGATGATAAGGTCATCTGTTTCTTTGGCTAATAGTTAACGAGCAGGGTGTCTTGTGGCTAGCACAACAACCAACGGCCTTCACCTTCCCAAACTAAAGTCAGGTATCCATTACAGTTGGGTGGACTAAGGAGCACCCTAAAAATCCTGATGTTCAAAATCCCAGTCTTCACCAAGATTCAAACCCAGGACCCCAAGTTTGGAAGCCAAGCGCTTGACCACTCAGCCACTGCGCCTCCCATATATATATATATATATATATATTATAGTATATTTTTTAAATTAAATTTTTAATTTTGTTTTTTTTTTTCTCAGTTATCTCTCTTTGTTTAGGAAATGAAGGGTAGTTTATTCAAAGCAGAAATTTGTGCTATTGGGTTAACATCCTAAATTCTCCTCAGTAATATAAAGAACATTATCTCGTAGATTTATTTTCAAGTCAAAATAAGTTTATTGAAAAGGTGCAATCAAAAAGATAAAGTTTGTATACCTCAGTCAGTCTTTTTGATTTTGTTACTATGTCATTATCCAGATCTCGAAGACATCTTTCTAAAGTGTGGACCAAAATAGATGTATTCTGGCCATTGATCAAGTCAGACTTAAAGTAAGTGTGACCATGACCTTTTTCTCTTGTTAGAAGAATGCAGCTGATCTGAGACAAGGCTGTTTCATTCATTTCATTAACATGTTTCATAGAGTCCAGCTGTTTTGATGCAGACACAAGGGCCTGTTTGGGAAATACACAAGAGGTCAAATTTCTTTAAAGCTATTTCATATTTTGGGGAGAAAAGGGAATTTCATATTGCTTTTATAAAGGGTCTTTAATGGAAAGTTATGCACCCAAAAGTTATTTAGTGCTTAAAAAAAGAAAATTAGTACATTTTGTGCTTCTAGACTTTTCTATTTAAGTTTTATATATAGAATGTGGCAAGTTAAGGAAATACAGAAAATTAAATACAAATGTTTAATAGAAAGCTTGCAATGTTTTACAAATATCCATGATTATAAAGTGACTCTATCAAAACCCATTCTTAGCAAGCCCCTAAAAATTATAAGAAACAATGTGTAAAAACTTTCATGCAAATCAGTTCAGTGGCTCCAGAGATCTCTTGGTAGTCAGTAAATGAGTGAGTTTTGAATTAATCAATGGGTATAAGACAGTTAATTAGACTTAATAAATAAACTACTGCAGTAGAGAGGCATCTGTGGAGCACTGAGATCATGATCAGAATCCTGGATAAGAACTAATGTGATATTTATTGTAAGAATAAGAACTAATGTAATATTTATTGTAAGAATTTTCTGACCTCTTCTTGAAGTTTATTATGATCTTGTAGCTGAGTCAATGCAGACTGGAGTTTGTGTATCAGTAGCTCTTGACTGTTGGACTCTTTTTGTCTGAAATATTTTATTTTTTTCTAAAATAGTTTTTTCACATATTTTCATACTTAGTACTTAGTACATAATGGCCAACAAGTGATAATAAACTTACCTTTCATACTAGAAAAAAAAAAAGGGGGGGGGGATCAAAAGTTCAGATTCCAGTGAAGACTGAAAATTTTAACTTAAGAATTTTATCTTCTCCCAAATCTAATGAGTAAAGGTAGTTGGTCAATGTGCAGTCCACATGACACCCTCATTAACAGATGAGTTTTACTTCACCTTCACTATGAATTGAAGGACATGAAAGCTATATTTCTGCAAAATCTTTTTCTATCTCCATTAACAAACTTTACCTTAAGTCAAGTACAGCGTCTCTGTTATGTATTGTCTCATGAAGTTTTGATTTCAGGTCCTCAACAGTTTGACGAAACTGCCGCTTTTGTTGATCTGAAGAGTCTGTAACCTGTGATTGTAATTTTTTTTTTTATAAAGAGACGCATATAGTTTTGTTAAGTAATATGCATACATTTTGATTTGTTTAAAGGCCTATAAATAATATTCCCAAAAGATTTTTAAGTAAATTCTAATTGTTTGAAACCTCTTGCAGCTTTTTCCTCAATTCAATAATCTGTTCTTGTGAGTCTTTAAGGGACTTTTCCAAGTGAGACCTGATTGTGAATAAATATTTGTGAATAAATGTACATAAGTTATATTTCAATATCAAGAATTATAAGTGTCATTATAGAAGTATTCATGTAGGTTGTTGACGAGTTGTAGCTCCAGATAGCTAGTCTAACCATTGGAGGCATATTAATTACCTTGCTACATAAACAGAAATAAAACAATATAAAACTTAGCTAAATTTTCTTTTTAAACAAAATAAACTTGACATTGATTTACAGATACAGCTTTCTATTTCAATGAAGAAATGTATGGAAATGGAATGATTTAAAACTATTTCAATTCACTACAAAACTACAGCTTGTCATGCTATAAACGCATGTCTTTTCTCTCCAGCTATAATGCCAATGTCAATTAATTGAAATCATGTTTTCACCCCCTTCTACCCCTTCATCTGTGACAGTCTTACTCCTGGTTACATCAGAATCTATTCAACCAATACAAACACTCACAAATACTTCATGACAGGAAATAGCAATGCAACACATATTGTTAGTGTAGTTGATAAAACAACAACTCTTGTCAGCAAGACTAAATATTTGATCAGATGCTTTAAATAAGCAAAAATTGAATCCTTAGTAATTTCAAGTAGTCTTGTAGAATTGATAATTGAATGAAATCACATTTAAGTACACTCACGAAGGAAGAGAATCCAGAGATTTTCTGTTCAATGTTTGACTGGGATAGGTGGAAAAAGCAGACTTTGTTTGAGTCTGAAACTGATGACTGCCATGGCTTGACCTTGGAACTGTGTGATAACTAAATGAATCAGATAATAATTGCTTGGTTAAGTGATCTGTTTCTTTGCGCTGACTGTCAAGCTGATTTCTTAAATGAGATAATATAATAATAATTAAGTATTAGGTAGCAAGGAAATATGATCATCAGAAAGATTATAAAATTAGGTTAATTAGAACTAGTAAAAAGATAGTAAGATATGCCACATGCCTTTAATAAACTCTTTAATTTATTTAGAATTCTAATGGGTACCTGACATTAGTCGGAGAAAAATATAGGTGGTTGATTATTGTGCTGGCCACATAATACCCTCAATAACAGTGAGCCACAGAAACTGATGACCCTTACTTTATCCACCTCATAGATCACAAGATCTGAAGTATTAAAATATGTTACATATTTCAGATCAGATTCCATATGTCAGGATGGCTGCCTGATCATGTGGTATGTGGTTCGGTGGTCTTCATGGTCCCATGGGAGGTTTGCACTGGGATATAATTGTTATCAAATTTGAAGGAACATCTGAAAGATGTAAAACATTTTACAAACAAGTGTAAAACATTTTACAAACAAGTATAAACCATTATACAAACAAGTGTAAAACATTTTACAAACAAGTGTAAAAGTATCCTATTACCTTAGGTCTGCTATGTATTTAGGATCAAATGATGTGTCTACAAAACTTGACAAACATCCCAGAGGTATTGAAGATTGTGGTCTTGAAAACTGTCAGAAGTAATGCAACATTAGAGAATACAACATTAGAGAATACAACAAGACAGTTGTAACAATATAATAATACTGCTGATTGCCAGAATTTAAGAGAAATCAGATACAAAAGAATTAATTCTTACCTCAAAGCTGTTCTCAAAGCTGAAACCATTAACAGTACCGGTACCTAAAAGAAAGTAACAAAAATTTTGCTTTTTCTTTTTCAATTAATTTACATGTTCTTAATTTCTGAGAGATACTTAGTTTTAAAAAGAGAGAGAGATGCTTTGACAGACTTGTGTCCTAAACAAATTCTTCAAGCCCCAACCTATGACTTACTTTTCTAAAGAATTATTTATTTTCTGTAGCTTTTAAACACCATTTACCTTTGTTATTTGTAAGTCTTCTTCAACCTAAGAAACTAAGACTGAAATTTGACCTAAACAAGATCCCACAATATTTACCAGCGATGTGCAGTCACCATGTTTACTGAAGAAGTGAGATGTGTGTCAAATCTACCGAAGAAGTGCAGTCACAATGTTTACTGGAGAAGTGAAATGTTTACATTTCTTCTTCTAAACTCTCTTAATTCTTTTTTTTCTGGGCTTGCAGGCAATTAGTTTTAATACTTTTATACAAAGGAATGCTTTCCTTATACAACCTATCTGGAAAATGTATGCAGTTAGTCAAATTCCTTTTGAGTGATGTACAAACCATTTTGCATATCAACTAAACAGGTGTGCTACAAGAAGCCTTGCACTTGATGAACAAGAGGTTGAACTGACTATAATTAAGCCCATTATATCTTACATGTTCTAAAGCCTATTCATTAGCAGCTTTTTCTCAATCCTTCTTAATTTATCATCATTTAACCCATGCTCTTCTTACTAAGAGAATAAAGTATGAAGGTTAGCATTTAAACACTACTAAACCTCCTAGCTGATTTTTGGGGAGGCTAGATTATCTTTATAATGTGATGCAAAATGACTGAAAAATAATGATAACATTAAAACAAAAAAAATATTGGCTCTATTTATATTTTACAATATCTAAAGTATTTCTTTCAAAATGACTGAAATATATTTTTCTGCGCTGTTTCGTCTGCACTATTTTGTTTGCGCTTTTTTTGTTCACACTATCTTGTCGGTCACAACATGGCCTAAATTGTGCAGATGTTCTAAAAAATAAAAACTCAAAATAAAAAAAAAACTATCTTGTCGGCACTATTTTGTCGGGATACCCAATCATAGACCTAATTGTGATTTTGCAAATGTTATAAAATCATAATCATATTTTAAAAGTATATATCTGACATCTATGTTGTATTCGCATAGCAAAAGCTTTATATAATGTATTTAGTGTAAAAAAAAATTTGCACATAAAAAAAAAAATTTTTTTTAATGTATACCCTCTATGGTACAAATGTGCTTGTTATAACACTTAAGATATCGTATGACCAAAAAAAACTTTAATAGAAAAATAGACAAAAAAACAAAATTTCTGAGTGTCTTAGGCGACCCCTGGCAAATAGTCATTTGACCCACAAAGGGGTCGCGACCCACAGGTTGAGAAACCCTGATCTAGATCTTATATAATACAGAGAGACATTAGTCATTACTTCAAAAAAGAAGATGATTACGATTAATTTATTATTATTATAGTCATGATCCTATTGGTGTTCATTTAACAACATTACGTACTGATTTTGGGTAATGTTCACTGAGTCGTCTGAGTGTACATTATATTATTATTAGATCTATAAATGATAAATCATAATAAACGCCCTACGGTGGCCTACGACAGGCTACGGCCTACCACAATGGGCCAATACCATTACCAGACTTACCTAATAAGCTATTAGCTGTAATAGCACGTAGTTTGTTTCCTTCTATTTCAAGTTTTCTAATCTGCTCAGCAAAGTCTTGTGATGATGTTTTCTTCGTATTTTCATCAATAGGTAATAATGGTATCGACGAAAGAGCAACAGTCTGCGAATTATAATTGTTTTCACTATTTTCAGATGATAAGCCGCCATTACTGACACTTGACGAGCCCGTTGCTGGGGACGCTGAAACATTTTTAACCCCGGTATCTCGGGAATTTTCATCATCTAACATTGGAGAATGTTCCATTCTGCATAACAAGTCTGAATTAAATATTCTTTTTAAGTATAACCACTGTATTCTCGCATCAGACAGAGTCTAGATCTGAACCTAAACTAATGATAAAATAATTCAGAAGTCACAACATCCAAATAATGACTGGATAACCTCCCTTCCAAAATTGAACTTGTAAAAACGCGTTTCACTGACATAGATATATTGATGTATATTTAGATCTATGTCACAGACTAACCCTAATTTAGATCTCGATCTGTAGCTCCCTAGAGGCTATACTCGTCTTTCAACAAGAAAAACATTTTTAAATACATAAATAAATATTTAAATATAGTACATCCTTCAATGCAAGTTTTTGCAACGCATTACAACATTCAAATTTTGGAAATTATTTTTTTTTAATCTTTCATCCTTCAAACAAATGATTTACTACCCGCTGCTTTATTGCTATGGTAATAGTTATTCGGACTGCCCATAATATAACGCCTCCCCCCCCCCTTACACACACACACACATACACACTACACACACAGTACACACAATATATTTGACAATTTGTGTATCCTCCAATGAAACCCCCCTCTTGGTCTTCAAACTTTTTGGTCATTGCATCTTCCAAGCCGCAAAAATCACACAGTGACACACACATGTAATTACACACTTCTCTGGCCCTTGAATTCCAGAAACGTTTAAAGATAACGCATTTCTGGGTATTTCGAACTTAACCATATATTTTACTATTATTATTATTCACTATTACTTTTACAATGATCCCAAAATATGTGCTGGCATCCCCCAACGGAGAACTCTCCTCAACCACCAGGCACATTTGGTCTCGTGGACCACAACTCTGACCCTTTGAATGTTAGGGTATTGAATTTGTTGAAAGTTCACTCATTCCTCGAGCATTGTTGGAATGTAGCTTTGGTCGCGAGGCACACATAAGTCATCAGCTATGTTGCTTAGCGGTCAGTTCTCTTTTTAAATTAAACTGACATTATTATGCTATAATTTTAAGTGTACCTGATAGAGAAAAAAATTCTGCACAAAAATACGGGTAGTTGGGATATAACCTGATAGAGGCTATAAAAAGAAAAGACCTGAAACTAGCGCGTGAAACTACACATTGACAGTACTTTATTTGATGAGTATTTTACCCAAGATCTGTGTTGTTTTTTTAGGACTAGCTTATTTCATGTACCCGGCATTTTCCGATACACAATTTCATGCACAAAATAATTGTTGAAAAAAATTGTAGTGATTTTAAACCTTAAATGATTACTTAAAAAGGTGTTACTCTAATCAATTTTGAATATTATTTTGTTATGAATGTCACTGTTTATTTTGTGTCTGTTCTAGTTTCTTAAATTTTTCTTGAGTAAAGGGGTCGTTTTTCTCCTAATGGGTATACCTGATTTCTCCAAGCAGCCTTTGTAAAATATTGGTCCTAAATAATATAAACGAAAAATCGCATGGCTGCATTATGATGAATGTACGTGTTAGTTCAATATATTTTATATTACTAGGTAATTATAAATAACCGCATAAATAGACGTAAGTTTATTTTTTTTTCTGTTAGATAAAGTCATATGGCAAATTTTTGTTTATATCCTAATTCTAAAAAGGAATAATAATAGAATTATACAGTAAAAATAATCACTAAGTTTTTCTTTCAATAGTTTTGAAAGTTTAACTGATTTGTGTTTTTGCAGATGTACACAAGCTACACTATGAGTCAGTCCATCTCTTCTAATTGTTTAGAAATGAGTGTAAAAATGTAGGCTTCGATATTTTTAGCCTGAATTTAAGAAGTTACAAACTTCAAACAACTAATTTATTGCCTCTTCCATAAAACTTTGTACTTAAAAAATAAATTTATCCAATGCTCGAAATCCTGCTTGTATACTTAGGCCCTATTTAAATCGATCCGGTATCAATGTATTAAGTAGCAATAACCCCGCAAAAAAAATTAAATGAAAGAAGATTGAGATATACATATATTTTTGTGACGGTACGCACCGGTACGGGGTACCGGCACCTTTTTTCAATGTCGGGAAAAATGATTACTTTTCTTGTAATTCAACGATAATTGTTAATTTATTATTAGTTGAAAGTTAGGCAATCTATCACTGAGTATCTGAGCCTCTTTTTTATTTTTACAAAAAAAAAAAGCACTTTATAAACTTTCAGCCGACATGCCGTATTATTAAAAACACCTCTATGTGAACTTCTCAATCATCTAGAGTCTTAGACTGTCATTATTTTAGACTAGACCTAGATTTAGTAGGCCTATTATTATATAAAAAAAATAATCACCATTATAGACATCATTCGCAATTTTATTATTAGGTCTAGGCATTGAAAAATAAATCTATTAATAAACTATAATAGATCTAAGTCTAAGTACTAACTTATTAAATAAGTCATTATAAGATAGAAAAAGAAATGTTAGCTATAGTGTTTGCAGCTGAACATTTTCACCACTATATCTTACGGACGAACCGTGACTGTACAATCAGATCAAAAATCTTTGCAAACTGTTGTGAAGAAACCCGAAGCCTTTACACAAGATTTCACCAAGACTTCAGTTGATGATGTTAAGACTGTTGAGATATCAATTAACAGTAACTTACACTCCAGGTTCAAAAATGCAAATAGCTGATCCGTTATCGCCTTAACCCACTACATCAGTGGTCAAGAACAATCAAATTCCGATGATGACATGGTTATGGGAATACATAACGGCACAGTTTCCAGGAAGTGATCAGAAGATTGTTGGAATTAGACGGAAAACTGAATCTGGTGCTAAATTGAAACAGAGAAGGTTGGCCAAAGTTAAAAACTCAAGCTCATGAAACAGTAAAAGTATATTGGCCACTGGGCATAAAAGGGGGACAAAACTAGAAGTGAAAGAAGAAACTAGAGGTGCACAGAAACAAAACAAATAACAAATTTCTTCAAAAATAACTGTTGTGAAAGGATCTTGGTGTATGTGTGTGTATGTCGCAGAGCATGAGTGTCACCCTTAAGTTGCGCCCCTGTTCTGTACCTGTCCAGCGGTTGAATGGGTCAGCCTAGCGGGGTAGCGAGAGGTCAGGAATGCAGAAGTCAGTAGAGCGGCTAGGCTGTTAGTGTAGGTTGTGAGGTAGAAACTAGAGAGGAAATAAAGTGCTGTATTCATAGAAAAGAAAGCTAGTCGAATTTGTTACTTCAATGTTTTGTGGTTCATTAAAATTAGAAAGTCGTCACATGTTTGGTGGAGCAGCAGTTCGATCCAGCCCTACAGTGTCCACTGTTGGTATTTATAGTGTATAACGGTCGCCTTGTTCGGCACGCCAGGAATTAATATCTGGCTTTATTACACCGATAGTTGTCACACCCAGTCTAGCAAGTCTTGATACCTGCGTGTGAAATACCGGTACTTTGAATACACTGTATCTCATATCCATACGTATCTGACTAACAAATAGGCCTATCTTGTGGCAGGAGTTCTGTATAGTTCCAAGGATATATAGCAGCGAAAAGCATTAGTCTACATTAGTCTACATTAGTCTACATTAGTCTACCTCTTAGAGTTGCACTTGTAGTACATCGTACATCGATTAACATTGGACTGCATAGTGACGTCATCAATGCAACCTACAAGACACTTTAACTAAAGCAGTGTCTGACATCTAAGACAATATTTCCATTTCCATGTGGGTGAAACGTAGACAGATTCAAGCTGCAACAATTTAGACCAGTGTGAGTTCTTCGGACACATTGACAACTGTGTGTGTGTGTGTGTTCAAGGAGGAGAGACAGCAACATTGAAACATCCAGCAGCTAAGTAGCTTCCCTTTCCTCGTTTTCAAAATTAACGCTAATATTTGGGGGTTTTGAGTATTGAGTTGAACATTCAGCTAATAGTTTTAATGTATAGATGTTGATTGTTTTATTGTATAGCTTGTTCTAGTGTGTATTTATTGTCAGTAGAGAGTGTCCTAGGGTAAATGGCGCATTGTCAAGCGCAAGACTCTCTTGTGATCATAAATACTTATATATTAGATGTGACAGAGTTGTGCATACATTCTGTTTACTCTAATCTTCTAGATCGCTAACATAAAATCTGCTTATTTTTGCCCTGTGTCTATATGGATGAAAGTTTGACAGTACCTATTTTATCGTGCCTTATTTCATCAAAAAACAAGATTACAAAGAGAGTTTGTGTTACACAAACTCAGAGGCGGCCCCCGTCGAAGTCGGATCCCTGTCGGATCTGCATATTCGCAAATAATATTCAAGAGGTGATTTAATTTTGATGTAAAATGTTTTACACGTTTCGGATGTTCCTTCAGAGTTGAAGATAATTACTTCCTAGTCCAAACCTCCCGCAGGACGACGGGGGATGGGAGCGGGCAGGGTTTGAACCCTGGGCCATCCATAAATCTGAACGACAGTCCAGCGCACAAACCGCACGACCAGGCAGCCATCCGATGGTCAAAAGTAATAATGTTTCAAAGATTCATTTGCCGTAAATTTAAAATTAAATTTAATAAAAAAAATAGTAGATTAGTTTTAGTATATTAAAACATTACAATATTGATCAAAACGTTTGGAAATGAAAATCTACACTTTTTTTTTACACTTTAAGTTTAGAAATTGAAATTCTACATCTTAATCTAGTCTATTTTAGTCTAAACTAGATCTAGAAATTCTAGATCTAGACTCTAAAATAATTTTAATTAGAATATAAATCCAGATCTAGATATACTGTAATAAAAATCTAGATCTAGTTTAAAAAATCTAGATTAGATCTAAATCAAGATATCATTCCTTTTTTAAACGCGAGTCACATAACGAGGCTTAATAAACATTACTATACCGAGTTCTTTTTTCATTTCATTTGAAGAAAATTAATTCCATATAACGTCAGAGGGAAAAAAAACACTACGTCACACGGCCTAGCTAGACTAAAAATCGCCTTCATCTATAAGAGCCATTTATCGAGTGTTCATAGACTTTGGTGCACCGAGTGCGTTCTTTAAGCATTTCATTTAAAGAATTCATTCCATATGACGTCAAAGGAAAAAAAAACAGTACGTCACAAGGCCTAGCTAGACTAAAAATCACCTTTATCAACACGAGCCATTTCTCGAGTGTTCATAGACATTGGTGCACCGAGTGCGTTCTTTTAGCATTTCATTTAAAGAATTCATTCCATGTGACGTCAAAGGAAAAAAAAAACACTACGTCACACGGCTTAGTTAGACTAAAATATGTTTTCATTAATACAAGCAATTTTTTCGAGGGTTAATAGACATTGGTGCACCGAGTGCGTTCTTTTAACATTACATTTAAAGAGTCCATTCATATGACGTCAAAGAAAAAAAATTCCATTACCTCACAATAGGCTAGTACCGGTACCATAAAAAAAAAATGTCTTTATTTACACGAGATATTTAACGAGGGTTCATAGACATTGGTGCACTGAGTTCTAATAGATATTATTTAAAAAGGATCAAAGCCACATTGTTTTTGCGTTTTGTCTGTCAGTCGGTCTGTCCGTTATCTTGATATAAAAAAAAACAACTAAAAGTTATTAAAAATTGATTAACCTTTATTTTACGTTTCAAAACATCGCAATAATTTTTAGGTATGAACACAATTGAAAAGTTTATATAATAGATTGTTCCGGATGTTTGTATAAATAGTAAAAGAAAAAGAGAATTTCAGATAAATGTAATACCGTTAATTAAATTTTTTGGATGGTCTCGTATAAAAATTAGATGTACTACAGCCACGTGGAGAGATTTTCATACCTTACTTTGGTGTTTGGATTCTGTTTTCCTTAAAAATCGGAACATAATATTAACGATAATTAGATTTTTTAATGTTTTAGGTAGAAAGTTAAATGTACTGTAAGAGAGTAGTGAGTTAAAATATTTTTCATAAAAATCCGTAAAAACATTATTTCGTAAATGAGAAGATTATTTGTTTATTAATTAGAAGAGGGAGTTCAAACAATTATTTGGCGTTAGTAGATTTTTAAATAAATTCGGAAATTTCTGGCGACGATTTGTAAGAAACAAAATCCGGAACTTTCTTTATCGATTACAAAACTTCTATGTTATGTTTTACAAGAAAATTAAATGTCTAAAAAAGTAATTTTCAGTAATCAATTCTAGTAAATTACTTTTTTTAAAAGCCTTATGCGATTTCAAACAATCATTAGGCATAATTCATGTTTTATAAAACAATATCCGGAACATTTTTACACTTAATGAAATATAAGTCAGTATAGAGATTATGATTTAGCATTAATATGCTATTTACATAAAAAACGGAACAACATATTATTGATAATGTGTTTTTGCAACGTTTAAGCATGGAAATGGAATGTAATATAAGTTAGAAGAGCAAACAAACATTTGTTGGCGTTGATTAGTTTTGCACAAAAAAATCCGGAACAATCAATTTTAGATACTTAAAACTATTGAGATGTTATGGGAGGAACATTAAAGGGTAAATCAGATTTTCAATAGCTTTTAGAGTTCTAGTTTTTTAAATCTAATCGTGACGGACAGACCGACCAACAGACAAAACGCACAAAAATAAGCTTCTTTTATTCGGATGGGGGCACTAAACAAAAATAAATAAAATCTGATTTTTAAAAAAAGTTTAAGGAATTGGTTTAGCACCTGATCATGTTGCGACGTTACGCTACTGCACGAAAATCGCTGCATAAAAAGTCCATTTAAAAAAATGTGCGTGATATTTACATACAAAGTGCATTATTAGCCTTTATAAACAAACAGAAATGTTTTCTTTTAATTTTAGCAGCTAGTTGACCAGAAAAAACGTCTTTAACTATTATTTGTATTTGTTGTAAACATTTCCTGTACATTTTAAAAATATATTTGACTTAGTGATACTGAAAATACACAAAAATTGTCCATCTTTGTTAGCATATTGTAACATTGCCTCCCTTACATTTACGTAATTGTTTTAGAATTGGTGTATTTTTATGAAAAAATCGCTTGCATAATTAATTTTATAAATTAAACGGTTTGCTTTTAGAAAACCAAAAGTAGCCGTTGCACCTAAACTTTTCAAGCCGGATTTAATGATGAAATAATATTTTTCATATCTCTTCTAGTTTTCGAGATCTGAGTGTGACAGACGGACAGACGGACAGACGGACAGACGGACAGACGGACATTTTGCACAAACCTAATGGCGGCTTTTTCCCCTTACGGGGGCCGCTAAAAAATCAACTCCCAATTAGCTGTAGAATAGTGTAAAAGACGTATTGCTGTAGCCCTTGTAGTGGGTAAGTATTTCCATTGCCAGGTTAAGGGTTCAATCATTTTTATTTTAGCTTTGAGGTGTGTGGCGGTGTTGACATGGAGAAAACTATTAGTGAAGTTGAGAAAGTAGAAAGATATTATGCGTTGGGAGAGAGAAGAGGGTTATCGGGAACAGAGCTTGACCAGTGGGTGCAGAATTGCCTAGACCAGGAAAGTGAAAGAGCAAAACGTGAGGCAGATAGGAAAGATAAGCAAGCAGAGGCGGAAAGAAAAGAAAGAGAAGCAGAGGCGGAAAGAAAAGAAAGAGAAGCAGAGGCGGATAGAAAAGAAAGAGAAGCAGAGGCGGAAAGAAAAGAAAGAGAAGCAGAGGCGGATAGAAAAGAAAGAGAAGCAGAGGCGGATAGGAAGCAGCAGTTAGAAAAAATTAAATTGGAAAATGAGCATAAACTGAATTTAGAAAAACTAAAAGGCCAACAAGGAACTAGTGAAAAAACAGTAAGTAAAGAGGGAAGTAATACAGACATACCAGGAGAAGAAAGAAATAAGACGGACATGCTAGGACGTAGTAGCCGACTATTTGAAAAAATTCCCAAATTTGACGAACAAACAGATAACCTAGACTCTTATATACGTAGATTTGAGACCATAGCGATATCCACAGACACCCGACAGGAACTTTGGGGACCGCAACTACTGACATTAATAGGGGGTAAAGGGCTAGATGCATGTCAGACCCTGACTGAATCAGGCATGAAAGATTATAAGACATTAAAAAAGACTTTACTGGAATTCTACGACTTTACAGAGGACGGTTACAGACGAAGATACTACGCTATGAAACCCAAAGACGGACATGATTTTAAAGTTTTTGTTAATGATCTGACAACGACATTCGATAAATGGTTTGACGCGACCGGTCTAGACAAAACTTTTTGTAAGCTCAAAGAGTTCCTCTTAATAGACAGAGTACTAACTTTGTGTGACGGACAATTATTTGGATTTATACAAGAAAGACAACCCCGAGATCTCAAAAGTTTGACAGAACTGTGTCAAAGGTATATGGCTGCTCATCCGGACAAACGAGTAACTTGCCAGACTGAGCAACCTGACATTGTATTTGCCACTAGAAATGTATCGAATATACAAGTGGGGCAGCGTTCTCGACCCACACTTAGGCAACAGAATGATGGCATGAGGCCTAGGAGTTTGTCCACTATAGAATCAAGGCGCTGTTTTGAATGTGGCACGTACGGACATATAGCCAGAAACTGTAACAATAGTCGACAGAGAAATAGGGGAGGAAGAGGAGGCCTGCATCAACAAGTGGGGTACAGATCAGATTACAATAACAGAGCCTATGTTGCAGTGCTTAACAAGGGTGATGGGGAAGTTACTTGTTTCACTACGCTTGTAGGCGAGAAGAGAGCCTTGACTATCAGGGATACGGGAGCAACACTAATCGCAGTCAGAGATACATTTGTCGAGAAAGACCAATATACTGGGACCTGGAAGCAGGTTGAGGTCTTTGGAGGACAAAGGTACAGCTGGCCGGTGGCTAAAGTGATTGTAAATACACCGTATGTGAAAGGAGAGGTGATGGCTGTAGTTTTTAAAGATGGCCCATATGATTTGATCATAGGTAACATACATTCACGAATGCCACATTTAGGAAAAGGTGAAATCAACAAATGGTGCAGAGAAGAAGTCCTATTAATGGAGACCAGACAACAAGCTAGACAAAGACAGAGAGAGGAGACTGAAGCAAAAACTTTGATTAGTGACCACGGCATAATGGAGAACGCAACAGATATGTCTCTAGAAGAAAATGGCAGTGTGATTCGGGAGTCTCATAGCGAGAGTCAAATGTGGTCGCCAGAGGAGTTTCAAGAAGGGCAGAGGTCCGATCTGTCACTAGAGAAAATATTTAAATTTGCCATAGAGAAATCAGTGGTGAAGTCGAAAAAAACGGAACATTCCTTTCTGATCAAAAACAACACGTTGGTACGGAAATATACAGATACAAAGGGGGAGCTAATACAGCTTGTGGCGCCACAAAAATATAGACCCCAAATTTTGCATCAAGCCCATGACTTGTCAGTCGCAGGTCATTTGGGTATATTAAAGACAAAACAAAGAATCCAGACAGCCTTCTACTGGCCCAATATGACTAAAGATGTAACAAATTATGTTAGGT
This sequence comes from Biomphalaria glabrata, assembly GCF_947242115.1. Taxonomy (NCBI): domain Eukaryota; kingdom Metazoa; phylum Mollusca; class Gastropoda; family Planorbidae; genus Biomphalaria; species Biomphalaria glabrata. The sequence continues at coordinate 16,152,896 of NC_074718.1, read as the reverse complement.
CATGTCAGGTTTGTATGCTTAAAGACAAACGACCACCAAGACAGGCTCCATTACAGCGAACAGATCTAGCGGAGAAACCCTTTGAAAAAATAGCCATTGATATAGTGGGACCAATGAACCCAATGTCAGCCAGGGGCCATCGATACATTCTCACAGTAGTTGATCTCGCTACCAGGTGGCCAGAAGCTATTCCTCTGAAGTCCACAACTGCTGATGATATCACGTCGGCATTGATTATGTTGTTCGCTAGAACGGGGCTCCCAGATACCATTCTCTCAGACAGAGGACCCCAGTTCGTAGCAGAACTAACCAAGCAAATAACTGGCACACTAGGAATTCATCAAGTATTTACCTCACCATATTGCCCTCAGAGCAATGGGGTCTGTGAAAGACTGAATGGAACAATCAAAAGTATACTGAGTAAGGTGTCGTCCGAGAAACCAGAAAACTGGGATCTACTTCTTCCTTGCGTTTTGTTTGCGTATCGAGAAATACCGCAAACTTCCACAGGATTTTTTAACCCTTTGAGCTAGTATATGGAGCAAAGCCTAGGGGCCCTATAGACATTCTGAAAACTTTGGTGTACAAACAGAACATTGACCCCGACAGCCGCACCACGTACGAGAAAGTGATAGATCTCCGAAGCAGAATCGTCACTGCATGTCAGGCAGCGAGAGCAGCCCTAGAAGAAAGGGGGGAACTAGTTAGACAAAGAGTCAACAGAGGTCGAAAATTAAGACTTTTTAAAGCCGGGCAACAAGTTAGGGTTCTTCTCCCTTCAAAAACAAATAAATTGCAACTAGCATGGCAAGGGCCTTTTGCAGTCACGAAAAGGATATCCAATGTGGATTATGAAGTTGAAATTAGAGGGAAAAGAAAAATTTTTCACTCAAATATTCTTAGTGATTTTCACCTACGACCTTGCGAATTAGAACTGGCCAACGACAATGGTACAACTGAATCGGCAGTGACAAGTGGCATAGCTCAAATAGCGTGTGCATTTCTTTGTGAAGAAAATGATGGAGATGACGTAGGTCCAGAATTACCGCTACTCCCAAGAGAAAAAGAAGACTGGCATGATGTCAAAATAGGAGCTGCACCACAGGGAGTTAGAATAAAAATACTGGAGGTGTTAGAGTCTTTTAAAGACATATTAACTCCTACACCAGGAAGAACAACGACAATTAGACATGACATAAAGTTAACGTCAACAAAACCGATTAAGTTGCGGCCATATGACATCCCATTACATCACAGAGATGCAGTGCTAAAGGAAATACATGAGCTACTGGAAGAAGGAATCATCGAGAGATCGGACTCACCCTACTCAGCACCAATTATTATTGTAAGAAAAAAAAATAAGGACGAGATAAGATTATGCGTAGATTACCGTCACCTCAACAAAGTAACAGTGCCAGATTGTGAACCCATGCCAAATCCAGAAGATTTGTTTGTTAAGTTAGCACAAGCAAGAATTTTCAGCAAGTTAGATTTGTCTCGGGGATATTATCAGATACCCCTTACAGAAAGAGCGAAGCCACTCACCGCCTTCATCACGCCGTTTGGACTCTACCATTGGAACTACATGAGCTTTGGCCTCTCCAATGCACCATCCACTTTCAACAAACTAGTTCGACGAGTTCTTGAGGGTCGTACAGATGTTGTAGCTTATTTGGATGACATCTGCTTATTCCACAACAGTTGGGAGGAGCATGTAAAGGGCATACAATCCCTGCTATTGTTATTGAGACAGCATGGTTTGACGGCCAGACCCAGTAAGACAGAGGTTGGAATGGGCGAAATCCAATTTTTAGGGCACGTCGTTGGTAAAGGTCAATTAAAACCTGTCCATGGAACGGTGCAGAAAATTTTAGAGCTGAAGACGCCTACATCACTTAAAGAAGTGCGAGCTTTGATAGGTCTTTGCAACTATTATAGGAAGTTTATCCCAAATTTCGCGTCTTTGTTGGAACCTATCACTTCTTTAACGAGAACAAAGACTTACGGGAGAAACACAGACACAGAGCTCAGGACATCCAAGAAGCTCGCATGGAATGATGAATGTGAGCAGGCCTTACAGAACTTGAGACAGGCCTTTCAGACGGAACCTATTCTGAAATTGCCTGATGAATCAAAGCCTTTCACCCTTTTTACTGATGCCTCATCCGTTGGCTTAGGAGCCTGCCTTATGCAGGAAGTACATGGTGATTTACATCCAGTATTATATTCCAGCAGAAAACTGTCGGAAACAGAAAAAAGGTATGCAGTGATAGAAAGGGAATGTTTGGCAATTGTGTGGGCCATCAATAAGTTTTCCAAATACTTAGCAGGGGCACCATTTGTTCTGCACACTGACCATGCACCTCTTATAGCATTAAATACTAAGAAGATGACCAGTGCAAAACTGACACGTTGGGCTCTGAGTCTTCAAGGCTTTACGTTTCAAGTGGTACCGGTGCCTGGCAAGGGAAACGTTATTGCAGACACATTGTCGCGGAATGTCTAGAACAGTCCCTGGACGGTAAGTTCGTTTTCTTCTCCACCCTCCAAAGTCTAAGTGTAACTAACTAAGGTCATGATGTCCACGGTAAGTGTCTGAATGTTCAACTCTGGGTGGGAGAAATAAAAGTTCAATTTTTTATAAAGAGGAAAGGTAACTGCTTAATTTTGCTATATCATTCCATGTCAACTTACACACAACTCTACATATCAACAATGACTTTAACAACAACAAATTTCATTTTAACTATTGTTGAACAGTATCTCCTGATAACCCTGAAAGCAACAAATTGTATCTCTATTCTCTATGAATTCCAACTTGAACTTCAAGACTACATAGGTACATTGTGTATAACAACATTGACGGGGATTTTCAATGTGCATTAACTTTCATGGACGACCCGCACATATTCACATGGAAGTCGCTCTGAACGAAAAACATGAATGTTGTCAAGAGCTGATTTCATTGCTGTTATTATGATTATTCTAATTCTTATTATTACATTTATTTCTTATTACTCTTTTATGAATTGCTTCCTTATGTTCTATGTCCTTTAATTTTTATGCGTATCTTTTCTTGTATCCTTATTCTCCTTTATTGTGTGATTCATACTTTATCTGAAATTTGTTCCTATTTTATAAATCACTTTCATAGGATAGTTAAAATGTTAGTTTTAGGATAGTTTGATGTGCTGTTGTACCAACAGCTTCTGAAAGGTGGGGGGAATGTTGTGAAAGGATCTTGGTGTGTGTGTGTATGTCGCAGAGCATGAGTGTCACCCTTAAGTTACGCCCCTGTTCTGTACCTGTCCAGCGGTTGAATGGGTCAGCCTAGCGGGGTAGCGAGAGGTCAGGAATGCAGAAGTCAGTAGAGCGGCTAGGCTGTTAGTGTAGGTTGTGAGGTAGAAACTATAGAGGAAATAAAGTGCTGTATTCATAGAAAAGAAAGCTAGTCGAGTTTGTTACTTCAATGTTTTGTGGTTCATTAAAATTAGAAAGTCGTCACACTAACGATGTCTAACTATATAAAGACAAATTATAGTTAGGTTGCTTCTAATTTCAGAACAGAAACAACGTTAGAGTTCGGGAATCCCCCTTTTCTATGTTTCAATTCTTACTATGTGGCTGCAATCGGAGGGTATCTCTTGTTTTTAGTTCTTTCGCGCGCAAACGTCAAAAAAAACAAACAAACAAGGTTACAAAGACAGTTTGTGTGGAAACACAAACTGAAAATTGGCCCCCGAAGTGGTCCACCTAGGCAGGTAAAAAGGCAGGTTTCAATATTATCAGAATGAAATTCTATCAAAGACAAATGACAGAAAATAATGGAGAAAAAAAGTTAACAGATCTTGCGTGGTGCCCCAGCGGTCCAGCAGACAAAAGGACAGGTGAAAGTGAATGTGAAGTTAGATGTGAACCTGGCTTAACTGATGTCTTATAATGAATATCTAATTGATCTAATTGTTTTGTCAATGGTCAATCTCTTATTCCTCAAGAATAAAACATTTCCGTAAAAAAAAATAAAAAAATACAAGATTACAAAGACAGATTGTGTGGAAACACAAACTCAATATCGGCCCCCGAAGTGGTCCACCCAGGCAGGCTTCAATATTTTCAGAAAGAACATCCAAATGAAATTATATCAAAGACAAATGAGAGATAAGAATGGAGAAAGAAGGTTGACAGATCTTGTGTAGTGCCCCAACGGTACAGCAGATCAAAGGATAGGTGCAAGTGAATGCAAAGTTAGATGTGAACCTGGCCTAACTAGTTCCCCTTTCAGACCTTGTGGTCTATAGGGCAGATGATGTAAAGTACATGTTTTTGTGGCCTACGGTTAACGAGGTTGTCATGTAGCCAGCACAACGACCAACCGCCTTTACTTTTCCCCAACTAATATCAGGTACCCATTGGAGCTGGGTGGACTCAGAGGCGCCTAAGGATTCCGAAGTTGAAAATCCCAGTCTTCACCAGGATTCGAACCCAGGGCCCCCGGTTCGGAAGCCAAGCGCTTTACCGCTCAGCTACGGCGCCTCTCCTGGCCTAACTGAAGTCTTATAATTGATATAATTGTATTGAAAAGGCTCGATCTCTTATTCGAATGCTCAAAAAAAAAAAAGAAAACATTTTCGCAATTAGAAAAAAAAAGTGCACGAAAATGACGTTTACAAGATTATTATTCGTGTTAATTTAGGTCTAATTTATGTGGTGGGTTCAACACAGAATTATGACAACCAAAATGACGAAGCAAGTCAGGAGGCTTATTTCAAGTTTAATGGAGTAGGTGTGTAGCAGCAAGTTTCAATGGAGGATGCAAGCAGGAAAAGGAATTCAAATCTCAGCTACCGGGGCAGAGGTCAACTTGACCCTTTTGCTGACCGGTGCTTGGTCAAGTTCAGCCGACCCGTATATCAGGTCCTCCCCACTACAGAGCCCCTAGCTTGAAACGACCCGTCTCGGGGCGTTTAGCCTAGTATGTTTCTGGAAACAGAAACAACTGTTTCTTCTCCGAACAGCCATTTTCTTGGACACCATCTATGTTTCTGGCCTGTAGTGTACTTGAACCTTGGATTCTACAGGGTGGCTTATCAGGTTTCTCTTTGTATCAAGAATGTAGCTGGTGCTGTGGGCTTTCCATCTGGTAATCAAGGACACTAAAATCTTTCATAGATGTTTGGGAACCTGATGGTAGTGCGGTAGTGAGGGGTGAACCAAAAAGTCTCTGTTGCTGATGGCACTGTTTGTTTCTCCTGAATAAACAGGGTCTGCGGAACTTATCAATCCGGGACTTGCATGGCTGACAAGCCTCAAACTTTCTGTCTCTGGATGTAGAGCCTGGTTGGGTAAAGTGACTTGCACCACGGGTGTGAATGCGCCCAGCCTGTTTATTGGCCCGTTGTCCTACTTGGTTGGCTTGTAGTGAAATGGCAAGTTCGCTCCTGCTAACTAATTCGGAGGGGGGAGACTTGACTGTTTCTCTGGCAACCTGCGGGGCCTCTCTACATCGAGAGCTAACATTAATAGGCACGTGTGATGGCGTCATATCTTTTATAGTGTGCTTGGATTTAAAAACATCTTGGGTGTATCTTACTCCTTGTCGAGAGGATGCGGTTTGATGCACTGAAGGCAGCTTAATAGTGGAGTTTTGGGGAATTTCCAGCTTTATAAATCTTGATCCAAGTACAATGTCATACAATGAAGATTCGAAAACAGCAGCTGTAATAGTACCATGGACAAAACGGGACTTGACATGCACTTTAGCAAGACGTACTGTTTTGGGTGGGATATCTAAGTCAAGAGATTGAAGGGTCACTGATACATCCATAATGTCTTCAGGTCTTACAAAAGATCTACTGACAATAGCATCAAAAGAGCAGCCAGAGTCTAATAGACATTTAGCCCTACGTCCATTGATCAGCACTTCCTCTTCAACTTGCGGATTACGTCCAGATGAAGATAGGTTGTTCGTGTATCCAGGAAAAAGGGCGGCAATTGTGTGGATTGGCTGTGATCTGCATTCATACAAATTGTGTGAGCGGCTGTTGTGAAAATAACACCATTTTCCTAACTTCTGCCTTTTAGGTATTGTGGGTGGATTTTCTGAAACAGGGGGCAATAGACCATTGACAGAACAACCAATAGCACTTGAGTGAATCAGAGTTTCAGGTTGTGACGATTCCAGACATTGATTCGCCACATGTCCAGACTTCCAACAGTTGATGCAGACTGGTGCTCCATCCTCAGCATATGGGAAGAATCCCCTACTTGTTTGCGCCCAAATCAGCCCTGCATGTGCTGTGGGGCGGTTAACTGCCCACTGAACTTGGTGGCTTGCCTGTGTTTGGGGGAGAGGCTGGTCGGGGTATGGGCTGCTCTGCCCATTTGCTTGTTGAGTGTGCTGTAAAGCCTCCAATAACTCCCCAAACCTGTTCAATTGGGTACTTACCAGTTCGCACCACTGGTTTTGTAGGGAGTTTCCTCGGTCCTGGCTTTCCCATTTGAGGGCCTGGTTTCTAACTGCAATGAATGTTATTGCTGGTTCCTCCTCCACCAGTCTCAGCAGTTCCCTACGTAGTGCAGAGTCGTTCAGCCCGTGGACGAATTGGTCCCTCAGCCTTGCCTCGCTGAAGCACTCAACTCTCTCCCGCCTTTGTTGGCTTACCGCCACCGAGTGTTCGCAGAAGAGCCGGTGCGAGAAGTCTCGAAGGGACTCTGCTATCCGTTGAATGATCTCAGGAAGACCACCTCGGCTTCTCGCACTGGCATAGTCTGGGCAAACGCCTCAAGGAGGGTTTCCAACAAGGCTTCCGGGTCACTCTTTGTCCTTGAGGTCTGCAAATCGAGCTCCTTCCTGGCAGGGCCGCTGACATTGCTCATAATGACTGCCACCTTTTCCTGTGCAGAATAAGGCCTGAGCTCCCATGCCTCTCTTATCTCCCTTGCAAAGTCATCAGCCGTTGGCTCATCGGCAGTGCCCCTACCACTGAACTGGCGTATCCGCTTTGTCTGTTCCGCGATTATGATAGGCCGTTGGCAGGCCAGTTTCAGGGCCTCTAACTGAGCCCGGAGGGAAGCGACTTCGGTTTGGTCCACTCCTGCTCCTCCTTCTGGCTCTCCTTCGCTGCCAAAAGGATCGACCTCACCCCAATCCACCGCAATGTGTTTTGTCCTGTTCTCCATTGGCTGCAGGTTTTTTTTTTGTTTAATACAATTATATACTTTAAAAAAATAACTACCTAAACTACCCTGAAAGAAAAAAAAACAACCGGAATATCTCAAATAGTACAATATAATTTTTAAAAAGTACTTGTTCAGCTTCTGACTTGATTGCAAGGTTCCGAAGGCTCCACTTATCGTCTGACAGGGAGGTCTGGTAGACTCTTTCTTCGGATCCCACTTCTGACACCAAAAGATTCTGTGGTGGGTTCAACACAGAATTATGACAACCAAAATGACGAAGCAAGTCAGGAGGCTTATTTCAAGTTTAATGTACACAAAAAAAACTGCAGCCTTGGTCAAAACAATGAACTTAGGACAAACACAGTAGGATCAGACAAGGTGGTATTGGAGTAGGTGTGTAGCAGCAAGTTTCAATGGAGGATGCAAGCAGGAAAAGGAATTCAAATCTCAGCTACCGGGGCAGAGGTCAACTTGACCCTTTTGCTGACCGGTGCTTGGTCAAGTTCAGCCGACCCGTATATCAGGTCCTCCCCACTACACTTATAATGCATACTAATTAGCTTTTTCTCTTTAAAAAACTGCTTGCATAACTGATTTTAAAAATTAGATTTTTCGCTTTCAGAAAAAAAAAGTAGCCATTGCATCAGAACTTTGAATGGTCTAAAATATTGTGATGTCGGATTTTCAATATCTTTTCTAGTTTACGAGATCTAAACGGGACGGACTGACAGACGGACAGACATTTCGCACAAAACAAATAGCGTCTTTTCCCCTTTCGGGGGCCGCTAAAAAAAAATGTTTTCTTTGGTTTAGGACTTTAGGTGTTCTATAGCGTATAAGTGGCACTGCAGTTCACGCGATAATATGAAAAATTACTTATTAATTGTTGTTTTAAATTATGTTTGACTTTCTCTTTAAAAAAATAATAAACATAAACATTTTTTTGTGTGTAAATATAGTACTTAGTACCGTATAACAGAACTTACATAACTTAAGAATACACACATAAAAAAAAATTTTGACTAAAAATCTACAACCGTTTGCATAAATGTGTTAAAAATATGATACATGGTTGGCCACCCTAATAAAGAGCCTTAAGTGTTTGTTACTATTAATAGTGAATAGTTGTAAAAGTGGTGTAGGCCTATTTTTATGAAAAACTGCTTGCATGATTTAAAAAAATAGATTTTTCGCTTTTAGAAAAGAAAAAATTAGCCGTTGCATCAGAACTTTGAATGATCTAAAACAGTGGCGGACTGGCTATATGGGCATTTGGGCAAATGCCCGGTGGGCCGATACCTAAATGGGCCGGTGGGCCACCGAAAGGGCCGAATGTATGCCACTATGTATTAAATTGTCAAATGTTTTATAATATTCTCTTATAAAGGCGGCATCGTATTTAAACCCTTAAAACGCGTGTGGTAGTTTAGTCTCTAAACATCAGAATTGTCATTCTATTTTGTATGAACTCATTGTAAAACAGCTCAGCACTGTAAGGGTTAAAAGAAATCTCTCTACAGTGCAATACTAATTTGATCTAGCACATTTTCCGAATAATGTTAAAGCCTACATCCAGAGACATTACTACTAGTAGGCTGCATCCTTTTAAAGCCTACACACTTAGCGATTAAAAAGCAACATAAGGCCCATATTTCTGATAAAAATATAGAGCTTATTGTATGCATGTGTACAGTTATTGATACTCAAACTCAACATACCGATTTTGAGGACATGCATGCCTATAATTGGATGCCCATCATATTATATGCAATTTATGGGCCTGATGGAATAGAAATGCCCGGGCCGATTTTGACACCCAGTCCGACCCTGATCTAAAATATTGTGATGTCGAATTTTCACTATCTTTTCTAGTTTACGAGATCTAAATGGGACGGCGACGGACAGACAGGCCACACTAATAGCGTCTTTTCCCTTTTCGGGGACCGCTAAAAATATGTCATGACAGATTAATTTTTGAGTGCAATCACTGTAAGTTATTATCAATTTTTGAAAAATAGTTTTAAAATTTATGAAAATTTATGACATTTTATTCAAATTTGCCTTCTAAGGATTCTTTACTAGTCTAGTATCTTTCATAGAAAGGGGGGGGGGCGCTGGCGGATATTTTTCTAAGAATAAATACAAAAATGGGGCGGTAGACCGTTTGATCGTCTTAAGAGCTGAGCCGAAGTTTGAAAAAAAACACCTGTTTGGATGCCGAACAGTAAAAAAAAAAAAAAAAAACCTGTGTGAACACAGTTCTGTTTGGGAGAGACCCGAGTCAATGCCTATGTAAAGCATTGCTGTTTCCAATGCCTTTGGCCCCGGGCGCATGCTTGGCTGAACATGGCCGAAGGACGAGGACACCGGGAGCCTCCGCCATTTTCCTTCGTTATACCAAGCTAACCGTGGGGGACTCGCCATTTATGTAACGGTCTCTTGAGGAACAGCGCATGGATGTGTGACAGGTTTATGGGGACTCTTTTGCAACTCCGCCCGTGCAAGGGGTGGACTCTCGTCTACCCCACGGGAGTTATGTTTCGCCATTCATTTAGCCTAGTTACCCCCTCAAGTAACTGTTTCCACCCGGATGCCACGATGAGGCAGAACAGCGTATCCGGGGGGCGGTAGACCAAACAAGGTTGAAGACTACTGGTCTATATAGACCAGAGGTTCCCAAACTTTTTTGTCTCGTAGACCCCTTGCTATGTTTTCTGGTTTTCGGTAGACCCCCTGCTTAACTTATACCGGTACTGCATTTTTGCAAATTCACCAACTCCATTTTTTTAAAGTAATTTCTAACTGTAGTGAGTGGAAGAGTAAATAAGTAATTTAAAGCTACTTTGTAAGTTAGAGAGCTCTATCTTTTTTATTCATAAAATTCAAATTTATAACCAATTTAAATAACAATTGATACGTATTACTGAAACCACCAAACACACTGGAAATGTGTTATTGTTGTTGGTTTTTTTTTGCAAGTTCATCATCCATTGTGAGGGATTTTATGTTTCATATAGGAATTTGTTGTTCTATGAAGTAGTTCTTCAAACAAAAAATATTAATTAATTAATTAATTGGCCTTAAGTATCACTGTATTTGTATTTCTTCATCTTTTACATCTGGCTCAAATATTGGGTCCGCAGAACTGTTTTCTTAAACAGGAGAAGGGGCGAAGTAACTGGGGTCTAAACCAGTAAGCTTTGGGAAGGAGGGACTCATTAGCCTAGGTTTCAACCCACCTATCAGGGGGGAAACAGAATTCAAACCTCTGCTTCCTTTGCAGATATACCCAAACATGGGAACTGTTTCGTAGGTCAATCCCGAAGAAAAATAAGGAGCAGAAGATCCTTAGGAAGTATGCAGCACACAGCGCTACACCCTGTCAGAGCCTGCGAGGCCACTGATCCCAAACTGTATATGTTGTTTGCAAAGAATTACATAAGAAGCTTTTGTTATAACTCATACCACTGATGTGTCTACTGTATTGTTGCTTAAAGAAATGTGTTTAAAATAATATCAGATGTACATTTGTGTAAAATAGTTTTTAAAACTACTTTAACAGCTGGTAAAATCAGTGATTTATCTATAGTGTTTTCCGGCTATAAGTAAAGAGATCTTTTAAGACCCGCACACACCATCATCTTCTCTATATGACTTTGAAGAGAGATTTTGTGGACTGAACTTTTATCTTTGGGATTTCTAAAGTTTTTCAAATCTTTATCTTTTTATCAGGGTGGCATTGTCTCAATTGATCCTCCAGCATGATTATTCATATCATCATAAAAAGGCACTTATGAAATCGTTTGTTTGACAAGGGAGAAATGAATTCCAATTTTAAATAACCAACGCTGTATATTATCTACATTTATTTTTGTTACATGTAGAAAAAATTAAGCTATTTAAATAAGTATTGAAATTAAATATAACAATTTTTCGTTTGAGTAGCAGGATAGATATTGAAAGGATTAACTAAGGTACAAATCATATATTAGTGTATGAAATAATTACATTGATGAGATGTGAAAATAAAAGTCCCGACCTGCTGAAATAAAATCCATTTTCGTAGACCCCCAAGGACATCTCATAGACCCCCAATTTAGTTTTTCACTTTCGTAGACCCCTTGGAACTCTTCGTAGACCCCTGGGGGTCTATATAGACCACTTTGGGAATCACTGATATAGACTACTTTGGGAATCACTAATCTATATACAGATCATTCCTCACGCAGACGCATTAGTTTACCGGATGTAGGAAGTTCGATCGTCTTATTTACTAAACATCTCTAGAATCTAGATCTAGATCTAGCTAGATTCTATCTCTAGTGACTCTAGGTAATAATAGTAATAAATAATAGGTCCAGATCTATATATAAATGTTACATCTATTATATTACTAACAACGGTGCTAACCAAGAGTGATAGTACATAGACATAAGTATAGATCTACCATAATTTAGTAGAATTATCCTAATCCTATAGTGAACTATAGTCAGTAGTCAGTATAGACAGTATAGTATACTATACTTAACTATACTGACTATAGAATAGAATAATATTTAAATAATATAGTTTATATAGTCTTACAGTTACAGTTACAGTTTACTAGTCTTAGTCTTAGTACTCTTATGAGTCTTAGGCTTAGGTCTAGATTACTCTAGATCTAACTAATCTAAGTTATAAATAAGTATAAATTATTAATAAATAAGAACATTACGATTATTCTAGATCTAATATTAGATCTATATTAATATAATTTATATATATTATTTTATATATAGAGTCTATTATAATTATATATTTACTGTGACTATCTATGTGTATCATAGTCACTATACTAAATAATAAAGTTAATTAAGTTAATACTAGTTAATTAATTAATTTTTATTTTTTATATTTAAAATTTAATAGAATAAACTTGATTCTTGATAATAGTTTTAGCCTTAGGGGCCTTAGGAGTTTAACGGTAGTTAACCCTCCCTAGCCCTAGGCTAGTACTACTACTAGTCTAATAGATATTTACTAGATCTAGAGTCTAGATCTAGTACTACACTTGTCTACACTGTAGTCTACAATAGTACAATAAAACAATAGTCTACAGTCTACATCATCAGTTTTCAGTACATTATCTAGTCTCTAGTACTAACATTACTAAAGTCTAATTTACTTACTAAGTTGTAAGTTCACAATTATTCATTTTATCACTACAAAAAAACTATACTATACTGAAAATTCTAATTTAAAATGCATGTTACATAATATATCTATATATAATATTATATAATTATCAATTTGAATGAATTATACTCACAGTTTCAGTGTCACAGACACAGTACTCACTACTTAGCCTTTGGGCAGCTTGGGATGTCTTGCTAAACTTTACCTAAGCCTAAACTAGCCAAAGCAGTAAAGAAAGGTAAAAAAAAATATAAATAAATAAAAAATTGTGAAAATAGAATCTAAATCTAGAGTCTAGATTACTAGTAGAGTTAATAAAAACTAGAATCTAAGAAGAGTAGTCTAGTGACATCCTAGTCAGTAGATGTAGATTTAGATCATCTAGATGTAGTAATAGATTGGTAGATCTAGAATCTTAAAGTCAATTCTAGTCTGAGTAAGTCTCTCAACTCTTAGTAGAAAAGATCTTACTCTTAATAGGCTTTCTACTTAGTCTTCCCAGATAAGTGAAGTGGTCACACAAATGTTCTCCCCCTCTATCATGATTGGGTTCTCTTCTCTGTTATTAATCTTCATAACTTCTGTTTTCTTTTTATTGATTAGAAGTCAGGTCTTTTTTTTGCTTCTTCTGAAAGTCTATTCAGTTTGGTCTGAACATTTTGTTGTGAATAGAAGAAGAGGCAGATGTCATCAGTGAAATCCAGGTCCTCTAAATGTTGTGTAGGGTCCATGTATGTCCAATATGTCCCTTGATAATGACTCAGTGGATTGGACAGGCACTGAAAGGCCTCATGTAATTTCCAATGTAAATGGCCCTGAACCATTCGGTAAATCCTTTGTAGATCCCATCCATTGTTAGCCAGTTTTATTTTTAACTCTGTGTATTTAAAGCTATGACTTTAACCAGTCCTGAAGATGGTATATATCTTTATTTTTTTAGTTTCAGAAAACATTAAATAGTTTTACCTAATTGATTAAGATGGCTCTTTTATTGTGTAAATTGTTAGATGACCTCACCAAAGAAAATTACAGCTGCTAAAACTGAAGGAACCAAGAAGTCTCTGGTACAAAATGCTGTATGTGTAGCAGAAAAGAATTTGAGGAACAGCCCTGTCTTCATCAGTTTAATCATCTTTACAGCTCTGCTTTTTTTTGCCGTTCTTTTCTTCAATCTTCTAGCTGGAGATCCATCTCTAAGTAAAGGTAATGTAAAGTTAGATATTTTACTAACTAGGGTTTATATAATGAACATTGTGACTCTATATGAATCCTTAAGGGATCAGAAGTTTACTTTCACCCATTGTTGTCAGTTCACCGTTTAGTCAATAATCTAAGAAATGTGACAGGCATTTAAGTTATTGAAAATAATACTGGTTTTATCAGTATTGTTTTTTCTATTTCTTTCTATCTTAAAATAATTCTTAACCTTTTGTCAGGTGACTTTTAGAAATGCTTACCATTCTACATATATTCTAGAATATAACAATATTATGTAAAAAAAATAATTTAGTTCCCAGTTTTATTCTGATGCTAGGCTTTTTTTTTTCTGCACATTTTTTTTTATTTTGATTCTTTATGCAAATTAATAACAGCACATGTGAAATCATTTTCCCTTAAAGACTGAAAATGCTGATACAATATTATATTACGTGTGCAGCGTACAGAAAATTGGAGCACTATGAACAAGGATATTATTGACATTATTATTCGTTGAATAGGATTAAAGTTCTCATAATTTATGACTTGTAGTTCTGTGTTGGTGTATGATAAAACGTGTCTCATCTTCTCATAAGTTTGAAAAGACCATTTCAAAATAGGTATATCAAGCAGTGCTCTTTCTTTTCATTAAAGTTTCCAGTGGAAACCATTTAAATTGAAAATCTGCTTGATTTACATTTGCTTCATTTTTTTTTCCCCTTCTATGTTCTTATTGAAATAAAAGGGTTCATTTGAAGTCAGTTATGCCCGAATTCTGTTCATTCCTATAAAATATAAACTGGAAGATTTTTTTCTCCACCACATAAATCTGTGTCTAAAAGCTAAACAACACAGTGAGTGATGTCATGGCAGATTTTTTGTTATTACATGATTTATTTAGCAATAGTTGATGGAAACGTAGGTATGCTATATGATTCAGAAATTTAGCTTCATTGGTACTGTACATTAATTATTGGATGAACATTACAGATCTATTAGCTTTTATTTTCATTGATTATTAAGTCCTCTAAAGTATTGTAGAAAAATAAAATAAAAAAAGAAATAGTCAAACTTTTTGTCTTCTCTAACGCATGTACAATGTTGTGGCCTCTAATAAATTCAGTAAAAAAAAATAATAATGTTCAGTACTGGTAGGTGTGGTTTTCTGAAATTCTGCAAGTTGGTTTTCTAAACTAAGTACACTGTATGCATATTTCTGGAAAAAAAATTAGAAGGAAGTTCAGGTTAATCCACACTTGTGTGCAATTAGGTTGTTGTTCATTGTCTCTTGCAGCTGTCTTTTAGTATTTTTTTTTTTATTATCATGTATTTAAAATAATGTGCATATTTGTTAGTCATGTCAAACACTGACCAATATGTGGCTGTGATCTTGTGGTAATTCTATAAATTGATTTTATTGACGCTAACACTCAGGCAATGATGGAGATCTGTTGTTTGAATACAATAAAGTATAACACAGTTCCAATATAGAATATTGAATAATTTTTGCACAAACTTAGTTTGTAGAATAAACAGGCACATTAAATTATTTGAGTATAATACAGTATAAATGGATTGAATAAATAAATTTACAGTAAGAATATAGAAATCAATCAAAATTATACGACTATGAACAATCTTGTCTCCCCTGGAAAATCTTGAAAATAGCTGCAGTTTAGAAGATCAAGATTAACCCATTAGCTCCTTTCTAATTTAACTTAAATACTACAATGTTTTTTCTTTTTATTCTGCACAGGTTTATTCATCCATGGAATCGCTAATATCTCTAACCAGTTTCCTTTAAACATCACACCAGCAGGATGGGCTTTTTCAATCTGGGGTTTGATTTATTTGAACCAATTTGCTTGGGTTCTCTACAACCTTGCATTGATTTGCCGTTCCACACCCAACGGACCTGCCTATCTCAACCCCATAATACTCTCCCCAGCTTTTCTTATTTTTTTTAGCATAAGCTCTGCTTTCAATATAGGCTGGCTGTTTTTGTGGGACAGGATCCTGTTCATGGCCTCTTTTGTTTTCTCTGCTTGCATTGCTCTCTCCTTATTTTTGACTCTGGCTATAGCCTCTGTTAGACTTGTCATGTTCAAGGATAATCTGGTTGACCAGGGAAGAAAAAATGAGGTCACTTTCCTTCAAATTGCTGTTGTAAATGGTATCGGCATGTATGCTACCTGGGCTTCCATCGCAACCTTAATTAACCTGGCTGTAGTTCTGGTCTACAAGTGGAGCCACCCCATCTTGAATGAGAATGCTTCGGTGATTAGCTTGGGGATTCTTACATTCCTGATCATTGTCTACATAGGCCTAGATATGACAGTGCTTGACCAATACACTCGTTACACTTACTCCCCCTATGTCACTGTTGTCTGGGCCCTGTCTGCCATTATTGCCAAAAACTATGACCAGTCGAATATTTCATCCATCATGGCGGTTGTGCTGCTGGGATCTGTGAGCCTTGCAGGTTTGATTAAAGTAGCGTTGACATGCTACCGCAGTAGAAGGATCAATTATCAATACAGACAAATGAGACGAGGACGACCAGCTAATACTGACAACTAAAAATTCTGATGTGAATGTTCAAGCTAGATTGGACAGATTAAACCAAAAAAAAAAATGATCTGTTTATTTTTATTTTTTCTGCTAAGTGACATAATTTATATTTAAACTGAATCTTTTTTTCTTTTGGCTAGTTTTATCTTAAAATATACCGTAATGTAATTTTTTTTTAAATGTGGAAATAGAATTTTTATTAAAGTTTAGTAATTGAAAAGGGGAAAAAATGACTTAATTGTCCACATCAATATAACAGCAAAATGTTTTATAGTATATCAAATTTCTGTAGTTGTCATCAAATATTTTATCTTGTTGAATATTATTTATAATAAATGCTACTGAAAATTATCTCAGGAAGCTGAAGACTTTTTACCATTTTTAAAGAAAGTTTTCTATTAATAAAAATGACACAAATTGAACACCTTATGAACTATCCTGACATACAATTACTCATTGAAATAGGAGGAACATAACAACACTGAGCATGCCCATTTGATGTCGGCACTTTTTGTTTTGGCTTCCATTATTAATACCAAAGCTAACATCTAGAAAGCTTTCTTGTAGATTTTTTGTTGAAAGTGTTATATTTTTCTCATAGCCAGATTTGTTTAATTAGATCTAATATTTCATGTTTGTTTATTGTCCATTTGCATTCATTTTCATAGAGAAGCAAAACTTGCATTCACACAAATTGGGTTCTTATTGTTGTTATATAATGTAAATATGTTATTATTTTTTGTGTGATTGAATAAAACCATAATTTGTAAGAATGTTTCCTTAGCTGTCTGTTCTATGATTCTTCTTTGCTCAACTGTGGCAACAGAACTGATGGATTTGTACTTATCTGTGTACTTTTTGTAATTCTTGTAGTTTTGAATATATATTGTAAGTACTGGTACCTTTTATAATCAATGGCTGAACAAGACAATTATTTTATTCTTAAATATTTTGTTTAATTTGTGAATGTTAGAACTTTTTATTTTTATGGGGGTGGGGGGATGCTTTCATTTGTTTCCTGAAAATAAAAGTTTTGTTCCTAATTGATTTACTATTGTTGCTAATAATTAATTATACTGTTTTAACATGCAGCTAAAAGATAAGTGTTAATGATTAGGCCAGTGTTGATATACACTTTCATGAAGTAGCTAGCTTTGAAGCTGTTGTAATGTTCAATGTGCTAAGAAATTAAAGTTTTTTTTTTACTTTGAAAATTAGTGCATTTCTTGTCTTTTTGTTTGCTGTGTGCAACATGTAAGTAGTAATATCTGTACAGTGGTCAACATTGTTGGAAAGATGTATTATTGTATGTTTGCTTAGACCAATAAGAGATACCTTATTTTGGCATTTACATTTTTTGACAGGTAATACAATAATACATAAGAAAATCTCATTAAATATTAGGATTCCTTTTTTTTTTTTTTTTAAACTAGAACTATGGAGCCTTTTATTTTTAATGAAAATCAAATGAAAGGAGAACAACACTTTTTTGTTTTCAAAAATAAACATTTTGTTTAAAAATAAAAACTCATCTTAGTATCCCCTAACTGACCTCCTGGTATCCCTTTCAATGGCAGGCCCGTGTATTCTTTGATGTTGTCTTCCCATTGCTTTCTCTGTCTGCCTCTTGGTACTGTTCCCCGAAGAAAGGTTTTTGCAGCCTCTGTGGAAAAAAAAAAACAATATTAAAAGCATAAAATACCATTGACTGATTGGTTCATTCATTCATATCGAGAGATCTTAGAAACTGATGAACGGATTCGTATATTTCCTACACAGGCTACTTACTTCTTAGGTGCTTGCTGAGAAACAGTTACGACAGATTCGAATTCTGAACGCCGCATTTCGCGAAAACCCTGGGATTTTAATACCTACGAATTCTTGGTCTAACCTAAGGCCTTCTAATAGGGGTTCCAGACAGAGGGTGTATAAAAAAAGAGGAAACGGGACACCCTTGACAAGACCGATATTTTAATGGGGATCCGCTTACTAAGAGATTCAACGACATGGCCTAAATTGTGCCGATGTGCCTCAAATAAAAAAAAACTAAGAGATTGTTTGATAATTAGCTGATTTGTGGCATCCGTGTAGACCAAATACATATTTTTTTTATATATACATATATATTTACATATTTTGTCAGGGACTTGTCTATATTTGTCTTGTCTAGTACCGGTATCCAAAAGAGGTATTCGGGGTCCACTCTGTCAAAGGCTTTTTCTTGGTCTATGGTCATGAGGGCTGCCTTCCATGTCCTATCAGAAGGGGGATTAGGGGTTTTATTCTAAGGAAAATCATTTTTGTCAGCAGCTTGTAGTCTGTGTTCAACAGGGAGATCGGTCTGAAATCACTGGGTGTGATGTTGTCTTCGGGTTGTTGCTTTTTGTTTTTTTTAATAGAATAATGTATGCGAGATTAAAATCTGTTGGCGTCTGTCCAGTTTCTAGTGTGTCTTTATAAAGTGTTAGTAGTAGGGGCCCTATCTAGGGGAAAAAGGTTTTGTAGAATTCGTACGTCAAACCGTTAGGACCTGGGGCTTTATCGATGTTTTGTGTAATGTCTAGGGCAGCCTTCAATGGACCTCATTCACCAATCGTAGGCCTAAACAAACAACATTTAGCCACGTGATTCTATATATCTTCTATACAAATTATGTAATTCATAAAGGCTGTCACGTGATACGTATTTTTCATTGTTTCATCATTATTATGACGTGGCTAAATGTGTTTATTTAGGCCTACGATTGGTGAATGAGGTCCATTCCTCTAAAGTAAAGGAGGGGGGGGGGGTCTGTAATTGTTTTTTTCTGTCGTCGTTATTGTCTTACAATTTTCTATGAATTTTTATTTGTATGTCTATGTCTGTCAGTTCTTTGTTATACATACCGTACTTTGAAGTGTTCCGTCATTATTTCCAAGATTTTAAAAACATTTTGCGTTTCTGTTCCGTCTTTGTCTTTTAAGGTTTTTATAGTCTTGTCCTTTGTATGTTCTGTTCTATCGCTAAGAACACTTTACTAGGCTCTTCCGCCATTCTAGGTTTCTTACACCGTATCTCGGCCCCTTTGTATTTGTACATAGTTATTGATTCCAATTGTTCCTTTATTTGAGCTTTGTCTATTTCATCCTGTGAAACTTGTAATAATTCTTTCAGTCTTTCCTCTTCTTGACGTCTTTTTTTTTTAACTTTTGGTTGCAGCCAGGATTTTTATTTGTTGCTTGAGTGACTTTTTCATTCTAGGCCATATTTGGATCAAGTGACATTCTCTTTGGTTTTCTCCTTCTATAAACTCTAGCGTTCTTTTAATTAATATTAATGGATCCTGTAGTAGGCTATTGCTATTGTTTATCTTGCAATGTGTGTCCATCTGGGTTTTTTTTTTTGCCACCTTTTTTTCCCTCCTAGCCTTAATAGCACTCCTCTGTGGTCCGTGTAGTCTGGCGTCTCTTGAATGTGTGTAACTCCAAATAATTTACAAGTTACGGGTGTGTAGAAATATCTGTCTATTTTTGTCTCCACAGGGTATGAGCAATGTTTTTTTTTTTGGGGGGGGGGACACGACAATTCGTTCACTGACATTTCGTTCACCGACAAATCGTTCACGACTTTTCGTTCACGCGACAATTCGTTCACCAAACATTTCGTTAACCCGACAATTCGTTCACGCGACTATTTGTTCACGCGACTATTCGTTCATGTGACATATCGCTCACGGACTATTCGCTCACAGACAACTTGTTCACCGACAGTTGGTTCACGACAAATCGTTCACTAACAATTCGTTCACCGACAAATTGTTCACAGACAAATCGTTCACTGGAAATTTCCAAAAACAAACAAAAATGCTAGAGATCGGGCCTAATCCGAAATTCTTTGTTATTTTTAGCGGCCCCCGTAAGGGGAAAAAGCCGCTATTAGGTTTGTGCAAAATGTCCGTCTGTCCGTCTGTCACACTCAGATATCGAAAACTAGAAGAGATATGAAAAATATTATTTCATCATTAAATGCGGCTTGAAAAGTTTAGGTGCAACGGCTACTTTTGGTTTTCTAAAAGCAAACCGTTTAATTTATAAAATTAATTATGCAAGCGATTTTTTCATAAAAATACACCAATTCTAAAACAATTACGTAAATGTAAGGGAGGCAATGTTACAATATGCTAACAAAGATGGACAATTTTTGTGTATTTTCAGTATCACTAAGTCAAATATATTTTTAAAATGTACAGGAAATGTTTACAACAAATATAAATAATAGTTAAAGATGTTTTTTCTGGTCAACTAGCTGCTAAAATTAAAAGAAAACATTTCTGTTTGTTTATAAAGGCTAATAATGCATTTTGTATGTAAATATCACGCACATTTTTTTAATGGACTTTCTATGCAGCGATTTTCGTGCAGTAGCGTAACTTCGCTACATGATCAGGTGCTAAACCAATTCCTTAAACTTTTTTAAAAAATCAGATTTTATTTATTTTTTGTTTAGTGCCCCCATCCGAATAAAAGAAGATTCTTTTTGTGCGTTTTGTCTGTTGGTCAGTCTGTCCGTCACGATTAGATTAAAAAAACTAGAACTCTAAAAGCTATTGAAAATCTGATTTACACTTTAATGTTCCTCCCGTAACATCTCAATAGTTTTAAGTATCTAAAAATTAATTGTTCCGGATTTTTTTGTGCAAAACTAATCAACCCCAACAAATGTTTGTTTGCTCTTCTAATTTATATTACATTCAATTTCCATGCTTAAACGTTGCAAAAACACATTATCAATAATATGTTGTTCCGTTTTTTATGTAAATAGCATATTAATGCTAAATCATAATCTCTATACTGACTTATATTTCATTAAGTGTAAAAATGTTCCGGATATTGTTTTTATAAAACATGAATTATGCCTAATGATTGTTTGAAATCGCATAAGGCTTTAAAAAAAAGTAATTTACTAGAATTGATTACTGAAAATTACTTTTTAGACATTTAATTTTCTTGTAAAACATAATATAGAAGTTTTGTAATCGATAAAGAAAGTTCCGGATTTTGTTTCTTACAAATCGTCGCCACAAATTTCCGAATTTATTTAAAAATCTACTAACGCCAAATAATTGTTTGAACTCCCTCTTCTAATTAATAAACAAATAATCTTCTCATTTACGAAATAATGTTTTTACGGATTTTTATGAAAAATATTTTAACTCACTACTCTCTTACAGTACATTTAACTTTCTACCTAAAACATTAAAAAATCTAATTATCGTTAATATTATGTTCCGATTTTTAAGGAAAACAGAATCCAAACACCAAAGTAAGGTATGAAAATCTCTCCACGTGGCTGTAGTACATCTAATTTTTATACGAGACCATCCAAAAAAATTAATTAACGGTATTACATTTATCTGAAATTCTCTTTTTCTTTTACTATTTATACAAACATCCGGAACAATCTATTATATAAACTTTTCAATTGTGTTCATACCTAAAAATTATTGCGATGTTTTGAAACGTAAAATAAAGGTTAATCAATTTTTAATAACTTTTAGTTGTTTTTTTTTTATATCAAGATGACGGACAGACCGACTGACAGACAAAACGCAAAAACAATGCGGCTTTGATCCTTTTAAAATAAATTCTATTAGAACTCAGTGCACCAATGTCTATGAACCCTCGTTAAATATCTCGTGTAAATAAAGACATTTTTTTTTATGGTACCGGTACTAGCCTATTGTGAGGTAATGGAATTTTTTTCTTTGACGTCATATGAATGGACTCTTTAAATATAATGTTAAAAGAACGCACTCGGTGCACCAATGTCTATTAACCCTCGAAAAAATTGCTTGTATTAATGAAAACATATTTTAGTCTAACTAAGCCGTGTGACGTAGTGTTTTTTTTTTCCTTTGACGTCACATGGAATGAATTCTTTAAATGAAATGCTAAAAGAACGCACTCGGTGCACCAATGTCTATGAACACTCGAGAAATGGCTCGTGTTGATGAAGGTGATTTTTAGTCTAGCTAGGCCTTGTGACGTAGTGTTTTTTTTCCTTTGACGTCATATGGAATGAATTCTTTAAAAGAAATGCTAAAAGAACGCACTCGGTGCACCAATGTCTATGAACACTCGATAAAAGGCTCGTAATGATGAAGGCGATTTTTTTTATAGCTAGGCCGTGTGACGTAGTGTTTTTTTTTTCCTTTGACGTCATATGGAATGAATTCTTTAAATGAAATGCACTTAAAGAACGCACTCGGTGCACCAAAGTCTATGAACACTCGATAAATGGCTCTTATAGATGAAGGCGATTTTTAGTCTAGCTAGGCCGTGTGACGTAGTGGTTTTTTTTCCCTCTGACGTTATATGGAATTAATTCTTCAAACGAAATGAAAAAAGAACTCGGCATAGTAATGTTTATTAAGCCTCGTTATGTGACTCGCGTTTAAACAAGGAATGATATCTTGATTTAGATCTAATCTAGATTTTTTAAACTAGATCTAGATTTTTATTACAGTATATCTAGATCTGGATTTATATTCTAATTAAAATTATTTTAGATAATTTCTAGATCTAGTTTAGACTAAAATAGACTAGATTA
Organism: Biomphalaria glabrata; assembly: GCF_947242115.1. NCBI lineage: Eukaryota > Metazoa > Mollusca > Gastropoda > Planorbidae > Biomphalaria > Biomphalaria glabrata. The sequence goes on along the minus strand of NC_074718.1, from coordinate 16,130,186 downwards.
AGATGTAGAATTTCAATTTCTAAATTTAAAGAGTAAAAAAAAGTGTAGATTTTCATTTCCAAACGTTTTGATCAATATTGTAATGTTTTAATATACTAAAACTAATCTATTATTTTTTATTAAATTTAAATTTACGGCAAATAAATCTTTGAAACATTATTACTTTTGACCATCTGATGGCTGCCTGGTCGTGCGGTTTGCGCGCTGGACTGTCGTTCAGATTTATGGATGGCCCAGGGTTCAAACCCTGCCCGCTCCCATCCCCCGTCGTCCTGCGGGAGGTTTGGACTAGGAAGTAATTATCTTCAACTCTGAAGGAACATCCGAAACGTGTAAAACATTTTACATCAAAATTAAATCACCTCTTGAATATTATTTGCGAATATGCAGATCCGACAGGGATCCGACTTCGACGGGGGCCGCCTCTGAGTTTGTGTAACACAAACTCTCTTTGTAATCTTGTTGTTTTTGGTTTGTTGTTAATATTTTGTTAATGAGGACAGTATGTGATAAAAATTATACTTAAAAGAAAAAAGAGATCTTACAAGCTAGCTGAAACATTTAAACGGGCCCTCACTTTACTATAGGTAACATTTTTACTTTCAACATGTAGGTGTAGGCCTTCTTTTACACTCATGTCCGTCATGTAGTCTTGTTCGCCCTACCCATATTTGCTATCTTCTTAATAGCGGCCCAAATGTTTAACTAACATACCCATTTTATTGACATCTTATTAACAAAAACAAAGATATGCACAGACACACGAGTATTTTTTCCACAATCCTGTCAGTGTTTTTACGAGAGATAATTTAGATTTTTAACAATGGTACTATATTTGGTACAATATATGGTTTCACTGTTCAACTCTGAACGTCACATACTAGATGCAGATCTAAGGTTAATACTTATCAATTAAGACATCTAAGAAAAAAAAAACTAAGTAGGCCTACATTTAACACTAGGAAATATTTTGGTTCCCTATCAAAAAAAATATAAATTTATCGCAATACAACAAAACAAAATTGTTTCAATAAATTTGTTATTGAAGTCCAAGCAATCAAATTAGTCTATACCAGTGATGCCCAAAGTACGGCCCGCGGGCCAGATCCGGCCCGCGACGTGAGTCCATCCGGCACAAGGTGTAGAAAATCCCCCCTTTTTCCAAAAAAAAAAATTGTAAAAATGTATCTTTACTTACGTTAGGGGCTTAGGGTCCTCTATTTTTTGTCCTGAAGATAAGTTCCATGACATTTAACATTTGTGCGTTTATGAAATAGGTATCTGAGTGTAGAATGTACGTTTTCTACGAGGAAAAGTGACACGGTTCTTTACTTTTTTTGAGGAACATGATAATAAGCCAACATACTTGTTTCATCAAGAAAGTGTGGCTATTTAAAATAAAACAACAACATATAAACGACATTATGAAACAAATGTGATGGCATTCTTTGTTTTAGCCGCGAATAAAAGATTGTTAAACTAAGCCTAGAAATTGGAGGATTGATGGGAATATTTACCAAAAAGAGACAGGAAAATGACTCGGATGTAAAGCTAGCTACAATGTTGCTCAGATTCTAAGTATAGGAATGAAGCCCAATCTTGCTGATATTTTAAGTAGAGAAATAAAGCCATCTTCTGACTAGGGGAAAAAAAGATACATTTCAAATATCCCATTAATTAATGAAGCACAGGATCTACGGGTTTCAAGTTAATATCGTTTTTTTAGGCCAATTTTTTTTTTCATGTGGCCCGCGACATGAGTGTCGGAAATAAAAATGGCCCGCGGGTCGAATTAGGTTGGGCATCACTGGTCTATACCAATGGCTGGTCACATATAGAAACACGTTAACTAAAATATATATTAAAAAAAAAAACTCGTTTTAAAATTGATGGAAAGTACTAAACTAGTGTCTAGTATTTTCAATGTTAACAGATTGAACATGTGTATAGGCAATGTCCAATAGCCTAAAGTTTTATTTCTTCCAGAGGAACCAGTCTGTCTAGCACTCAACTAGGTGTTAACTAGAGTATCCAGATGAATGGGTAGATTCCCGGTAGATGAATAAAAAAGAGGGGGTATATTAAAGGTGAAAGTAAAAATGTTACCTATAGTAAAGTGAGGGCCCGCTTAAATTTTTCAGCTAGCTTGTAAGATCTCTTTTTTTCTTTTAAGTATAATTTTTATCACATACTGTCCTCAATAACAAAATATTAACAACAACAACGAAATTAAATAAACTCGGATTAGACCTGATCTCTACAAATCTTTTGTTTTTGGAAATAATAGCTACAAAAGTTTTAATGTAAATAAATTAAACACGCAATGAGAATATATAGGCCTATATTAATGTAGTGGATTGGATACCTTTTCAGGAAACACCGGCCACCCCGATATCCACGTGACCCTTCCCCCTAGATAGCACCTTGTGTCCGCGCATAAAGAGGCAGCCCAAAGTGGGCACTGTCCATTCGACCGGCATTTCTTGTCGCTGTAATGTCCGTATGTTACTGGACCTAAGTCGTCTCCACTCCCTTTTGTGCTTGGTTCTACACCATGTGTTCACGTATGGCTGCAGGTCTTTAGCGTATAATAAAGTTTGGAATCGTCCTACGAGTTCCTTTCATCATTTAGAATTTAGTTGTCTTCTGTGCCAAACCCACCACAGAAACTTGGTAGCACGAGTGGGGTCAGGAAGAGAGACAACACTGTTGGATCAGAAGACGTCTCAGAATCTGCTTCCTAACAACCGAAACTAAGAAAGTGACAACCAGACGTAGATGTCTACAAGTAACAGTTAGTTTATTCCTGTTTCCGTACTTTTAAATATTTTCTATTTTTGTTTTCTTCTATTTGTTTCAGAGTAGTTAGAGTTAGTTTAGTATTTTTTAAGATAATTTGCTTATATTTTCTTATTTGTGATTTTATTTAGCTTGAAAATTGTTTCTGTTGAGATAGATTTAGTTATTAGGTTACTATTATTGTTAGAGTTTCTTAAGACCTGCAGCCAGATGGAGAGAAATATGGTGGAACCTAGTTCAGTGAAGGAGGGAGACGTGGGTCCCACGTGCAGTGGAGGAGAGCCGGAGGGAATGGAACGTGTAACTAAGGGGATGTTGACTCGACTACAAGCTGAATTTGAGGCATTGAAACTGGCCTGTCAGCGCCCTCATTACATCATAGAACCTGCTAGAAAAAATGAGACAGTTCAGTGGGGATGGCAGAAATGTTGAGGTTTCAATTGAAGATTTCGTCAGAGAAATAAGAGATTTATGGGAACTTTGGCCTTACCTCTCGCCTCAAGAGAAGACAGCAACCATTCTTGCGAACATAAGTGGTCCAGCTCGAGTAGAGGTAGATCTTCAGCCACCTCATATCAGAAGTAATCCAGAAGCTCTGCTCGATGCACTTACCTCTGCGTTTGAAGTAATCATACCTGTGCGAGAGGCAGAGATTACATTTCTGATGTCGCAGCAGAGAAGAAGTGAGTCACTGCTTGAATTTTCTCATCGACTTTTTAAGGAGTTTACAACGGCCATCAGACAAGAACAAAGAGAAGGCTTAGATTGCTTCAAGGAGGAAAGATTGAGGGACCAATATGCCAATGGAATCAGTGATCCTGACCTACGTAGAGAGCTGTTTAAGTTCATGGCGCAACATCCCCAGACAAGCTTTCAAACGCTACGAAACTATGCGTTCAAGTTGGAGAACCAGAACAAAGATGCAGTTCGAGCCCAAGAACATTGGCCTGAAGTTCTCTTAGCACAGTTCGCCAAACTAGAGAAGCAACTTGAAGAGATAAAGGGGTCCGGGTATAACAGTCGGCTAAGTTCAAGGAACCCACTCTCTAGTCAACAGCATAGTCAATGCAGACCAACACAAAGACACATGGAACATAGCCATCAAAACAGAAGTCGACCAACAGCACCACCGGGTCTTTTGTGGACGAGGACCAAGAGAGGATTCTTCCCATACACTGATGATGGATCACAAATCTGCACCCAGTGCTGGGAAGCTGGACATGTAAGGCGTCACTGTCAGCAATCGCCACAACTCACTGCTGAGGTTGTATCTGTGTGCAATAGTGAACCCATTGTTTCACAACCAACTCACCAAGTAGTGCAACGAACCAGTGAGCAACAAGTTGATGCAATTTCCACTACAGATCAAACATACCCCGGATCGGAAAATAGGAACTTTATCTCTGGGCAGCAAAACAAGAACAGGCATAACAGAGTCCGGAGGACACATAGACAAAAAAGAAACTACAGGCAGTTGAACCAGCCACAGAGACGATTTCGCTCACTACTCCCTATCACACTTTCTACAGCTTCCCAGACATTATGTTTAGAGAAAGACAGACCACTTTGTATGACCGATGGAACCAGCACGTTACAAACTGGAAAGATGTTTGTCGTTCCAGAAGACACTGACAAGAAACAATTGTTTCAGTTTTCAGAAACCTACTAGGCTGAACGCCCGGGGACGGGTCGTTTCAAGCTAGGGGCTCTGTAGTGGAGTGGATACCTTTTCAGGAAACACCGGCCACCCCGATATCCACGTGACCCTCCCCCCTAGATAGCACCTTGTGTCCGCGCATAAAGAGGCAGACCAACGTGGGCACTGTCCATTCGACCGGCATTTCTTGTCGCTGTAATGTCCGTATGTTACTGGACCTAAGTCGTCTCCACTCCCTTTTGTGCTTGGTTCTACACCATGTGTTCACGTATGGCTGCAGGTCTTTAGCGTATAATAAAGTTTGGAATCGTCCTACGAGTTCCTTTCATCATTTAGAATTTAGTTGTCTTCTGTGCCAAACCCACCACATTAAATTAACATTATGTTACTATCCAGTGAACGATTTGTCTGTGAACAATTTGTCCGTGCCGTGAGCGATATTTCGCGTGAACGAATAGTCGCGTGAACGAATTGTCGGGTGAACTAAATGTCTGGTGAACGAATAGTTGCGTGAACGATTTGTCGGTGAACGAGATGTCAGTGAACGAATTGTCGTGAAACCGTTTTAGGGTAGTTTTCCTTTCCTCTGGCCGTAACGCTCTATATGCGTCCACCAAGCGAAAGGTTCCTTTGATTTCTCTTAAGAAATCATAAGTTTCCCCAGTTGACCGAGGGAGTGTACCCTGTGTGTTTGTGTATTGCTTGTTAAATGTGTTTCTATGTAGTTAAAGTCCCCCCCCCCCAATATTATTAAAATTGTTTCTCCTATATAAGTCTGCTGTGTAATGCTTCGCTCAGAGTTTCGAAAAAGTGTGGTCTCTCTCTACTCAGAGTCGGAGCGTATGTGTTAATAAGTGTGTATGCTTGTTTTTTGTGCTTCTACCTTGACTATGACCACCCTTCCACTGTCTTAATAGTGGGCCACTTGGCCTCCTTCAGTCGTAGAGCGACTATAGTTCATCTCGAATACTTTTTCACGTGGCTGTGGAGCCCTATTTTGGAGAGACACTCCCGTCCACAAATATTGCAGGTTTAGGTGGCTTTCGCTTTGGTGGTAGAGAAGCTGGCCATTTTTCGCATGGTAGCCTACGCTTTTCTTTCAGAGCTGAGGCCCATGTTTTTTCGCTGTCCTTAGCTTTCTTGGTCATTATCTATCTCCATCTAGTGCGGTCTAGAGATATTTATTCACAATGGTCAGTATCAATGTTCACTGATTTGAGGTCCCATTTTATTACATATATGTAACGGAGGTGGGAGCGACCAGTTTTTCTTGAGCCAGTCGCGAATTGTCCGTAGAGAATGACTTTCGGTAGGCCGCAGGCGATTATCCTCCATCCGGCAAACATGACCGAGCAGGCGGCGTTGTCTGAGGATTGTAAAAAAATTCACAAAACTATAACTTTCTATCGACTTTCTATGCACTATTCAATTTTAATCAAAGGCTTTGCTGGCCTAATAATTCTTTTCGGAGATATTCGGATTGTTTTTTTCTTTCGTCATCGATCATGTAGGGCTACCATATGTATAAATAGTGTAGTTTTGTTTAGAATGGAAGTATCGGGATCGTAGACATAGGCCTATAGGCTACCATATCTAGACTGGGACACCATGTAGAATATTCGCATTACACATATAACAAACTAGTGTTTAAGAGGGAAGACCATGGGGAAGACATATTAGGAACTCCATTTATTACGTAAACACAAGCGGTGTAGCACTGACGCGCTAGTGTGCAAATGTACATATAATACCAATATGTTACAGAGATTTTTTAACACCACAAAAAATGTGAAAAAAAATTTTAAGTTGAAACAAGGCGTTGTTTTGTAAAGCAGTAATAAGAAGTAAAGTTGTTGTTTTTTTTTTTCTACCGTAACCTATGTAACATAGATCTAGATTAAAATCTAGTAATTGAACATCAAAAATAGTACTCTCGTCTCATAATTATTATTTTGCAATTTTTAGATACATAATCTAGAAAGATCTAGCTAATCAATCTATTTAAATGTACATATAAGATGATTAAAATCAACAGATATGAATTATTTCGATCTAGGATTTTTTGAAACATTATCTCAACGGAAACTAAAAGGAAATGGATTTGTTTCATATATAATAATACTAAGGCTTGTCTTGGAGTCCGAAGATTAGTGGGGAGTGCAATATTTCCCGTGGCTGCGCAGCGCCAGCTGTGACCTACATATTTTGCCACATCCAGGGAAAGCATAACCATTGTCTGCAGGTGGTCGATTTAGATTTTCTTTTCGCCGTCTGCGTTTGTCCTCGGAAGCGGATTTTCTTTTGGTCTCAAATGTGAATCCCGCGGCCTTCGTGAGTGACTTCCAGGTGTCTCGTTCTGAGGCCGCATGCAACCAGGTGCTCTCTTCTATGTCAGCCAAGGAATGTTGACGCCTAAGCTAGTCCGTCGAGCCTTTGGTTTCGTAAATGTTGATTTGTAGATATTTTTTGTAGACTCAAAAAAATTTCTTGCTGGAAATAGCATAAGAAAGGAATCACCCCCCCCCCCTTTTTTTAAGCGAAAAAATCTAGGGAAAGCTTCGCCAGGCGCCTTTCTGCGTTCTGGGCTTAATAATTTTTTTTCCTGGCGTCTACAGCACTTTGTTTCTCTTAATATGCAGAGATCATGTGAAAAAAAAAAGGTTAAAATTTAACAGGCAAGGACGTTCCGATATTGAATTATTTTCTTGCAATCAGAAGGCAATATTCATTCAAATTTTAAAAAGTAAAAGTCGCAAGGGAAGCTAAGTCTAATAAAGAAGGAGTCAACATTGGTCAATACTGTTATACTAAGGATATTCGAGCTACACATAAAGCACGTATGTCTGTAGTGGACGTGATGGTCTTAAGATCATTTTCTTGTTCAGTCAGAGATTTCATTTTTGTCACACAAAAGTCGTCAAAATAACGACTTTCAACAGTTGTGAGAATTTCTGGCCTAAGGAAGACATTTGACTGGTTTCATATTAGGACGTTGGTTAATTACTACAACAAAAAAGACAACTTTTAATCTTACTCTTGCAAAATAATTTGAAAGGCTTCTCCCCTTCCACATGTGTCATTCCCCCCTCCCAGTTTGAGAAACACTGCAGAGAAATGCAAGTTTTTAATGGGCTTGATCGTCATTTGATTATATTCATGTTAAACGAGAGGGCTTGTAACAGGCCTGGGCCTGTTCTGTTCACGTCGATAGTACGATTGTACGTCAATCGAGAGAAATTTATCAGTTCTGCCATAAGAAGGTAGAAGACTTTAGAATTGCGTTGCTGAAGACGCATTGAAAAGTCTTATTTAAAAAAAAAAAAAATTTAAAAAAAACAATGTACCTCATTTACCAATTGTAAACAAACAACATTTAGTCACATGATAATATTAATAAAACAACGAAAAAAAACTGTCACAAGATAGCCATTTTGTATTAAAAATGAGATTGTAATTTGTATAGAAGAGACAGAATTACGTGGCTTAATGTTGTTTGTTTACGATTGGTGAATGAGGTCCATTGAATCAATCTTGTAGATAATTGGGAAAGGTTCTAGTCAAAATATATTTTTTAATTTTGGCAACAATTCCGTTTTACTTGATTAATAATAAAATATGAAAGAATCGTAAAATCGTAATGCAAATACAACCAACTTTTGTCCCATTTTCAGCACTTAGCATTTTGGACATTTGTAGGCCTACCAAAAATAAAGTAAATTAAACTATATAGATCAAAGTATGTTTGGGTATCTAGCTAATCACTTATTTTTGTCTACGTTGTCTGTTTTTTTCAAAGTACAATTTTTGTCCACTTGGGTGTCACCCGCCTGGTGGGTGTCACCCGGTGCGGACCGCACACCCAGCACCTGCCTAGTGACGCCATTGGTACCATAACACTAAATATGTTAACTCTTTAAATCCTACATCTTTAAATGCCCGTGGCAAGAGACATGACGGATAGAGATATATGCTAAATGTAAATTGCGGGGCCCCTGCCAGGCGCGGAGTCCAATTTGAACAATAATGATTAATGTACCGTTACGTTCCTGGGAGGGCCATCACCGCTGGGGAACGGTACAATGGATGCGGACTGGGTAGTAAGGCTTTCTTATCTTCACCACGTGCAAGTACACTCGCTAGAGAAGAACTGAGGTATAATATCCCACTGGAGGCCCTGTTTTGTTTGTCGTTCTTAGCCTTTCCGCTTTCCAGGAAGGACGTTTCTACGGAGGCGCCACGCTGAGGCGACAGGAGCATTTCCTCCTCCGCTCACCGGCACCATAGTTTTCACACTCATTGGTCTATGTAGATACCCTTGACCAGACTTTACATAGGCATGATCTTTATTAATTTTTTAAAATGGTATACTAAGTAAACACAACACCGTAAAAAAAAAAAAACACCATCATTTTGATTCTACTTCGACTACAATGACCACATTATTAAAATAATCATTAAATCATTATCATACATAATTAATCTAATACACTGTAAGTGACTAACTCAACTAACTGTAGTTGTAGTGTAGTGTAACTATAGAATAATAGAATTTATAAATACACTAGATTCTAGAGTGTCACTTCTCTAGATTATGCCTAGAACCCTAGTTAGTAGTTACTAGATCTAGTCTTTAGAATTAGACTAGAAGACAGTAAAGTTTTAATTAAATTAAAGTTAGATCTAGAATTCTAGATCTAGAATCTAGATTATTTGGACAATTTGGTAATATTTCTAGATTATATTAAATATAAAGATTATTCGTCTCCTTTGATGGGAAGTTTTACCAATTATTCTAGATCTACTACTATTAGTCACATTTAGTAAGTGTATATAATATATTTATTGACTATCTATAGTATATATTAATATATAGATATAGATGATTCTAGATTAGATTATCATTAGATTTACTCTAGTATAGACTGACACTATTCTATAGTATACATTCACATAGATATAACATAGATATTTATTATAATATAAATGAAAAACTGTCAGGAAAACCAGTGAGTTGGCGGAGTTTAGGTCATTGGTTAATAATATGAATGACGCGTAGCCGTAGGACGTAATCATCTTCTTTTTTAAAGTAACGTCTGTATCTTATAAGATAAGAACAGAATCAACATAAAGAGTTCATTGAATGACTAGTCAACGAGAAGTGCTAATACAGTAAAAATACAGTCTGATTAATAAAGAAGGAACATGTTTTTGTATCAATTTGTTCTAGTCTTGATTGACATAAGTCACTTACTCCAGGATGATTTGACGTAATTTTTGAATGACTAGTCAACGAGAAGTGCTAATACAGTAACAATACAGTCTGATTAATAAAGAAGGAACATGTTTTTGTATCAATTTGTTCTAGTCTTGATTGACATAAGTCACTTACTCCAGGATGATTTGACGTAATTATGAAAGAGCAGGTGACTGTTGTCTTTCAAGATTTTTTTTTTTTAAAAGTTCATTTAAATACAGGTATGGTAGTGTTGTGCTTTTGGTGTTTTGATGGTCTTTTTAATAATGTTGTCTGTATATTATTTATCTTGTTTGTTTTTTCTGAAATCTATTAGGAGTTATTTAGTTTTTGGGACCTTCAGTACTAAAATTTTGTCAGTGCACCAGTTTGTAAAGATTTCTATCGAGCTTCTATACTCAGTTTCGTCTCTTGAAAAAAAAGTCAGACTATGGCAGTATCATCAGAAAATTTATTGAATTTAACTGAGTCATAGAGGCTTCTTATGTCATTGGTGTAAAGAGTGTACAATACTGGATAAAGTACACAACCTTGTGGAGCCCTCCTACTTAGTACTAGGATGGAAAATTTTGTGTTGTTTTCTTTACCAAAATAGGGCATTGGGTTAAGAAGCTTAGAACCAATGCTAGTATGTAAGGAAATACGAAAAACATGCATATATATGTAAGGGCTGACATTTAGATTACTCAGTTTGTTGATCATTATATGTGGCTATATATTTTATATATGGTGTTGAAGTCGACGCTTATTTTGTTACATTTACTCTTCTAATTAGAATAACAGATTGCAATAATTGCAGAATAATAGGTATACGAGTTAACAGTTAGTGTCTGGTCATTTGTCTTGACATTTCTTAATAAAGGTATATGATATCCCAGTTAGTATTTTCATTACATCCTTTTATTGTTTCGATAGCCTCTTCAGACCACATTTTGACCATTTTTATTGCTTTCTTTGTTGTTTTAAGAGTAGGTTTGTATAAGACGGACGAGTGTATGGTCAGATTCTCCAAGTGGGAACAAACATTTACATTAGTGAAGCCTGCTATATGTTTACATAGCATTTGTCGAGCATTTGACTCTGTATTGTGGGAAGGGAGACTTACTGGTTACAGTTTGGCAGGTTGTTGAAATCTCCAGTAACGATACAGAGTCTTGGGTGTTTTGATCCTACACATTGAAGCACATCAAAAATTTGTTTATTTCTAAAAGAAGAAAGTCATGACTTAAAACTATATGAAGTATGCAGTAAAACAACAATATCTTGTAGTCTCTAGGACTATAGCATAGCTGCAAAGTTGCAAATATTTGTTTTTAAAAAATATTAAAAATGAATTTTATGACTCAAGTTTTAAACTTTCAGTGTCTTTTTTTTTTCTTGCAGATGTTGCAGAGATTTATTTTTACATAAGAATAATTTTTGTACTTTGTGGGGTAGAGTCATTCAAGTTTCATCATGACAGAAAGTGAACCTTATACTCAGCTGATCAAGGAAGTCAGAGAAAAAAGCCAAAGTTTCAATCCTAGCCCACTTATAAAACGTGATTTTATTTCACTTTCTGATGGCCAAAATGAAAACATGCGAAAGGATAACATCTTCAGAATCATGCAATGGAATTTACTTGCTCAAGGTATGAGTTGTGATCTTAAACTCTTAGCTCATAGCAGTTTAATTTTGGTTTGTTGAAAATTAAAATTTTACCATTTGAAAAGAAATTATTTTCAAATGTTGAATAATTTTCTTTTTAAAAATTTATTTTTTGCAGTTACTTTTACATGATCACCCTGTATAGTACATTTGGTATTCTAGCTTGTATAGGACCCATTTAAAAAGCTAAATTTTGTTACTATCTCATAGTTTCATTGATTATTTTGACATTTTATAGCCCAGACTGCACATTTTGGAAGATATCCTATGGCTAGCAGACAGTGGACAGAACATTTCTTGAAGAAAATGTAGCTTTTGTGTATTATTTGTTTAAAATTTAAGATGGGGTTGGAACTTGGAAATGTTTGCTCAAAGGAAGTAATATTTAAAAAAAAACAAAGCTGAGTTGTATTAAATTGTAACATTTACATAATTTTAACCACTGGATAGAATCTACTTCTCCAGACAAAAATATCTTCTTGTTCTATTAAGGAAACTTTTAATGTCAGTTCTATCAAACTTTCACAATTTTATAAAAAAGAATGTATAATATATCTTATTAAAAGTTAAGTTTTAAAAAATACTCAGTATTTAATTTTCTGTATTTCTGTTTAGGTCTGTGTCAGTCAAGTGATGGATTTATCCTTTGCCCTTCAGCTGCTCTGAACTGGTGCTATCGCCAGTACCATATACTAGAAGAACTTCTTTCATACTCAGTGGATATATTCTTCCTAGAAGAAGTAGACCAATTTAATTATATTAAAACATGCCTGGAAAAAATAAACTTTGATGGCCTCTTTCTGCCAAAGCCTGATTCACCATGCTTGTATGAAGCTGAAAACTTTGGCTCTGATGGCTGTGCCATCTTTTGGAAAAAGGATAAATTTGAGCTGATCAGTCATGATGAATGTATACTTTTGAATGATGCCAAAAAGAAAACCAATCAGGTTTCTCTCATCTGCAAATTCAGAGACTTAGCTTCAGGAAAAGTTTTCATGTGTGCTGCCACACATTTGAAGTCCAAGCCTGGCTATGAGAATTACAGGTTTCAGCAAGGTAAATATCTAGAAAGTATTCTGCGTGAAAAAGCTGCTGGACTTCCACTGATCCTATGTGGTGATTTCAATGCAGAACCCTCAGAGTTAGTGGTCCAAGTAATGAAGTCAAGTGAGCTGGGATTCCGAAGTGCTTACTCCAATCTTTCAGAGGATGGGCAGGAACCACCATACACAACTTGGAAAGTGCGTTCAGGGAAATCAGGAAAGAATGAAGAGGCTTGTCACACCATAGATTATATTTTTTACACAGAGAAAAATATAAAGTGTGTCAAATTGCTGAAATTACCAACAGCGGAGCAAATTGGTCCAGGCCGCTTGCCATCCTATTCATATCCCTCTGATCATTTATCACTAGCAGCAGACTTTATACTTCTGTGATCGTTTTCTGTCATAATGTATTTTAGTTGCATAAATAGCTATTTTTTAAATAATGTGATGATATTAACTCAGAAAAAGAACACTTGTATTGATTTATTAATAATTTGATATTTTAAACACTTAACCTTTGTAACATAATATTTATAAATATGACTGTTTCCTTAGAATTTGAAGTTGCACTAAACTATCATTAATCCTGAGCTATTTACCAGACAATATATAGTTGATTTTAAGCGTGTTCTTTTTATATACATGCATTTGAAATCTAGCATGTATAATTAATCAGATATACTGACCCATTGTTGTTAGGATAGTAAATTAGCAAATAACAAACAACTTAAAATTAAATACAATTTATTTTTGTCTTAATTGTTGTTGTTTTTTTCACTTTTGTAGCATAGATTTACCAAATTATAAGTACTTCAGGTTTTATTGGAGCAAGAAAAAAATAATTCTGAACTATATTGTGGATTTATTTAATATAAAAAAATTCTTTTCTTGACACTATTGAGTCTTGGATTCATATATTATCCATTATTTGTACGTAGAGAAACTATGATTTCTGTGATGTGAGATCTGTTCTTTCATTACTACTAATAACTGACCACTTTGCAGTATACCAGTACTCATGAGGAATATGCTTACATACATTTTTTTTCCGCTCCATGCCCTTGTTTTACTGAAGTTCTTTTTCTAGCAGTAGGTGGCCTTGGTGTAATGCTCTATAGCATATTTTACAATCTATTGTTTAAAGGAATTGTATATATGATAGCCTTTTCTTCTTTAACATTTCTGAAGGTAGGAGGCTAGTATTTTTCTTAGACTTAGACTTAGGTCCTCCCGCGCCGTTCGGCGCATTGGGCCTCAAGCTGTCTCCATAATGATCTGTCACTGGCAATGTCTGAAGCCTCCTCCCATCTGGTGTCCACTGTTCTGAGGTCCTCCATGAAGATGTGTCGCCAGGTAATACGAGGACGTCCCTGTTTGCGCTTTCCTCGTTTTGGCTTCCAGGTTATCGCAACTCTTGGTGTGCGTAATTCATTTTGACGTAGAACATGTCCCGCAAACCTCATGCGACGCTCAGTCACAACCTCACTAAGTGTTCGACTCCCAGTTCGGCATAGGATTTCCTTGTTTGAGATCCGGTCTGTGTTTCTAGGAGGACAAAAAAGGAATCGTAGTTTGACACACTTTTATAGGGTGGATCTATTACTACCTCTGCATGCCCCATCACATGATAGTTGCTGGATAGACTGAATGATGCTGATAGCTTGACCACATTTTGTATCAAGTAGAAAAATAACTCTATAAACTTTGTTTTGTGTTGCAAAAAAAACAAACACATTTGTATTGCTTTTTTAAATGATTTAATGATGGCAGAACCACTATACCTTTTAGGGAATTATGATACCATGTTAACTTTCCATTGTAAACTTCATTCCCTCACATAATATTTTTTAATAAAGTCCAACATATTAAAGACTTATAACTAATTCTTAATTTATCTTAGACTTTTTAATGTGTTTGAGGATACATTGAAAACCTGTCAAGTCATTTGTAGCACGTCAAGCTTTTTTTTTTTTTTTTTTTAAATGTTAGCATCATGTTTGAAATAACATTATAGGTTGAACTTTATTAATTGCAATTGTATTTGGCTGAAATCGACATTATAAAAATTTGAAATATGATATTTTGATATATCACTATATATATATGGAGTTTGTATCTTAAGAAATATTATATGTACATGTACCCTCTGTTTTTATGAAATGAACGATTTTTTCTAATCATATTTATTTAATTAAAGGAACTTACAGATATTTTTACCCCCTCCCCCGACAGTATTACATAACAAGATAATTCAAATTTAACAAGACTTATTATTAATTATCATTTTCCTAAATTACATTTCTTATCATGGTATCTTTAGAATAGATGAGGAAAGTATCTAGTTTTGTCAGCGCTACAGTGACATATTCAGTTGTTTCCCAAATACATATGCATTGGGAAAAACTGTGATGTTAGAAAAAAAACATGGGGTATTTTTTTTTTAACTCGTGGTCTAGCCCTTCCGCAAAAGCGAACGTCATGGGACCACTGAACCTGAAGGGATAATGCGATAATGTTTGTTCTACAAATATATTGATCAACCATATCTACTCTCTATTGACTGACCTCATTTCTCCTTTAGAGTGATCTAACATTTAAAATATCCCCAAGCAATGTTGTCCTTACAACCTTCCTATCACATTAGTCTGTTTAAAATAATATGTACTTAATTTGTTGGTTTTTTTTTTTTTGTATTTTGTTTCCCTTTTTCCCCCTAGTTGTTATTCCTACCATGTTGTTGTCAAAGTAACATCACAAAACTATGTTGTGGCAAACTGTCATCTTTTTCTTTTCTTGATACAAGTTGATGTCATTATGAGTTTTTGTTTGAAAACCAATAAGTAACTGTTGTAGTGTAGAAGTGAGCTGTGTGCTAGTCATATACAACTGTGGTCATTAGTGGTCTTAACATGTTGGCATTGGAATAGTCTTGGGCAGTCTAACAAAACTGTAATGTGATAATTATTTTTTTTTACTACAAAATTACATTTTTGTTTAAATTATAAGAAATTTAAAAAATGCACATTTTAATTTTACATCTTGTTGACAAAACAAAAAAATAAATAATTTTGCAATAGTTTTTTTGTTTTTTTTTATTGATACAGTGGAATAGCAATCTTGACAACAGGGTCAGTTTGCATGCATGTGAATGTACAGTTTGTTTTTTATAGTTGTAAAAGAGATATCTGCAAACTGCGTGGCAGAGAAAAGACCAGCAAACTGCCCGGTTAGCTTCCTATGGGACTGCAAAGCCCTTACAGCGGCGTCTCAGAACAACACCTCTGAGAACGGGGTTCGTACGCGGTCTAGAAAAAGTCTGGAATTAAAAAAAAATGAATTTCAGTCTGAAAAACGTCTGGAAAAATTACTTTTCACTTCGACTGAACAAAAATGTCTGGAAAAAGACTGGAATTTAAAAAAACGTATAAATATTTCACGCAAAAAAAACAACAAAAAAAAAACGTCTCAATTTTTGTTTTATAATGATACTATGAGAACTACAACAGTGATCGCCACTACCTCAATGTGGGTTGGGGCACTGGCGTCAGCCGTCAATAGGGAGGCGAAGCGACAGCAGTATGATTGGCCAACTGGAAGAGTAGAAAGGGACGCCCGCAGAGCACAGTGAAGATGACTTCGTATGGAATATGCTCTCTGTCGTTCCCACCAATCGACCTCCACCTGAACTGTCAAACCTCCATTGCACAGTTATGAGCCTGTTTCTTTTCGAAACATAAAGCGCTAAGAAGTGGGCATTGTTATAAACATGCCATGCACGCCGACTTCCAAAGCGCCAACGCCAAGCTAGTGCAAATTGTAAGCACTGTTAGAGACTAGACTGAGAAGGAGGTTTACATTAGAGAGAAGCATGGAGTTCCGATCAAGTCTCTCTCTCTCTCTACTCTATGGCCTCCTTCAGCTGTGAAGCGACTATGGATCAGCTCATGGAATGAGACGAATGCCTGGGCATTAGCTGTGGTCGGAACGATGTCGCCCTCACATCAGTTCCCCCTCTCCACGCAGCTGATGTATCCAATGGAACGGCGATACAGTTTGGGGTCAGTGGCGTCGCAAGTTCTGCCAGGGTGTAGCACTGGGTGCTGCAAACTGCCGTAGGGTCGCCAGCTCCTGATTTTTTCTCAGGGTTGACTCCCGAAGCCTTTCCCATGATTGGGTATAGCTGCAATCTTAAGGCAACAGAGGTTTTCCTTCTAAAGTCTAGAACTTATGAAAAGGCTATGCTCAAGGCATCAGACATTGTTATTATGTGTTTGTGATGTCCTGAGAATAAACATCTGTATCGTTGATTTTTTTTTAATGAAATATAGTAGGCCTATAGTAGGCCTATATATATGGCTCCATCTGTCTTGTGAGACAATGGATGCGCAAAGCTGAGTCACTGGCTTATGTAATATAAATTAATATTTACAGTAATATTTTCAACCCATATTACAAAGATGATTTAGGCCTACGTAAAAAAAAAAGCAAAATCTTCATGATTTAGATAATATAAATTAATAAGCCTATTAACAGTAATATTTTCAACCATTGGGGTGGTGGCTGAAAATACCTGTTTCAATCTTGTTTCTTTGGCAGTTGCTGCTTAGTAGGCCTATATCGAGTCGCCCCACCCGCTATTCTTTAATGCCAAATGCACTCATTAGCAGAAATTATAAAAAGGAGCGAGGATTAATCGCTTTCACTATATCGCCCCTCGCCTTTCCAGTCTAAGACATGATTTTTTAAAAAAATAGAATAGTCAAATATGGCGACAGAGTTTATGTAATTTCACATGAATTTATCATAATTTTTTAAAGAAAGACTGCTTTGGAAAATTTAGAATTCTTAAGAAATTGTTCAGTATAAGATTAACGATTGAGATGAGTGCTGAATAGAAATAATCTTTTCCTGGTCGCCTATTTCCATAGCACCCTTTTCTCAATCTGCTATTTTTCTAGTTAAATACATTTGTGACTATGGAATCTATCTAATTGGTCCACTTAATTTCTCTTCCACTCCCGAAAATTTTTGAGCTTGAATCATAGTTCTTTAACAAAACAAAGTTACAAACATGCCTATTGAACAAAATGTATCACTTACAAATGCGCTTTTTTTTTTTTAAATATTTATCGAATAATTTTTTTTTTCGGTGGCGATCCTCAAAGCCTTAATCTAAATATGTGGGGTATCTTCAAATCGTTTTATTTGTAATGTAGTAAGGGCCTATAAATTCATATTAGAATATTTTTTAAAACATTATTGAAAAGGTCATTTTTAATATGCTGAATATAATGAGCTGTAGATGTCAGGAGAATGCGTTTCTACAGTGAAGAATGCAACGGGGCTACGCCCCGAACCCCACTGATACATAATGAGCTGCAAATGTCAGGAGAGTGCGTTTCTACACTGAAAAAATGCAAGAAAACGCCCAATCCAAAGTTCTGGATACGCTAGTGATATAATATGACTGGTCAAGAGGTATTGGCTCAGGCTGATCTGAGGACTATCACTATCAGACTATCACCTCCATTGTCCCAGATTTGAACCCTTCAGATTAGGATTGGCTGCAAGTTAGGTAAGAATTTAATTTATAGCATATATAAATTATATTAGTGACAGATTTTTTTTATTTGTGTAATTTCTTAAACTATAATACAAAAAGAAAAAGTATTGGTTTGTACGATGGGCCGAAGGCGATTGCATGTATCGCCCCTCCCACCTGGTACAACCCTTTTTTTATTTAATATTTACTAATGATAAAATATGATATTAGAGTGTGGTGCGACATAATATAGGGCCTACAAATGGGTTCACATATCATTATGTATTATATAGATATTCAACTAATTTTGTTCACAAACTGTGATTTCTCCATAAAAATAGGACCGCCCCCCACTCAGAGGGCTAGAGTGGGGAGGGCAATACATGCAATCACCCCCTTACCCCACCGAATCGGCCAAAATACCTGGTCAAGGTCGTGTAAACTTGTATGAGATCAACATAGGTCAGTGCAACCTAACCCCCGACTCGAAAACTGGTCTAAAAAAAATTAAATTAATCTTAGATTCTAGAATCTAGATTCCATCATAGTTCATACCCAGAAAGAATTGTGTAAATTTTGGAGTTTCTTATTATTGTATATAATAATAGATCTAGATTATAATATATATTTGGATTATATAGTAATATACTTACTAGTCTGGATGATCTAGCTAGAATCTAGATCTAGACTCTAGTACTCATTATAATGATAGTATTAACTATTATTAGATCTAGTTACTAGTAGTAGATCTACTAAGGGTACTAAGTTAAAGTATGGCCATGGCACCTCTAAGAACTGTTGACTTAATTTCCCATTTTACTGGCAAAAGGGTGGTCTTTGACAAGTATTAAAAGTATCCTGCTGAAATCCCCAAAGCTTGAACTTAATGACTTACCAACATCTGATGTTCTTCCAGAAGAAGTCATGGAAGTTTTAAAAAATCTCTTCACTTATATTTAGTTTATAATGCTGGGACACCACCATCACTACACCCCTGTACAAAAAGGCGACACATTCAACTGCTCTATTAACTACCATGGCATTAATTTACTATCATTAACAATAAAAATTCATTGCTAAAATATTCCTTTACTGACTGCCCAATTCCCTAGTAAGCAATATAATGCTCTCTGAGAGTCAATGTGATTTACAGCTGGTAGAGGATATATTGGACACGATTTTCGTACATCATAATGTTAAAAAAACAACCACAGGTTTTCTTTTTCTTAAATTCTAGATATTTCAGATGGTGTACAATCTGATCAGCATTTATAACACTTGACAAGCCAGTTAAAGTGCTCCTAAGAAAATATTATTTAAATTTTTATCAGATCTTGGATACACGGTATATAAAATTATTTTCATTAAAAAAATATAGTAACAATTTACTTTTGATGATGATTCGATTTAATATAATATAACAACAAAACAAATACATATATCTATATTTTTTTTTTACTTTAGGACTGAGACTATTCGGCATGGTCATGTTTCTTATTAAACTAATTTTATTTTAAAAAAAGGTAACATTTACATAGGGTTTTGGCCACCTGCCATTTATTAATCTTATTGTATTTAGATCTAGAATCTAGATTTTATTCTATATATTTATATAGACTATAAAATGTTAAGCACATACATATGCTGAAGTTTCAATAATTTGTAGATCTAACTTTTAGATCTGGGACTTAATAGAAATAGAATTAGTCTTTACAGTAACATAAGTATACGTATCTAGATCTAAATCAGTAAATCTAGACCTGTCACCTGCTTGGTCGTGTGGTATGGGAGAGAAACTGGCTATAGGTCATGATGGTCAAATTGATGGTCATCGATGGATCCTAGTTCAAACCTTGCCCATTTCCATCCCTTGCCGTCTGCTGGAGGCATTGCCATGGGCAAATAATCTAACAATCTTCCTTTCTGAATAATGTCAGAAACTTATAAAACATTTTAAGTAGTTCTAAGATATGAACTGTCCTCAATCAATTAAATCAAAGTGTCTGACTCACTGTCTCTGCTTGAGAAAGTCAAATCAATTGTTCCTTGCTAGCCACACAAAACATTTATTAATCTAAATTCTTGACCACAGAAACTTAATATTATTTCCAAAATTCACCATTATTGATTCTTAAAGAGGTTCTTCATAAATGCTAATTAAAGTTCAACTGTTCACGTACATTAAATTAGTAAATTAACATTTGTCTTTTTAAAAGTTCTGATGCTCCCTATTCACAGATTATTATAAATACAGATCCAGAAATGAAGGCCAAAATCTACTTACACGGGGATGAGTCAGCTGATGGCAGTACCTTGCACTGTTCATTGTCATCAACTGTCATTATCTTCCTCATTCGCTACTGCCAGACTCATCAATTTGAGTTAGTCTTTGTCACTGACAGGAATTCATCCAATTGTTGTTCTTTAAAATTAAAGGTGATTCCTCAAAATATTTGTACTTAAATTACTTTTTATTACATATTTATGGGTTTTGGAAAATGATCAGCTTTTGGTTAATGGATTAACTAATTAGACAATGGTTTAAAATCTTTGTGAGGCTTGGGAAGTCTCTAAGCTGTTATCTTGAAAGCTCTGAATTGTTATAAAGAAAAAAACATGAAACAAAAGGTAACTAGCCCTCTCAACATGCTATGATCCAGATAGATAAATTAATGAAAACTTAACATTTGGGAGATCTGCACTTGTAGGGATGTGGAAGGAAGAATAAGACTGAACATAGTCATGTTATTTATTTCTGTACCAAAACAGAACAGGACATGGTTTTGAGATCTATTAGATTGTTATCAACTAAAATTTTGTTTTGAACTTCTTCATATGAAACAATTTATTTAAAATCTTTTCATAATTTCTTGTTGAGCTCCATATTGATGATCTTTTAATTTGATGATATTCAAATTGGTTTGTTAACTATCACTACTTTTGAATATTTTTCTAGTTGACAAATTGAAATTTAATTTATATTAAAATGTACTTAATCATTACAAGACCTCATGCTGCCACAGTTTAGAAATTTCATGCCCTACAGTTTAGAGAGTTAAAACTTATAAAGAAAAGTTCTGTAGCTTAAAAACTGTCCAGAAAAGGCTTTACATGGGTGTGCAAGGTCATTTAACTCAGTATTATTTCTTGTTCATTTCTTTTTTACTTAACATTCATTTAAAGCTAATTTCAATTTTTTTTTTAGTTTTCAATACAGTTGAGAGCTATTAAGAAATACGCTGCTAAGTAATTTGAAATGGATTAAATATTTAGTTCACGTGTAGCCATGTTTAAACTAAGGGTGCACCGGATAGTACTTTTTGATATTCGGTCAGAGCCAGATATGACCGGATAGTAAAATTTGATATTCGGCCGGAGCCGAATACCTACATGACTCAAAACTTTGCAAATCTTCTAAATAACATCCATATTTTTTTTTTCTTTTATTTACCTTCTTGCTTTAAACTCTATTACTGATTGATAAATTAAAATTAAAAGCATTTTATAACAGATATGCTTATCGTAAACTAATCTTTGTAACATGAGATAGTGTGTGTTTATATATGAGGCCACCAATTGTAAAGTAGTATGTGGTATGACCCATGTAGTATATATAAACTTATATGTAACTAATGTAAATCTTTCAAAGGTAAAGTGCAATCTTGGTTTTAAAGTGTAAATCTCTCCAAGGTTAAGTACAATCTATTTGCGACTAGGCACAGTGTATCTTTTCTCCAGTACTTTTAAAAGTTCAATAAATCCAGATTTCTTAACTACTTGGTAAAGTTCCATGTCAGTTGCAATCATCTTTGCTATGGCCAAGTGAATGGATTTAGCACTATCACTATTAATATCCCACAATTTAGCTTTTCTAAGACCTCTTTAATCCCTGGTTGCTGCTTGTGTGTGAGGCTTGACGAATCACTGGAGCTCGTATACGTAGTGGCACATTTTCTTGAATAAGTCTGAGTGTTTCGAGTGTAGATGATTATCATAGTGGTGGTTGAGAAGTCTTTAGCTTTGCCTGGTTTACCACGTGATAGTTCTATTTTACAAGCATTGCAAACTGCTTTAGAGATGTCCATTTTTTTGACATTAAAGTAATGCCATATAAGTAATGACTTTTTATCAGCCATTATTATTGATGTCCAATTTACTAAAGGTCCTTACAACCCACTTTTATACCCGTGGCTTGTGTAACAAAATACTTGTAGGGGTGTGTCCTGTAGTTCAGCACCCTAATTGACATTTCTCTCCAAGTAAACAAACTTAGTGTCATTATCTAGTGACCTCTAGACAGAGTCAATATGTCTTAGCAATTTGCGTTAATCCATTCTGGCTTAAGAATGGTCAATGTTTATCAATACATTAATTGTCATGGATTAAACAAGCAAGAAGTTAGGGGTGTTGAGTCTTTTGAGCCCTCCTTTAAAGATACCTCTGGTCAGTGTCTTCTATGCTAATATACACAGATCCTTTCTATTTGTATCTACATTAAAATTAGTTCCTAGCTTACTAAGCTATTAAATATATATTTATTATTAATAATATACTCTTGGTTTTAGGGTTGCAAAAAATCATTTTTTGTACGTGTGTTTTTTTCCAACCTCATAATTGACATTTACCTCCAAGTTAGCAATCTTAGTAACATTGTAGAGGTTTGTCTTGTAGTCCAGCCCCCTAATTGAGACTTAAAGTAAACAAACTTATTACCCGGTCAACAGTATAAAAGGTGTGGCTTGTGGTCCAGACCCTTGATTGACAACCTATCTCCAAATAAACAAACTGATACAAGGTTAACCTTTTAGAGGTATGGCTTGTAGTCCAGCCCCCTAATAAAAATTCTTCTCCAAGTAAACAAACTCACATCCCTCATAAGATGTGACCTCTTGACTGTGTTAACATGTCTATCTGTGAACTCAATGTTGTGGACTAAACAATCAAAAGGGGGTTGGGGTTGCTCATCTCTACCTCTGGAGATATACCTGTACATCTAGACAGATTATCAGCGTGGCGTAGTTAAGGAATATTACATGTTTACTAGACCACTCAAAGGTCAAGACAAGCTTTTAAAATGTGCCAGACATCGCTGCTATGTATGTAATCCAAATTTATAATGTAAAGTTTATTTCTATTTAGATTAACACGCCTTGTCTTTGTACTAAAAGATATTGGTGCATAGTCATAGTTTTAAAAGCAAATTCTTTTATTTGAAACACAAACGTCAATGGATTTCAGAACTGACATTACTAAATCATGTCCACTTATGAATATTGGTATATTTTTATTGACGTGGAGATTTAGTTTGAAGACATTCAACAATTTCCTTCATTGAGTATTAAACTTCTTGTAGGACATCGTTTATCAGCGTCGACTACCTTTATATTGTTTGCCTTTCACCTGTGTTGTTTTAATATTTAAGTGTTACCTCCATTTGGCCTATCTGGAAAAGACTTAGCGTAGAGGTGTCTACAATATTAATAAAAAAATATAGGTACTACGCTGTAGTTTTTACTATCTGGTTTACTATTCGGCAGTGATATTTGGCCGAAGCCAAATATTGCAGAATAGTGAAAAATGACAGAATATTCGTCAGAAGCCAAAGCCGGAGTGACTATCCAGTGCACCCCTAGTTTAAACAATATACAAGTTTTTTTTTATTTAAAAAAAAGCCAAACAATAAAATGAAGTATGATTTAATAAGGTTTAATTGCACTTTAAAAACAGTAGTTTCAACATTTCTCAGTGTCTACTGATCTTTAGATACAATTTTCTTAAAGCACTTTTCTTTAAAGCAATATTTTAACCATTTTTTTCCCCAGTGTCTTACAGACTTAAAGATACAGTTTTCTCCATGGTCTGATGTGCCCTCACTGGTACAGAATGTACAGTTACCCTCTCTCTACCAGCCACACATGTCACTGGTTAGATCTGGTCTATGTGTACTACTCCGCCACATAGTCCAAGAGGCAGACAAAACGTTCCCTGAGCTCAAACTGATTGATGTTCTGGTAATTGTTACATGTATTTACTTTATATTTAGTTCTTGTCTGCCAACCAGAACTTAGTCATGATTCAGTTCTTTTTTGCCAGCTAGAACCTAGTCAAGATGGAGTTCCTGTCTGCCAACCAGAACTAAGTTGCGATGTAGTTCTTATTTGCTAATCTACCAGAACTTAGCCATGATATAAGGGGGCTTATGACGACTATATACATGCTACAGCATGGGACAATTACAATACTGAATAAGGCAATGATTCTGATTGAGAAGAAGAAGATAAAGTGAATCTTAAATCATCTCTAGATTTTTCACTTGAGCAACCAGGATTAGCGCCATATTTAGGATTTACGTCACATATTATGAATGCTTTTATCTTATTGACTGATTTTACGCCTTGAAGCTTTTGTAAAGAATTATATTTACTGTCAAGGGGCGGACTGGGCTTCATAGCCTTAGTTGGCAGCAATTCCATGAGATGGAAACTGCGAAATAAAACCTACAGCCATCTGCTGTCCACAGCTGTCTCAGACTACTGAGCCACTGTGGTTGACATTTGGCCTAAAGAGTGGTTTTGGTCTGTGCAATCCACATTGCACTATAAAAATACATGGCGTGGCTGGATGCCTAACTGCAGTGTTTCATAAACTACTGGAATAATTAACTAGTAGGTCACCACATGAATTAAACTCTCTAAAAAAATAAGCAAAGTGATCTGCTAAATTCTCAGAATGTGCAAAGTGTTCCATTAAAGAAAAAGTTTGGGAAACACAGCTAGACAGTGTTTATGGTGTTGTACAATTAGAAAGATGGAAACTTTAAGGGCCAGCTTTAAATATGTTTAAAAAAAAAAAGAGAAAAAAATCTGAGTAAATGCAATTCTTTGGACTAGCTACACTTATAAGTGATTCTCAGCACTGGTTATTGTTTTGTTTATTATTCCAGCTGATGTCTTTGAATTAACAACTAAGCTACTTGTTTGTTTATTTCTAAAGTACAAGCTGTGCATAGTATTCACATTTCTGTCAGGAAGTACAAGTTTTAGGAATTCTAATCAGCGAGAAATAACTGTGACATTCATGTTCACTTAAGTAGGCTGGCAAACAATTTACTATTTGATGAACTCAATTGATTTCATACACTTATAAATAACCTGTATCTACTGGCATGACTTGCTATTTGATGCTGATATACTACTTGATGATTTAAAAACCAATTCAGTGACATGAAGGGACAATACAATGATCACCATTTTCATTTTGTTTTTCTCTATCCCTCCCCCCACCCTCCCCTCTTCTCTTCCATTAGAACAATAGATTTTCAGATTTATAGATCAAATGTTGACTCTTTATTTTTTTCCCACAGGGTTTCCGAGAAGGGAGCATGAAGATGTGTGCTGAGGTAATTTATAGTAATTTAGATATTTGGTGCTATTTTAACTCACTAGTGAAAGCTCTGCAATAGCAAAATAGAACCTTAAAGAGATTAATCTTAATCTTTTATCATTGCACATTTATGCTATTTTCTTATAAGTAATAAATAAACCTTTTTTTTTTCCTCAAATGTTAAAGAATTATTAAGTTTATTGTATATGATTGAAGGTATCTGGCTGGACTAAGCTCTGTGAAGTGGATCTGGCACAGTCTATTTTAGAACTGATCAACTCAACCAAGTAAGACATTGTGTGGTTGTAAATACCAAAAATATCCTCACTTAAGAGTAGTTAAAATTTCTCTTTTCAAATTTTGTCTTTTCATATACAGATTTAATTATATAACCATATTTGCTTGTTTTACAGAGATGCCAAAGATTTAAAAAATCAAAAACTACCACTGTCCTGCCATTTCCTGAAGCTGGAATCTCACTTTCATAAAAAGTGTCGAGTTCACAATGATAACAGACAACGCAGGGCTGAATTAAATAGAATAA
Organism: Biomphalaria glabrata; assembly: GCF_947242115.1. Taxonomy (NCBI): domain Eukaryota; kingdom Metazoa; phylum Mollusca; class Gastropoda; family Planorbidae; genus Biomphalaria; species Biomphalaria glabrata. The sequence continues at coordinate 16,104,314 of NC_074718.1, read as the reverse complement.
AAAAGAGTTTGATTCAGTGCATAAAGAAAGGTTTGAATCTGAAGAGATTAGAAAATGAATTTTATTCTTGTGAAGATTGTACAGCGCTAAGTCCAGTCAATAAAACTATTGGCAACCGAATAAGTGATGAGGTTAATGATAGAACTAATGCTGAGTTTAATGATAGGACTGATGCTGAGACTAATGACACCCAAAGAGGTTTCAATGTAAACAATTCAAATTTTTTGCCTCATCTTGCAAAAGTGGCTCTCAAAGTGACCACAGATAACTCTGGTGTGATATTAGAGCAAGCTGTTCATTTGAAGCATGGAATTCGTAGAGTGAGAATCAAGAAACAATTAGGTGACATTAGAGCTGTCAAGAAAGAAAAAAAAATTTCTGATCGAGCTTCCTGCAATCTCTCTGATGGAAAAGATTGTAAAGACATACAAATTCAACATCACAATGGAGACACTGAAAATTCCTGTTTTGATTTAACTTCAGACATTTGTAACTTGTTGGAGGCACTTACAGTTCAAGATGTTGAGTATGTTCATACTTACACAGAGGGTATAGAGATGACATTAGCTGACCTCATCCTCTTTGTTTATTTCTACTGTCTTTTGGTGAGCGCTTGGTTTGCTTTTCATTATTTCATTGTACTAGGACAACTTTGACTGAAACATTGTTTTGAGGTATCTCTTTCTCTGTGCTATCACAAAACACTTAAGTTGTAAATGGAACACCTGCAATAAAAAAGTTCTAATAATAAAAATAAGAATATGTCTCAGAATTGTTACATATCAGCTTCTGTAGCAGTTTATACCAATCATTTTAACTGCATCACACTTTATTAGTTTTCAGCTTATTAATGTACTCAAAGCAATTGAACCTTTGGAAATCAGTTTATGATATTTTTATGTAAATTGAGTTAAAACAAGATTCCTCTAGTTTAAAACAAATCGAACATGAAAAAATTTTTTTTTCTGATATTGCTTTATTTCAAGCTAAATTTTTTGTACTTAAAAGTTTACACAAATTTTACCTTTGGTTGTGTGGCCATATAGCATTTAAAAAAAAGCTTTATAGATGTTACAACATTGGGCGTGGTTTTCTTTTGACTAAATAATAGAGACCTGTTAGTGTGTCGTTGTTTTTTCAACTAATTTATATCCTACATCTATTTTAGTCATTAACATACTTAATTTTTCTATTCCTAGTTATTTGAATGAAGCTATGCTAATATAGTCTCAAATATGTTTTCAAAATATTAACATTTGAATATTACAATTTAATTAAAAATGAATAATTAGACATAATAACTATAACATATGAGTATCTTAAGAGTGTGAGGAATTTTAAACAATCTTTCAATTGTAGTTTTCATTTTTTTGCAGTGAAACACTGCTGCATTCATCCTTATCTTTGGAATCGAAGACATTGCCATTATTATTGTTAAAAATATTAACATTTTACAATTTACATATAATTTCTATATTATTATTTAGTGTGTTAAAAATTTGAGGAATGTTTGAATATTGAATATTGCAGTCAATTATATGAGTAAGAGCTAGATTATTGAGTTCAATTTTTGTTTCAAGAATGCCTACATTATTTCATTTCCTACTCTCATATTAATATATAAACCAAACTATATTTATTTACCTGCCTTGAACTGTCTCAATTTTCAAAATATTGAGTGTTCAATAATATAAAAAAAACTACTTATTATTCATCATCAAATCAAAGAGTTCAATCAGCACTTTAAAATATTTTCAAAATAAGAAACATTGTGTTTAACTTTGATCAATGTTATGTGGTTTGCCTTTACCTAGATTTCAATGTATGAAATCCTATTTTTAATAAAACTTATAGGCAATTCATGGCATTTCAATTAAAAAAAAAAGAAAATTTAGAAAACAAGTCAAAATATTTGTTAAATATGTATTATGTGATATCTTTGAAATCAGAAAATATAAAAAAAAATATAACCCATTTTTAATGAAATTAAAATTTTATTTATTTATTATTATAAATGTCATTTGACCTATGCTTCTCTTATTTAGTCTTCATTCATAAGGTCTTAAACTTCTGATATATTAATATTACAATAATTGTATAATTATGACAACCAGGAAGCCCTAGACTTCAACAGCTCTAATCTTGGACACTATGTGCCTGCTATCATGTCATGGTTGACCCACATGTCCACCCTATCTACCATTGTCGGTGTTAGTGAAAGTTTGGGCTGGGAGGTTGGACGCTTGGTGACACATCCATCAACTGCAGGAGCTGATGAGATGTTTGTACTGGCAGTGGAAAGTACGTCTGCTGTTGATGATGATGAAATGGAGTTAAGGTTAGACAAACAGCAGACTGTTTTATCTTCTTTCTGTTCACTTTATGGCCTGCTTGTTGCTGCTGTAATGTCTTGCTGGGGTCTCCTGGAGGAATAAAAGTGAAGTGATACTTTCCTCAAGAAACACAGAAAACACTTTACAATGGGGCTACATTTCAATGATCCATCTGTGTAATTGGGACTCCACTGAAAAATATTTTAAATTCATTTTTATAATACCTCTTTTCAAGTCACTCCTTTATGGAATCTCGGCAAAGGGTGAGTGGACCCTATTCTCGAAAATGGCTCTAACAATTTTCCTAGAAATTTGATAGTTGATGTATATCGTTGTAAAAGAATTACTAGCTTGTTGGCCACACTGGGAAAACTCTGGTTTGACTATTATAATTTTAAAAAGTTTAAAACGAAAATAATTTAATTTGGCTAGAGAACTAGAAAATATTTATAATCAACAGTCTCTACATCTTCAAATCTTGGGTATATTCATTGAAGAGTTTCATAAATTAATGTTCAGGAACCATTCTCTAGGTCTAGATCTAAAGGGCTATCATTAGAATATTTTGAAGTCTTGTAGATTTAATTCTTAAAGTAACCAGAATGTTTTCTTGGGCTGGGGAGATGTAACAAAAACATTGATTAGTTAGAGCAAAATACTTGCTGTATAAGATGAAGAAAGGAGGTATTGTCATTTTTTACAAAGTATTTTGTATATTTGTCTTGTAGATATGCCTGTTCTAATAGTGGCAGTACCCTATTTGAAGTAGCTTCCTCTTCAATTCTCACTCATTCACTATTGCATGGGCATAGCCAGGGGGGGGTTTTTGGGGTTCAAACCCCCCCCGAAATGAAATCCCCCCCCCCCACCCCCGAAGGGGGGAGTCAGAATTTAGTGACTGATTTTTTGCTTTGATTTTGTTTATTTTAGTTGAGATTTTAATACTAAACCATCACTTGCCCCAGCAGAACCAAAGGGATTTTGAGTTTAAAACCCCTTACCAGGGGGTTTTGAGTTTAAAACCCCCTACCAGGGAGGTTCGAGTTTAAAAACCCCTACCGGGGGGGGGGGGGGGTTCGAGTTTAAAACCCCTACCAGAGGGGTTCGAGTTTGAGGATAAAAAATACATCTTCAGTGTAAGAAAAAAAAAAGCAAAGTACGCACTCAAAATGTTATGAGCGTTGCCAAAAGGGGTTTTGAGTTTAAACCCCCATTCAGAGGGGTTTGATGCTAAAAGTACCTCTTCAATATAAAAAAAAGCAAATTACACACTAAAATTATTTGAGCGTAGCCAATCCAATCGGGGGTTTTGAGTTTAAACCCCTCTTCTACAGAAGGCTTTTTTTTTAAAGTTTAAAGCCCCTCCAGATGATTTTGAGTTTAAGATCCCCCTAAAGAGCATTTTGAGGTGGAAAACCCCCAACAGATGATTTTGACAATAAAACTTCTCTTTTCTAAAGCAAACTACAGTCACTTAATTCCAAGAGCGTATTCAAGAGAGGTTACACATTTTTACCAGTGGCTGGGCTCCATTAATAAACTGCAGTGAATAGCCATCTGCCGAAATTGAAAAACACTAAATGTGGCTCAACAAAGATGGCTAAGACAGATTTTTGGAGTCAGTTATAGAGATCGGGTCTAAATCAAGGAAATCCTATGCCGAACTGGGAGTCGACCCCTTAGTAAGATTGTGCGAGAGCGACGCATGAGGTTTGCTGGACATGTTCTCCGACAAAATGAATTGCGCATAAGAAGAGTTGCAATGAGATCCTAGTACAATTTAGCGCCACACTTTCATGGAGGTCTTCAGAGCAGGTGGGAAGAGGCTTCAGACATTGGCAGTGACAGATTTTTGTCGCCAAATACGCCGAACGGCGCGGGAGGGTCTAAGTCAGTAAGAATATCATATTAGGTTTTTGAAATAACTGTAGATACCTCAGAATATGCATTTTGTTAGCTTTCAATACAGGAAATAGTGCATAGCCCCGCGCTCGGGGAGCTCCCGGCGCTCCCCAGACCCCCTTGCTAGCAAGCACGGGGAGTTTACAATTTTTTCACTAACTCCAGAAAGTACCTATTTTAGAGTAGAAAGAATGAAGGGTCAGACGCCACTCATTCATGGAGGTCCTCATGGCGGGTGGGATGAGGCTTCAGACATTACCAGTGACAGATTTTTATGGAAACAGCTTGACGTCAAATGCTCCGAACGGCGCGTGAGGATCTAAGTCAGTAAGAATAGCACATTAGGTTTTTGAAATAAAACTTTTCAATAGCAGGAAAATGCATTGTAGATACCTCAGAATATGCATTTTGTTGGCTTTCAATACCAGAAATAGTGCTTGGCGGCGGGGTTACAATTTTTTACTAACTCATGGAAGAACCTATTCTAGGGCACAATAAACGTCTTCCGAAAGAATGAAGGATCAGAATGTAATAAAGATTATGTACACACACACACATAAAGACATATACTTTTTTTTCCGTGGGGGTGGGGGTCGGGGGGGGGGGGGGGGAGAAAAAAATCCCCCCCCCCCTCCCCCCCCCCCCCCGAAAAAAAATCCTGGCTACGCCCATGCACTATTGTATTGATATTTAGACTTGGTACATTGATCTACTACATTCATTGCTAAGAGAATATTATTAGCTGCTTCTTCAGAGTCTGCATCATCCTGAAGCTTTTTCTTGTTAGAGTAGTCTTTTGTATTTTGTTCTATTTTTCTTTACATCTTAATGCATTGTTTCCTTTTAATTGTCTATCTTTAGCTCTCATCTCATTTGACCAAAGAAGATTTGTTGTAATTTGCACACTGCCTAGATATGAGTATTCTACTCATTAAGTTTTTTTTAAAGCATTCATACACAAAATTCTATTTTGAGACTTGTTAAAAAATAGACGTTTATTTGTTTCTTAAGACAGCAGTTCACCAGAGAAAGTGTTCTGCCTGCATGTTCATTACTTATCTACTAATTAGATTTGAACTCAAAGTAAACGTTGATACACATGAACTCAACCACTGTACACCCATAAAACTTTAATGTTTTTCTAATAAATTTACTCTAAGCATTATTAATATTTAATTTGTTTAGAAAAAAATGGAATAAAAAAAGATACAACCCTCGGGGACCATGATATTATATCTTTGTTATCTTTTTTGGCCATATTAGTTAGGGGGAAGAAACAATCTTTACATTGTCATCACTGTTTGAAATGGGGCATGTTTGCAAAACTTTTCATATAGCAACAATAAGTGAGGGGAAAAAATACATAGAATCTTAATAATTAGCCAAGATAGATAGTTAGATAGAGTTGATTGACTTAATCAAAGTATATTAATGCATCTTTGCATAGTGCATATGTCAACATTTTTATGCTTGACTTATTGCAGTCGATGTGCTAAAATGAAACATCGAGCCCTCAAATCAGATATTGCTGATATTCTGACCAAATTAAAGGTATTATTTCCATTAATAATAGACTGTTAAAAAAGTATTAAAGAGCTTAAAAATTTTAATATGAAGTGTGTAATTAAAATATTTGTGTCTATTTTAGTAACTAAGGCAACAATGTTTGTTTTGTCAGTTAACTAATTTTATATCTTCCGCAGGACAGTAATGTTACACCATTGAGGGGAGATCATCCCTGTGGAGATCAAGTGCATTTAAATTGGTCCTGTCTGCCAGCAGATGTCCACCCTAAAGAAGGTTTTCACTCACTTTTATATGCTGAATAAAACTTTACTAAGGGATTTTTTTTTTCTTAAAATTAGTCAAAGGCTTAGTTACAACAATGTGTTACAATGTTTCTTAGCTGTTGTTACTCTTGATGTCATTCCTAATATTATTTATCTGCAGTTACCCTTGATGTGTTTTTAAATGTTTCTTAGCTGTTGTTACTAATGCGGTCATTCCAATTGTTTCATTTACTCAGTCTGTCTCACAGGTTATAGAATGATGAACCTCTGAAAAATAAAATATTTTAGGGACATTTTGAATGCTATTTACTTGTCAGGTGATGTTCCCGAGAGCAGAATGTTTCGAAAATGTGAACAGTTGGAGAATCTAGCTACAGCTGTACAGGCTCTGGCCAAACCAGGAGACATACTGATAGACTTTTGCAGTGGTGGTGTAAGTTGCACTGGATTTTACCAGTTGTCAAGCTCAAACCCTTTTTTTTTACTCAAGTCATGACAGTGAGTAAATATCACTTTCAGTAAGCAACAAGAAGTACTAACATCAGTAGAAAACATCAAGTAAAAAAAAAACCCATCAAGTATTAAACATCACATACTAAACATTGGTAGAAAACATCAAGTTCTAAACGTCAGTAGAAAACATCATTAGGTATCATTAAGGAGAGTTATTATTTTACAATTCCTTTTATCAACTTGCTAAGTCTTCATGGGCTCAAAAAACAAAAACCTGAAACTGCATGGTCACGGATCTCGAAAACGGCTATAATGATTTTCCTAGAAATTTGAAAGTTTATGTATATCTTTGAGAAACGAATTATTAGCGATTGGCCATACAGGGAATACTCGTTTTACTGTTTAAATTTTTCAAAATATTTCTTAAAATTTGGTTTGGAGGCTTAGACAATCTATATCATGAACAGCATACGCTAGTGGGTACCCTGCATGTATTCATTAAAAGAGTTCAATAAATAAATAGATTTCTAGAACATTTTTGCACACTGTCTTCTAAGTCCTTATCTCTAGGCCTATCACCATCCTAGAAGCTTCCATCCCAGTGTTTCCCAAATGTTTTCCTTAATGGAACACTTTGCACATTGAGTATTTAGCTGAACACTTAGCTTATTTTTTAAAGAGATGAATTCACATGGTGGCCTATTAGTTAATTATTCCTGTAGTTCGTGGAACACCTATTCAGCTATGTGGAACATTAGCGTTCAGCAAAACACAGTTTGGGAAACACCATATATCTAGATCCAGTATTTTAGACTAGACTACTGACTTTTAAAGTTGCCATGTCTGGATTTGTATCACCAAACCACAATTTTATATACTGGTACTAGATTTATACATGAGCTAAACCAGGATTTTTTTTTTTAGGGTAGAGGGGGAATGGGGCATGGTAAAAATGTTTCCTTTTTTTAAATTTATTATACATTTAGTTTTAAGGATGAAGTAATCAGATTAGATATAGAAAGAAAAAACATTATTCAGAAAAAATAGCTTTAAACACTTTAACAGTTAATGTATAAGATGGTTGATGTATTTAAATAAGTATTTTGTCTCTTTCAGGGTCACCTTGGTATTCTGATGGCTTACCTTCTGCAAGAGTGTAATGTCTTTTTGGTGGAAAATAAAGAGGAATCACTGCTTAAAGCTTGCTCTAGGATTACTTCCCTTGGACTTCAAAATGTCACACTTTACCAGGTAGAAGCAATTAGTAATATATATAGAGTATAACATTATTGACTTTTTAGGAAACAGAAGTTGACTTTATAACTATTTTCACAAGGATATGTTGAGGTCTAGCAAGAAGTTGATCTTGTTGATTACTTTTTTATTTCCTATAGTAATGTCTAGCACACCTAGAATTATGTCAGATAATTATTGAACTTAAGAACTAGTATGCTATCACTTACTTCCCTTGCTTAGTGTTCAAGTCATCCCAACTTTGTAATTTTCCTTAGTGCAATTTGGATTATTTCATTGGAAAGTTTGATGTGGGCACTTCTCTGCATGCTTGTGGATCAGCAACAGACATGGTTCTACAACTCTGTCAAGACGCTCAGGCATCTTTTGTGGTATGCCCTTGTTGTTATGGCAGCATCCAGAAAACCCACTTAATGAGCTACCCTCGTAGTCAGCTGTTTATACAACATGCTGTGACTTATAAGGTAAATATACAATTAATAGTATTTACTGTCAAAGCAAAGGACTATTCAAATTCCAAATATGAATAACTTTGTAATAGTTGAGTAGCACCTTACCTAACAAAATATCCATTTGTTACTTTAAAGCAGGCTAAAAAATAATTTTGTTCTGATTTAATAGTTTAAAAAAAAAATTGTTTAAACAAAAAAGGTTGAATTTTGGAATATTTTCTTTGTGGTAAGATTTATTGTTGGACAGTATAGTTTTTGGATGTTGCTAATTTATAACATTTTCTTTCTAAAACTGAAGTCCATGGGTCAGATAAGGTAATTATCACTTGTTTATTTGGTCAATAGTTGAGAGTTATGTGACCAGAACATATAAATGTCAGTAACTTAATCAACTGGCTTGACTCAGGGATAGGCTAAAAAATTTTAAACAGCCTGTATCAGAATTTGACTTTGTCCCCAAAACTCTGTTACTAAATCATGACTCTAACTTCTGTAGTTCACGACCCAATTTGTCATGTTGTTTCTTCTTCTTCATTCTTATTATATTTTGGAGGGTTCAGTTGAACTGCACAGTGCTTTCCAGATCTGGCAGCTCTCCATATGTTGTTTTTTTGTCTTTAGGGGGGTTTTGGGGACAGTGTTAAGACGTCGGGATAAAATATGCAGCTCTGAAGGACATGGTGGGCATTCACTGGTAATGATCCAGTAGGAAAAATCTCACTAGTCCCTATTTTTAGCTTCTGTAACATGTTTTGTTTCTTTCTGTTGTGTCTGGTTCTGGCCTTGTTGGGATTGCTTGTAACAGGCATAGTTTTTTTTTTAACTTTGGGTGAGAGCTGATCTATTTCTCATTTATTCTACTCATGTTGGGATGTACACATGACCCAATCTTTCCCAGCCTTGTGTGTTGTACAAACCCTCTTAGAAAAGAGATACAAGTTTCAGCTCTTTACACATTTACCTAGTTACTAACACAACAATATAATGTGACACTGAGTATGGAGACACTGATCTTACTAACACAGCAACATAATGTGACACTGAGTATGGAGACACTGATCTTACTAACACAGCAACATAATGTGACACTGAGCATGGAGACACTGATCTTACTAACACAGCAACATAATGTGACACTGAGCATGGAGACACTGGTCTTACTAACAGAGCAACATAATGTGACACTGAGCATGGAGACACTGATCTTACTAACACAGCAATATAATGTGACACTGAGCATGGAGACACTGATCTTACTAGCACAGCAATATAATGTGACACTGAGCATGGATTCACACCTGCGTTACATTGGCTCTTGAGATATTGCTTCTTATGCTTGTACATCAAAACTAATTTAGTTCAAAGGTCTAGCATTATGTCTTTTTTTTTCCTAGGAGTATCTGACACTGGGTCATGCTGCTGATCAGACAGAACACAACATTACTATAAAAGAGAGAGGTAGGATAGAAAGTTTGTTTTTTTTTTTAAAGAAAAAAACAAAATTAAGAAATAGAATGAAAGCATGATTTTGAAAGTCTTTGAGAGTAAATGCCTTGCTTACTGAAAAGGCTTCCCCAGCCCTCACTGGCAGCAGTCTTTGGCCATAGTTTTTGTTGACCCCCAAGCAGAGGTGAATATGTCACAACTATTTGGCCTTAGTTTTTGTTGACCCCCAAGCAGAGGTGAATATGTCACATATATTTGGCCTTAGTTTTTGTTGACCCCCAAGCAGAGATGAATATGTCACATCTATTTGGCCTTAGTTTTTGTTGACCCCAAGCAGAGGTGAATATGTCACAACTATTTGGCCTTAGACCATGTGGTCTTCAGCCAAGCGATGCCCACAAATGTTTTCCTATTTGTCTATCCAGATGATAAATCAACAAGCATGTCAGGGCTTATTGTAGTTTAATGAAGTACTACATTTGTTAAAAAGTTAACCTTCATTTTGAGAGGTCAAGGTCTATGGGCCAGGTGTTGATACTAAATGTGTTATGCTGCCAGCACAAAAGTGATCACTGACTTTTTGACAATTTAAAAACTTTCCCAATGCTTTCTAAGCACTCACATTTAAAGTTATCAGAGATAAAACTTGTCATTTAGGCTTCAAAGACATTGTTTTGGTATTTATTATCTAATTTTTTTGCCATTTATAATTTACAAAAACATTTTAGGTTCTTGTTTGTATAAAATTCAAGAACTTCAGATGAAGTAAAGAAAGTGGAGGTAACTTTGTTCAACTCTGCTTGAGTTGTCTGGTATGAGAAGGAGCTCATTATTTCTAGTTAAACTCAAAATGTGCAGTTGTTGTTTTTTACTTAGACATTATTTTGCAGCCTAGGCAACAGTACAGAATTGTTACTTTAGACAATTTATTTATTAGCAATGACCATTCTAATCAAAGAACACTTTTTAACACTCATTTCACTTTTCTCAAGCTATACAAGTTCTCTCTCCCCCCCCCTTTTTTTTTTTGCCAAGGATTGACCTATGTAACTTTAAGTGCATTTTAATTTGTTTATATTCAATACAATGCAAGGTCACCTCTGTATGGATTTGATAGACACAGACAGGCTTCAGTATGCTCAGCAGATGGGATACGTTGTGACCCTGACCTCACTTCAACCGCTCTCCTGTACACCTAAGAATAACTTACTGATAGGCAAACCTAATGACTAGGAAAATACAATTCTCATAAGTGAATGTTCAATGCCAAGAAATCAACAAAGAACTGAATTTTGTTAGCTCTATTTTATTAACTAATTACTGTTAGTTTTTACATATTAGAAAACTTTGTTGACTTGAATGGTATTCAGAATACAAGTGATGTGGATAATGCAGTATTAAGAGGGGGGGGGAAAACTTCTTGCTTTTTCCATCATCTGTCTAAATCTGTTTTGTAATTTGATTTTTTAACAAAATATACCCCCCCCCCCCCTTTCCGCATCTATTTAAAAAAAAAACAACTTTTGCTCAGCACACATCTGCCATGTATGGTATTGATGTCAGCTCTTTACTCTTGAATTAAGGAAACTGCTTTTGAAAAAACATCAGTTCTACTCTTCTTCCAGTATCAGTTTGACAAAGATTGTATGAACTCACTGTCTGGTCAAAAGTAGGGACCTTGTTCTCCTACACTTTCAGAGCAAGTTGAAACTTCGCACAATTAGTCATTGGCATAGAAATGGCATGAATCAATACAAAAAATTAACCAATTTTTAGTCCTTTACTGGAGTTCTTTCCATTAGATAAGCATTTGTGTTTTAAATTGATATTGTGTATATAGTTTTGTATTATTTTGTTTTATAATTTTAAATTGATATCTGACAGTTGTTTTTTTTTATCACGCTTCAATAAAATGTTCACACGGGTACACACACGGGTACACATGTTTGAATGTTTTATTTCTTCATAAAAATAGTTCAAGTTCATAAGAATTCAATATTTACAATAACAGTGACAGTATATAACAAGACATCATAACATTAATAAGTCTTCATCTGTTGCCACAGCAAGCTTTCACCATAGCCAATATATTTAAGCACAGATTAGGTTGTAACATCAGAATTTCCATGAGATATGAGATAAATAAATAACAAACAAATCCTTAGCTATACTTTTAACTCACATTTTCAATTGTTGGACTAACCTTTTTTGTTTAGTAAAATCCTACTAACAAGTTCTTAGAAAAAGTGAAATAATAATGGTAACTGCCTTCCTAAAGTTGAAAAATTTATTAGAGGGAACATACAAAATGTCCTTAACTAGATATATCTAGTAGCTCAAGTTTTTTTTTTTTGGGGGGGGGGGATTTTTTTTCATTTTCTCAATTTTGTAAGACCTGCTTAATTTACCCTCATTGAGTCAACCATCATGAAGGTCCATTTGAAAAAAAAAAGTGAATTCTTTCCCAAAAAGCTATAGTAAGGGAACATAACACACAAATGCATATCTAGAAAAAAAAAGTCCAACCAACATTTAGGCACACTTCAGAAAACAAAATTTCAAACAGACACACAAAGCTGCCATGACAGTGGTTGGAAACATAAGTGAATGGCCATGTGATGACTGCAAAACTCACTGCATATCTATAAGCATACAATTCAAAGTCATACACAAAGGGAAAGTCCACTGGAAGAATGTCTGGGCAAGATAAATGAACACATTTAAAAATATTAAGATATTTAGTTGGCATGGAAAAATTTACAATCTAAGATCACAGCAGCACCAAGATCTGAAACCATTTTGTGCTACTAATTAAGATCATTTCAATGTGGGAAAAATCTACTAATGACTGAAAGTCAACATGGACTAAAAGACGGGGTAGAGAAAATGAGATGTGACTTCTTCCTGTGGACCCATGGAAACAATTTCAAAGAAATAGAAACACTAGTACATTGGTTAAACCAGACATGCCATGAATTAGTACAAAACTAAAAATGATAAGTCAAAGTCAGATCAAACAAAATCAATAAAAGGGGGAAACCAAAGTATCAGAGTGTCCTACGTCATTTGTGATTGTGTTGCTCTCAGGATTGGAGTCATGGACAAAAGTCAATCAAGGGAACAAACTTGCCTTCAAACAACTGAGAATACCTTCAAAACAACTTTATCACCACATTTAAGTTTATATAATCCAACATTGAATTAAAAAGAAAAAAAAAACATAAAAGAATAATTAAATAAAAACAAAAAAAACTGTCATTTTAAATAATAAGATAACCTGAAGAGTTAAGCACTGAGACCCTAAACTCAGTTCATTAAGATTCTCATCTAAAAAATCAATACCTGCTAACTACATTTTCCTCAATGTTACAGTATTGCCTTACACTACCATGTTCATTTCGCAATGGTTTAATAAACATTAATGGAAATTCAAGTAAATCGTTGACAATGAATGTGGAATCAATTTTTTGAATCATCAGCTAAACCTTGAAGCCGGATGTATTGGCATGATTGTCATTTTGACAGAGCCGTTTTGGTGTGAAACGATTAAGCCACATTATATATGATTATTTTATGCAAATCTATGTTTTGTATGTGTGTTTGTGTTCAAACATATTTATTGTTACAATAGTTATTTGTGTCCAATGTCCATTAAATTTGGGATTTAAGTTTCTTGTGTAATTATTGTTAAGTCACTAACATAGGTGTGTGTGTGTGTGTATTTTAATAGTGTCAAAATCAAAATGAAACAATAGATAGAAATAAATCTTTAGTGCAAACAAAAATAATGTATTTCATTGATAGTTCCTCAAATAAAAAAAAAAAGGATAAAAATGATGTCATCCTGTGTTTCACAAACCCTGCATATTATTGTATAATTGATGCTTGTATAATTGATGTGTGTGGAGAAAGCATGTCAGTATTATGGTCCCAGGTAGAAATCTGACCTTTCATAGTTTGTACGTTTCACATGTTCCCTCAGAAATGAAGATTATTACATCCAAAACCCCCCACTAGATAGCAAGGATTGCATTGGGCAGGATTTGAACACAGGAGACATGTTCTAAGCACTTACCACACGAACAGGCAGCCATTCATAGTTTGCAATATGCATTCATGAAATTTTTTAACCTTTTTTTTTTCAGGACAAGGGGGGAGGGTTAATGTATGCTACTGTAGTATAGTGTAGTGGAAAAAACAAAACAATGATTATTATACAATTTTATGAATTATCATCAGAGCCTTTTGTGACAAAACGGCTCAATCAAAATGGCTGCATCAAAACATCGTTTACCCTTCATCACTTAACTGCCATCAGATCAAAGTACAATGAAACTTTGAACATAGTTGAAACATTTAGTTACATCAAATACAAAATAAAGCAATGCTTACAAAATGTTTAAAACAAAACTAGCTAGCTTCTAGGTCACATCAGAAAAATCGAGTGTAAATCTTTTATTTCAAAACAAAATTTTGGTCCACGATGTCACTAAAAGCACAGCTTCATAAAACACTAGTTCAGCTTCTTAAGAACCAATACTACAAGCTATAACATCTCTGTGCTTTATCTTAAATATGTCTATACATTTTTTAACCAAAGTAATACAGATAAAAAAAATAACTTAGGCTCATATGTGTCTGCTCTTTCACCAATCTTACTGTTACACTTGCACACAATAAACATACCCTTCTAAGAAGTGAATATGGAACAAATAACAGACATATTTTCTCCCTATTGTTCATGTTAAAAACTTCATTTTCAGAATCCAATGAGCTTAGGAGTCATTGTCATCAAACTCCAGCAAAATACCATTCAAATCATACAACTTATGACTTACACTCAAAACGTGAGGTCTTTTAAATATATAAGCTACAACTGATGACTAAAAACAAATGTTTCCTAGTTGCTGGGAGGGGGGTTGTGCTTCAAGCAAAATAAAAAAACAACATAAGAGTAATAACTCTATAACATCATTTGATTTGCGAAAGTACTTCAACTAGTTGATACTTTAAGATCTCCCCTCTGAACCAAAGTTTCTTTGAAACAGGACACTGTTAGTATGTGTACAGACCATCATGTGATCACAGACTCATATATCCAATAACTGGCCTACTAAATATACTTATACAATAAAACAGTATGCACAATAAAAATGAATTCAATAAAACAAGATAACAAACCAATAAAACAAAACCTCTAAGTACACAATGTCTCCATGACAACAGGTCTTCATCCTTCCCCAAGACCCCATCTTTCAAAAATACAATCATGAAATGAATTGCCAAATTGAAAAGAAAAAAGCATGTCTAAGAATTGGGGGGGGGGGGGGAGGAGAGAGAGAGGTTGTATGAATACAGCATCCATCAAACTGAATGTCTTTTTGTACAAAGTTATGCATCCAGTTCACAGCTTCGTCTCAAAACCATCAAGTGATCTTCATCAAAACCTGAACACTCTTCAAAACATGAACTAGGCAACAGTAAGTAACAATTGGATCAATTGTAGACAAAGTCATAACACATTTCAAAGGAAATAGTTTGTTGTAATAATATTCCCTAGTTTTAGTCAACAAAACTGATGGCAGTACATTTATAGAAATAATGATTAACTGCATGCTGACATATGAAAAGGATATTTTGGTTTCTTTATTTAAATATATCAAAAGAAAATTTCTTAGTTTGCATTATTTCACATTTATATAAACAACAAAACTAAGAATTGATACACAAGTTTGCCTATAGGAATTAAAAAACAATACAAACAACAACAAAATGAAATACAATAATATATTTTTTAAAACTTGATTAAAGGCCTGGTGGGAATCAATTCTCTAGGCATTTCATACAATTAAAAAGTATCCACAATATTTACAGCTAATACACAATTTGAGAGACAATAGAAACATTTTGAATACATTCTTGTTTTTTATACAAACATTTAACAGCATTAACTGTTGTTTTTGTTTTTTTAAATGAATGAAACAGCAGCACTTACCTAAATATTTAGAGTTGAATGGGGATAGATTACAAGAATTGCCAGATTTTTACATGAAAAAGGTTAAGTATTAAAGTTTACTTTGTAAACATAATTAATGCAAACATGGTACAAGAAAGTCATTGCTTGATGAGAAATGTTTTTTTGGAACACATTCTTGGGTAGTCTATTGTGCGTTACATCCAAAGGTTTCACAAAAAGTCATCTCGGTGTATTTCTAGAATCATAGAGATTTATAGAGACTAATATCTAATGCTCTTACTCTCTCCTGCCTCAAAGTTAGGAAATAAATTGCTAACAATGAATATATCTTACAATGCATTCTTTTCATCTGGAAATCCCACCATTTTACCCAAACACTAGTTTTAACAAACTTTTCTTTTAGGTGCTTGTTAAAACAAAAACTGCCTTCCAGCCTTCAGGTTCCAGTATGCAAATGGAATGCCTTATTAGACATTCTATCAACTAAAAGGATATAAATGAAGTAATTCTTACAGCTATTTCCAAAGACTAGGATATGTAAATATCTGTACATTAAATCATAAAAAATGTTTAAAATAAAGTTTCACTTTAAAAATTTAAGACCAAAGTTAAAAATCTTTTGCCTTTGAAAACTTCACACTTTGTACTTCATAAAATATTTGTTGGGAACATGTCGTAAAAAAAAAACCAACACATAAGATGTAAGTTGATCCTTATTTCTAGTCTTGTATAATTATATATATATTTGATAAGTTTTTACTACAATAAAATTATATATTCATACAAATGGATTTATGATTTTCAAAAGGAAAAAAAATCACATATAAATTTAGTGTTTCAAAATGTTCCATTAAATGAAATCCACTGTTGTATCAAAACGCTTGAACAATGTGCATTTTAAGTAATCTCAGAAACTTTCCTTAGGAAACTTGTGGAAATCACAGACTAAAGAAACTATTGCTCTATGTATAATGTAAAATGTTTAGTGTGTAAGCTGAGCAAAGTAATTTAAATGTAACAATTAACAGGTAACAAAAACTATGACTTTTATCATCAATGTTTAACCATTGTCAAATTTCAATGGAATAATCTAAGAAAAACAAAAGGGGAATGCTGTGAAAACAGCCAATAGAAATAATGGTCAGATATATTTTGTTTTTCATTTTAAATTTTAAACAATTTTGCACTTTTAAGAAATATGGTAATTCCTTTAGGAAAACACTTAAGCAGAAAAAAGAATCAAATCATC
The DNA here is from genome assembly GCF_947242115.1 of Biomphalaria glabrata. Lineage (NCBI taxonomy): Eukaryota > Metazoa > Mollusca > Gastropoda > Planorbidae > Biomphalaria > Biomphalaria glabrata. The sequence goes on along the minus strand of NC_074718.1, from coordinate 16,087,458 downwards.
ATTGTAACGAAGGAAACAAATTACCATCAAACTTCTACTATATTGGAGTGATTTATGTTTTCTTTTTAAAAGAACATTTCACATCCCAGATCATCTTGACATAATGGCATGGATAGTAGGAAACTATAGCATATACATAATGTACCAGTGGCGAAAAAAACAATTTCTTCAACATATTAAGGAAACAGCTTGTTTATAAAACATGGTTCAGTTTTAAGTGGGTGTTAAGACATTGAATGCTTTTCCACAGTAATTCACAGTATATAGGGTTCAATGTAATGAGTTACAAGAGCCATTTTCTTATCATTAACGACTATGTAAAAGTTTTGACTTGAAGTGTATCACAATGCACATCTTTAACAAACATTTTCAACATGAACATCTCACTCATTTAGCTACATATTCAACATGAACATCTCACTCATTTAGCTACATATTCAACATGAACATCTCACACATTTAGCTACATATTCAACATGAACATCTCACACATTTAGCTACATATTCAACATAAACATCTCACACATTTAGCTACATTTTAAACATGAATAATCCCCACATTTTAAAGTAAAATTTTCATTTTGTTTTGTTTGACTTCTTAGTAATCATTTTACTTAGTACACAATTGAAGTGCCTACTCTCAATATTAAAAAAGAAAACATTTGTCTGCTATTAGTCTAATCAAATCTTTTATATTTGAAACAATATTTTCCAGACATAAATGTGTCAAGAAAGAAAAAAAAGTAAACATTTACTTTTGCATACATGGTTAAAAACAATTGACAAGTGAAAACAATCTTAAGAGAGAGTAAAGCCTTGACCCACAAATAAAGGACAAAGCATTTCAACTTAAAAATGTTAACTTTACCACTTTTTCAAGCTATAAAAGCTGTATAAGCTTTATCAGTCTAGGATTATTAATATTCCTACATGATTTCCAAATGGCCAGTTGCTATTGAAGACTAACCCAATGAGATAAATATGCAACCAGACAGTGTAAACCAAAGAATTCAGTTACTAGTACATCAGTCAAGGCATCACACAGTCACAGAAGTGAAAGTTAGGTATACATACATATCAAGTAAACAGAGCTCCAGCTCACTCTATAGTACAAAAATACATATTTTGCACAATGCTGTGTAGAAAGTAACATCTCACTAAATAGACTCATCGGAATTCTAAGAACTAACAAAACACTATGTGAGCACATATGAAACTTAGGTAGAATTCTTTTCAAAAGACTTTTGTAAATTACTAGAAAGAAAAGTAATCCCTGATTTATTTAAAAAAAAAAAAAAAAAGAACTGTGACATTAGATGTGTATGCAGTTAGAAAAGTACATCTCCATCTTAAAGAGTTCTCTTCTCAGAATTCAGGCAATAACACATGTTGTACAACTTACATGGCGTTGTTAAGAAAAGGAGGAGGCTTGGTTATGTTGGGACACCAACTCTTGAAAACACGACTGGAAACAGCGTTTTAGCTCAGAGTAGGACACCACAAGCATGCTGTTTTCATCTCTGGAGACCAAGAGCACTTTCTCTGGAACACCAGCATCAAACTGGGGAGAACAAGATCATTGATGGCTAGAGTTGTTGGATGTTTTAGTGGGAGAACAAGAGTCTTGATCAACAATCATTGCTACATTTCTGTATGTTTTAGTTGGAGACCAAGAGTCTTGATCAACAATCATTGCTACATTTCTTATATGTTTTAGTTGGAGACCAAGAGTCTTGATCAACAATTATTGCTACATTTCTTGTATGTTTTAGTTGGAGAACAAGAGTCTTGATCAACAATCATTGCTACATTTCTTATATGTTTTAGTTGGAGAACAAGAGTCTTGATCAACAATCATTGCTACATTTCTTATATGTTTTAGTTGGATGAAATTAAGAACTTTTACTAAAAAAGTATATCTGTAATAATAGAGACCCAAAAGAAAATGTTTCTTGTTTGTTTTTTTTTAAAGTTAAAACAATTAGAGTATTTGTAAAAAATATTTTTATAAGTTTGGTCTTTTTATTTAAATCTAAAAAAAAATGTTTTTGTAATTAAGAATCTTTACAAATTTCTGTTCAACCAGAGAATACTTAGTTTTCTTGAATGTATGTGATGCTTGAACACTGAACTAGCTTCAAGTCCTAGAAATTAGGAGACCTCTACAAAAGAATATTATTGGCCTCTTTGAGATTGGCTTTTTATTCCCAAAAGCAATAAAACTCAGAAGGCATGTTCAAGTTACTCTATCAAACAGTTTGGAAACCAAAACAAAAGGATGAATGACTTGGAAGGGTAGAACAGATTATCTTGTGTTGTGATGAATGACTTGGAAGGGTAGAACAGATTATCTTGTGTTGTGATGAATGACTTGGAAGGGACGTTCTCAGCAATTACAATTCTTGCTTGAAAAAGTTGCTGGACAGCCATGCACCTCTTGTCACTCGTACAGTCTCAGTTAGGCCATCTGCACCCTGGTTGACGGAAGACATAAAGACTGCCAAACTTATTCGCCGACGTGCCGAACGTACATTTCAAAAGACAGGTCTGACGATACATCGACAAATATACATACGAGAAAAAAACAAGGTTAACCGTATGATTAGAGACGCAAAAGCTAGTCATATTCGACAAAAAATCGAAAATTCTGATTCTTCAAAGGAGCTATTCAGGATCACCGCTGAAATGTTAGGGGGAGCAAATAACGAACGTTTGCCGTCATCTATCCCATTATCTGAACTTCCTGATTCCTTCAATAGATTCTTCATTGGGAAGATTGAGCAGATTAGAAATGACATGCCATCCCTCTCATCACAGCTTGACCACTCTCCAATTTTTCAAAATACTCCTTTTTGCGAGTTTCAGCGTGTATCTGAAGATTATGTCAAAAGTACTATTTTGAAGATGCCAAATAAGTCATGTGACCTTGATCCCATTCCAACCTCCTTGCTCCTTGAATGTTTAGATGAGCTTGTACCTACAATTACCAACATTGTGAACTCTTCACTGACTTCAGGCATTGTACCACAGCAATTTAAGCATGCACTTGTCAGGCCCTTATTAAAGAAATCCAGTCTTGACCCGGAATGTCTAAAAAACTATCGCCCGGTTTCAAATCTTCCCTTCCTGTCAAAGCTTCTGGAGCGCATCGTGTTAGTGCAAATTCTTTCTCATCTTGAACAGTACTGTCTCTTGGAAGAATTTCAATCTGCATATAGGAAGTGCCGTAGCACAGAGACAGCAGTGGTCAGGGTACTAAACGACTTACTTCACAATTCCGACAAAGGCCACATATCAATTCTTTCTATGCTGGACTTGTCCGCAGCCTTTGATACGCTAGACCATGAAATTATGATGGCCAGATTCTCTGCAACTTTTGGTTTAGCAGGAGTCGTCCTAAAGTGGCTTGGATCCTACCTGACGGAACGCACCCAAAGTGTCGTTGTTAGCGGGACGGAATCAACAAGCTTACTTTTGAAGTACGGAGTACCCCAAGGATCAGTTCTAGGCCCAGTACTGTTCACTATGTACACATATCCACTCAGCGGTGTCATACGGCCAACCGGCATCTTATACCATTTCTTTGCCGATGACTCACAGTTATACGATTCATCAGTACCCTCAGAGGTGTCCCATCTGGCAGAGAATATCAGTGGTACCGTTGCAAGGGTGAGCGATTGGATGGTTGAAAATAAACTCAAGATGAACGAAGACAAGACAGAAATAATTAAGATTGGCACTAGGAACAATGTCTCAAAAGTTGAAAGCACAGATTCTCTCTTTATCTCGAACTGCCATGTTCCTTTTGTCCATGTAGTGCGGAATCTTGGAGTTTTCTTCGACTCAACACTATCTTTCGACCCACACATAAATCAGCTCTGCAAAGGTCTTTATCTGCAGCTGCGCAGATTAGGCCAGATCCGACCATATTTAACAACGGAGTCAACAAAAACGCTAGCTGTGGCATTCATACTCTCCCGCCTTGACTACTGCAACGCCGTGCTAGCAGGTATACCTGATGACAAAATAGCCAAGCTGCAACGTATACAGAACAACGCCGCTCGAATAGTCCTTAAAAAAACTAGACAAGATTCTGCTACTACGCTCTTGCGCACGCTCCATTGGCTTCCCGTGAAAGCGAGAATCGATTACAAGGTCGCCACACTTTGTCATCAGTGTATATATAACAATGAGATGCCCTTGTACCTTAGCGAACTGATTACTCCATATGTCCCCCAGAGAACCCTGCGCTCAATGGACTCAACGCTTTTAGTAGTGCCACGTTTCTCCCTCAAAAGCTACGGTCTGCGTGCTTTTTCAGTTCACGGACCAAAGGTTTGGAACTCACTCCCCATTGATCTCAGACAGACAACATGCTATACCACTTTTAAGAAGAACATTAAGACCTACTTGTTTAAAACTTTTTTAGATTAACTGTTATTTCGGCAGTTGTGTTTATGTTTGTAATGTTGTTACAGCGCCTTGAGCCTACATTTTGTTTGTTAACAGCGCTTTATAAATAAAATTATTATTATTATTATTATTATTAAGGGTAGAACAGATTATCTTGTGTTGTGATGAATGACTTGGTAGGGTAGAACAGATTATCTTGTGTTGCAGGACAGGACTGACTTGTCAAGTTGTGAACAAGAAAGTCATGATACCTTTAAAACCTCTACTCCATTCTTTAAAGTATTATACATTACCATTAAAACTCAAAACCTCTACTCCATTCTTTAAAGTATTATACATTACCATCAAAACTCAAAAGCTCTGAATTCTTAAACTTCACAAATGTTATCTTATCTTATATATTACAGATGTTGCTTCAAAAAAGAACATAATTACGCCCTACGCATTTCATGTGTAAAACTAGAAATGCATGTTAACTCTTTGACTCCGGAATTACTTCGGAATTATTTTCCACTTTTGGACGGAATTAATTTTTCCGCCATTTCAGAGTGCGCTACTTTGCTTCAATATAACTTGTATAACTTTTTTATTTAGTATTGGAAAATAATAAATTTGATATAGAATTAAAGAGAAATGGATGCTCTTTCCATTTCTTATGTTTTCTAGTTTGCAAATCATGTTGTTTTTGTAATTTTGGGTTTTGAATATAAAAATTAAAAATGAAAAACTCACCAACTGACATTGAAAATATCCATCCAAGTGCATGTTTAAAAAAATTTATTGTTCAAATTAAATCCAAATAGCTTTTTTCTCATTTTTATCCATTTGTTTACAGAACACCATAGAAGAAACAGCAATAGATGCAAAAAATAATAAACTGGAACTAATAATCCAATGTCACTACTTTAACTAAAAAGCCCATAAAAAAAGCAACACTCTTGGAACAAAACACTTTTACCCTAAAACTAGTCCAACTGTAAAGCATATATATATTTATAGTATTTTCTTCTAAAGTTCTTCATGTACTTAGTATATAAATATTCCTTCTAGTTGTGATATTCATGGAAGCAGTCAATATGAATGTGTGGGTTCGACTCCCATCCAGCGCAAACATAAACCATTCTCCCTGACCTACAGTGTTTACATACATACTCTGTCTTTCTTTATAGTTATAGGTCTCCATTCTCTGAAAATGGATCTTATTCTAGCAGGGGTGTTCAATTTAATCCTATGGTCAGCATAGCTATTTATTTTGCTGACAAGACTATCAACAATGTGATTGTCAATGAAAAAAAAAAACATTCCATCTCAATAGATGCAGTGATGACTAAGTCTAGGTTGACAACCCAATTTCTTGGTGGAACAAATCTGAAATTGATCTGTTTCAGTGCCTAGATGATAGATCTAGAGATCTACCTCTATCTGATTAGATTTAGATCTAGATGATGTAGAGACAGCTAAACTAGTTCTAGATCTACATTGAACATTAGCTGGGGGTGGAGCTGCTTCATCAGCTGATAAACTTCATCATTACTAGACCTAGCCCTAGGTCTAGATCTATACATTAATTTACTAGATCTAGATTCTAGATCTATATAATTAGATTTATCAATATCACCATCAGATGAAACAAAATCACTGTCATCTGAATTATTATACTTCTTTATCAAAGAAATATTTAGATCTACAAAGTTTATATGGCCTTGGTTGAAGCTCCATGTTAAAAAAACAGGCACACAGAAAAAATAAATGTCATCTCTTTACAAACTTCGTACAAAATAAAAAACACTTTAAATGAAGGAAATTCCGGATGTTTAGCAAAGGGAAACTATTCTAGATAAAAAATTAAGCAATAAAAAACAAGAATTGGAGAAATAGAAACGAAAAAAATAAATTTGAAATAGCCAATGCCCCCAGCGTTGGTCCGACTTTTTTCCCCTTTTTTTAAAATCAACGTCCTGTGAGTTGTTGCGGAGCCAAAGAGTTAATCAATGACTTAAATGCCGCTGAGCCGTTGGCTGATTCAAACAAACTATTCCATTCTCTAATGGCACTAGGAAAGAAGGAGCACTTATATGAATTTGTTCTAGCATATTGAATAAGAAATGTGCCTTTATCTTTGTGTCTTTCTGAGTATTTCATTAGCTTTTGTTTTTCTATTTATAAATTATGGTCTAGTGTTTTATGTAATATTGATACTTTACTTTTTATTCTTCTGTCCTGAAATGTCTTTAAGTCTAGTGATTTTATTAATGGTGTTGAAACATTTGTTTGTTATAAATCTCACTGCTATAGTTTGTATTTGCTCTAGTTTCATTATGTTTTCTTGAGTTGAGGGATCCCAAACAGAGGATGCATATTCGAATATTGGCCTAACTTAAGTTAATATTTTAGTTTTATGTTCTTGTATGATTTGTAAAGATTTCTTTTAATAAAGTCTAATTCTTTGTTTGATTTTTTAATAATTTTATAAATAAGGGGATTCCGTAATAACTTTTTTTTTTTACACCTAGATATTTTGAGTTTTTAGTCTGTGTGACTGGTTTACCACGAATAAAGTAAAAAGTTTTTATTTGTTAAAGTTTTTTTGTTACTCTTAATAACTGGCATTTTTTGGGTGGAAAGACATGCTCCAATTTCATTCCCATTTCTCTAATTTTTTTTAAAATTTCAGTATCTTCTGTTGTTTTTATTGTGCAATCGTCTGCAAACAATCTGACTTTTGTTCCTGTTAGCAAATAAAATAGATCAAAACATGATAGAAGTTATCAATATTTATGTTCACACCTCTTGAGAAGATAGCCAGCAAATGTAAACACTGTTTAGCCATAGCCTAGTACTTTGATACACTCCATCACAAGTTTAAACTTAGTTCCAGTTAAATATAACATAATAAGCTAAGCAATGGTTACAAAAAAATGTGACTTTACTTTGTTCAGGCTCTGAATAACATGAGCCACATCTATCCAAGGCAAACCATTCTCATCCACTTGATGAAACAAATAGTCACGATACAGTTTCAACATGAACCTGTCTCCAGTCTCTGCCCAGGATGGTTCAGTTGTATACCTTGAAAAGTCAATAGTATAACAGCAGGACATGAAATTCAAAGATACAACTATGCTAGGAATTAAAATTAATAATTAGATGATTACAATGAGTTGAATTAAGTTTTCAAATGATGATATTGGATAAATACATTGAGTTGAATGAGCTTATAAATGATGTTATGGATAAAGTCATTAACTATTGTTTCCTTCTGTTGTAAAGGAAGATTCACTTCATATGTTTGTATTTATTTCTATTGCCAACAGTTCAGAGAGGTGTTCTGTGTCTAACACAAAGACTATCACTCAACTTTCCTCAACTGCTGCATCTTGAACTATATGACAACAAGTGTTATGGACCTCAACCCTGTCATGAGTAAAACAAAGTCCCCCATCTCCCCCCACACTTGTTTTAATGAGCAGTCCACAGCCACAGCATAATGTGGGCTATTTAGAAAAAATGTACTAAACATTTATACCTAAGTATATTTTTATTAATCAAACATCTCCATGTCTCCTAGATAAAAAAAATGCTTAATAATATAACTATCAATAAAATCATCCACACTCTAATGAGAAGAATAATTTAACAAATCAAAGAAAAATTCTAACTTACTCTGGCCTTTCATTGATTGATCCTAATTTGATCAAAATTCGAAACAATCTTCCATTTTCTATTTCCTAGAATGATAAAACTAGTCATTACTTGAAGTATACAAGAAGTCATTTCACACACAGTACCTACTAGAAATTGGATAATCTTAGGTAAATTAATATGACTTTAAATAGTTGTCAGTTATTAGGTGACAAGTTCTCATATTATTAGCTTACATAAGATCTGAACGAAGTGGTCGTCTCCTTTCCATTAGGACTTAAACAGAAAGATTTAAAAACTCCTTTATCCCACTTTCGGTCAGAGTGTTACAAGATCATATGTCGTCATCGAGAAGTACATAGAAGTCGAATTCATTAAACGCTGGTTCTGAATGTGTATGTGTTTCGCTTGTGAATGTTGTTAGAATATTGTCATTGTACAGTAGTTACACTGAGGTTGTCAATTGTAGTCAAACTGAATTTCCATTTGATTGGATCAATAAAAATTATCTTATCTTATCGATGAAAATAAGTCTCACCATGATTAAAAAATGTGTCAACGTTTTCAATATTATTAGCCAGTAGTTAATAAAGTTAATAAAGTTTTCTATGTAAATGTTTACACCTATACTAGTCAAAGTACCAGTGTACTCAATAGTAATGGCATTAAAGTCATGATACAACTAAATGCTGAAATGCATTACATTTGTCTTAGCAACTAATGCAAAAAGTTCATCAACCTTTGCCAACTCATACTCCAGGACATCACTTCGTAATGTAACAGTATCCAATTGTGTAAAAAACCTGGCACCAATCATAGGCATCACATCATTCACACTGCGAACTCTGTTAGTATTCTGTAACAAATAACTGTCAAGAAAATGTGAACACAATTAGTAATTGGACAAGAAGCTGATGAAGAAAGAGTAATCAACTCTACATAAATAGCTGCTGACAAAACAAACAGGATGTGTTTAGGCTTGAGAAAGTTTTTGACTAGATCTTCGTTCAATGTTTAATTATAAGCAATCTACTATTTTCACTATGGTTACAGAAGGAGATCATTTTTACAAGCACTCAAACTTTTCTAGAAAAACATTAGAACCAAGAATTTTTTAAAAAGAAAAAACTAAAGGAGAAACTATTCAAAGAGGCTAACTACTTGGATTTTACCTCAATGCCTTTAAAAGCACTTTTTTTTGGTCCAAATTGGCCCTCCATACTACAATAAGAGCAGGGGACTGATGGCAGAAATGAAAACACACACAATAAGAACAGGGGTCTGATGGTAGTAATGAAAACATACACAATAAGAGCAGGGGTCTGATGGCAGTAATGAAAACATACACAATAAGAACAGGGGTCTGATGGTAGTAATGAAAACACCCTCCATACTACAATAAGAACAGGGGACTGATGGCAGTAATGAAAACACCCTCCATACTACAATAAGAACAGGGGACTGATGGCAGTAATGAAAACACCCTCCATACTACAATAAGAACAGGGGGCTGATGGCAGTAATGAAAACACCCTCCATACTACAATAAGAACAGGGGGCTGATGGCAGTAATGAAAACACCCTCCATACTACAATAAGAACAGGGGACTGATGGCAGTAATGAAAACACCCTCCATACTACAATAAGAACAGGGGGCTGATGGCAGTAATGAAAACACCCTCCATACTACAATAAGAACAGGGGACTGATGGCAGTAATGAAAACATCTGCTATACTACAATAAGAACAGGGGGCTGATGGCAGTAATGAAAACACCCTCCATACTACAATAAGAACAGGGGACTGATGGCAGTAATGAAAACACCCTCCATACTACAATAAGAACAGGGGACTGATGGCAGTAATGAAAACACCTGCTATACTACAATAAGAACAGGGGGCTGATGGCAGTAATGAAAACACCCTCCATACTACAATAAGAACAGGGGGCTGATGGCAGTAATGAAAACAACTGCTATACTACAATAAGAACAGGGGACTGATGGCAGTAATGAAAACACCCTCCATACTACAATAAGAACAGGGGGCTGATGGCAGTAATGAAAACAACTGCTATACTACAATAAGAACAGGGGACTGATGGCAGTAATGAAAACACCCTCCATACTACAATAAGAACAGGGGGCTGATGGCAGTAATGAAAACACCCTCCATACTACAATAAGAACAGGGGGACTGATGGCAGTAATGAAAGATAAGGCAGTACTGAAGCCCCTCTCTACCAAACTCAGGGGAAGAGAACTGCCACCAAACATTGTTATGAAGAAATGGAATCCTTACCAAATCAAATTTTTCAGATCTGGAGAATAGTTTCGCTGAACACCTTCGATGGCTGTCTGGATGTTATCTCTTTGAACACACATCAGGTTGTTACAGGCCAAGGCTAGTATTATCTTTCCTAGTGCTGTCATGTCTTCTTGCTGTTGTAGAAGAGAGAATGGCAGCCTTAAGCACACAACTTCATCATCAATACCATTATAAAATCCTTCACTAAGACTAAGACTAAGACTAAGACTAAGACTGCTTTATTGATCCTTACGGAAATTTGTTGTGATTACAAGGACTCGTTTCTCATATAAAGACAACACAACAGAAAAATACACATAAATACAACAGACAACATAAAGAGTTCATTCAGCGACTACACACAGGTATCTTGGTGCATTTCATGTTCCCTGATCAATGAGTGGCGGTGATAGAGTCTGACCGAGTGAGGTACGAACGAGTTTTTGTACCGCTCCGTTCTTGTTTTGATTGACAGCAGTCGCCCACTTCGCGACGACCTGGCGTAGTTCTGATGGAGCGGGTGGCCGTTGTCTTCCAAGATTTTTTCGATTTTTCTTAGGCACGTTTGTTCAAAAAGTTCCTTTAAATGTGGTAATGTTGTGAGTGTAATTTTTGATGCTTTTTTAATGATATTTTCTAGACGTTGCAACAGTTTAGATGAGGCGTTGCCTTGCCAACAACTTATTCCGTATGTTAGCAGATTTTGTACAGTCGCGCCGTAAAATGTCTCAAGGATCTTCTTATTTAATTTAAAACTGTTGAGTTTGTATAGAAAAAAGAGTCGCTGGGCTGTTTTCTTTGTCAGAGTTCCAAGGTGGTCTTCCCATGAAAGCTTGTTGTTGATGATAATGCCTATATATTTATATGCCTTTACTTGTTCTATAGATGTAGTGTTTATTTGCAGTTCACGTATAGTTTGTTTTTTCTTTCTAAAATCTATTATAAGTTCTTTAGTTTTTGTTACATTCAGTTCTAGAAAGTTGTCGGTGCACCAGTTTGTAAACTCTTCTATCGAGCTTCGATACTGAGTTTCGTCTCCTGAAATAAGACCGACTATGGCAGTATCATCAGCGAATTTAATGAGTTTAACTGAGTCATAGATGCTTCTTATGTCATTAGTGTAAAGAGTGTATAGCACAGGAGAAAGTACACAACCTTGTGGAGCACCCGTACATAGTACTCGAGTTGACGATTTGGTGTTGTTGACTTTAACATACTGGGGCCGTTGGGTTAAAAAGTTTAGAACCCATGCTTGCAAGTAAGGGCTTACATTTAAGTTACTCAGTTTGTTTATCATTATCTTATCTTATCTTATATAATACAGACGTTACTTCAAAAAAGAAGATGATTACGTCCTACGCGTCATGCATTTAGTCATGCATATTAACCAATGACTTAAATTCTGCCAAGTCACTGGTTTTCCTGGCTAGCTCAGGCAACCCATTCCATGCTCTAATAGCACTAGGGAAGAAGGAGTATTTGTACAAATTTGTCCTAGCATATGGGACGAGGAATGTGCCTTTATCTTTGTGTCTTTCAGAGTATTTTATTAAATTTTGTTTTTGTATTTGAAGATTATGGTTCAGTGTTTTATGTATGATTGCTACTTTACTTTTGAGCCTTCTGTCCTGAAGGCTTTCTAAATTTAGTGATTTTACTAAAGGTGTGGCTAGCTCAGGCAACCCATTCCATGCTCTAATAGCACTAGGGAAGAAGGAGTATTTGTACAAATTTGTCCTAGCATATGGGACGAGGAATGTGCCTTTATCTTTGTGTCTTTCAGAGTATTTTATTAAATTTTGTTTTTGTATTTGAAGATTATGGTTCAGTGTTTTATGTATGATTGCTACTTTACTTTTGAGCCTTCTGTCCTGAAGGCTTTCTAAATTTAGTGATTTTACTAAAGGTGTTACTCTAGTCAAATGTGAATATTCGTTTGTTATGAATCTCACTGCTCTATTTTGTGTCTGTTCCAGTTTCTTAATGTTTTCTTGAGTTGAGGGGTCCCAAACGGAGGATGCATATTCTATTATTGGCCTAACCAAGGTTAAGTAACATTTTAGTTTTATGTTCTTATTTGATTTATAGAAATTTCTTTTAATAAATCCTAATGCTTTGTTTGATTTTTTTGTAGTTTCATCAATATGTGGATTCCATGATAGTTTTTCATTTATTATAACACCTAGGTATTTTGCGTTTTTAGTCTGTGATACTGGTTTGCCATGAATAAGATAAGTGGAATTAATTTGTTTTAGTTTTTTTGTTACTCTTAACAACTGACATTTTTCTGGGTGGAAAGACATGCTCCAATTTGATTCCCATTTCTGTAATTCATCTAATTCTCTTTGTAAAATATCTGTGTCTTGTGTTGTTTTTATTGTTCTATATATTATGCAATCGTCTGCAAATAATCTGACTTTTGTTCCTGAACTAATGCAATTTGGTAAATCATTTATGTAAATAAAAAATAGTAGTGGACCCAAGACTGTACCTTGAGGTACACCTGAGTTTACTGTTATCGGTGTTGATTTAGAGCCATTTATTATTACAGTTTGTTCTCTCCCTATCAGAAAGTCTTTAATCCACTGATGCAGTGGACCATTAATGCCGAAATATTTTAATTTTTTAAGCAAACTATGGTGGTGAACTTTGTCAAAAGCCTTAGAAAAATCTAGTAAGATAGCATCTATTTGTTCACTATTATCTAAACCTTTTGAAAAATCATCAATTAGTCCTATTAGTTGTGTTTCACATGATCTATATTTCCTAAAGCCATGTTGGTATGGTGTGAGGACATTATGTTTGTTTAAGTGGTTTATGATGTTGCTACATATTATGTGTTCTAGGATTTTACATGTGATGCTGGTAAGTGATACTGGTCTGTAGTTCCCTGGGTCAGATTTTTCTCCTTTTTTAAATAGGGGGGTGACATTAGCTTCTTTCCAGTCCTTTGGTACTCTGCCCTGGTTAAGTGAAGCCTGAAAGAGTATTTTGAACACTGGGGCTAGCTCATTACTTAGTTCTTTGAGTAATCTAGCTGGAATACCATCAGGTCCAGAAGCTTTATTTGGTTTGGTGTTGGCTAATAGTTTTTGAATTCCATTTTCTTGTACTACTATATCTTCTATGTTGTCTACTTGGTTCAAATTCAGTAATATGTCTTTGTCTCCTGGGGCTGAGAATGCTGATGCAAAGTATTTGTTTAGAATGTTTGCTTTAGTTTCATTATCATTATGTATTATGTTATGTTCATCTTTTAATGGCGCTACGCCTGTTGTTTCCATTTTCTTAGACTTAATGTATGACCATAGGTTTTTGTTGTTATCTTTAGATATTACATTGTTTATGTATTCACTCTGCAGCTGTCTGCTTACTTTTTGGGTTAAGTGTTTAATTTTTATATACTTTTTGTAAACTCTTTCTGCATTAGTTTCTTTAAATTTTCTATAGAGGTTTTCCTTCTGTTTACAAAGCTTCTTTAGTCTATTATTAAACCAGCATTTATTTATTTTGTTTGATGTGTATTTAGTTGGTATATGATTTTCTATTATGCTTTTAAGATGGTTTTTAATGAAATTCCAGAGGTCATCGACTGGTTGGTTAATGTCTTTTTCTAATAAGAATGTTTGTTGAAAGTTTAGTGCAGCTTGGTGTAGTTGTGTTAGGTTACATTTATTCCAGAGTAAGATTTTTCTTTTGGGTTTTGTATTGGCTACTGCTTTTATCTGACTGTGTATTTTTATGATCTCATGGTCTGATAGACCAGGGATAATTTCATAATCAACTACTAATCCAGGTCTGTTGGTTAAGAAGAGATCTAATGTGTTGTTTAATCTAGTTGGCTTTTTAATGATTTGATCTAAACTTAGGTTGTGTAAAGTTTCTATGAAAAGCTCATTTATGTCCTTAAGGTTTTGGTGTTTATCTATGGTTAGTGTTTTCCAATTTATATCAGGTAGGTTGAAATCACCCATAATCCAAAAAACTGCATTTTTATTTGTCTCTTTAAGTGTAGTAATCTGATTACATAGTTCCTGCATGTATTCTAAACTAGAATTTGGTGGTCTGTAAATGCTGCCTATTATTAGGGATGTTGAGGTGGTATTAATTTTACAAAATGTTGATTCTACATTTTTTGAGTTAGGTAAGGTAATTTCTTCTGCTATAAGAGTGTTTTTTATTGATAAAAGAACTCCTCCATGATTATCAGCCCTATCTTTTCTAAAAATTTCATAATTACTATTGAAAATTTCTGCATTATAAATTTCAGGATGCAGCCAAGTTTCTGTTCCTGCAATTATGTCTGGTTTCTCACATTCTAATAAAATTTCTAAGTCTGCTGTTTTGTTCCTAATGCTTTGAAAATTTATAACTAAGGTTTTAAGGTATTTTGGTATTACTTCTTTAGTAGAAGGCCTAAGGCATAATACACAGGTGTATTCATATGGAGACATGATGCATGGTACCATTCATCGCAGGTGTCACATTGAATGGCTTTCTGTTTCAGGGTGCATATTTTTTTGCAGATGTTGCATCTATCTTTAGATCTAGGCCCTGGATTTGACTCTACATCTCCTGCCATTAATATTAACAGTGATAGGTATTTATTTCTGCTGTGTCTGATTGAGAACTTCCATTTGTGATGGGTAGTCTTCTTTAATGTTATAGATGTGTATGTTAGGTTATTTTTGAAGTTGCATTGTTCTAAAGTGTGATGATTGATTATGACTGTTGTTTCCTTTTTAAGTTTAGTGTTGACAAAGGTAGATCTAGTTCTGTGTTCAGCTAGTGTGCATTTGGTGATTATTAGGATAAATAGCCAGAGCAATTTCATGATGACTGTTCTTGATTTTAGTTTTTAAAGGAGTCTAGTCTAAATCTAGTTTAAGGTTTACAATGCCTAAGTTAAGTCTAAATCTAAAGTGAAAGCTAGTTTACAATGACAATTAAATCAAATCAAATGGTTTATTAAATTCAAAATGTGGACCTAGACTAGATCTAGATTCTAGATCTAATTCTAGATCAATATATTTACGTGTATAACTAACTACATAGAATATTACTATTAGTTATTATTAGTAGTATTAGTAGATGATTAGTAGATCTAAAGCCTTAATTAAAGTCTAAGTCTAACACTAGACAGACTAGATCTAAAATCTAAGGATATAATAATAAATATAGACTAGATCTAGATCTAATAAATTATTATAAATTATAAGGATTAGTGAGACAAAATAGTCCTAAGCTAAGAATTGTTAATTTGAATTAATTAGTAGAAAAAATGCTGAATTAAGTTAAATATATAATTTAAAGATATTAGTTTATTAGTTAAATAGCTTTTTTAATGAATTTGGTTTGATTTAATACAACAAAACGAAAAATTTAACTCATCTCTGATTACAGTAAACAGGGAGCAGCCATCTTGCCAAGAGCGCGTAAGAAACTAATTATTAAATATTCCATTAGATGTGGCTGTATGGTATTGAAAGCTGAGGAGAAATCTACGAAGAGGACTCGTGCATATGTTTTGGGTATATCGAGATGCTTATAAAGCTGGTCCAAAAGCAATAGAATGGCATCCTCAGTTCCTCTAGCTGCTTTGTATGCAAATTGGTGAGGGTCTAGGCTGTTATTGACTTTTGCTACAAGTTGTTTAAGAATATATTTTTCAAAACATTTCATAACAATAGGTGTTAGTGCTACTGGGCGGAAATCATTTAAGCAATCTATTTTTGGTTTCTTAGGCACTGGTATGATTTCTGAAGTTTTCCAGATGTTTGGAATTACGCACGTTTGCAATGACTTGTTAAAGATATGACAGAAGATAGAAGAAATTTGCTCCGCACATAGCTTGATCAGCTTGCCACTAATTTTGTCTGGTCCACAAGCTTTTGTTACGTCTACTCTCTTAAATAACAATGTCACTTCATCCTCCGTTACAAAATTGATGTAGGGCTCTTGTTTTCCTTTGGACAGAGTGTTGAAAAGTTCTTTGTGTAGATCAACAAAATCTTCTTTGTCAAAACGAGAATAAAAATAATTTAGTTCGTTGGTGAATTTCTCATCATCAGCCACTAAAATTTGTTTTCGTTTTGAGGCGCAGCCTGTTATTTTCTTTAATCCCTCCCAGCATTGTTTTGAGTTGTTCTTTGCAAAGAAATTCTCAATTTTTTCTTTGTATGTTTTTTTCCCTTCAATTATTGCTTTTCTCAGTTTATTTTTAGCATTTATAAATTCTTCGTTGCTAGCCTTATACTTTGTTTTCTTTTCAGTAATAAGGTGTTTGATTTTTTTGGTCATCCAGGGCTTATTGTTTCCATAGACTTGTATTGTTTTTGTTGGAATTGTTAACTCCTCGCAGAATGATAGATATGAGGTAACAGTTTCTGTTAGTTCGTTTATGTCTGGACAGTTCTCAATAAAGATTTCCCAGTTAGTTTTCTCAACGCATCCTCGTAGTTTTTCTACAGCCTCTTCAGACCACATCTTGACCGTTTTTATAACTCTCTTTGTAGTTTTAAGAGTAGGTTTGTAATTTGGTATAAGATGGAGTAATACATGGTCAGATTCTCCAAGTGGGAACAAACTTTTACATTTGTAAGCCTGCTTAATGTTTACGTAGCATTTGTCGAGCGTTCTGCCCTGCCTTGTGGGGAGGGAGACATACTGGCAATAGTTTGACAGTGTGTTGTCAATATTTAGGTTGTTGAAATCTCCAGTTACGATACAAACAGAGTCCGGGTGTTTTGATTGTACATTGTGTAACACATCAAAAATTATTTCCGACGCAGTCGCTGTGTCAGCCGTCGGTGGTATGTACACAACAACAACACACACCTGGGTGAATTCTCTAGGCAAGTAGTAGGGCCTAAGTGTGACACACATAAGTTCAATGTTAGGGTCACAAATTTTATTCCTGATGTTCACATTATTGGCGTTGCAGTATTCCTACTTTCTTTCATGCTAACTAGAAATTGTTATCAATAAATAAAACAAAACATCATTTAATTCAATAATCAACAATACAGTTTTAAGGATTAGGTTCTTTTTCTTCTACAGCTGTTAACCAAATAATTTCTTGCCAGTTAAGCTTCTAAAAAGACATCCTTCAAAGGTTTATATGACCATGGATATGCTTTAACATAACTCTATAACCAAACAAAAGTTATGTTTTGTACAAGTTATGTGTCCTACCTTATAAACATTGATGTTGACTGGTGAACTAGCTTCTGGTGTAATGATATCTAAAATACCAATACAGTTAATCCGTATTCTGTGAAGGTAATGAGTGTTAGCTGATAAATTCTTAAAACAAACTAACACACCTAAGATAATTTTTTGTATTGGTAGTGTTAATAAAAAAAAATATTGCAAAAAGTTCTTTGATAGAAATTAAAATATTGATTACAAAGAAGAAAAAAGGCATAGCATATCTCTGCCATAGAGTAAAACACCAGATATTACAACAAAAGGTCTCATCTCTCACTATCTGATAGACAAAAATGATTGTGAAAGCTCATGTGCTTGAGTTATTTCATTTACGCAGACCACAGTTTGTGAATCATTGCTTAGGTGTATACTTCTCTAGAACCAGTATATAAATAATTCTTCAAGCATCCTCTTACCTATATTTGCCTGTGACAATAATACGTGAAGGATCTAAAGATCTGGCAGCAAGATTGGCTGCATGGATAGCTCTCAGAGCTGAACTCAGCTGTACTATGTATGTCCATATTAGACTCTCTGGAAGAAAACTGCTGCGTCCAGTACTGGCATCTGAAGACAAAGAAAATACTTTGATTCTGAGATGAAGGAAGAGAAAACACTTGGAACACTTGCCTAGATACATTAGTACTAAAACATTTATAATTATAATAATTAATATAATTATAATAACAATTATAAATGATTTGCTTTACTGTCATATAATACATGTAATGTAAGTTTTGCCCAAACATATTAAAATATTTAAATTCATTAAAAGTCATTAGTATTACAAAAATGATTTCCAAATTTTAAATAAAGTCAGTTCCAAAGAATAGAATAAAATGTTATTACTAAATTTCAATCACACCCACACACTGAGACCTATATATTAAATATAGAGTGTAAAATGCCAATCTAGAAAAGATTGTGCAGAAGATAAATGTTGTACCATGGATTTTGGTTAAATATTTTGTTTCCCAATCAAATTTTTTTTTCAATGATTAGGAATGGGTCTAGCTATTGTTTTCTCCAATCATTATCAAATGTTAAGAGTGTGCTGCATATTGTTTACAAGGGATAAGTCCAGGGAATTGCAGCTTAAACCTACCTTGGAACTATTTGTACCAACTACATGAATCTTACTTTTGCCATGCTCGCCCCTTGCATAATGATGGTGATGCTGATGATTGTAGCCATTCAGGTGTGGAGATGGGAAGTGCACAGACATAAGTGTTTCTGACCCTGGGTGGTAGTCATACACAAACACAATGGCTGTGCACATGCAAAAAGAGAAGAAAAAAAATTTTGTAATAAAAAAAGGACTTGAAAAAAAAAGAAGGTGAACTGATCTTACTATACCAGGGGTGGGCAAATTACAGCCCGCGGGCCACATGCGGCCCGCCAGATTGTTTTATGCGGCCCGCGGACATATACAGAAATAAGGTGTAATCAAAGGTTGATGTTGACTGACTATAATTTGTCAGCAGTAACAAGGATAGCAACTAGTAAACTAGTTCCATAGTTCTGGAACATTACGAACGATTGTAAACAGTTAAATACTTTACATTAAGTACAACTGTACATTTGGGTTTAAAGGTTGTGATGTAAAAAGACAATAGCAAATAAAAAAAAAATCTTAAAATTTGTTTCAGAAATCGATAATCGAAAAAAAAGAATGTATAATACAGTATAAATATGAATTAACAGACATTATACACAGTTAGCAAACGTATATATATATATATGTGGCCCCCCATTCCCAAAATTTTTTGAATGCGGCCCTCAATGCAAAAAGGTTGCCCACCCCTGTACTATACCATAATAATAAGCTTAATAACAAAAATAACAGATGCCTTTGTTATATTCATTTAAAGTGTCACATTTTATTATTATTAGAGCATGGTGCTCATACAATTTAGGGTTCAAAACCTAATTAGTGTCAATATTCAAGATTAGCATTTAAGGACCTTTAAAGTTTAACTTAACTTCTGGGTCTAAAAGTATTTTGACAAGTTTGGTGGTTGTGATGAGCAAATAACAACATTGGCAACAGAAACAGGAATTAATTTTTTTTTTTAATTCATAGACCTACCAGCCTTAAAGGCAACTTTGGCCCCTTATGGAAAGTGGATCAATATATATGACCATTGCAATAACAAACCAGAAGGCAAGTAAAATGAGAAATATAAGTCTTGAATGATCACTGAAATCCGGACATTAAATGTTTCCAGCTATATAGATCTCATACATTCTACTGGATGTTGTAACCCAAAAAAAATTATTCAAATTGAATTGATCAGATTCGTACTTTTACCATTTGTCAGTTGATATATTTTTGCTATAAAGATGATGGATCATTAAATTTTAATGTAATTTAAGACTTCTAAGGTTTACCTTTTGAAATATGTACTTTCAAGTGACATAGTTGAATGTAGGTTTGTTCTAATGCATTTTCTAGCAACTGTTACTAACTATATTGTTAATAAGGTAATCATCCTACCAGGGAATAACACTTACAATTATCATTAAAATTTTTGGTGGTGAAGACTTCTTTAAGTGACACAACATTTGGGTGATACAATTTCTTCCAACTCTCAATGATGGTGTTCACTTTTGTATTAGCCAGACGAAAACCTGAATCATAAAAACAAAACACTATCAAATCTTGATAAATCAAAAGTTGCATCACAAAACAAAACACTATCAAATCTTGATAAATCAAAAGTTGCATCACAAAACAATACACAATCAAATCTTGATAAATCAAAAGTTGCATCACAAAACAATACACTATCAAATCTTGATAAATCAAAAGTTGCATCACAAAACAATACACTATCAAATCTTGATAAATCAAAAGTTGCATCACAAAACAATACACTCTCAAATCTTGATAAATCTACATTCAACGACTGAATGAATGCCTCATAAATATACCAGTACTTGCTACTTTGAATAGTTTCAAATATTTACCATGTATCCTCCTGAGGCAGTAGTACAATCCATCTTTAGTGCATACAGCCTTATAGGTGGTTGATGGTAAGTTACCCAAGGAAGGCTTTGGAGCACCTGTTCTTTCCAGTGGACACAAGTTGACATACTTGTCTAACTCAGTTGGCAGTTCAACTGAAACAGGAGAAAACGTAATACTGTATATGCATTAAGATCAAATAAGATGACTGTTTGGTCATATGTAAAAAGCTAAACTGGGTTTTGAGAGTCCAGTGGATCCATTAAAAAATTGGCTTGAATGAACTTTGCAAGTGAAAGCATGTGTCTTGGGAAGAAACCATGAAAAAGAAAAAGAACACTACAACAAAGAAATGATAAACTTCAAAAAGCTTGGCAATAAAAGAAGTTGTAAAACCAGTCAGCCCTAGGATGCACAGACTGACCAATAAATGTGTCCAATAACCAAAGAAAACAAACTACAATATAATTCCTAACAGGACAAACTTCGAATTTACATCAAAACATTTAATTTCAGTATGGACTATGTTACCTAATGCAACTAATCAATCCTTTTCGTACAGACACTAATGCCTTATTAGATTAATTTACCCAAAACAATATTATTTCAGAGCAAAAAAAGGATAAAAATCACATTTTTCTTCAGTGGCACAGACTTCACAAGAGCCTACTGCCCAACAAAAAAAAAATTAAAAATAGACAGTTCATGAATTAACAATACTAAAACAAACATATCAATAACCATGTGAAGAAATAGTGTTAGAATATAAGACATTTTAAACCTTTGATAATGTTAAGAGAAATAACTAAGATGAATACACTTCTGTATTAATAGGGACAGAAATAATTAACTCGTAAACCAAAATTAATTTTTCACTTTATACTTCAATTTTTAGAAAATTTATTCAACCAATGTTTATACTATCCCTAGTATTTCTCACTGGAAGATTAGGATTTACATTTATATCATTTCAAAAAGCTATATTCAAAAGATTATATATGGGTTTGACTGACCTGATGTAGCACAAGATGGGTCAACTTGCATCATAGTTAATACATGTCGATTTAGGATATCCTGAATAGAAAACAAAACAAAACTATCAAACCAATAGTAATTATGATTTAAAATATCCTGAATAAAAAACAAAACTATCAAACCAATGGTAATTATAACTTCAGTTGGTAAAGAATATTTAAATGTTTTGAGAATATCAAATCTAAATTACCAATTTCAGCTCATCTGGTGCAAAGTACTGTACAACAGGTGACTTCATCTTGAGGTGCACTATGTGAGAGGGCATACCAGGATAGGCACAGAAGGACGGCAAGGTCTGTAATAAAAAAAAAAACTTCAGGATATTAAATAAAGAAAATCAAGTATAGATTTAAAAAAAATAAACCTTCTATATTATACAGTTTAGATGAATAGTATTCTATTATTTTTTAACTACTTTAATGAAAAACAAAAAAATATATATATTTGGAACATCTATCACTGATATATTCTTAAAACAGTTGTAAAATAAAATAATTAAAAAGCATTAGCAACAAAGAAAGAATAATATTCAAAGATAATGAAATCTCCAGTAAAACATTGGATCAATAATTTCAAACTCATTTTTTCCTCTGAACAAACACATCCATCCATCCAGGTGCACTACAGCTCATTGAGGGCTCTGGTTTGCTTCAGCACATTGTTCCATTAAGATCTCTCTTGAGATGTCTAAACACTAATTTGTTGTAGATATGCCTCTACATCAACAACCCATACAATTCATCGTATTCCTGGTCTGCCTTTTGGTTTTTGCAGGTATACAATTTTAGTTCTTCTGTACTCTGACATTCTTTCAAGGTGACCTGCCCAGCAAAGTCTGATCCTTTTTTATTTCCATCACTATATGTGGGTCTTCATACAATTGTTTATATCTCATGGTAAGAGCATGTCCGTCCACCACCTAGTTTCATCTTATATAGCAACATAGATAGTATTTTCCATTCCCAAGTATTTAGCCATTTGCTGATGTTTTTGTCAGTGTCCAGGTCTCACTTGCAAACATGGCTACTGGTATTATGGATTTGTATATCATTCCTTAACTCTTTGACTCCGGAATTACTTCGGAATTATTTTCCACTTTTGGACGGAATTAATTTTTCCGCCATTTCAGAGTGTGCTACTTTGCTTCAATATAACTTGTATAACTTTTTTATTTATTATTGGAAAATAATAAATTTGATATAGAATTAAAGAGAAATGGATGCCTTTCCATTTCTTATGTTTTCTAGTTTGTAAATCATGTTGTTTTTGTAATTTTGGGTTTTGAATATAAAAATGAAAAATGAAAAACTAACCAACTGACATTGAAAATATCCATCCAAGTGCATGTTTAAAAAAATTTATTGTTCAAATTAAATCCAAATAGCTTTTTTTCATCCATTTGTTTACAGAACACCATAGAAGAAACAGCAGTAGATGCAAAAAATAATAAACTGGAACTAATAATCCAATGTCACTACTTTAACTAAAAAGCCCATAAAAAAAGCCACACTCTTGGAACAAAACACTTTTACCCTAAAACTAGTCCAACTGTACAGCATATATATATTTATAGTATTTTCTTCTAAAGTTTTTCATGTACTTAGTATATAAATATTCCTTCTAGTTGTGATATTCATGGAAGCAGTCAATATGAATGTGTGGGTTCGACTCCCATCCAGCGCAAACATAAACCGTTCTCCCTGACCTACAGTGTTTACATACTCTGTCTTTCTTTATAGTTATAGGTCTCCATTCTCTGAAAATGGATCTTATTCTAGCAGGGGTGTTCAATTTAATCCTATGGTCAGCATAGCTATTTATTTTGCTGACAAGACTATCAACAATGTGATTGTCAATGAAAAAAAACAACATTCCATCTCAATAGATGCAGTGATGACTAAGTCTAGGTTGACAACCCAATTTCTTGGTGGAACAAATCTGAAATTGATCTGTTTTAGTGCCTAGATGATAGATCTAGAGATCTACCTCTATCTGATTAGATTTAGATCTAGATGATGTAGAGACAGCTAAACTAGTTCTAGATCTACATTGAACATTAGCTGGGGGTGGAGCTGCTTCATCAGCTGATAAACTTCATCATTACTAGACCTAGCCCTAGATCTATACATTAATTTACTAGATCTAGATCTATATAATTAGATTTATCAATATCACCATCAGATGAAACAAAATCACTGTCATCTGAATTATTATACTTCTTTATCAAAGAAATATTTAGATCTACAAAGTTTATATGGCCTTGATTGAAGCTCCATGTTAAAAAAACACGCACACAGAAAAAATAAATGTAATCTCTTTACAAACTTCATTCAAAATAAAAAACACGTTAAATGAAGGAAATTCAGGATGTTTAGCAAAGGGAAACTATTCTAGATAAAAAATTAAGCCATAAAAAACAAGAATTGGAGAAATAGAAATGAAAAAAATAAATTAGAAATAGCCGATGCCCCCAGCGTTGGTCCGACTTTTTTCCCCTTTTTTAAAATCAACGTCCTGTGCGTTGTTGCGGAGCCAAAGAGTTAAGGGGCATGGTGGCTGAGCGGTAAAGTACTTGGCTTCCAAACCAGGGGTCCCAGGTTCGAATCTTGGTGAAGACTGAGATTTTTAATTTCAGGATCTTTGGGCGTCTCTGAGTCAACCCAGCTCTAAAAGGTACCTGACATTAGTTGAGGAAAAGTAAAAGGTGGTTGGTCGTTGTGCTGGCCACATGAAACCCTCATTAGATGTAAGTCACAGAAACAGATGACCTTTACATCATCTGCCCTATAGACCACAAGGTCTGAACGGGGAACTTTATTACTTGTGTATTATTCCTAGATATTGTTTTGCTCTTAAGTAAATGGTGGGAGCTAAAGAATGCTCTGTTACCTCCTGCTATTTGATACTTTATTTCTGTCAAAAGGTCATTTTTTGAAATTTATTGTACCTTTGTCAATCCTAGATATTTGAAAGTTTGAACATTCTCAAATTTGTGGTCATGAATATTAATATTTTGTTCCTCTGACTGTCTCATCATTTGATATACTTGGTTGTACTGTCATTGACCTTAAGTCCTGCTGGTAGAGATGCTTCTTTCAGTTGTGTGAAAACTAGCAATGTCAGAGATATCTTTATCCAATAAGGCAATGTCATTAGCATAAGCAAGGTATTGTAGAGGTTTGGCTATATATTGTTTGAGCACATATATGCCAGTTAAAAATTATATTTGATTTGATGCTAGAAATAGTATCAGTGAACTCAAAACAAAACAAAAAGCTAGAAAAAAAATGAATCAACTCACCAGCTGAGGACCTTCATTTTGTGGTTTAAAATCCTCAGCATTATAAAAATAAGTGGTTCCTCCTACACTCTCCTGTCACAAGAGAAAGAAATGTTGTAAGTGTTATCCAAGTCTGGAAAGAAATAAACTACTACCAGATGAATTAGTGAATTAATACCTGCACCAGACTAGATGAAGCAGACTTGTGGGGAATGGTAGCCTGCCTGAGTTGGGTGACTGGAGAATTAAGGCGTCGAGAAGCCAGTGGAGATCCCGAAGGTGAGATGCCTGGACTGTGAATAGGACTGATGTTGGAGGTGTACACGAGACCTAAAGACAAAGAGAATCCACATTGACATAGAACCTATATTAAATAATTTATATACAAATATTAGTGGTACACCAGATAGCACTTTTTGATATCTAGCCCAAGCCAGATTCCATCCCTACAAAAAATCTCGGGTTACTGAATATTTTGCAAAACTTTTAAATAATATATATCTATGTTAAATATCTTTTCCCCTTATTGTTTTCAACTCTCTCATTGATTCATGACTTGAAGTGGATCAGCAATTAGGAACAGATACCACAGAAAATCTTGTGTCAAATATGAAATTGTGTGTGTACGAAGCCCCCAGTTGTAAAGGGCAGGTGTGGGTTGGTCTTTGTAGAATATATAAATGTATATTTAACTAATGTAAAGCTTTCAAAGGTTAAGTGGAATTTGGGTTGTATAGTGGGTAGATATATTCATCTTCATATATTTTAAAGCACAATATTTGATTTAAATTGATATATTTATAACATTATAAATGCAGTCCAAATTTGGAAAAATATCCTTGTCTTCCTAAGTAATTAATCCCTCCTCTTTCTGGATCGACTCTTGTATCTTCTAGTCAACTGTGCTGTCAGTACTGGCCGCAAGGTTGTTGGTTGTATTAAGATTTCAGTTAACAAAGTTCAGTTCTTTGTTTAATATGTAGATATTGATGATATTATATGATATGCAAACCAATTTTATCAAATGTCAATGAACAAAGCCATGGAAAATAATGAGTTCTGTTGCAGTTTTAATTGAAACATCAATGACACTATCTGACTTTTTATCACACATAAGGGAAGGGAAATGAGCTATTATAGACAAATATGTGACCACTGAGCTGTTGGTTTTCATGAACTGTTAATGCCCAACTTTTGTTTATACTGTCACCAATTAGATGTAACATAATTTTAATCTATCAAATAATGAAAAACATTCATTAATAATTCAAAGCTCCTGATAATGCATTTTAAGTTCAAGCAAAGCTTCATATTCGTCAAGAGTTGGATATATTAAAACTATGGCAACATACAAGAAACATTTTTTTGTTCAATTAATCTGAACTAAAATATCTAATTTTCCATTCTAAATAAAACTTCCCTGCTTATCAAAAGTAAAAATCTGTTTCAGATTGCATAAACAGAGTTCAAAGAATATGTCAGCAAGTGAAAGTGGCAGTGTTCAGATGAAGGACACAAACAATGACATCTTACCATTGGTTGAGCTTGTGCTGGCTGCTGTGGCCACTGACCCAGCCACAAAAAGTGGTGTAATAAAACTTGGATTATTGGATGTTGTGGCAGTGGAGCTCTGCACAGGTGGGCCAAATATTGGCCCCATGCTGGAAGTCTTTGGTGTTGTTGGCCCATTCTGCATGGTATACATTGATGTGTGGTTGCTCCCTAAACTGGTCTGGCTGCCAGAGCTGGAAACAAAAGGCCATGTTGGGGCACTGGGGTTTTGGCCAAATATTGAAGCATAGGAAGTGAAAGATGATGTGCTGGAACTGTGAGGAAGCCCAGGTGACTTTGGTTCAAAGTCGTTGGCTATGGTCTGGAGTAATAGAAACAAAATTGATAATATGTGAGTAAAATTGATAAGAACATAATGTCATAACCAACATCCTATATTTAAGTGACTTAAATTAATAGTTGGATTAACACCTTTCCAAAACCATATAGTAAGTACTTATGGTATGCAGTTTATTACCAAGAGAAACAAAGGTAAAAGGCATTTCTCAAATAGTTTAAGAAATCAAACAGAAAATATATTAAGTAAAAATTTTTTAAATACTTCGAAATTACAATCCTAACAAAATATTTCTAGCATATCCAGCTCTCTGAATCTATTGTATTGTTATAACCCTATTTGCGATGCAAAAGGGTTAACTGTGTGTGATCAGCAGACATATGTGACACAGGCCAGTAATACAGTTTAGCGTGCTATATTGAAAGGCAAGGGACAGTACTGGCATGAACTTTGCATGGTAATAGAGCCTGTGTTATGGTCATCTGATCATAAGCCGGCAGACCAGAGACACAGTGTGTAGGAAAGCGGCAGTTCAAGACCGGAGAGCGTTGAGACTGGGACTGTTAGTCAGTCATGAAGTCCTCCAGTGAAACGTACGAGTCCAGGAAGAGACAGTAGAGTTTATGAGTTTAGTACAGTGATATACAGTCTAACGTTGTAGAAGTTGATTGTGTTGCCAATTGTGTCATATTGGCTGTTTTATTTGACCCTTATTAAAGTACAAGATTATTGTAGAGCTCTTGTTGTCAGGTTCTTGATGTGTTAGATGTGCTGTGTTGTATTTAACAGTGTTTACAGAAGGCCTGCTTAGGAGAGAATGTAACAGTATTAGATAAGATAAGATAGATCATGCGGAACTATGGAGACTTACTTTATTGTGTAGTGGGCCTACTGCGAGATTCAATGCAGCAAAATCATCTGGCATTTGGTCCATCGCAGATGTTGAGGCATACTGCTTACCTGAAATTGGATGGGGTGCCCCCATACTGCTCCTCGGACGGGCAGGTACTCCTACCCTCTAGGAAAAAAATGGCTCATTTTAGTTTTACCTATGCTTTTCTTTATTTCCAATAGAAAAGAGTTATGTTCTTCATTTGTACAGGTTTATGGTCAAGCAGTTAGAATGATCATATAGCTGATCTACTCAGTAGTAAAATACAAACAGAAAAAAAGTGAAACAATATCATTTTTTTTAAAAAGTGTGAGTTGTTTTTTTGGTTTGTAAGATAACTGTCATGGCTGTCAGGGGCAGGTATGGCGAGAGTGATTATGTTATTTCTTTGTACTATTTAAGTATGAAAGAGTTATATCCCTTTGTTTATTTCTCCTCTTTTCTCTCCCCCCCCCCCCCCCAGGCATGAATGTGAACAGTATACACGTGATGTTTTTGAATGGTAGTTTTTCCGCTGGTTGATAGAGTGGATTGGTAGTTCGTTAGTTGTATTATGTTCCTGGACTGGTGTTTTGTGTATTTAATATTTACTGAGGTTGATATCATTTTTTGTGCTCAATCAGATACTATCAGATACTATTAAAGTATTAAAGTATTATTTGTGTTATTCATATATATTTGGAGTCGGAGTTTGTTTGTGATAATTATTCGTATTTAAGTAACCCCCTAACGAGCCTAACGAGCCAAGTCGAGAAACACACCAACCAAGTCCAGCCAAGCATAAGTGAACCCTGACAATGGCAAGATGTTCAATTTGTAATAATAAGTGCTGAAACTTTCAGAGCATAATAGTTTAAACTTAAACATTAGATTTAGTATCATGGATAATAGACTCACAAACTACAAATAATAACAAATTTAGTTGCTTTGATTTACAGTACTGAAACATCCACATAAAGTGACATATAATAAGTACAATTTTAACAAAACTGACCTACCATAGTTTGTAATTTTCATGTCAATTGTTAAAACTGAGTCCTAGCTAGAAAATGTTCACTTACAATAGAATGATACTGTCATTTTTTTTAGAAGAAGAGAAAAAAGGCCATGAATTATTGAATCCATTACATTGGTGAATAGATATGCCAGGATGTTAGACTTTAGACTCAGGCAACTTCTCAAGATCAAAGATAAAATTCAAATTTGATAAAATAATGCATGCAAATTTATTTTTTTCATTTTTTACAAAAGATTTCATAGAAATTTGTTTTAATTTCTTTTTAAAGGTCTATAGATCTAATTAAAACTTACAAATGGTGGAAAGTCTTGAATTCCCATTGCATTGAATGTGGCACTAAAATACTGATCGCCATTAGAGCCCATCTGATCTCTTGGTAGACCTGTAGGTAAAGTCGCTGGTTTATAATTTAAAAAAAAAATGATTTTTAAATAGGTTATTTAAAAATTTAAAGCTGGTATCCTTTAAAATGACTTAAAATTGTACACGTTGACAACTTTTAAACAATTTATCAAAGGCACAATTTAATAAGGATCTAAAATATTTAGCAGACGACTAAGTAAAAAAATAACTTTTGTAGTGAGTATTGTCAGCGTTATTACAAAGTGGAACTTAAAAAAAACACAAATTTAACTATTGAAATTTAATCTATGCCTCTTTTGTTAAATTCCAAAGTCCACTAAGCAAAAAAAAAAAAAAAAAAAAAAAAACATATCTCTATATATAATTCTCTTTGTGGCCCAACTATGCGGGACATCGCGAAAAAGTGATGGAAATATAACGCTTTTATTTCTGAAGGTTTGACTAGAGTTACCCCGCGTAGTTTCGCGGAGACAGAGAGCGAGGCTCAGAAAAAAAAAGGGGGGGGGGAGAAGAACAAGTAATTTTTCTCTTAATACATTCTATATTTGACTAGATTTATGTGTGTATTTTTTACACAAGTCAATATCTGGTATCATTAAAATAGTTGCATGTTTTTTCTGTAGCTTTGTTTTGATTTTGCCCTTTCATATCCTAACCATAGCCACAGCTTCACATATATTTCATGGAGTCGACAGGCCTTTCAATGTAGTTGAAACTCCTGCATCAGGTTATTGTTTATTTTTATCAGTCGCATATTTCTGGAAAAATGTCATGAACGAAACTGTTGCTCTCAAACTTCACAAAATGGCTGTGAGCTTTGTTTGCGAACATTGGGATAACTATGGTGACACCCTGCCCATTGTTCTTACTCACGGAAGCAGTCATACACTCTGCCTGACAATACGCTACCTACATGAATACTTCCAGCAAATAGCGGCGTATGCTACGCAACAGCTCGACTAGTTATAAACTAATAAACTATGCCAGTTGTTCTTAAAACTTTGTTTTATGAACACTAAGAATCTTCTAAAGGGCATTTTATGTAAAATTTAAAAATGTAATCAAGTGTACAAAACCTGATTGCTTACATTTAAAATAACACTTGTACAACTTATATTTTACATGACATTGTTGGAATTTTGTTTAAAGCACTAAGGGTAACTTAGTTTTATTGAACACAAGGTGTTAGATCCTCACAACATTTTGTTGATGCCCACATAAAGCTGACATTAGATTAGGGTGCTGTTTCCTAGCCCAATGTCAAATCTGCAAACAGGGAGCTCAAAGTCAATGCCTAGGCATTTAATGGTTTAGGGACAATTGAAAAAATTGGTTGTATAGATTGTCTAGCTTTTAGAAGAGCATGAAATTCAGTTCTAGTACTTTTGTTCCAGCAAAGCTTTAACTAAAGCTAGTTTGAAACATTGAATTGTACCAGATCTAGCCATTAATCTCATCAACTGAACATTTCATTCAATCTTACAATAGTTCTTTGTCTATTTTGGGATTCCTCTGTATTATTCTTTTTAATGATACATTTTAAAAACACAAAATCTATATCATGAATTAAACAGTGACGATTTTAGCATTATAATGCTTACGATTTAGGAACTTTTTGAAAAATAGAACTGGCTGCAAGGCCAAGTGATAAAATCAAACCCAACCCGCTCCCATTGCCCCCCCCCCCCTCAGGCTAGGGCATTATAATTTTCATATTCTAAAGAACATTCTAAACATGTATACAACCATAAAAAGTATGTTAATTAAAATCTATTTAGAAAGAAAAATTGTGTCCTAATGTGAATACAAAATGATGATTATGAGGGTGATATAAATAATAACTGTCACACTCCAGTGTGTAAACTAAGGGAGATTGGACTGGTCACAAGTGTGTATAATCTCATGCTGGCAGAGCACAGTTGACTGACCAGTGGAAGGTCAACTGTATGTAATATCAGGTCACACTACAAAAGCACAGGGGAAAAAAGTGCAGGACAAAAGATTCTCCCAGAAAAGAAGTTATTTATTTGAATATATGCACAAATGTAGTTCACTGTAAAAGTTGATAGAGAGTACAAAATGAATGTTCTTGATACATTGATATTTAAGAAGGCTGGAGTTGCTAACCGTGAGAGTTGGAGAAGAAACTTAGTTGATAACTAGATTATATACGGTTGGTTAGTCTTTGATCCAAGCATTCACTAACAGATGTTTGTGCCACATAATTGATGTTAGGGGGCCGAACAAAATTTCTAATAATAGTTTGTGCAAACACTGATAGAGCAGGAAATCAAAAAACGCTATTGTGGTCTGACTGGGCATACATTGTGAAAAACAACAGAAAATATTGCAAGATAGGCCCTGGACTGGAACCCACAGGGGAAGAGAAATGAAAGAAGACCAAATTAAACATGAAGAAGATTGGTAGACCAAGAAGCAAAGGAGACAGACATAGACCCAACTGAGGGGGGGTCTGATGGTGAAGTGCTGTTGCAGCCCTATGCAAAACTGGGAGTCAAGAGGACTAATTTTAAGTCTTTGATCATCATTATTATTGTTTTGGTATCTACACTTTCTATTTGTTTCATGCTTGAGTTTGAAGAAATGCAACTCAAGTAAATGACATCTAAAACTGTGTCACTTTATTGTGTCTTAGTAGTGATGAACTTTATCAATGGCACCTCAGAATATGCATATATACATGTCAGCTGATTGTGGAGAAAATATAACACTGCTCACCCTTCAAACACAATCATGAAAATAACATTTCTCTAGTACAAATAATGTTCTACTCTTGTACTAAATTTAAGTGAACTAAGAGATGCCGTGTATTTAACTCTTTCAGTGTAACTTTCTGGTGAGTGCAAAGTTTCTTTGACATGTACTGAATCTCAGCTTCATAACAAAACTTATTTTCATCAACACTTTGTTTTATTTATTACTTTTTTGTAGCCAATTCATGTTCTTTTCAAATAAAATATTAATGTTAGATTATGTAAAGAAATAAAAGTTATGTCAATTTTAGTAACTCTAACCCCTTCACATCTTTGCTCATCCTAGATAAGTCAATTTTTCTCTGTCAAAACAAAACGCACCTTATATAAGCAACTTATCTACATTGAAACAATTTACAGATATTTTACATTAATAAAACAAAACTAGAAACCCAAGTCTTGAATTCTATTGAGGTTTGGATGATGAGCTTACAAATGATTAGTTATTAAGTATTATTAATAATTTAATATTGTGTTACGAAATCCAGTAACTTTTATACTAGAATTAATAACACATTAAGGCAACTTTTTTTTTAGGCTGTAACTTTTTTATATTTTTGTTTTCATCTGATCTATTGGTCATATTTTATCTAAAGTATGTTTTTTTTTTATCATACTGAATATTAAATTGAAAATATAAGCACCAGTTGAACTAATTGGGATTTGAAGACTGTTTTACGTTCTTGTTGCTTTTTTTTTTAAAGAAGACCTTTACTTTCTCTCAAATATTTCTTTCTAAAGATGAGGTTAATTTCACTTTCAAGAGCATATATATTAAGCTGTAATTGTAAAAATTACATAAAAATCTATAATTTAAGAGCCCTGTCTGACTGATTCACTTGGGATGAACGAAAAAATATGAACATTTAACCTGTTATTACTTACCTAGTGCTTAAAACAACTAAACACCTTTCCTGATCAAAACAGCAGTGGTTAATTTTCCAGAAAAAAAAATTTTTTTTTTTCACAGTTTCGTTCCAGTATCTTTTTATGATGCCAAAATTGTAATGTTCAATAGCAAAAACAATTCTGCTTCCTTTTCGTTCCAATTTTTTTGTTTAATTTTAAACATTTTCTCTTTTAATTTTTAACCATGTAGATCTTTACTTTAGAAAACAGTTGAAATAAACAAAAAGCAATTAATAAAGCTAATTTGATATTTTCTTTTTTTTTTTTTTGAAGTTGAAGTCTTTAGTATTTTTAAAGCATCAATTTTATTATAACTGGATTGTGCTTATATCGAAAAACAGGGTGGTCTCTAGAAAAGCGGAAAATTTGTCAAACAGCTATTTATTTTTACAAAGGATAACTTTTAACAACTTGTTCACATCGACAATTCTGAAGCTCTGTTAATCAAGCTCCAAGCCAGTAAACCATGACATTTAAAGTCTGGAATTTTGGAACTTGTTTTTCATGATCTTATCTGTACCTCAAATTCTCCGCCTTCTAGTGACCACCCTGTGTATTAAAGATAAAAAACTAATAATTAATAAACTAATTCTCAAAATGAATATTAGGGCCTAATAATCTTTTTTTTTAAAGTATTTTTTTTAAATTTACTTCATTGGGGGGAGGGAGAATTATTTTATCCTTCAAAAATGTGAAATTTCACCCAGTTATTCCTTAACATATGCCTATTTAAGGGGTATTATCACATTAGTATCTAGAATTAGAATTTTTAAATATTTGAATTATAAATAAATCGATTTTAATACTTGAATCAAAACTCTTGCAGTTTTTAGCATTTGGGTTTTGCTGGGGTTGAGAAACATAGTCCTTGAAGGACTATTGAGCACGACAAGGCCTAAAATTGTTTTACATATTTGGGTTGTTCCTTCAGAATTTAACATTATTACATCCCAGCCCAAACCTTCTGAAGGACGGTGGGCAAGCTTCAAAGCTGGGACCATCGAAATGACAGTCCAAAGGGTCTAACACTATGTGTGAAGTAAACATAACTGGAGGGAGAGAAAAGTGATACTAGACTAAACAGGCCACAAGAAGTTGTGTGCACTAGAATTCACTGGATAAAGTATGTTAGGCAAGTGCCTAAATGCGGGCTGTTTCACTGGAAGTGAAGAAAAAAAAGAGGGGGGTTCTGACCAGAATACTATACCATGGAAGTGTGGTACAAAGCGCAGGATGCAATTTAAGAAAGGTGATTCAGACATTTTATTTTAATTTGAAAAAAAAAAGGGGGGTTGTATACCGGTAAAAATAAACAATTATAATTACCCCAGGAAAAATTGACATACTTAGTCGTGTTTAATGCTAGTTACATTTAATAATATTTTGTTTTAAATTTTTAATGAGAATGGCCTACAGACTATTTTTTAAAAATATATCTGTAAATAGATCTATTGATGACATTATATTTATAGCCATCATTTCTGTCTTATTTCTTAGATATATAAAAAAAAATATAGTGTATCACTGTATAACAAAGATTATTACCTTCTGTGGATTGAACTGTTCCAGTCCCATTTCTAAAAGTACTTGAACTGCTGGAATTAATATTCTGTTGCATTTTATCAGCAACAATATCAACACTGAAGACAATGTGTAATGGACTTAACAATATTAATCTTTTACAATTCTTGTTTTTTTTTAATTTATGGTTGATTTCTATTCTAGAAAGATTCTATTTATCTAGGTTTCAGTTAAATAAATAGATCTATGATATTTTTTATGTCTTATTTGTGAAATCTTGGAAAATAAATTTCAAGTCTTGTAGAATATAAACAAAAAGGATAATTTTAAAAGGCTACATGGTCATTGTCATTATGTTTCAAATACATTTGAATTTGTAAAGTCTTTTTCAGATAACGAAAACGCCTAAGACATGAGATTGCAATCTTAAATTCTAATCATTTTATTCCAAACATTCTGTAATAATGAGAACGTGTATATTTTATCAATTAAACGGTAAAACCAAATGTAGGTTACGCTATCTGCTATCACTTTGTGAGCCTTCTAGATCTACTATTGTAGAGCAAGTAGTGCAGTTGTACACGAAATCATATGTTTCCATAGCAAATCCAAAGAAAACAATATGTTCATGAGGCTGATCAAATCTTTGTTTTCAAAGCTGTAATTTATAACATAGCCAACTGTGCACAAACCAAAAACACCGTTGTTGATTTATAAAGGTTACGAGGGGCACAGTCTAATCGCTTAGTAACTGTTCGTTGCACTACTCTAAGCGTTGTGTGTAGTTGTAGATCATCATCATATCATCTCCTTTCTCGCTTTACGCCGTGTTAAATGCATACGAAGAGAAGCTGGAATAGTCATAGAGGTCTGGATGGTTACTCTAGATCTCGAAACAAATGAGTCGAGTTGAGAATTCACATGAACTAGATCTGGATAATTCTCTTGTAGAATGTAGGCCTACTTGTAGTCTAGTTGTACCGTTGTAGATCTGAGTCTAACCTAACTCACAACTGTAAAAGTGTAACTTGTATTAGTGACTTAGTCAAAGTAATTACAATAACTACTCTACTAACATGGGGAGCATACTGAGTTTATTAGTTATTTTCGAAAAGCCATAAAATTTTAAAGATTCGATAGCTCAAGTTTTTGTAAATATAGCAGGTAATTCCAATGATTCAATAAAAAAAATCTGTCCAGATGGTGGGGTAGAAATAAAAACAAACACGGAATCCCATTTTCTGTTTTGAACAAGTCCTCTGCTACACAAATCTAAACGAGGTCACTGCGCATGTCTATGCAAAAAGGTATGATGGGATCTGTTAGGTCGAAACTATACCATGTTTGCTTATTTAGCAGATTTATTTTATTCGTTTAACTTATATATGCAATATGCTGCTATTGGATCTATTATTATCATAAAACTTTTGCAACCGAATAACAGTTTTAGAAAAATCAACATTGAAACAATGGGTTGAACATTTACTATAAGCTAATAATGTAACCAGGATGGTACATCTAATCTGGCGGTGTTTACATCACGTGACATGTGACCTAATTTTCACGGACTAGTCCACTCAAAGGGTCAAAAAAGGTCAATCTGAGGGTAAATGAATCTAAACATAAAACAGATAACAGTATCAATTATATATATATAACAATATATATATATATATAAATACACACATATACAACTTTTTATTTTTTAAATAGTAGAAGTAAAAGAAGCTCTTTTTTTTTCACTGTAAATAATATGGGTACTACAAGGTTTAGGAAGATATTAAACGTTATTTAATCATGTTCCATGATTAAATCAGTATTACAATTTATATAAAACAGTATTTTCCAGACTTTTTCATTAAGGCTTAACGGAACACTTTCAACCTTTCCTGTTTGGAGTTTATGGTTGAGATATTTTTGTATTTAAAAGAAAGATCGAGCTCCATCAGTTGTTACACTTGCCATCATGTTCCAAGCATACCCGACACAGTTCTT
This sequence comes from Biomphalaria glabrata, assembly GCF_947242115.1. Lineage (NCBI taxonomy): Eukaryota > Metazoa > Mollusca > Gastropoda > Planorbidae > Biomphalaria > Biomphalaria glabrata. Next base: position 16,051,282 of record NC_074718.1, on the reverse strand, counting down.
CAAAGCATTGAATAAATACTTACCTGAGATTATGTCCTAGATTATTAAGTGTATCTTCGTTTACATGGAACTTTTATAATGAGACAGTTTCAATAATTCGTGTAGGTATTCTTTTTAATATATTTGAATTTGTATATGTATATACTTTGAGCATACCAGATTTCTGTAGGAGTCCCTGGCCGCATAAAACACTCCGGCGGGCCGCGGGCTGTAATTTGCCCACCCGTGCTCTATAAAGATCAACTCAGGTGCCATTTGGCCCTCACTGGCATAAAGGAAAGTAGCTGACAGATGCTGGCCCCTGAAAGAGACAGTTGGAGAGATTTCACAAAGGCATGGAGTAGCCTACATTTGATACCCATTGAGAAGACAGGCGCAGAAGACGAAAAGAAAACTAACATAGACCGCCGGCGGACAACAGCTTTGTCTGCACGAGATGCGGAAAAATATGCAGGTCGCAAATGGGTTTGCTTAGTCATGTGAAAACACTGCACTCATCCTTAATCTTCGGAATCGAAGACATATCCATAACTATTATGTGGAGACAATTGTGAAAAGTGATGCGCTATTTCTTAAACTGATCGAGAGAGAATGGCCGTTCTCTCTACGTTCATTTTGTGTGTGTGTTGGCTGGTGTGTGAGTAGTGTGCATGCTTGTGGTCGGGGGTACAGTGTCGGCAAAGTTCGGGTCTTGTTATCCTTATGATTGACAGGGCAAAGTATTTGGAGTGTAAGGGGTGTTGCTGTAGATCAGTGGCCTTCAACCTTTTTTGGCCTACCACCCCCTTTTCGTATATTTTCCTTTCAATCCGCCAGTAAGAAAAACACTTATAAAAAAGCGTGAGAAGGCAAATTTGAACAACGTGTCATTTATTTATTAACTTTTATGCTGTAAATAAATTTTATCGCCAAAGGCGATCTTCTTTGGCAAGCTTAGAGGACGGCGTTACAGAGGTTCCCCCCTCCCCCCCCCCCTCTCAAGATCTATAAAGTTAACCCAGGCGCCATTTCGCCTTCAATGGCATAGAGGAAAGTACCTGGCAGCAGATGGCTTCTGAGAGAGAAGTTGGAGAGCTCTCACAAAAGCTGCGGGACTATCAGTTGAGACTCAAAAACCATTATTGAAGACAGGCGCCAAAAGACGGAAAGAAAACTTAAATAGACGGCCAGCGGACACAGGCTTTGTCTGCACGAAATTCGGGAAAATATGCAGGTCGCAACTGGGTTTGCGTAGTTATGTGAAACACTGCACTCAGCCTTAATCTTCGGATCGAAAGCATTGCCATAATTATCATCATACAAAAATTGTCAAATAATTTGCAGCGATTACATACAAAAACTAATCTCATTGTCATGATTTTCTTTCAAATCCTAAGAATAGTTCCTTTTTAAATTACTGAATATTAGAGCCTACTTTTTTTTTTAGGTTTAATTATAAATTTAGTTTTATTTTTAATATAAACATTATTATTGCTTAATTCAGTACAAAACGAAATTAAGCTTATGGGAACCTTAATTTTTGTGCCTCCTGCAGTCTGACAATGTTAGAAATGTCAAGTTTTAAATGAGCCAAAGCAAGGCTACATCTAGGTTCACCATGTATGTTGATGGACAAGCTAACGAATAATTCCATTTCCGACCACAGTTTTAGAATTGTACTGAAACCTTTAAGTGCAGCCATATCTCTGTTGTGCCTCCTATTTCAACATTCTTTTTACATTTTGTAACTCTATTTTTTCCTGCAACTCTATTTGAACATCAGTCACAGATGCTTAATAATTGTCATTTATATATATTTTTTTAAAATTTGAATTCTAGAAGCGAATCGTCATTTCTTCAAAGAGAATTGGTATGTGAATTGCATAGATATCGATGTCCTTAAGCAGTAATTCATTTTTCAACAAACAAGTTATGTGAGACTGTAAAACCCTTTAAAATAGATTAAATACCGGTATCTCGATACAAGAGAAAATGATATCATCAATGAAAGTCAATTTCTTTCCCTTGCAGTCGGAGCTTGGTTTCATTCGTGTTAGATGCCGACCATGTCAAACTGTTGTTTTTTATAGACTGCTTGAAGTCATCGCCAGCCGTTGAATCTTCCAGTTTCTCAAAAATAAAAAATAATTAAAAATTCCAAAATTGTATTTAAGAGCTTAGCAAAACGAGCAATAACAACTCCCATTTCGAAATCCGATTACAATAAGAGTTGAACATGTTGCTTATCATTTGTTTCACAAAACTGTTGAAAGACGAGCTGATTTTCGGCATGGATTTGTATTTGATTTACAATTGTTTAGGAAATAGCGGGCTACAATTTAAACAAGATATTGCCTGTGTATCCTAACTCACAAGGTGAATAGATCTGTTCTTTAGTCTATATTACTTATGAAGCTATTGTAGCGTTCAACCACTGATGGTTCCCAATATGGCGTCACAAGTTACATAACTCGACAATTTGGGAAATAATATTTCATCAAAAACTCAAAAGTCTTTTTGTGCTACAGATAAGTTTGGAACTATTTGAATGTAGTTTTGGTGCCCCCGTTGAAGACCACTGTAGTGTAGATAAACATCTAGACCTGACGAATCAAAGGACAGCTTTTTGCTTGCCTTCTGAAAGGATGGGGACTTTGCATGCATTGAAGACAGAAATGAAACAACCGACTGAAAAGTGGGGGCTAACTTGGATGAAAAACAAAGGTTTTTTTGTAAGGCCTCAGCTGATTGGCTATGTAGGTAGTAGTGTGTGTGTGTGTAGGTAGTAGTCCTCAAAGTGTTCTACACAATGCAAATATTCTATTAACCTTGGGAGCCAAGCACTTAACACTCGGCCACAACGCTGCCTCGCACAAGTTTGATATTAGCCAACATTAATAACGTGACTGACTTCCTAAGTTTGATATTAGCTAACATTAATAACGCGACTGACTTCTTAAGTTTGATATTAGCTAACATTAATAACGCGACTGACTTCTTAAGTTTGATATTAGCTAACATTAATAACGCGACTGACTTCTTAAGTTTGAGATTAGCTAACATTAATAACGCGACTGACTTCTTAAGTTTGATATTAGCTAACATTAATAACGCGACTGACTTCTTAAGTTTGATATTAGCTAACATTAATAACGCAACTGACTACTTAAGCTTGATATTAGCTAACAGTTATAACGCTAACATTAATAACACGACTGACTTTTTAAGTTTGAGATCCATCCCATTTGACTGGGAAAGTGATTCCATATTACTGAATGATATGATATCTATTTACATGCTGTGCATGTGGAATCCCAACTCAGTCAGCACCTCCCTAAACAAACCCAAAAGCAATGTAAGAACATGTCAAATCTTTATTAACATTGAACAGCTACTTGCATCAGAATTCAAACGAACACAAAAGGAAACAAAAAAAATAATCTGGCTTGGTATACAGTTATAGAACAAAATACTTCATGAGTGCAGATAAAAAAAAACAGTGTTTATACATTTATCTCTCATACTTTAGTAGACTTTTGACATCCACTTACAGCATATTCAAAAAGCAGCAGTAATAGAATTATGAGGAAAAATAAAAACACAGTTTAAGATTTTAATCTCACAAACTCAAGTGCTAATCTTTTTTTTTTCTTTATACAAATAAAAACTGGTCTAAAAAGGCAGTGGCTTAGCATGTTATACAAATAGATGTGGAATGTGGGATTCATTTTTTTTTCACCTATACTATAGTAATGAAATGTGTACTTTATAAAATCATGAGACAAATCAAATCAGTACAGATAATGAAATGTGTACTTAAGCTCGAGATCAATCAAATAATCTATCTGCTTTGTGTTGCATGAGCGAATGATAAAAAAAAAAACATGCCTGAATAAAAATTCTTTACTTTAAGCTTTTCCTATATAATAACATACCAACTGTTTAGACCAAATTAATCTAGAGTTCTGGGGGACAAAGACAAAACAGAAAATGTTCTCTTTACAAGAACTCATGAAGTAAGTTAACAAACAATACAAGATACATTGCTGCTTAGCCAGGATACTGGCAAGAAAATGTAGTTTAAAAAAACAACAGGTATTGATAGATACTAAATGAAATGTAAAACTCTCTTCATGATAATTCACAACTAACAAAATACAGCCACTAAATGTAACATGGTTAAAATGTGCACAGATCATTCACACAGTTAGTAATGATGACTAAATACTGGTGCCACTCTTGGAGAAGATGTTTTCTGGTGAGAACAAATTGTGTGTTTGAAGGCCCACTTATAAACCACATCAGTTCTTTCTTGACTTACAGCCATACAACAAAACTATCACACAGTGCCGGGGAAGCCACTGGGTTTGGGACCACCTTCACCACCACCAAATTTGGTTGCCATTTTGTTTATGAGTGCCTGTACTTTAGGGTTGTTCTGATACTTGGAAATATTGGCAGGATTCATGGCAACATCCTGAAAAGCTTGAGCAACCTCAGGGTCCTGTGAACATTTGTTTGTTTTTAAATACCAGTACTTTAGAATATGTTCATATGAAACAACACATTTTCAAAACAAACTTGGAACTAATTTTTGTGACTAAAATTTTAAGGCGAGTCATGGCTAAGTGTTGAGCCCTTGGGCCTTTCTATATACCAGTGTATGCATAGGTCATGAATCTTATTGGGTATTAATGTTGTATTTATTTAAGCCAACTTATTTCAAATGTAACAAAAAGCAAAGGTCAAATTTTTAGGGAGGGAAATAATGGCAGTGCAAGTGGCAAGTTGAAGACATGTGGGAAGTCTTACAAGAAGAAGAATGCTATCTTGTCATACTGTACAGCTTGTATCAATAGTGTTATAATAGTTGAAGAGGTCACGTCTATTTTAGTTTTTATCAACAAATCAATGTGAAAATTTGTATAAAAGTAAAAAAACAACACAATATTAACCATGATATCAGCAGTATGAAAGCTTTATCACAAAATAAAAATCAACTTTAGGGTACTACCTGGAAAGCTTGCAAGAGTTCAGGATCCTGAAGTAATTGACTTAGTCCAGGCATGCCAGGCATTCCACCAGCTGAGCCTAAGTAACAAGAAAAACAAAAGTTAGGACTGACAACTGAGTAATTGTTAAATTACCTTTAAACTAGTAGGTCATAAGGTACATGTTTTAAGGCAGCCTCTCAAGTTATAAATACCACCTTTGAAAAGGTCAATTAAAAAAAAGAACCAGCTTTCAACACTTTCTTGTAAATTCATTTATAATAATAAAGTCTAAGGCACCATTCAATTCCAAAAATATCTAGAACTTTTTTTCTTATGTGTATCCAATAATATAATATCCAATCCAAAGATGACTTTAATACCATTAGTAGATGCATTAGGATATATTTTTTAATGTAGCTATAAGATGATAGTTAGGCACCAGTATAATTTTACAATGTATTCAATATTTTAACTATACCTGGGAATGCTCCTGGGAATCCAGCAAAACCACCATCTGCATCATTGTTGGCATTTTGCTGTTGCTGTTGAATAAAACAATGAAATAACTCTTTTAAAAGAAACCATTGAAAAGAAATTTTTATTGAAATTTGAATTCGCACTTATCATTATGCTACTTCCTTATCCAAATGACAGCATTACATTCTTTAATTACACAGGTAATTTCAAAGGCTAATCAAATCTTAAACCTCCTTTAGTTTTTCATATTCCTCTCGAGATTTTTTCACTCTCTCTCGTCTCTTCTTTAACTCTTTTTCTTCCTTGATTCTCTCATACTTTCTCTTGTGTTCCATTATTTTTTTGGCCTGAAGAAGAAAAAAAACTTGAATTAAAATTCAAACATCCTTATAGTGCTGATGAGGGATTGCATATATTGTTGGGATACATCAGAATTAGCAGCTACCACCCAATTAAACCACTGACATTTGAGAACAATCAGATTGTCTTCTTGACAAACCCCAAAACAGAAGCAGGGCATTTTGGGGCAACTGTTTAGTACAAAATGTTTTAGTCCCATTTATTATACAGTACATGATCATTTTAAATTAAAAAGAATGATACATACAGGATATCTATGTTTTATGTGTGTTTTAATGTATTTTTTATGGTAATAATTATAGTTATTTTTGTCTATTAGATTTAGGATTTAAGTTTGTTTAGTAATTATTGTTATGTCACTAACATTATAATGTGTGTGTGTGTGTATTTTATAATATTGACCAAAAAACAAACAAAAACCAAATGCAAATTCTAGTGCAAATGATTTATTTAATTTAATGTACCTCCAACATAAGAAAAAAAGAGAAATCTGATGAATGCCACCATGTGTGTTTCATACACTTCACCTATAATTTATGGGGGTATCATGGTCTCAAGTAGGAATAGGACCTTTCATACTTTATGTTATATATGTTTCCTCAGAATTGAAGATTATTACATCCTAGCTAAACCTGGATGGCATATAGGCTATGGCGGGAAGGGTTCGAACCCAGGACCATTGAGACAGCATACCACATGACTAAGCAGCCATACCTAGTTTGTAAGATGTGTTCATAAAATTGTCAAAAGTATTACAACTTTATTTTAGGAAAAAAATGGGGGGGGGGAAGGGTGTTAAAATATAGACTATAGCATTAGCAGTGTTTCCCAAACACTAAACTTTGCAAGGCTTGTCTAGGTGTTCCATGAACTATTGCAGTAATTAACTATAGATATGATTTTATTTCAAAAAGAAAATAGACTTATGAAAGATAGGTTTTAAATTGTAAAACTTCACAGCATGTTTTAAACATTTTGTACTAACAAGTTTTTTCAATGTGTGTTCACAATACCAATAAAAGAGACAGTGTTAAAAATTGATCCAGAAGTCAGTCAGTCAAAAAATGTGATTAACTTAAAGGACATTTTCCTCAACTAACTTTAACAGTTCACCAAAGAAAGCAATTCTTACAATCTTATCTTATCTTATATAATACAGACGTTACTTCAAAAAAGAAGATGATTACGTCCTACGCGTCATGCATTTAGTCATGCATATTAACCAATGACTTAAATTCTGCCAAGTCACTGGTTTTCCTGGCTAGCTCAGGCAACCCATTCCATGCTCTAATAGCACTAGGGAAGAAGGAGTATTTGTACAAATTTGTCCTAGCATATGGGACGAGGAATGTGCCTTTATCTTTGTGTCTTTCAGAGTATTTTATTAAATTTTGTTTTTGTATTTGAAGATTATGGTTCAGTGTTTTATGTATGATTGCTACTTTACTTTTGAGCCTTCTGTCCTGAAGGCTTTCTAAATTTAGTGATTTTACTAAAGGTGTTACTCTAGTCAAATGTGAATATTCGTTTGTTATGAATCTCACTGCTCTATTTTGTGTCTGTTCCAGTTTCTTAATGTTTTCTTGAGTTGAGGGGTCCCAAACGGAGGATGCATATTCTATTATTGGCCTAACCAAGGTTAAGTAACATTTTAGTTTTATGTTCTTATTTGATTTATAGAAATTTCTTTTAATAAATCCTAATGCTTTGTTTGATTTTTTTGTAGTTTCATCAATATGTGGATTCCATGATAGTTTTTCATTTATTATAACACCTAGGTATTTTGCGTTTTTAGTCTGTGATACTGGTTTGCCATGAATAAGATAAGTGGAATTAATTTGTTTTAGTTTTTTTGTTACTCTTAACAACTGACATTTTTCTGGGTGGAAAGACATGCTCCAATTTGATTCCCATTTCTGTAATTCATCTAATTCTCTTTGTAAAATATCTGTGTCTTGTGTTGTTTTTATTGTTCTATATATTATGCAATCGTCTGCAAATAATCTGACTTTTGTTCCTGAACTAATGCAATTTGGTAAATCATTTATGTAAATTAAAAATAGTAGTGGACCCAAGACTGTACCTTGAGGTACACCTGAGTTTACTGTTATCGGTGTTGATTTAGAGCCATTTATTATTACAGTTTGTTCTCTCCCTATCAGAAAGTCTTTAATCCACTGATGCAGTGGACCATTAATGCCGAAATATTTTAATTTTTTAAGCAAACTATGGTGGTGAACTTTGTCAAAAGCCTTAGAAAAATCTAGTAAGATAGCATCTATTTGTTCACTATTATCTAAACCTTTTGAAAAATCATCAATTAGTCCTATTAGTTGTGTTTCACATGATCTATATTTCCTAAAGCCATGTTGGTATGGTGTGAGGACATTATGTTTGTCTAAGTGGTTTATGATGTTGCTACATATTATGTGTTCTAGGATTTTACATGTGATGCTGGTAAGTGATACTGGTCTGTAGTTCCCTGGGTCAGATTTTTCTCCTTTTTTAAATAGGGGGGTGACATTAGCTTCTTTCCAGTCCTTTGGTACTCTGCCCTGGTTAAGTGAAGCCTGAAAGAGTGTTTTGAACACTGGGGCTAGCTCATTACTTAGTTCTTTGAGTAATCTAGCTGGAATACCATCAGGTCCAGAAGCTTTATTTGGTTTGGTGTTGGCTAATAGTTTTTGAATTCCATTTTCTTGTACTACTATATCTTCTATGTTGTCTACTTGGTTCAAATTCAGTAATATGTCTTTGTCTCCTGGGGCTGAGAATGCTGATGCAAAGTATTTGTTTAGAATGTTTGCTTTAGTTTCATTATCATTATGTATTATGTTATGTTCATCTTTTAATGGCGCTACGCCTGTTGTTTCCATTTTCTTAGACTTAATGTATGACCATAGGTTTTTGTTGTTATCTTTAGATATTACATTGTTTATGTATTCACTCTGCAGCTGTCTGCTTACTTTTTGGGTTAAGTGTTTAATTTTTATATACTTTTTGTAAACTCTTTCTGCATTAGTTTCTTTAAATTTTCTATAGAGGTTTTCCTTCTGTTTACAAAGCTTCTTTAGTCTATTATTAAACCAGCATTTATTTATTTTGTTTGATGTGTATTTAGTTGGTATATGATTTTCTATTATGCTTTTAAGATGGTTTTTAATGAAATTCCAGAGGTTGGTTGGTTGGTTGGTTGGTTGGTTAATGTCTTTTTCTAATAAGAATGTTTGACAAATTTTAAATTTTACAAATGTAGTTCTAGATCTAAATCTATTTTCAACTTGTATTTATAATAGCAATATGTTTGTGTTTTTATAAATCTTAAAATGTATCAATTTAGAAGTGAAATTTTCGGTAAATCTATGTCTAGGTCTCCACTAAGTCTTCGTTAATGGCTTTACCATAAATTATGTTTATGTCTGCTTACTAGATCTACAATTTTTCATTTGAAAAATCAACGAGGCATCTTAATTTTTTTCAAATTTTAAATATCTGTATTCAAGTTTTCTTAATGCCTGGTACAATTAAGCTAACAAGTTACATGAGAATGTTGTAATTTTATGTTGTTATTTTTAATCTACCTGCTATTTTCTGTATTTAGTATGATTACTTTAATGTAAAATGGTGTAGAATTTGATGCAAAATTGTTCTTATTACAGAATTATAATAGTCTACTATTTAAAAACAACAACAAACTAACTATCCAATGGAGTTTTGGTTAATAGCAGAAACTTAAACAAATGAAAGAACAAGAATATGTACTAAAGTGCTTGTCACTGAAAAAGAAAATAATTCAAGAACTGTTGCTTCTTCAAAATTTAATACTTATAATAAATAATAATTTTGAATATGATTTTATTAGTATAGTATAGTGAAAAAACAAAACAAAACTTATTATAAAAAAATTCAAACTATATAGAAAACTATAGAAAAGTAACAGAATTCTAAGATAGACCAGTTCTCATTCAAATTTAGAAAGAAGCATGTAAATATAAATGCAAATAATCTCAACCTTAAATTTATGTCTCTGTAAGGTTACATAGAATGAGACAACACATGTTCAAAAAATAAAAATTAGATCTATCCTAAACCTGCCCTTGTAAAGGTAGAGTGTCACCAAGGAATATAGATCATGACCTTCAAAGCTGCATTCTTTCTCAAGAATACTAAAGAACACCTTTTGAGAAGACAAACTGCATGGAGAACTGCCTATGCTGGAAATTAGATATACGACTTTACCCTCAAATTTGATGGGAAATAAAAAATAAAAAAGAGTGATAGGTATCTCTAACCAGTTTCAGCGGAATGGAGGATAAACCAGCCTTCTCTATTTAAAAAGCTATTGTAATAGCAGTAGTCCACCTGCTTAAACACAATATAATAAAGGTTACTTTTTTTAAAAATAGTTAACTGTGGGCCACAGGAAACAGATTACCTTTACACCATCTGCCCCATAGATCGCAAGGTCTGAAAAGGGAATACTTTTTTTTTTAAGCAAATTAAAAAAGAAAAAGAGGCGAGGGGGAATTAAATAATTGCACACTAAAAAAAAAAAAAGAATAGATCAAGTTCTATTGTCTAAATGATGATTATAATTATACGTCTTAAAGACTGAATGACTGTGAGGAACTTGCTTCACAGCTCTGGATCTAAATTCTAGATCTAGATAAGATTATGGATGAAAGCTGACAGAAATAGATCTGCAAGTTAACTAAATGCACTGGTGGACAAATAAATCTGAGAATTAGGCCAGAGACTTAAATTTAAAAGAAATCTATCAAGGACAAGGTCACTGTTGTTTTTATGTGTCCTCAATATTTCTAATGAGAAATATTGCCTTATGCTTATTGAACAGAATAATGTAGTAGATCTAGAATCATCTAAATCATTTTTGCAGTTACTTAAAATCATAAATACAAAAACAGTTTGTAAGTAGTATTTTATTTATTCAGCCTTCTTCACCTTTAAAAAATGGACTCTCCCAATCAAAGGTCAAGGTATTTTTTTTTTGTTTTTTTTGCTTTTCATTAGGATAGATACGTCTAGAATATCAACATAAAAACCTCAATCTAATACAAAAGGATAATACTCTCAATAGTTTAATAGAAGATCATATTAATATTCTTATGTTTAGGGATCATAGATCAGGAACATATAGATCTAAAATTTTTAATTAATTTTCCCCTTTTCACTTGATTTACTAGATAGATCTAGATTTACCATTTTTTTCCCCTACAAAAACAAAAGTTACTATCTAAGAATCACTTATATGTTGAGTATACTATATTGTTCAGTGTAATATATTGATCTAGCTTGAACATGAGACGATATGTACAATAATTACAGTAACATTTAGTGAAAATAGGTGACTAAGAAAAAATAAGTTGGGGTTGAAAAGGTGTTTTCTTACCCACAAAATAATAAAAAGGATGTGACAAGAAGTCTTTTTTTTTTTAAATACATTGTCTATTGATTTACAATGCACTAAAATAAGTGCCCACTATTACTTACACACTCTTAAACATACAAAGGTATCTTAAGTAACAAAATAAATAATCCTGCAACATAACCTTCTTTCATTCTTAGCAATGCAAATAATTAAAAAAAAGGTTTCTGGTAAATGTAACCATTGTGGTTTCCATCATGACAATATCTTAGTTACCCTCGACTAAACATAAGTGATAAAAGGTTAAATTTTCATATTTTGTCATCTGCAGCAAGTGACAGATTAGTGATGAGTGAGGGCTTTTAGAAATATAATGTCTTCATCTTCCTTGAAATAGATGCAAAGGATATTTTTTGTTCTACTTAAATCTAAAAGAGTACTCCGTATTTCAATTCACTGGTTTTAATTGGGTGATTTATAATATGAAAAAAAAAAGTGTATATACACTTCTGAAAGTGTTCCCTTTTGTTTTGTTTTTAAAAACTAAATATTGTATATTGTATGCACATCTGTATATACATTATTAAAATAATAACTAAACAGTATTTATTTTTTATATATTTTTTTTTGCCTTTAAATCATACGCTTCATGCAGATTATCTAATCTGAGTGACACACTTTTCTGATTCGTGCAAAATATTTTTCTTTAAAAAAAATTTAGATCATCATCTTTCCTTTGAGTTCCTCATGGAACATAGGGCCTCCGTAAAAACATGCCACTCTCCACTGTCTCTTGCTACTTTTGTTTATGGCTTCCCAGCTCTCTCCGGTCCTCTCGACCTCCTCTAGTATACTGGTCGCCATGTTCTTTTTGGTCTTCCTCTGCATCTTGTCCCCTGGGGAGTTCCACTCTAAGGCCTGCCTAGCTCTATTGGTATCTATTCTTAGGGTGTGACCAATCCATCTCTACTTCCTCTTTAAGATCTGCACCTCTATATTTTTTTGCCCACTCATCTCCCACAGTTTGTTCATTATTCTACAATGGCAACATATTTTTAAAGAAAATGTTTCATAGTTTATTTACGTCTTGGATGTTCCCTCAGAATTGAAGATTATTACATCCTAGCCCAAACCTGCATTGTGGTGTTTCAGAGCCAATTGTCTGAAAAAACTCTGGTAATGACAGTTAATGGAGACAATTGTATTTCACCAACTATTTTATTGAGCCTTTTTTAAATCAATTATTTTGCTAAATATGTTGCTTAGGATTACATTTCCTTTTATCAATCTAGTAAAACAGGTAAACACTTTTGTGTTCAAATGTCACAAATAAAACATCCCATTTTCCTAATCAAATATGCATTACTGTTATTCCATTTTTTTCTAAAATGTTCATTTCTCTTGGCCTAGTTGAACATTTGTTAATAAATATAAAAGTTATTACATTTGTTATACATAATTAGTTATCCATCTAAAAAATTACATGTTTATCTCTTTTTAAACCATATATTTGAAATCCAAGCTATAGTTATCATCATTATCTTCAAATTTTACTATTTAAGTATAAGCTTTAGAGACACCTGTAAAGTAAATCTTGCAGTTGCATTTAATGTGTGTTTTCATACAGTCAAGAGAAAGTTACTTTACTCCCCCACAGCACTCATTCATGAGAAGTGGTTAAAGTCCTGGGAGGAATCCGACAGAGCCTGTGGTGTCTGGCAGCCTATGCATCACGCAGATCACGACAATCCATGGTGGCCGTTGAAGAGGTCAGACCAAGCAATCATTGTGCAATGTAGGACAGAATACTGACCTATTGGGGCATACTTTGCCTGGTTTTGTCCGAACTATGACTCCCGTCACTGCATATCTTGTACAAGTGTCTTCAGTTCCGGGAGCTGGGGTGGGGGACGTGTCTGACAGTCACTCAACTTGTATGGAGGTTATAAGGCATTATGCCTTAAGGCCCAGTTTCTTGCCAGAGCACTACAGGAAGATTAGTCCTTCCTGCTCTGTTCCCAATCGGAGTTCATCTCAGGCCATTCAGACTGCTACTGTTAGTCCACAGTAAAATCAGTCTAGTACAGTGATCCCTGAGTGAAGCAGTAGGAATCCAGGACATGATAGAGACTAGTAAAGTGCAGTACAGCGATTGTGTTTCCAATTATAAAGTATTTGATTCTTTACTTATTAGACTCATTAAGGTATAATTTTATTTGGAGCAGAGTTGTCAAGTTCTTGTGTTTGTTGTTTTATTCGAGCACTATTTATATAAGCAAGTTAGTTTTGAAAACTTAATTAACAAAAATACATATTTCATAGCTATATAAAGTGATATAAATGTACCTTTATAAATGATAATTTAACTTCACCTCGATCATATAAAAAATGTTTACAAAAGAAATAATGGCACCTGTAGTAGATCAAATTTTTTCCTTTCAAAACAATCTTTTCTCTTCCCATTTTCCTGGACATATGAAATCTTCACTAGAGCTATGTCACTAAAAACCAGTCAGTGCACATACAATACTGGTCTGCAGTTCAAGTCACTTTTACTGTTACAACAGATGTACTTTTTAGTTGGGAGGGAGAAGTATGAAAGAAAATGTAAGGCTAGATATTTATTTTTTGTTTAGGCTTGAATTAGTCATTATTGAACAGCTCAAAGCACATAGGTCTAAAACTACTTTCAATAAGATTGTCTTCCTTCCTCTATCCTCGCAACAATAGAGAATCAGAGCAATCATTTCTTTGCAGCCTAACTGAAATATTAACTACTATTGCAATACAATGCTTTGTTGATGGTAGACTATAAATGCAGCACACCTCCAGACAAAAGTTACCAGCAGTTTTTTTTATTTTGTAAATCAAGAACGTTCATGTCTCATTCAGAACAAGATATACTTAACTAATCTTTTTTTTTTTAGTGAAAACAGGATGTGCATAGTTTATATATACATTATATATATATATATATATATATATATATATATAAATGCTGCTATGGCAGAGTATAAGGCGAATCTGAGAAACTTTTGTTCTCAAGTTCTGAGATTCCATAATGGGCACACCCAGGCAAGAATACCATGTTCTGCTGGAGACCAGTGTGGACAGCGTAGAGGTACTATTTCCCTTGCAAAGCTGTGCTGAGTCACACACATTTCCTGTAGGAGGGGTGATCATGTACCAGAAGGCTATCTTTTTTGGTGAGCCTTTCTCAGCTTTTTTTTTTCATAGTTACTATCTTTGTGTTTTTAAAACCAGAAATAGAAGCTATTGGGTTCAGCAGCACAAGAAGCAAGGTAAGGGGTAATTAACACAAGGCGATGCTTTGAGACATATTTTTAAAAAATATTATCAGCAAAAAATTTTAAGATCATCTCATCTCTGCCTGTGGTCCCTTCTAGAGCATAGGCCACCAACCAGCTTCATCCAGGCATCTCGGTTCTGGGCGAGTCTCTCCAACTGTCCCAATGTCCTGCCCATCTGCTTCCAAATTGCGGTGCCATGTATTCCTGGGCTGTCCCCTCTTCCTCTTTCCTTGGGGGTTACAGGTTAAGGCTTGCCTTGTTATGTTGGATGCAGGGTGCAAAAGATGCTTTGAGTAATCTTTCTTTTTTTTAATATTAGCAACAAATTAAAAAAATTGATGGAAATTCAATAGTTTCCATCAAAATAGACGAAAATCCTAGCTAGCCGTAGGATAATTTGAAGATTTAAAGAGCTTTTAATTTTTTTAAAGAGATCTGAAAAGTGCTATGTAATCTTCCTGGCACTGCACTTTCATGTTGTTTCCAATCACATGTACAAGAGACAAGAAGTAGTACTATGCTACTAGTTGGGAAGCCTTGGCTACTTACATTTGGTGTCACCTCATGCAACCATGCATTGGCATCATCATCATAATCTAACTTGCATGCTAAGGTCAGGTCATGATAGGCTTCTTCCCACTGACCCAACAATCTGAGTTAAAAAAGAACAACACATGAATCAATACAAATTATCTTAGGTTACAATTAGCACACAACAATTCTAGTTTATTTATAAAACTTACTCTGAACAAAATATTTTTTATTAATTTTTTTGTGGAAAATATACAGGTATCAACATATTTAATTTAAATGAAACAACACATGTGAAGGTATTGTAGCTTTTTCAGAAAGTGGGACAGTATACAACATTTATTAAAAAAAAAAAATGAAAAAAAAAAAAAACTCATTAAACTGACTGGTTTAATTAGTTCAAAGCAATTTTGATGTTAAAGCAGAGATGCCTACATGCCAAAATGGAAATGTGTATTCTCAGACCTGGAAATGTGTATTTTGAGGGGCTAATGTGTATTTTCCTAAAAATAAAGAAATATACTCAGGAAAGACTAAAAATCATTCAAACTCGTAATGTAGCAATCCTAAAGCTAACCACAGCATAAAGTTATATCAAACATTTTGTACATTTGTCAAAATATTTACACTTTTAGTCTTTCTCATAGACTTTTCTAGACTATGTTAGAATGATGCAGTTCTTGTCACTTGGCAATGATTTTATGATCATAATGCCTCTAGTGTTTTCTACATTCCATAATAGTGGCAACAGAAAATTCATTCACAAGAATGAACATTTTTATTACCAGTGAAATTAGACTTAAACCAAATGTAATGTTTTGCTTAGCTGGATCAGTGACATCTAAGACATCTAATTCTATAAAAGTAGTTTTGTCTATATTCAATTGCTTTACAAGGTATCCAGACACTGGAAATATTTTATCACATTTTAAAGAATTCAGATTTTCTTCTTTCAGACCATTCTTTGCAGAGTTAGCAATGAAAGCTTTAGTATTCTCTACAATCACTAATGCCAAACATTTTAAAGATTTTTTTCAGGCAAATAATTAGTTATTGAACTTGTTTCTAATATAAACGCTGGGCTATTGAGTCTGCTGAATAGATGTTGTAAGATAAAGCTATTTATTATGGTTTCTGGTGCTTGAAGTTGTTTTATAAATCAAATGTCTTGATGGAGGGCGCAAATACACTCAGCCTTCAATGCCCCTGATTTCATTCTTTGAATTTAGACCATCATAAGTGATGGAACTTGTCTAGTTGCTAGCTAGCTTTCGATCTGCCACAGAAGATACGTTCTGCAAGTCAAGGAACATCAGTTTGATTCCCTTTACCATGCTAGAGAGAGAGATTAAGCTCAACCACTATTTCTTCTATTAAAAACTCTGCCTTTTTAACTATTGTATCAGAAGAACTCTTTCCTGAATTTGGTGGTTTATAGCAAATTGAATCTAGAGCTAGAATAGGTCTAGATCTGTAAACAGTTTCATTAACAGTTGATTGGCTTTTAATGTGCTCAGGGCTATTTAAGGTAATTTAACAGTCCCACAGAATAGTAGACTCTATCTACAGTGAATGTGAAATACTAGTTGTGAATGTGAAATACTAGATCTAGACCTATATGATGATGTTAGAACAGCTAATTTTTCCCCCTTTTTAAATTTTAGATTCCCTAAAGGATGAGAAAGGAGATCAATACATCTCTTGAATTGATAAGATGGCAGAAATAGCTGTTTTTCGGTAGATCTAGAATTCTAGATATAGTAAGATTTCTAGAGCCTTGAGACTAGACCTAGTCAGTAGTCTAAATATATAATTAGATGTACTTTGATCTAGATTAGTTCTAAATCTAAGTCTGGTACACACCTGGTCACATCTAGATCTAGAATCTAGACTAGAATAAGATTTAAATCTAGATCTCATTCTAGAATAATCTAAAAAAGTCTAGTAATCTAGACTAATCTATTTAGGTCTAGGCCTAAATCCTAATTCTAGTATTTATAGTGTACGTAAATTCTATTATAATAGGTGCTTGACATCGTAAAATATCTCTAGTTCTAGATCCAGTCTAGATGAATTAGAACTAATCAATCAATTAATTCCCAATCAGTTTGAAGACATAATATAAAGTGACACATTGAAAGGAACTGCGTATTTTCAGATGTTAAACCGCTCGCGCATATTTTTGTGTTCATTTGCGTACAAAACATGCAAGATGTGTACTTATAGGCAACTCTGTTAAAGACATTTTGAAAGAAATAAAATGACCAATTCAAAAACAAGAATTAATCTACTTAAAAGGTGAGTCATGGCTAAGTGATCTAATGGTGTAAGGCTCAGATAATAGTTTATAAAAACATTTGAAGAAAAGCAATATTTTTTTTAGGTTTAAAGATAACTTGCACAAACAAGAATAATTGAAACTTAAATGTTCCCAATTGAAACACATAACAGGGACAATATATATGATAAGGCTTCTTCAAAAGTTAAAAACAGAAAAAAAAAACATTTACAGAAATAAACAGAAATCTAGCATAAATATAGATGCTGTGCCATAGATAATCAAGAATTAATCTGTTTTTAATGTAGTGAAACCTACCTGTAAGCTCTTCCTCGCCACTTGTATCCCTGAGCAGAATCTGCATTCAATTCAATGGCCTTTGTACAGTCATGTATGGCTTTCTTAGGCTTGTTTAACTTCAGGAATACCCTACAAGAAAAGAACAGATACAAAATTAGAAACATCCACTTGTGCAATAGTAACTAGCAAATTTACAATATGAAGATAAAATAATTATAACTTCTGAATGAATGAAGAAAAAAAACTAAATAGAATTCCCCATAAAAGTTCTCTAGGAATTTATCAGTGATACCATTTGATTATTTCATCTTTCAATCATTTCAAGCAGTTAATTTGAGGGGAAAAAAAAGCATTTGTTCTAACTTCTTAAAAAAAAAAAGGAAAGAACTTTAAATATTTCTAAAACAATTAGTTGTAGCTGAAGCAACACTTACATTGCTCTCTTAGCATACATGAGAGCAGAAGATGGATTCAATTTGATTGCTTCTGTAAACAACTCAATGGAGTCCTCAAGACGACCTGGATAATATACAGACCCTTCGACGTCAACAATTAAATTAATGTGAATAATCAATTCAAAATCGCATAATATTTAGAGCCCTATTTAAAATAAAAATTACTACAATAATAATAATACTACTAAATGTTTAGGAACAAATCAACACTAAAGTGCAAATTCATAGGTGCCAAATTAATAAGTAAGACAAATATTGAATTTTATGTATGATAATGCTGGCTTATCATTCTAAAATGTGTCCAATTTATCTTTATTTGTTTAATATATTTACATTAGCAACTGGCAGATGGAAAAAAAACATGTTTTAATGTTACTTTTGAAAAGTTATTTAAATTCTCTACAGTAACAATAATCATTTAATTTATCCAACAAACATAATGTATTATGTGTAGGCTCATGGTGCTATGAGAACAAAAGACGAAAACATGAGTTAATCTGACAAACTAATCTAAAAAAGTTTTGAACAGATAGCTCTTATCAAAGCAGCTTATTTTTTTAATTTTTTAAACAAAAAGTTCATATTATTCATTAATGTAAACATTTATATCATAAGGCAGCTTCTAGATTCAATTTTTTTTTTAAAATGAGGACAACTTTAACTATGATTTTACACAGGAGAAGTTAAACAAATTATACCTTCTGCTGAGGCATCCATGGCAGCTGATCTTTTGGCATCAGCTTCATCAATGATTTCATCTGTCACTTCAGCATTTTCATCTCCATACTCTGGCATGTCCTCATCATTGTCTTCAATAACACCATCAGTATTTAGCTCCAGGTCACTCTCAACATCATCATCATCTTCAATATCCTCTGTTGCTGATGCATCATTTGTGGCTTCAGGCTTATCTCCTTCTTTTGGGGATTTATCTTGCTTACGTGGTGGGATTGTTGCACCCAAACTAAAAGAAAAGGGTATAAAAAGAGTAAAGCAGCCTGAGAAAGATGTAAAGAAACAAATTAGAGCAAGGAGCAGAGAGACATTATATTAAATACCTTACATACGCAGACAAAAAAACAAGTTGGACTTTGCTAATACTGTACATTGCCCCGGGCGCATGTTTTGCTCACTACACCTCAGGGCCCAGTACAAGGTTGAATCTGGCCTATCACATATTTATTGATTATAATTGAAAATAACATAGCAAAGTCTGAAAGGGAAACTTACTTTACATTAAGACTTCAAGACAACAACTGTTAGCTTAAAAATGATACACTTATAACTTTAATATTACACTAAAGAACACTGAGCTCTACAAGAAACGCTAACACTAGACGCTGGATACATCACTCTTTTATCACACTCTCATAGCACACAACAATACAAAATGAACTCTCTTGCCAAGGGGAATAAGTCTACATACTAATAACATACACATACTACCAACATACACATAAACACAATCTCAACAACATCATCAATTATCGACAGAGACTCAACCGTGTTCTTTTCTGTATTAAGCATTAGTTGAACAGCGTGAACTCAGTCCAAACACAATATTACTATCCAAAAAAAAAGTGCAGGCTATAACTAGACCATTAACTATTTCATGATCCCAAAGAGTGACATTTTATATTAATTAACTTGAATTGTTGTTTTTTTATGTAATTATATAAAATTCTTCACCTTTCAAGATATTTTCTGTAAAAATCCAATTCTGGCAGATGTAAAATCTCTGGTGTCGCTTGGCATATTTTAACAAATGCCTTGAGCATCTGAAGCTGCTCTTGCTGAATGCTGGTTGCCATATTGTTTCTCTTTTATAGTGCACAAATACTTTTCAAGTATATCTTATCAAGAGTTTTTAAAACACTGAAAAATTAACCAAGCCTATATTAAAACTTTGTGACCGACCATCTCACAAAACATGTAAGTGTTGTTAAATATAAATTTGCTTGTAAACTATAAATTGTATAAACATCCTATACCTAAATTTAAGCTTTTTTTTTTTCTTCACATTATTTATAAATGACCAAAATGTATATGCCGCTTACATTTGTGGTCTGAAACTGAAAATCTTACATTTATTGAAGCATCACATCCGCTAGCGCTAATGGGACATTAAATTACTTTTCTTGACTAATAATGATTCGCAAATGCTTGATTTAGTGTTTAAGATGCAAATCAGGTGGTGTAATTTACAAAGATAAATAAAATGTTTACAAATAACCTTGACACAATCTTTAAAAGAAAGGAAGCTAAAGTGACAAAGTTCCCTTGCACCTCAAGTTGCAAAATCCACCATTATTTCATTCCACTGTCCAATGACATGAGATGGAATACTTGTAGCTTAGAATGAAATTTTTAAAAAATCTTCAACACCTAAAAATAGGGTGATGCATAGGCATACATTTTAGTGTTGCTTGAATTTAATAAAATATGATAATTGACTTTAAATGTGGAATTCTGATATCTTAAGAGGGTCTGTCATAATTATTATTACAATTAAAGCTTTGTTTTTAATGAGATTAAAATTCAAATGGTAATTTCTTTTTGATAGGTTTTTAACCCAAAAGCTCCCTATTTCTAGACCCGATAATTTGTTTATTTTATCAATTTTTACATTCTAAACAAGTGAAGTTCATAATTATAAATGAAATCAGATTTGTGAGCTAGAGGGGGGGGGGGGGGGGAGTCTCGCTGGCTGACATGCTCATCTTCATTGTTCCATGTCAACCAATGTTAGGTCAAAATACCACAAAAAAATAATAACTTTCTAACTGTTTAACTTACACTTATAATTTAAACACTATTGGAAAGTTCTTTCAAAGTATTTTTAATGATGTACTAACGAAAAAAATAATTTTCAAAGATAATTTTTTTATTTCACATCCCTATAATCTATATAGATCTAGAGACTGTCTGAAAAAAATTATGGCATGGTGTCCAGAATCAAATAATGTGGGTCAAATTTGTCTGAATTAAATGAAAACACATGGCTCTAAGTAGTCATCCTTATTCTCATTAAACTAAAGAAGATTTTGATACTTCATTTTCTTTTGTATGTACTATATATAGTAGATTCTTATATTAGGCACACCGTATTCGGGAACTAGGTCAAATTTTTATTTTATTTTTTTATTTGGTGACGGTTTAACTTACAAAAAAACTGAAAGCAGATTCTTATTCTGCAACTAAAGGACTATAAAAATAGCTGTGATTCTTTGAATTACCACTCATTGTCAAGATTTTATTTTAAAATAAATCAGGTCACTTCATGCTCCTATAATAAATGCAGTTTTTGTGCTTTCTCCTTTAGCGCACATCGATCACCGTTAAGAAACACCACTATGTTATTGCTAATAAATTATATCTGTGTTAATTAAAAATTATTTAGATTGTATTAAAAGAAGTAGATTCACTTCTGCAATATGTATTTATAGTATATTGTCTCTTTATATATGCCTACCTATACAATCTATGTGTAGAAACAGACAGAAATAAATCTCTATAAATCATAGATCTATAAATTAATTATTATAATTTAATAAACATGATATTTTCAACTAGGCTACATGTATTCTCTGTCTCTTTCTTTTAATTCCCATTCAAGGACCCTCTTCTTTTCATATTTTGGATGTTCGTTTAACATCCCCTCCCTCCCATAGATGCTTATAATTCTTTTCATGACTCTCTCCCCCTTCCCTCCACTGCCTGTATGATAGGTTGTGACACTACACGCTTAGTGTATACCTCTCCTCACCACCAGCTCTCGCCTGGCGTGATCACCTGCAGTGGGCATGGTCTCTGGCTTCAAATTAGCAGCCCGCACTTTTTCTTTCATTCATAAATTATATATTCTAGATATCTCGATCTAGGTCACTTTTATTCATTGAAAAAATCATAGATTTATTAATCCCAGTAATATTTCTTATTACGATTTTGCCTTGTGCACTATAGGAGAATGTGTTAAATTCATTATTAATGTTGAAACACCTCCTTTTTTAATTTTATTTAACAGCTTACGGAATAAATGTGATTGAAATGTCTTTCTAAAGATGTTTGGAAGCTTATTTTGATAGATCCACCAGCCTACGATCAAACAGGCTCATAATATAGCCTTCATCCCTTTTATGGGTATGAATTGCCGGGGGAGGTTTATACAATAGCTTTACATACTTGGTTACCGAGAATCTAAAAAACTGCCATCTGCTTTGGAAAAGCAGAACAAAAATACAGAAACTTATCTAAAATTGGACATGCACTGTCCCGAAACATCGTTTTTAGCTCCAAACATAAAAATAAGTTAATTATAAACAAAAAAAGCGAGAATTCGATGAGCTGTGCCTAATATAAGAAGCTACTATATCATGTGTCGAACCAGGCATTGTCAAATAATGCGCTGTCAAAGTCAAACTTTGAAATTTTGGCCTATGCCTATGAATCTAGATTCTAGGACAGGTGTCCGAATACTCGGAATAGCATAGATTCTAAATAATAAACTACTGACTACTCTAGTCACTAGACTAGTGAAGTGTCTCTTAATTAAATAGACTTCTAAGTGATTAACTATACTTATAATTTTTATAGGAGGCTAGATAAATTTAGTTTAGATCTAGTCTAGATCTAGAATGTGGGTGCAAAAAAAAAAAAAATGCATAAAAATCTAGACGATTTGTAGATCTAGACTCTATATGAGTCGATCTAATCTTAAATCTAGATCTAGGAATACTTACACAATTTTGAATAAAATACTTGCTTAAAATGCATAGAATCTTCTCGACACTCAAAGTATTTCTCAGTAGATCTAATTCTAATGGTTTGTGTTTTGTATAGTATGTACTGGACTATTTCTAGCGGTGGGTGGTATCGATTATCTTTCAACATATCGATTTCAACAGCTGTTGAAATGTTATGATCAGCCTCTGCGTTTTTCTGTAAGTGGAAATACTTCCGCACTTACTTTACTTTTAGTAGTATTATTATCACTTTAAGTAAGTAATTATCACTTTTTTTTCAACTATTGCTTTAAATGTTGGAATCTTTGAACCATGTTGGGCGACTGGCTATATACATTTACCGATTCTCAATTGGCTAGTGGGTAAAGGGATTTGGGGGCTTGGGGAGCTTGATGGACTCTTTAGGGGCCCCTGCATTTTGACATTCGACATCATGACATGAGATAATGTACCTAATAAATATTTAAGTCTAAAGTGTGGAATACAATGCAACTGCCTGCAACCTGATACATAACAACATGAATAGCAAGATAACATGATATTGTTATAATGTAAAAAAAAAAAATGTGCACTCATTTGGGGGTCCCCTCAAGTGGAACTGTGGGAGCCTGGGGGATTTTCAAATTTTGACCCACTCTTCAACTACCCTATCTACGTCACTGTAATTGGCACACATTTAAGCTACTATACTACTATTTATAATAATAATAATCAGGGAGAGGGGGGGGACTGGGTGTCGGCCCGGGCAATAAAATACGATTCAGCCCACAACTTATTGATTGCATGATTGCATATGATATGTATAAAACTAAACCATATATGCAAACTTGATTTACATGTAGATAGAATTATTTATTTTGTAAAATTATAATCTACACTTGATGGCGCCAATTAGTGTTTTACGCTCTGGAGTGTCGTCTCGATATTATGTTCTCGGGTCGAACTCCCTCCCCGACCGCTCGGGATGTTTGGGATATTTTGAAGTAACAACTAAAACATTTAAAGCAAAACAAACCAAAAATGTGAAAAGGAAGTGACGTGAAACATTCTTGCAATAAATATAAATGTATCCGTATTCAAAGAATAAGAAAGGTCCCTTATTAACCCTTATATCAACCATCTGTTGAACTAGCTTACAAATCGTCTCTGCTTTTGTGTCCATAACAGTTTCTAGTGAAAGTCAGCCGCCTTCAATATGAAACCCTGCAAGTGTTCTTTATATGTAAAAAAGTGTAGAAGCCTATTACTTTACTTTATAATACGAACATTTTAACAGCATTCAAACTAACTCAAAAGTGTAGTTGGTGATTTCAAAATATTCTCCCCCCTCAGTTCATTAATAGCCATTGGGACAATAATTACTAGACAGCAGTTTTTGCTATCATCTGTATAAACCATCTCCACTGACTCCACAATATATAAACATCGGCCTTATAGTCCAGGTGTCATATTTCTAGTCATCAATTTCTTACGTCAATTGTTAACTCTTTCTCTCCTAATCGATGATACTAACGTTGATTCCACCAGAATGTGGTAAAAAATTACGGAGAGAAAGAGTTAATGCCTACTCCGGTAAGTCAACGTCAAGTAGCATGATTGTCTCAACACACCACTCTACTGTTTCGTGATCGCATTTAGAGACACTCCATTATTTAAAAAAAGACATCCGAGGTTGAAGAGGTGCATGTCTATCTAGACAGGCTTTATTATAGTTAGGAGTTAGAGCGACTAAACCTGCATCTTTATGGATAGGAGTTGGTCTTTCGATTGGTCTACTGCTTCGTCTAACTTGGCATGATCTCCAGGAGTAAATGGAGTTGTGAAATTTGTCATGAGATTCAGCAACGTTCCCCTATTAAACTGGCGAGGGGAATTTTAAATCAGTCATTTGACTGCATCTCTTGAGGATTTCAGCAATTTTCGCTTTTCATCTCTCAGTTTTAGCGGCCCCCGAAAGAGGAATAGATGCTATTAATCTGTGTGGTCTGTCTGTCCGTCCGTCCCTCCCGTTTATTGAAAACCCGACATCATGATATTTTAGACCTTTCAAAGTTTTGATGCAAAGGCTACTTTTTTCTTTTCTGAAAGAGAAAAATTTAGTTTTTAAAATCTTCTATGCATGGCAAGCAGTTTTTTTTTCAGAAAAATTCACAATTTTTACTATTAATCTTATATTATAAAGTAGAATGTGAGGCGTATGTATGTATGTATGTTACTTATAGACATCAAAACCGCTTGACCAATCTTGATAAAACTAGGCAGGAATGTTCCTTGGGTACTAACTTAGACCGTAGTGTATGTATTGTAGCCCTAAAACAAACTTAAGACCCTCAAAAAAAAAAAAAAAGTTGTCCGACTCTATTAAAGCAATAGTATTTATGGATCTAGGCCATGGTTAACAATGTTGACATGAGAAAAGATCGAAAGGATTTAGACCTAGATCTAATTTTAAAAGAAATACACTTTGCGCAGATAGTTTTTTACTTTGACACATGAAAATACAAAAGAAGATCCATTGATTTCATTATATAATAAAATTAACCTTCAATTTTGTGTTTCAAAAGCATTTTTTACATAAATTAGTTCCTGATATCTGTTACTACAGATTTCCTGGCGAACATCCTTTCATTAGACATTACCAAATGGTTACACATTTACATCTACTGAGTCTATTCCTAGGCCTAGGTCTAAAACTCTTATTGAACTCTAAGATGATAAAACTTCTTTTCGCAAAGATAGTTTTATGCTTTAACACATAAACATACTAATTATTGTCCATTCATTTCATATTTTAATCAAATTAACATTCAAATTTGTTTTTCTAAAGCATTTTTAATACATTCGTTCACTGTTCGCCGTGTTGAGATAGACATATATTCATTCATGAAAAAAGGTCACGTATGCGCAACACAACTCTATAAAAGCCAATTTTTAACTCTAGACTCTAGATTAGTGTAGATTTAGATCTATGTCTACCTCAAGATCTACTTTATACTTTAACACATGAACATACAAAATTAAGTCTATTCATCTCAAATTTTAATCTAATATATGTAGGCCTAAAAGCAAATGTTTTAATTTGAAAAAATGGATTTAAGCCTATTAGCTATTTTGATTTCATAGCTTCCTTTTTACAATGACACATTCGCTTTACTTATTACATTATTATTTCGTTTAATTGTTTACAAAACACTCTCACCTATATCGACAGTAATGCGCAAATAAAGACCCGCGGGTCTCGGATAACATATGTCTAGTACTTTATAATAGTAACAAACTCAGGCCGCTATTTAGTAAGGGAGACGACTATTTACCATATTTCATAACACATTTATGCAAACGGTTTTAGATTTTTTGTAAAAAAAAATAATTTTTTTTTTAGAATTGTATTGCTAAGTTAAGTAAGCTCTTTCATAATGACTAACTGTGTTTACCAAAAAAAAAATGTTTTCTTGTTTTTTTAATAAGAGAAAAAAATCTATTTAGTATGCATATAAGTGGAACATAATTTTAAACAACAATCAATAAGTAGTTTTATTTTGTATTATCTCGTATACTATCCGACCACAAAGTCACCCAGAATACGGCCCGCGAGTCAGATCCGGCCCGCGAGGTGGTTCCATCCGGACCGCCGATATGTCGGCACTAATTGTAGAAAATCACCCTCCAAAAAGAAAAAAAAAAGGTTGAAAAATGTATCTTTACCTTCGTTATGGCTTCAATCTTTCTCTGACGGATTTTTACCATGACCTTTAACATTTGTGCATTTATAAAATGGGACCCTGAATGTGGAATCTACCAGGAGAAGTGAACGGATTTTTACTTTTTTGTAGAAAATGATAATAAACCAACATATTTGATTTGAAAAGAAAGTGTGGCTGTTTTAAAAACAAACAATTTATAAACAGATTATTAAAATAAAAATATGACGGTATTCTTGATTCGTTCAACTACGTCTAGACATAGGAAGATAGATGGGAATATTCACCAAAAAGAGACAAGAAAATGAGTCAGTGGTGAAGCTAGATACAATATTGCTCACATTTTAAGTAGAGAAATGAAGCCTTTCTCTGAAGCTTACTATATATATATATAGTATAAGCGAATCCATTATTTCGGAATATGTGGCTAGTCTCTATGGCCTCCTTCAGTCACGAAGCGACTATGGATCATCTCATGGAAATGAGATGAATGCCTGGGCATTAGCTGTGGTCGGAACGATGTCCCCACACATCAGTTCCCCCCTTTCCACGCAGATGATGTATCCAAAGGAACGACAGTGCCGTTACAGTTTGGGGTTAGCGGCGTCGCAGGTGTAGCACTGGGTGCTGCAAACTGCCTTAGGGTCGCCAGCTCCTGATTTTTTTCTCAGGGTTGACTCCCAAAGCCTATCCCATGATTGGGTATAGCTGCAAGGCAACAGAGGTTTGAATTCAGAGTTTTTCATTCTCCTAGGTGGGTAGCCAGCCATGGCTAACGAGCCCCTCCTGCCCGAGTCTTTACTGGTTTAGGCGCCAGTTACTCGCCTTTGCCCCTTCTCCTATTAGTGAGAACAGTTCTGCCGGACTCAATATCTGAGCCACACGTGAAGGCCAGGAGTTGGACTGGTTGTCAGAGGCTATTTGAGATGCATGCCATTAGGAAGTATTTTATAGGTCGTGGAGTGCTTACATCCATCACCACTTCCGGCAATGACAACCTTGCAGAACCATATTGCTACTAGGCCTATTTTATAAAAGGAAGACCTGGCCAATTACGTTAACGGGATTTTCTGACATTTAATGTATTCCTTTCGGCCACCCTCATCGGCCCACTTAGGCACCGGCCTACCGGGCATTTGCCCGGTAGCCTTATAGCCAGTCCGTCACTGTTCCTAATGCATAGTGGCATTTAATCCCTGTTACTAAGGTATATAGTGGCATTTAATCCATGTTACTAATGCATAGGAAAGGGGGGGGGGGAAATAACCCTTCCCCCCCCCCCCCCGAAAAAGAATCCTGGATACGCCCATGTTATTCATCCTATTAAAAAGTACCTTTTGAATAATATTTTACTTGAAAAATATTCTAATACGACTTTACAGGACCTTACTACATTGCAAATACAACGGATTTGTTCCTTGAAAAGGTAAGATACCCCACATATTTTATTATTATGTTTTCGTCTGGAAAGGGGAGAGGGCGGTAGAGTGAAAACGTTAACCCTCGCTCCTTTTTATAATTTCTACTAATGATTGCATTTGGCATTAAATAATAGGGGGTGGGGCGACTCGATATAAGAATTTAATTTATAGCATATATAAATTATATTAGTGACAATTTTTTTTTCTAATTTCTTAACTAAAATACAAAAAGAAAAAAAAAGTATTGGTTTGTCCGATGGGCGGAAGGCGATTGAATATATCGCCCCTCCCACCTGGTAAACCCTTTTTCATTTTATATTTACTAATGATAAAATTTGAGATCAGAGTCTGTGTGCGACATAATAGAAAAAAAAAATAGGGCTAGAGTGGGGAGGGCAGTAGAGACAATCGTCCACCCACCACCTCACCGAATCGGCTAAGATACCAAAAGTGTAATATAAAAATTATACAGTAATTCAACTAATTTTGTTCACAAACTATGATTTCTAAATAAAAATATGACCGCCCCCCCCACTCAAAGGGTGTAGGTGGGAAGGGCAGTAGATGTATTCGCCCCCCCCCCAACCCACCCAATCGGCTAACAGGGGAACGACATAATATAAAGATCGGTTAAAATATCAATAACAAGTTTTAACCATATAGATATTTAATTGATTCTGTTAACAAGCTATGATTTCTACAAATAAATTGGACCTCCCCCCACTCGAAAATTTATGGGGGGGGGGGGCGGGATTGATGCCATTGCCACCTACCTACCCCACCGAATCGGCCAACATACTAGAGGGGGGGGCGAAAAAAATCTAAAAATAGTTTGAAATACAAATAATTAGTATATATTATTAACATAACTAATAAATTCGTTTACAAATTGTGTGATTTCTTTACTAAAATTCGTCAGCCACACCTTCTTTGGGGCGATCGCCCCTACCGCCCCCACCCCCCCCCCCGATCCGCCCGTGATTCTAAGGCCCCCCTCCATACAACACACGTGGAGCTGATGAGAAGGAAGTAGCTTGACTTCCTCCTTGAAAAAAAAAAAAGCTCTTAAAATGTAAATTATAATTTGTAATGTATAAGGCGCGGCAATGAATGGTCTAGGCCTAATTTAAAGCGCAATTAATTAAGGCTTAAATTCCGAATCGAGGGGTCCCGGGTTCGAATCCTGGTAAAGTCTGGGAATTTTAATTTCTGGATCTTTATAGCGCCTCTGAGTCCACCCAGCTCTAATGGGTACCTGGCGTTAGCTGGGGTAAAGTAAAGGTCGTTGGTCGTTTACCGTGGGCCATAGAAACAGATGACCTGGTCTTTATATAGACCACTTTGAGAGTCACTGATCTAGACTCTATGTTCAATCAGAGTGTTAATATATTTTATTTATGTGGTAAAAAAAAATAGTCTAAAATCTAAAGATTTGACACGTCCAAGAAAAATGTATAAGATAAAACAAACACTGTTTGTATAATAGCAGACGGAACTTATGAGTTAGTAAACATAGATTCGATTCCAGTACATTTTTAAAAGCCCATTTCGAGTTAGATTGTCGTCCTTGAATCTCTGACTTGTTTTGTCATGTGTAGTCTAAAATGTTGGTCTGTTTTCAATGAAACGAAAGACGAATCGGAGAGTGAATCTAGATTCTAGATCTAATGAAAGATCAAGATTTAGTAGATATAGATCTAGAGTCTATCGTGTAGTAGCTCTAGAATATAGGGTAATTACCGAATAGAGATCTTTTTCATAGATTAGCTAATTATATAGAATAGATCTCTAGACATAGACTGATAGAGAACTACTACAGTAGAAATTACAAATCCAAACATTGATTGTCAGGTGACAGGAGTGTTTAACTTCAACGCGAAACAAGTAACAATAAACTAAAGTTACTTAACTTACTAAGAGTAAGAGAAGAAGGAGGACTCATGATATGACAAATTTCAAATATGATGATGATGTTCATGAAACGAAATGATCACAAAATTACCCTATTAGGCTTACTAGATCTAGGTCTATATAGAAATATAGATCTAGATCTAAATTTCTAAATCTATAGTCTATAGTACTATTTATAACTATTAATAAGTTACTATAGTTACACTATAGTATATACGTATATTGTCGTATATATATATATACTATAATTATAATAATATAGATCTAGAATTGTCAAAGAGGCCAAGAAAAACGTGACTTCCCGTAAACTTAAAGCCATAGATATTGCCTCCTTCAAAATGGACGTGACCTCTTTGCTGTTGCAACAGAGCAACACAGACGTTCTCAGCAATTACAATTCTTGCTTGAAAAAGTTGCTGGACAGCCATGCACCTCTTGTCACTCGTACAGTCTCAGTTAGGCCATCTGCACCCTGGTTGACGGAAGACATAAAGACTGCCAAACTTATTCGCCGACGTGCCGAACGTACATTTCAAAAGACAGGTCTGACGATACATCGACAAATATACATACGAGAAAAAAACAAGGTTAACCGTATGATTAGAGACGCAAAAGCTAGTCATATTCGACAAAAAATCGAAAATTCTGATTCTTCAAAGGAGCTATTCAGGATCACCGCTGAAATGTTAGGGGGAGCAAATAACGAACGTTTGCCGTCATCTATCCCATTATCTGAACTTCCTGATTCCTTCAATAGATTCTTCATTGGGAAGATTGAGCAGATTAGAAATGACATGCCATCCCTCTCATCACAGCTTGACCACTCTCCAATTTTTCAAAATACTCCTTTTTGCGAGTTTCAGCGTGTATCTGAAGATTATGTTAAAAGTACTATTTTGAAGATGCCAAATAAGTCATGTGACCTTGATCCCATTCCAACCTCCTTGCTCCTTGAATGTTTAGATGAGCTTGTACCTACAATTACCAACATTGTGAACTCTTCACTGACTTCAGGCATTGTACCACAGCAATTTAAGCATGCACTTGTCAGGCCCTTATTAAAGAAATCCAGTCTTGACCCGGAATGTCTAAAAAACTATCGCCCGGTTTCAAATCTTCCCTTCCTGTCAAAGCTTCTGGAGCGCATCGTGTTAGTGCAAATTCTTTCTCATCTTGAACAGTACTGTCTCTTGGAAGAATTTCAATCTGCATATAGGAAGTGCCGTAGCACAGAGACAGCAGTGGTCAGGGTACTAAACGACTTACTTCACAATTCCGACAAAGGCCACATATCAATTCTTTCTATGCTGGACTTGTCCGCAGCCTTTGATACGCTAGACCATGAAATTATGATGGCCAGATTCTCTGCAACTTTTGGTTTAGCAGGAGTCGTCCTAAAATGGCTTGGATCCTACCTGACGGAACGCACCCAAAGTGTCGTTGTTAGCGGGACGGAATCAACAAGCTTACTTTTGAAGTACGGAGTACCCCAAGGATCAGTTCTAGGCCCAGTACTGTTCACTATGTACACATATCCACTCAGCGGTGTCATACGGCCAACCGGCATCTTATACCATTTCTTTGCCGATGACTCACAGTTATACGATTCATCAGTACCCTCAGAGGTGTCCCATCTGGCAGAGAATATCAGTGGTACCGTTGCAAGGGTGAGCGATTGGATGGTTGAAAATAAACTCAAGATGAACGAAGACAAGACAGAAATAATTAAGATTGGCACTAGGAACAATGTCTCAAAAGTTGAAAGCACAGATTCTCTCTTTATCACGAACTGCCATGTTCCTTTTGTCCATGTAGTGCGGAATCTTGGAGTTTTCTTCGACTCAACACTATCTTTCGACCCACACATAAATCAGCTCTGCAAAGGTCTTTATCTGCAGCTGCGCAGATTAGGCCAGATCCGACCATATTTAACAACGGAGTCAACAAAAACGCTAGCTGTGGCATTCATACTCTCCCGCCTTGACTACTGCAACGCCGTGCTAGCAGGTATACCTGATGACAAAATAGCCAAGCTGCAACGTATACAGAACAACGCCGCTCGAATAGTCCTTAAAAAAACTAGACAAGATTCTGCTACTACGCTCTTGCGCACGCTCCATTGGCTTCCCGTGAAAGCGAGAATCGATTACAAGGTCGCCACACTTTGTCATCAGTGTATATATAACAATGAGATGCCCTTGTACCTTAGCGAACTGATTACTCCATATGTCCCCCAGAGAACCCTGCGCTCAATGGACTCAACGCTTTTAGTAGTGCCACGTTTCTCCCTCAAAAGCTACGGTCTGCGTGCTTTTTCAGTTCACGGACCAAAGGTTTGGAACTCACTCCCCATTGATCTCAGACAGACAACATGCTATACCACTTTTAAGAAGAACATTAAGACCTACTTGTTTAAAACTTTTTTAGATTAACTGTTATTTCGGCAGTTGTGTTTATGTTTGTAATGTTGTTACAGCGCCTTGAGCCTACATTTTGTTTGTTAACAGCGCTTTATAAATAAAATTATTATTATTATTATTATTATTATTAATTAGTCTAAGAATATAATATATATATAGATCTAGATATTAGATCAGACTTAGATCTACTAGGTCTAGAGCCTAGTATTTAGTAGTATTCTAGTCAATCTAGTCAAAAATTAAAATATAATTCAAATTAATTATTAATCAATAATTGTAGATTTAAAGATTGATGTTTAGATTGTAACTAGATTAATCTAAATCTAGACTAGATCTATAATATATAGTATAGAATAGATCTAACTAAAAAAATTAATATAATTCTAGTCTACATCTCTTCTGTCTAAATATAAGGCTAAGGACAGGAGGGATTGGGTACACTGAATTATTTTTACATTTACAGCTCTAACTCTATTAGAGTCTAGACTCTAGACATTTATACTATAGATTATAATAGACTCTAACTCTATTCTAGTCTCATCTAGAGTCTAGACACTATTCTACTAAATTGTCTAAATTCTATAAAAATGCTGCACTTTTCAGGTTTGTGTCATGTTTAGACTTAATTCTTAAGTTTTTATGATTAATTTAGGTATGAAAGTTAACCCTTTTGAGACTTGACTTTTGGTACCAAGAAGATGGAGTCCTTTTTACAAACTGAACACTACTATTACAAAAGAATTCATAATAAATAAAATAATTACTTTACATGCACTAAACTTAAACTCTCTCTGTATATTATTGAAGAGAAATGGAATGTGCTAATACAATCCCATAAAATCAAACTGAAATATTAACATTTATTAAAATTAGCCAAGCTAATTTGCATAATTTATGTGCAGAAATTTACAAACAAATTTTCGAAACTGAACAGAATTAAAAATTTAATAAAAGTTTTTTTTTACAAAGTTTTAGGCCTGAATGTCCTAATACTTGTCTTTGGGGAAACAAGACCCATGGAGACCCTTCAGACACTTCTTTCTCGTAAGTAGGACTACTCCATTCTAACTATCTTCTTATAAATTACAAATGTAACTTCAAAAGAGAAATTACATCTTATGCATTTCATTTATCCATCAGTCAGGGCTGAATTGAAGTATGTGCAGGCCCCAACACTTTTTCAAAAGCATTTTTGACTTGGGTGTTTATTTTAAAGTAATTTTTATGAAAGGTGATATATGATCACCCCTCATAAGGAATAGGTGCCCTGCTCTATCCAACAGTAAGCAGTACCCACTATCCACTTCTGGACATCACTGTGGATTGGTATTTTAATGTTCTTTCATATAATTGAACTTTTTTCAAAACTTTGTGTTACCTGCTGTATGATAAAAACTGATAATTGAAATATGTTTTAAGAGATACTTAAAGCATTGCATCAGATGAATAAGAAAGATTTGTAGATTTTTGTGTGGTTATAGAGTGTCAGCTGTGCTTTATATATTTTTGTATTTAGATTGTTACATCTAGTGAATCATAGTTATGAATGTTGTATTTGTTTCAGGAAAAGCTGTTATTATGAAAGTGATTAGTTTTCGGCGTTTGTTTCTGCCTTTTACTTCCCATGTGAGATACTTTGGCCAACCTGCTGCCCAAACACACCCTCATTTGATTGCAGAAGGTGAAGTGACTCCAGGAATAAGCAGGAAAGAGATCTACACACGCAGATGTAAACTTGTTACGACAGCTTTAGACATGTTCAAAGGGATGAAGTCAGCATACAGCCATTTGTTCATTTTCCCATCAGCAACAACCCAGTACATGACGAATGATATTCCCTATGTATTCCGTCAAAACTCAGACTTTTTATATTTCAGTGGATTTCAGGAACCAGACAGCTTACTTCTTATAGAAGCATCTGGCAATAAATCATCCAGGGGTGAGCATATTGCAAATCTTTTTGTTCCCCGTAAAGATCCAGCCAAAGAACTATGGGATGGACCCCGCTCAGGAACGGAGGGAGCCATTGCTCTCACAGGCGTTGATGGAGCTTTCAACTCTAATGAACTAGAGAAATATCTACATCATTATAACAAAACTCATAAGGACTATGTTTTATGGTACAATCATGCTAAGCCCATTCATCAAGAGTTTCATAATCAAGTGCTTGGGCAAGTTTTGCATGATAAGCGCTACAAATGTGTTGAAAATACAGCTGCTCTAGCCCACAGGCTTCGTGTCTTAAAGTCTCAACCAGAAATTCGACTCATTCAACAAAGTATTACTATTGCTTGTGAAAGTTTTATCGAAGTTATGAAGTTTTCTAAACCCCAGGTACACTATGCATGCCATAAGATCAGAGTTTTGTTATTTGTACAAGTTTTACAAGTCACATATTAAGAAACCATTTGTTTTTTTAACTATTGTTTACAATTAAAGCATAGTTTTAGTTAATGTCAGTCTAACCAATTAAGTCTACAGTATTAATGTATTTTTCTATAACAGTTTAATTAAGACTTTAGGAGTTTGTCCCATCACTATCATTATTTTGGAATCAGGCTCATTCCTATTTCAATTTGTTTGTTTGTTTTACATGTTTCGGATGTTTCTTCAGAGTTGAAGATAGTTTACTTCCTAGTCCAAACCTCCCGCAGGACGACGGGGGATGGGAGCGGGCAGGGTTTGAACCCTCGACCGTCGATAAATCCGAACGACAGTCCAGCGCGCAAACCGCACGACCAGGCAGCCATCCATTTGTTTTGTTTGATGTCTACATGAAAAAAAAAAGTGAAAAGTTTGAAGGTTTTAGAGCATATTGAAGTTGTTGGCCATTAGAGGCAAAGTGTACCATGCTGTCCTATCATCTTTAGTGAGCAGTTCAAAATTGGGATTCTCATCATTTTTAGATTGGACTATTTAGAATCCAATCAGACCACATGATTTTGTTTGATGTTTGTATTTGAGAAACTTTTTCATTTGTTACTTAATATTCTTTTATTCTAATTGTGCAATAATTATGTTATTTTACGTGTGTTGAATGTCAAGTGTCTCATGTTTCAGGCCAATGAAGCTCACCTTTGGGCTAAAATGGACTTTGAATGCAGAATGAGAGGAGCTGAATTTTTAGCTTACCCACCAGTTGTAGCTGGTAAGTAGTAGCTTAGCAGTTTTATTTTTAGCTCTTGAAATGTTTGATATATCCTTTCTTTAACTCTTTCATTTTGAAAAGTTTGATATATCCTTTCTTTAACTCTTTCATTTTGAAATGTTTGATACATCCTTTCTTTAACTCTTTCATTTTGAAATGTTTGATGTATCCTTTCTTTAACTCTTTCATTTTGAAATGTTTGATACATCCTGTCTTCCTTTGTTTCATGTGCAGGAGGACCCAGAGCCAACGTTATTCATTACATCACAAACAATCAGGTTATTAAGGATGGACATTTGGTTTTGATGGATGCCGGATGTGAATTTCATGGTTACGCCAGTGATCTTACACGTACATGGCCTGTTTCAGGTTTGTATAATCACAAATTCTTTGAATCTCTTAGTGCTAGCTGCTAGCAATGCTGTGCTATAGTTAGGAATGGTGATACAACATTTTAGCTGTCTACTATCTTGGGAAAACAGAAAAACAAAGAGTATAGTAAAGTAGCAGTCCACATGGCAATGTTCCAATCACCTTAGAAAGATAGTTCTCGCCATGATTAAAAAAGAAATCTCATACAGTGTATTGGTTGTGACAGACTGTGGAGCATCTACTCATACCAGTCTCTTAACTTTCAGGTAAATGAAAAACGATAATTTGATGTTGAGCCTGAAGACAATTTTATTTGTATTTTATTTTGTAGCTGCCAAAAGATTTGTTGAATGTGAGATGGAGGAAGTTGGCCTAAGATAGAGCACATGTAGAGAGGAGATGATGTAAGATGAATGATAGGTTTGAAAGAACACTGTTGACACACTTGGATTGTATTTTTAATATCTGAATTAACTTTTTAGAAAACTGTATTTTAGAATCCAATTGATAAAAAGTAACTGGGCTTGGTAGACATAGCCAAATGTTTGTAGTTTCTGATTATTTTTCTTACAGGTAGATTCACAGAGCCTCAGAGGCTGCTCTACAATGCCACATTGAGAGTGCAGGAAATGTGTATACAGATGTGTACCACAGACTATAGTTTGGATGACATCTACAATCAAATGGTGCTCTTATTGTCTGCTGAATTGACTCAACTTGGAATTATCTCTCCTGATACCTCGTATGAACAGAAACTAAATGTAAGTCATTGTTTGTTTCTTTGTATATAAGCTTCTATCAACTCACTCTGCTGTCTATTACAGATTTGTGTACAGGTAATTTCTCCCACTTCCCATTCTCTGATCAAGTTGAAACTTGGCACACAATTATTGATTGTTCCTAACAAAAGATGAATCAATAGAAAAATTAACAAATTATTTAATTAAGTAGTGATAATTAATTAATTTTGTTTGATAGTGAAAAATGGAATAAATCTTACAGCATTGAGATATATGGGTGTAAATGTGACTTTCTTCTTTTTAAAATATTTTAAAAATATTTTGTTATTTTCTCAAAAGAATGTTTTTTAATCAATGAATTTGAAAGCAGTATTTCTTCTAATCTCTTCTTAAAGTTCTACTAGCAGGTCTACACAAGTCATTCTCACATGAACTAGTTAGTTTACTTAATGAAAACTAGATTCTATACAAACTTCTGCAGTAGGTCCCAATATCTCTTGACAGTCTGATAACTTTGTACTGTACAGTCTGAAACACTCTGTTTTGACAGGAAGGAATAATTTGCTTTAATTTAAATGTCAAAAATTAAAATTTTTCACTTGATTCATTTTAGCATTAATAAAGAATTATATTTTATTGATACAAACCTTACAAGCCCTAACCATTGTTTCATTTGGGAGATCTTTTCACAATGGTTAAGTTTAAGGATCTTTTCACAATGGTTAAGTTTAAGGATCTTTTCACAATGGTAACGTTTAAGGATCTTTTCACAATGGTTAAGTTTAAGGATCTTTTCACAATGGTTAAGTTTAAGGATCTTTTTACAATGGTTAAGTTTAAGGATCTTTTTACAATGGTTAAGTTTAAGGATCTTTTCACAATGGTTAAGTTTAAGAATCTTTTCACAATGGTTAAGTTTAAGGATCTTTTCACAATGGTTAAGTTAAAGGATCTTTTCACAATGGTTAAGTTTAAGGATCTTTTCACAATGGTTAAGTTTAAGGATCTTTTCACAATGGTTAAGTTTAAGGATCTTTTCACAATGGTTAAGTTTAAGGATCTTTACACAATGGTTAAGTTTAAGGATCTTTTCACAATGGTTAAGTTTAAGGACTCTTGGAGTGGTGAGTTGCATTAGGTCCCTTCAATGAATCTCTTCTGTGATTTTCTACTTGAACTGAAACCAGAGATTTTCAGACATGTTTGTGATTTTAATGTTTATTTTCCATCAGTCCCCAGTCTAATTCTTAACCTTGTTCTCAGCCTAAAACACCAATGATTAAAAGACCAACTGGCCAACAGATTTTGGAAAAAAGTGGCCCATTCGTTTGATCTATTTTTATATTTTATGTTTACGAGTGCACTGGTATGATAACATCTAGCTTTGAAATCTAATTGTTTAGGTAAAGTTTGTACATGCTAGAAAGCTTGTTACACGGCTGGTACTTTATAACCTTCTCTTATATTATACATTTTTTCAACTATTTTTTTTTTCTTGTTCTGCTTACTTTGCTGTGACTCAGCTGACCAGAAAGTTTTGCCCACACCATGTTGGTCATTATCTGGGCATGGACATTCATGACACCAGTCTGATCTCCCGACAGATAAAACTTCAGCCTAATATGATAGTGACTATTGAACCTGGTAAGTTTTAAGCACTTTTTGTGAGTGACATTGCTAGGAGTGATTGTTAACCTTGTATTGGTAACAGTAGATGTAAATAAGGTCAAACTTTTGTATTTTCAAGTTATACCAGAAACTAATGCTGAAAAAAAAATTGACTTATTTTTATGTAAAAAATATTAAAAAGACAAATTAATTAGTGTAAAATGTTGACTGCTTCTAAAAATAGACTTACAAACAGATTTTTGTTTTTTTTGTAATGACAGAAACAAGTAAAAAATTGTAATCAAATGCTGACATGTTTTAAGGAAATGATTCCTCCATCTTGGTTGTCCAGATTTAGTTGTAATCCTTACTTGAAAGTCATTTTTTTTAATTTTCTGAGCTACATGCAACCAATTTAAAAAAAAAAAAGGTGCATTAAAAAGAGCAAACTTTCAACCTTGTTAGAGGAATGAAATTATGAGTAAAAAAAAACAAACACCACCAAGTCAGTAAACAATGTACTTGTAGTGAAACAAATCAGTAAATTACTTTGTAAAATAAACAATGTACTTGTAGTGAAACAAATCAGTAAATTACTTTGTAAAATAAACAATGTACTTGTAGTGAAACAAATCAGTAAATTACTTTGTAAAATAAACAATGTACTTGTAGTGAAACAAATCAGTAAATTACTTTGTAAAATAAACAATGTACTTGTAGTGAAACAAATTAGTAAATTACTTTGTAAAATAAACAATATACTTGTAGTGAAACAAATCAGTAAATTACTTTGTAAAATAAACAATGTACTTGTAGTGAAACAAATCAGTAAATTACTTTGTAAAATAAACAATGTACTTGTAGTGAAACAAATCAGTAAATTACTTTGTAAAATAAACAATATACTTGTAGTGAAACCAATCAGTAAATTACTTTGTAAAATAAACAATATACTTGTAGTGAAACAAATTAGTAAATTACTTTGTAAAATAAACAATGTACTTGTAGTGAAACAAATCAGTAAATTACTTTGTAAAATAAACAATATACTTGTAGTGTAACAAATCAGTAAGTTACTTTGTAAAGTAAACAATGTACTTATAGTGTAGGAACACAACTTAAAGAAAGTGATGACAGACAGTTAAGAATACACAAACGCTCAGACGTACAATCTTCCTGTGCTGTACTGATTAAAAGCTCAATAGTGGTTGTTTTTTTTAGGCCATTAAGAAAAAAGTAAAAGTAAACAATCAACAAATTGGAGACATAGTACTGGATTCTCAGACAATAGACCAAGTAGAAAATTTTATATACCTTGGGAGTGTAGTCAGTATATCAGGTGGAACAGATGAAGACATTAAACGTCATATAAATCTAGCGTGTCTGACATTTACACAGCTAAAACCAACCTGGAAATCTTACATCTCAAACAAGACTAAACTAAGAATCTTTAACTGTAATGTCAAGGCTGTCCTACTGTATGGTTCTGAAACATGGAAAACAACTGAAGCCACAACAAAAAAAAAAACAGACTTTCATCAACAGATGCCCGAGAAATATCCTAAAAATACACTGGTATGACAAAGTAGAAAACACCAAACTGTGGGAGATGAGTGGACAGAAAAATATAGAAGTGCAGATCTTAGAGAGGAAGTGGAGATGGATTGGTCACACTCTTAGAAAAGATACCAGCAACAGAGCTAGGCAGGCCTTAGAGTGGAACCCCCAGGGAACAAGACGCAGAGGAAGACCAAAAAGAACATGGCGACGCAGTGTACTTGAAGAAGCACAGAAGACCGGGAAGAGCTGGGACACCATCAAAAAGCTAGCAAGAGACCGTGGAGAGTGGCATGTTTTTGTCGAGGCCCTATGTTCCATGAGGAACTCAAAGGAGTGATGATGATGATGATGAAGAAAAAAAAAACAACAGAAACTGCAGCTCTTCTTGAAATACAGCAAAATATTTTATGTCAAGCTATTTTCTACAACATTCTTACTACAGAGCTGTATCATGTACTAGTACTTCAATCAAATGTAAAATATTGGTAGGGCTACTTTTATGATCTCAAGGCTACCATTAAACAAAAAAATAAACTTTACAATATTTAAGAAAAATACAAATTATTATAAGTGCAAGGTTTCAATAAACAGGATTCCTTTTTTTTTTTTGCTTTCAGCTTTTAACAATTTGGACCCATGTGACAAGATTTTTTGTTTTAAAAAGATAAATAATATATCCTAGCTAGAAAGAACTAACTAGATAAATGTTTTGGATCTAAACCTCATTTCATGTTTTTTTTCCCCCAACAATCATCATCTGTCTCTTGACTTTGGTTGTAGAATCAGCAGCTGTTCTTAGCACAATATTAAGAGAGAGGAAGGTCCATTCTTTTACGTTGGCATCGTTCTCTAGCCAGCTATTCTATGGACTACCCACCCATATACATATTTTTTCTTTTTTGAAATGTTTTTTTAAATTTCATTTACCTAAATACAAACACAACCATATTTCTCACAATTAAATAGATTGCATTAATTTTCACCAATTTGCACAAATAAAACTATATTTTGCACTAACTTTTTTTTTGCCTGAAATTCAAAACCAAAGTTATTATTTTTTTTCAATATAATGTCAAAAAATCTCTTGTATTGTTTTATTTCATTAGGTCTGTATATAGCTGAAGATGACTACACAGTGAGTCCTGAGTTCCGTGGCATAGGACTTCGAATAGAGGATAACATCTTAGTCACAGACTCTGTTCCAGTCAACATGTCTGCTTCCTGTCCTAAAACTGGTGACGACATTGAAACTGTATTGTCATCCCAGTAATGCTCAGCCATCTTTTAGAGCTTCTCAGTTTGACTACATCTAAGTAGGTTCAAGAAGGTTTCACTGTGTTGATGCAATGAATGCAGCCACCATTTTGACAAAACAATGTTTATGTCAGTCTGAAAGTGCTAAAACATCACTATTCTTATGCTCTAGATTTATCAGATAGTTGGTGAAGTGAATGTGATGTCATGGTTAGAGATTTGGCTAGTTATGTGACTACTTGCCCTCTTGGGGACCGAGGTTCAACTAGTTAACACTACTGATTTACAAATATCTTGATGGTCCTTTGGGATTATCCTGTCATCACTAAATAGCTGCTAGCTGATGTTGGCCAGTCTTGATGCCTTGGTTAGGAAGATTTACTGCTGCGGAGTATTCTCTCATTCATATCTTGTATTCTATTGCCGCTAGTATTGTGCAACTTTGACATAATGCAGCCAAACCTCATTCTGAATAGACATTTACATGTTGTTAGAGTGTTGCCTTTTTTTAATAACCAAAATGTCAGTATGTTTTTTGACATTTGTTAATGTTGCTTATAAAAGTAAATGAAATTCTCAGATTGTCTCTAGTATATATACACTGTTACGTTTTTTTTAAAAATGTTATTGGTCAAATTTTGTTTAACACTCACTTTGTGTCTTCAATCAGGTTTTTATGATATTTAAAAAATTTTGTAAACAAAAAAATCTTTTAAAATGTGCTAACTTATTGTAGACAAAAAATATTTTTAAATACATTTGTATAATTTCATACAATGCATTTGTATATGGCTCCTGAGAAATGTCCCCACATTGAATGTCCTGCTTATAGAAGTACATACCCGTACTTCAAATGTATTGGTGCTTTCCCTTTGTTTGCTTTTATGGCTACATTAAAAAACCCAGAGTTCTTATATTTAGCAGGAAAAATGTATTTGTAAATCAATTGTTCTACTGTTGATAATACAAGCCGTTTATTAATTTGTCTATTTTAATATTATTCGCTCTCTTGCATTTAAAATATTTTTTTGTTGATTGTGCTCAAACTGTCAGTGTCATGGAAGTCTTTTTTTGTAGGCCATTTTATGATGCAGATGTTTGGCAAGATAACCATTTGTAGTAGTTGCTTGACATTATACATGAGCATACTTTTGGTTATCTAAGGAAAATGTTGAAGGTGAAATAGTGTTATACAGAATTGTGCTTTGATTGAACACTTTGAATACACTGTTTGAACTCTTGAACTCTGTATTATGTTGTTTAAAATATATTTGTATGCCACAAATTTAAATTGATACTGTTTTTTTAATGGGCTGTGTGTTTAAGACAGCTTTCAAACAATGTCAGGTTCAGTTGCTATATAGGAAGTAAAATGCTGAATTCTTATCTTTGGTCTTATCATCTTATTAGTATAATTATTTACTTTAATGAGACTTGTATGGAGGGGTGGGGGACTGGTGACAACATTCCAATGCCCAGGCTCAGTGAGACAGGTTTTTAACATGGACTGAAGGTTGTGTGTTGAAACTGAGACTTAGTTGTAAGGTATTTAGTTCTCTGGTGATTTGCCATTGAAAGCCACACAGCAGGCATCTTTTAAACAATCTTTTAAACACTATGTACAGC
The DNA here is from genome assembly GCF_947242115.1 of Biomphalaria glabrata. Lineage (NCBI taxonomy): Eukaryota > Metazoa > Mollusca > Gastropoda > Planorbidae > Biomphalaria > Biomphalaria glabrata. The sequence goes on along the minus strand of NC_074718.1, from coordinate 16,008,708 downwards.
TGCATTATCTATACTGTAAAATCTTTAGATTTTACAAGTTTATTATCCTTTTAATTGAGACTCCCTGACCCAATACAACAAACAACAAAAGCAGCTTATGTTTGAACTATTTTTAATGAACAATCTATTGTTGGAGATGAAGCCTGTCCATGAAAGACTGACAGCCAAACTGTACAAGGGACATTACAAACTTTTGGAATGAACATATTAACTCAAAGTGTACACTAAGATCTCTCTCTAGTCAACACATTTGACTCAAGGAATGCTTTTGTCATGATAAGTTAGTGAATTCTTCACTTGAATACAAAAGCATTTGATTTGAAATATTAAAAAAAAAAAATAAAGGAGACAAAAGAAAAAAAGGCATAACTTAAATAGAACACTAAACATGGGGATAGTTTTTAAAAATATAATTCTCTGCTGGCAATGGCAACAAATACATTCAACAATCTTTCTGTTTTTGAATAAAACAAAGAAAAAACATTTTGACTTCAAATTCAGAATAAAAGAGCATTGCAATGCATGATACAAGGCAAACAAAAAAATGTAAAAAATACAAATGTTTTCAACTAATTACAATAAGGCCAACAAGTTAATCAAGAAATTTGGTAGATATTCTTTCCATCACACTTTAAGGCACACAACAAAGTGAGAATGTAACAGTTTTCTGAATCCATTTCTAGATCTATCTATTCAACAATGACCATGTCCTTTCAGGCCAGCTGCTAGTTGAAAAACTGACACACCATGAAAGCTATATACATTGAAGCAGTACACAACACAAGATGAGCAGGTGGACACAGTACACACACACATCACCAACTGCCACCAGAAATATTAGTGTCACAGGAACAAATCAAACATTAAATAGGTCTTTTACTGGAAACACTTTGTAATACACTGGCAGTAAACTCATTACTGTGACTGTACCACTATGTTGATTTCAAATTCATGTGTATAGATACTACCATTGTACACATCTTATTAAAGAATAAAAACTACTGTTTCAAAGACATTGAGAGCAGATACAGCTTTAACCATTTATATAGGCCAGGTTTAGCAAATAATAATTATGTCGGCTCAAATGTATTTTTAGAAGCAAGAATTATGCAGAACAAAACATGAAAACAAAATGATTACATCATATTAAAAGAAAGTGTTGCAACCATCTGAACAAGATCTCCTGATATGATACTATCTTGATATGGAATGCTCAACTTGAGAACAAGATAAAACAGCATTGGAACAAGTATAGTAGCCCAATGCTATCTAGACTTAGACATGCTTTAAATACTTCAGTAACTAAACAAGATAGAAATCAATCAAATGGAATTCTAGATCTAAGGTTCTAATCAAACTAGACACAACTTGGTCTTAAGCCTGTAGTAATACCAAGTGGAAAGGAAAAAAAAAATGAACTGAATCTCACTTATTTTCCTATAATAATGAAACCAAAAGAAAAAAAAGGTCCTTTGTATATTGGATAAACTCATAATAGATTTAGTTACATGTTTGTATGTTTAACCTAAACATTTGTTAAATGAACAGTTTATGTTTATCAGAACAATGCCCCCCCCCCCCCCCAAAAAAAAAAAAAAAAAAACCAACAACATAAAAGCAAATGAACAAAAAAAAAAAAACAAAACAAATACTTGGTTGTGAAAAAAGCTAATAAATGCACCTCAAGAGAGAAAATGGATGATGTGTTATATTCAGTTATTTATGGCAAGCTTTGAATGGAAATTTGACATTTCTATGAAAAATGTTTAGATTTGACTATATTGTAGGCATAGTAATATGCTGAATGGGAATACACAACAGGATATTATGTACATGTAGAGCAAACATTAACACATGAGATTAATTGTAGCTTCCAACACAGCTTGACCAATGAAGTCCATAGAAACCAAAAGTCATCCTTTATACATATGAACAAATAAGAATATCAAGGGAACTCCATTCTACACATGCATACACTCAGCTGCTAGATTTCTCACAAACCAAAACTGTTCTAGCTTTTTGTTGAATATAAATCTAGATTTAAAAACATAGTTTCTTGAAAGTAATTTCTGACATTGTCAAATTTTTTACTTATAAAAATTTGTTGATTTTTTTAATGCACTAAGAATAAAATGTACATGTTAAAATATTCTTACATAAAATTAAAATGGTCTCATTACACTTACAACTATGTTTATTTTTCCTAATGCTATTAAATAGTCATATTCCAGCACTAAAGACCTCTTAGTGTCCAGTGGGTACAACACACGAGGCAATAAGACAATGAAATCCATTTCACAGACAAAATACAAGTGGAATCAAGTTAATATCACAAGTATGGCAACAAGAAATCCCACCAGTCTAATAGCCTTTGGATTGAGTACATACAATTTTTTGTTTCAATTGGTGAATAACTTCACAGAATTGTTGAAGTCTTTTTTTCCTTACAAATAATTGTGTCATTGTGTAACAACATTTTACTGACCAGATACTTAAAGTCAATCACTCCAATGCATTCCATTGTCATGCAAATATTACAAGCTAAAGATCCTACTACAGACTTGATTGTAGCCCACTCAGCAGTTGGCACATGGTGACACTCCCCCCAAATACTGGGAAAGTCAAGTAGAATATGCAAATTCAATGGTCATCAGAACACACTGAACAAATAGCTTCAGATAATGTCCCTCCTGTACAAACACAACAAAACAAACAAGATTATTCTTAAAGAGTCTAAAGTAGTGGAGATATTTCTATAAATCATGAAAAAAAAAAAGATTCTTTTACTGCCAAATGATTGGTTATCCATGACTGCTTTGAAGACTTGTGTGTTTGATATGAAAAACATATAGGACAACTTGAGTTCAATCCCTTGAGATAAGACTTGGAGCAACTTGTCTACATTATGCCCAGTAATATATATAACATCACAGAATGCTGCCAAATGAGCCCAATACCCCCCTCCCCCATATCATCTAACACTATACACCTGAGCAGTCTATTTCAACAATATTCTTTGGAACATCTGCAAACTGGTACACTAATCTTTGTCCGTCCACCTTGTTAAGAATACCTCGAGCATAATAATACCTGCAAGATAGAAAATAGAAAGCATTCAATGAACAATCAACATATCAAACTAGAGTTATACTTTCACCCCAGGCGACAGAAATAACCTTGAATTTCAAAGTTAAAAGGAATCATTTTAATTATCCTCTTGAATGCTACTGATGACAATGATTTATTTTAAAACAATGTTTCTCATGACTAATAAGTTTTTTAAAAATAAATTTTTCCCCTTGAGTTTATTGATGAGGAGAAGAGTTGATTTAAACACAAGCCCAGCAAACTATAGCAATCATTCTGCTCACCTCAAAGCACGTCCCATTGTCTCATAATTCATATCTGGTTTATTTTTGTGCTGACCCCACAACTTGGAGACTGCCTTGGAATCTACCAACTTGAAAATACCTTTCTCTCGATTGGTCCATTTTATGTAGTGTGGACAAGTTTCATGATTCTGTAGAAGCTGTAGCAGAAATTCCCACAGATATTGAGCATTACCTGGAATCCAAACAAAAAGAAATACTTTGATTAGAGAAACAAGCAAAGCTTATGTTGTAAGGTCATAGAGACACAAACCCAAGAGTCAGCAATGTGGCCTACTTTGCTATCAGGTGGACACTGCTATACATGTACAAGAAATACAAGCTCTTGACAAGAGGATGGAATAATTGCAACTATAGATAAGATCAATACTAATGTAGCCTTTGCCAAAGACAGGAACAGACTAAAAAAGAAATATAGACTGCCACTGTACAATGGCTTTGTCTGCATAAGATGTGGCACAATATGCTAGTCACAACTGGGTCTACATGGTTACATGAAAAATTGTACTCATCCCTTTTCTTCAGAAGATGCCTTATTATTATTATTATTATAAATGCACCAGAAATTACCTTCTCTTTTCCTTTTTGGGGGTGAACTGTAAGGATAATCTGGATATTTGGGCTTCCGACCTGGCAAACAAAATATTTATGCATGATTACTTAACCAAGAACAAGGTTTCATGTTTATAAAAGTAATGACAAAATATCAGCTGTTTTCCAGAGTTATCATTAAAAAAAATATTTTCTGTGTAATCAAAGTAATTTTTTGTTGTCCAATTTACACCAAGGTACAGTGTAATGAAGCAGTAAAAGTAATGTTTTGAATTGGTCCAAGAGTGAAAAATGATGAGAAATACACAGTACATATTGTAATAGAAACTTAAACAGATTTTATTTTTCATTTACTAACACTTTGGTAGGACTGTGATGTCTATATAAGACTGTATTACTTTGATATGAAACAAGTTTCTAGCTGCACAGTGTGTGTGTGTGTGTGTGCGCACTACCAACAACTGCTAGACCATGAAGAGATGAAATGTTTACCTTTTTTTGTCTTGGGCTTGTCTGTTGTGGGTGTGGCCTCCAGTGACGCTGTCATTTTGCTACTGCCTTTTGAGTTTTGATGGTGACTGTAGTTGGAAGCTTCCATGCTTGGCTGAACTGGGGTAAGGGAGGTAAGTACTGGACTGTTTTCATAATGATCTGAAAGTAGAGAACCATGTCTGTAGGCTGATGGAAGGCCAAGCAACAAATGCATTTGTACATAAGCTCTAATACAAAAAAAAAGGTCATGATTCCTAAATACTGCCATACAAAATTAACCGCTTCTCCTTGCAGGGCTTGTGAGGCCATTCAAGGAGATTTAAATTTGGGCCATGTCATGCCCTTAATTTTAGGCACAATTTGGCCATGTCATGCCCTTAATTTTTCAAGGATTCTGTCCTCTATTCAATTAATACTGACAGAATGTTAAAAGATAGAGAATAATACAGAGAATATTACAAACATCTGTCCAACAGTTTACAACAGACAGTGCCAGCACAGTAACACATTTGATGACTGAGATCTGACACCAACACACCGACTGTGACTGAGACCTGACACCAACACACTGACTGACTGGCTGGGTTTAGAAGATTCTGAAAGCTGGAGAGAAAACATCCCTTAGCAGGGCTCTAGCTTCATTTGAAGACTACATTTGAGGACTGTACCTACCTGGCCTCATGGCAATGTGAGTAGCTGTGTTGAAATGTGCTGGAAGAGGCTGGTGGGCAGGAGGTGGCTGACAAAAGGAAGGCACAAAAGATCCGGGCATTTTGGTGCCTGGCAGAAACAAACAAAAAATAATTGAGTAGTGAAATCAACTTATACTTATATGCCAAATCTAGATCTACAGGTCTTCAGATTGATACAGACAACAAGTCAACTATATCTTACCTTGGTGCCTGTGTTTGAGGTCATCTATAGAGCTGGTGTCCAGTTCACTGTCTAAACCACTGTCTGGACTTGGGGGAAGTGAGGCTGGAGACAGACAAGGAAAACATGAAACAAAACTTGGAGATGGAACAAGACCTAAGGTAGGAGGGGCTCTGATTTGATGTACTGGTCTCACAATGACATTGCAGGTCCTACCCTGAAAAACGCTAGTGCTAACAAGGAACAAGGTCCTACCCTGAATAAACTAGTGCTAACAAGGTCCTGCCATGAATAAACTCTAGTGCTAATAGCATATATTCTTTCCAAAAGTCTTTTCCTAATAAAATGTCTTTTCTTAATATATCTGATATTTAGTCATATCGGCACAATTTAGGCCAAGTCGTCCCTCTCATGTTTCTTATAAGCCTCATACTAATCCTTGTGTTATTCAATGTCAACTGGCCTTGGCATTATTTCATTCATTTCAATTCAATTAGGTCATCACAGTCCACTTATGAGGGCCAACCTGATACAATGCTACTGTGAAGGGACATGGCCAACACAATAGAAACAGTATAACAAGAGCACACACTGTGCAGTAGTAGTCACATCATAATGACCTACACAGAATGAGGAAATATTAAAGCCATCAATAAGCCCAATAAGGAGACTGTATAGTATAAAGGAGCCACATAATCAGACTGTATAGTATAAGGGAGCTACATAAGGAGACTGTATAGTATAAGGGAGCTACATAAGGAGACTGTATAGTATAAGGGAGCCACATAATCAGACTGTATAGTATAAGGGAGCTACATAAGGAGACTGTATAGTATAAGGGAGCCACATAATCAGACTGTATAGTATAAGGGAGCTACATAAGGAGACTGTATAGTATAAGGGAGCTACATAAGGAGACTGTATAGTATAAGGGAGCTACATAAGGAGACTGTATAGTATAAGGGAGCCACATAATCAGACTGTATAGTATAAGGGAGCTACATAAGGAGACTGTATAGTATAAGGGAGCTACATAAGGAGACTGTATAGTATAAGGGAGCCACATAATCAGACTGTATAGTATAAGGGAGCTACATAAGGAGACTGTATAGTATAAGGGAGCTACATAAGGAGACTGTATAGTATAAGGGAGCTACATAATCAGACTGTATAGTATAAGGGAGCTACATAAGGAGACTGTATAGTATAAGGGAGCTACATAATCAGACTGTATAGTATAAGGGACCCACATAAGGAGACTGTATAGTATAAGGGAGCCACATAAGGAGACTGTATAGTATAAGGGAGCCACATAATCAGACTGTATAGTATAAGGGAGCCACATAAGGAGACTGTATAGTATAAGGGAGCTACATAAGGAGACTGTATAGTATAAGGGAGCCACATAATCAGACTGTATAGTATAAGGGAGCCACATAATCAGACTGTATAGTATAAGGGAGCTACATAAGGAGACTGTATAGTATAAGGGAGCCACATAAGGAGACTGTATAGTATAAGGGACCCACATAACGAGACTGTATAGTATAAGGGAGCCACATAAGGAGACTGTATAGTATAAGGGAGCTACATAAGGAGACTGTATAGTATAAGGGACCCACATAACGAGACTGTATAGTATAAGGGAGCCACATAAGGAGACTGTATAGTATAAGGGAGCCACATAAGGAGACTGTATAGTATAAGGGACCCACATAACGAGACTGTATAGTATAAGGGAGCCACATAAGGAGACTGTATAGTATAAGGGAGCCACATAACGAGACTGTATAGTATAAGGGAGCTACATAAGGAGACTGTATAGTATAAGGGAGCCACATAATCAGACTGTATAGTATAAGGGACCCACATAATCAGACTGTATAGTATAAGGGAGCTACATAAGGAGACTGTATAGTATAAGGGAGCCACATAATCAGACTGTATAGTATAAGGGACCCACATAATCAGACTGTATAGTATAAGGGACCCACATAATCAGACTGTATAGTATAAGGGAGCTACATAAGGAGACTGTATAGTATAAGGGAGCTACATAAGGAGACTGTATAGTATAAGGGAGCCACATAATCAGACTGTATAGTATAAGGGAGCTACATAAGGAGACTGTATAGTATAAGGGAGCCACATAAGGAGACTGTATAGTATAAGGGAGCTACATAAGGAGACTGTATAGTATAAGGGAGCTACATAAGGAGACTGTATAGTATAAGGGAGCCACATAACGAGACTGTATAGTATAAGGGAGCCACACAATCAGACTGTATAGTATAAGGGAGCTACATAATCAGACTGTATTGTATAAGGGAGCTACATAAGGAGACTGTATAGTATAAGGGAGCTACATAAGGAGACTGTATAGTATAAGGGAGCTACATAAGGAGACTGTATAGTATAAGGGAGCTACATAAGGAGACTGTATAGTATAAGGGAGCCACATAACGAGACTGTATAGTATAAGGGAGCCACATAATCAGACTGTATAGTATAAGGGAGCTACATAATCAGACTGTATAGTATAAGGGAGCTACATAAGGAGACTGTATAGTATAAGGGAGCTACATAAGGAGACTGTATAGTATAAGGGAGCTACATAAGGAGACTGTATAGTATAAGGGAGCCACATAAGGAGACTGTATAGTATAAGGGAGCCACATAAGGAGACTGTATAGTATAAGGGAGCTACATAAGGAGACTGTATAGTATAAGGGAGCTACATAAGGAGACTGTATAGTATAAGGGAGCTACATAAGGAGACTGTATAGTATAAGGGAGCTACATAATCAGACTGTATAGTATAAGGGACCCACATAATCAGACTGTATAGTATAAGGGACCCACATAATCAGACTGTATAGTATAAGGGAGCTACATAAGGAGACTGTATAGTATAAGGGAGCTACATAAGGAGACTGTATAGTATAAGGGAGCCACATAATCAGACTGTATAGTATAAGGGAGCTACATAAGGAGACTGTATAGTATAAGGGAGCCACATAATCAGACTGTATAGTATAAGGGAGCTACATAAGGAGACTGTATAGTATAAGGGAGCCACATAAGGAGACTGTATAGTATAAGGGAGCTACATAAGGAGACTGTATAGTATAAGGGAGCTACATAAGGAGACTGTATAGTATAAGGGAGCCACATAACGAGACTGTATAGTATAAGGGAGCCACACAATCAGACTGTATAGTATAAGGGAGCTACATAATCAGACTGTATTGTATAAGGGAGCTACATAAGGAGACTGTATAGTATAAGGGAGCTACATAAGGAGACTGTATAGTATAAGGGAGCCACATAACGAGACTGTATAGTATAAGGGAGCCACATAATCAGACTGTATAGTATAAGGGAGCTACATAATCAGACTGTATAGTATAAGGGAGCTACATAAGGAGACTGTATAGTATAAGGGAGCTACATAAGGAGACTGTATAGTATAAGGGAGCTACATAAGGAGACTGTATAGTATAAGGGAGCCACATAAGGAGACTGTATAGTATAAGGGAGCCACATAAGGAGACTGTATAGTATAAGGGAGCTACATAAGGAGACTGTATAGTATAAGGGAGCTACATAAGGAGACTGTATAGTATAAGGGAGCTACATAAGGAGACTGTATAGTATAAGGGAGCTACATAATCAGACTGTATAGTATAAGGGACCCACATAACGAGACTGTATAGTATAAGGGAGCTACATAAGGAGACTGTATAGTATAAGGGAGCTACATAATCAGACTGTATAGTATAAGGGAGCCACATAAGGAGACTGTATAGTATAAGGGAGCTACATAAGGAGACTGTATAGTATAAGGGAGCAACATAAGGAGACTGTATAGTATAAGGGAGCTACATAAGGAGACTGTATAGTATAAGGGAGCTACATAAGGAGATACAGTATAAGAGTACAACATTGTCAACATAAAGTGTGTCATAAGAATAACATGAAACAACATTAATCCCAAGTACACACAAAATCTGGTGGAATTCTCAAGAGTCTGAAGAAACCAGCAGGCCGTCATTTAGATGAGAATCACATCATTTAGATGAGAATCACCAAATGCTCTAATGCTCTAAAGGTGATTATGTTTCCTACTTGATACTCTTAGATTGGTGCTCAAAGTGTGTCGGAAGTCTCTTGTATAATAAGACAGGTTCAAAGGAGCAGATCTAGTGTTCTAGTGTGTTCATAAACTCGGGTTTGAAAGAGCTGCTCACAAGCCAACTGGTAGAGACAAAATGGCTACATTCCATGTCTAACCACAGCCTGTCTCTGCTGACCATGGACATTAGCAGGTTATCACAAGAGGTCATTGAACTTGAAGAGACACCGTGCTCTAGACCAAGGCTTCTCACACTTAGTTCAACTGTCATTATTAATCTTCCCCTCCAATGTCTCAACATTCCAGTGTTTAGTGCTACAAACAGAAACTCGCTGACCATCATCACAAGCAACTTCCCCTCCCCTCAAGTTGAAATAAGACGACTGCTCTAGATCAACTAATTGAGGGACAGCTCCCCCCCCCTCAAGTTGAAATAAGACGACTGCTCTAGATCAACTAATTGAGGGACAGCTCCCCCCCCCTCAAGTTGAAATAAGACGACTGCTCTAGATCAACTAATTGAGGGACAGCCCCCCCCCCTCAAGTTGAAATAAGACGACTGCTCTAGATCAACTAATTGAGGGACAGCCCCCCCCCTTCCCCTCAAGTTGAAATAAGACGACTGCTCTAGATCAACTAATTGAGGGACAGCACCCCCCCCTTCCCCTCAAGTTGAAATAAGACGACTGCTCTAGATCAACTGAGGGACAGCCCCCCCCCTCAAGTTGAAATAAGACGACTGCTCTAGATCAACTGAGGGATAGCCCCCCCCCCTCAAGTTGAAATAAGACGACTGCACTGCTCTAGATCAACTGAGGGACAGCCCCCCCCTCAAGTTGAAATAAGACGACTGCCCTAGATCAACTAATTGAGGGACAGCCCCCCCCCCTCCCCTCAAGTTGAAATAAGACGACTGCTCTAGATCAACTGAGGGACAGCCCCCCCCCCTCAAGTTGAAATAAGACGACTGCTCTAGATCAACTGAGGGATAGCCCCCCCCCCTCAAGTTGAAATAAGACGACTGCACTGCTCTAGATCAACTGAGGGACAGCCCCCCCCTCAAGTTGAAATAAGACGACTGCTCTAGATCAACTAATTGAGGGACAGCCCCCCCCCCTCCCCTCAAGTTGAAATAAGACGACTGCTCTAGATCAACTGAGGGACAGCCCGCCCCCCCCCCTCAAGTTGAAATAAGACGACTGCTCTAGATCAACTGAGGGACAGCCCCCCCCCTCAAGTTGAAGTAAGACGACTGCTCTAGATCAACTAATTGAGGGACAGCCCCCCCCCCTCCTCAAGTTGAAATAAGACGACTGCTCTAGATCAACTAATTGAGGGACAGCTCCCCCCCCCCCCTCAAGTTGAAATAAGACGACTGCTCTAGATCAACTAATTGAGGGACAGCCCCCCCCCCTCAAGTTGAAATAAGACGACTGCTCTAGATCAGCTAATTGAGGGACAGCTCCCCCCCCCTCCCCTCAAGTTGAAATAAGACGACAGCTCTAGATCAACAGCTCCCCCCTCTCTCTGAAGCCGTGTGCTAATTGTTGCCGGTGATGATGGTAAACTTCCCCTAATCAATGTTTTCTTCCACATCCTGCTGACTCATAGACTCACTTGAAAGGGACGACGACCCCGGAAGATTTTATCGATTACATCGCTCAGCTGCTGTCTCCTTAGTTACTGCGACAATATGGCGGTCACGGGGAGGAATCTACAGGTTGCAACAGACACTGTCTTTTTTGGTCTTTTTCCTTTTTTTTCTGTCTGAATAACGATATCTCAGTCGCCGCATACGTGGGTTAAATATATGTGTGTGTGTGAGTGTCTACTGATTGTAGGTGTGAATATATGTGAAAGTATTTTTTTTTTAAATGAGAAAAAAAAATAACTAAAGGGAAGCAACAGTTCAGTTGTGCCGAGTGACAATGAACTATACTAGCACCCCCCCCCCCAATGCATCGAACTAACTGAGGGAGCATTGTCGAATCAGTTTCTGACACGGTCCTAGCTCATACGGTCGGGCGCTCAATGGCAGGGGGAGGCAGACTTGAAACCTAGATCGAAGTGAACTCAGTCCATCTTGACAGGCCATGTGGTTTACGTCTACACACAGCTTCAAGGTAGCAAAACTACCAGGAAAAGTAAAAAGCAACCTCTCTTTTTTTTTTCAGAGTTGGCGACAATTCTGTATAAGTGTGTGTGTGTGTGAGAGAGAGAGAGATAGAGAAAGAGAGAGATTTAACGACATTTCACCTTCCTCCTCTTTACTTCCAACACAAAAGTCAACAGTCTCTTAAACAAAATGAGAAGAGAGAGAGAGAGAGAGGAAGCTATTATTGATTTGTATCTGTGAGAATGCTCTTCCTTTGTCATCTCCGGTCTCCACCCCACCCCCCACCCCAGATCTCTATTTCCTATGCGCCACAATATCTCCAGTCTGTTCAGAAGTCAAGAAAGAAGCCTGCCTAGTGTCTCCGCGTTACACAAGGTCCACACAACTCGTACAGACAAATGATAAAAAGAATAGATGAAAATAAGATGACATTTGATTCCAACGCGATGTCAAGAGAAATGTCAATGACATTTGCTATTCAACTCCACAAGTAGCATTCTGGAAAATTCCAAGCTATTCCAGGAAACATCCACGTCTTCAAGTTCCTTAAACATGAACATTCTTTGAGGGGAGGGGGGAGGCATCTACTATTACATGTTTCAAACAACACTGGGGGAGGGGGGGGTAGAACGGAAGAAAATGTTATTGATTTCTGACCTACAAATGGCTTCCACAGGAATTGCTTCCCTTTCCTGCCCACATAGCCACGGATGCTGTTCTGTTGGTGTGGGCAGCGGACACAGGGAGCTTTGCTGACATATCAGATTTAGATAACTCTTTCATTCTTGTCACTCAAAGTTGTCCGCTTGGCGAATGAATTATTGAGTGGTACTGAATGGAGCAGCTTTTTCACCTTGGCGTCACAAGAGCACAGTTTCAGGACAAGAAGATCATAACAGAGCGTCTCTACCAGGGTGCTTTACACACATTCATAGGGGGTCGGGGTGGGAGAGGGACTTTTTTTTTACACCCAAACAAAATGATTTTAAAAAATGTTCATGTGCGAAACGGATTCAAACCCATCCAATAGTTGCCATGGTAACAGAATGTCTTGTAAACAAAAGGTTACATTGAGATGTGTTGGTTCACTAGACAACTATTTTCAATCCAAGTAGGTCATAATAGAGTCACTTCCTGTAGTTTAAAACACTTAGTCAAAGTGTCGACAATGCAGGGCCGGATTTACTTATAGGTAACATAGCCCCTCCCCCCCGAAATATATAGCAATGACAAATAATATTGACTTATAAAGGGCCCCAAATATCTTAGGGCCTTTTTAGGTCTCAATAGCACTGAAATCAGACCATGTACTTGTTAGAATGGGTTGAAAGGTGATGATGTGTTTGTTTAAATGCCTTAAGACAAACAATCATTACTCGTTATTTCTGCAAACTCTATTCTCAGGTCGAAGTCGACTAAATCCAAGGGCAAGTCACCATCTACCCCGGTCCAGGTTGCCCTTAATTTTAGGGCAAGTCATCATTAGCCCCAGCCTAGATAAACTCCCAGGTACTGTCCAGATCAACCCCCGTCTCAGGTCGAGATTAGTTCCAAGGTCAGGTCTCAACCGATTGAAATTGCATGAGAATAGTCCAAGATGAGGGTCAACCGACTCAGTGTGACGTTTTCGTACTCCCAAACGGCGGGCTACAACTGTTACACAAAGGACATTGATTTCGACAAAAGTCCAATATTTCCTTAGGCCACGTCAAAGAAAGACAGAGCAATGTGGAGGGGAGATGAAGGAGAAGACAAGGGAAACTTACACAGAAACAAGCCAATAACTTATTGCACTCAGTTCGTATCGACTGCTAAGATAAGTGTGATTGACAGACAGTGGGTGGGGCCTAGGGGTGGCACGTGATACTGCACACAAGTAACTCAAGGGAAATATCGAGCTGACCCTTGTTACGAGATTTCCCCCTTGAGGTCGACAGTCAATGATCTCCGTTGTTAAGAGAGCAAGACGTTGAGAAATGTCTGACTAATATGTGATGGTCGCAATAAAGGCTCTAGTTAATATATCTTGAGAGATGTCCCAAGAATAGTAGGCTACATATTTCTCCTCCTAACAGAGGTAGTGAGATTAAATTGTAACAAACGCTTACATTCATTGTGCAAATATTGACAACTAACACACAAAAAAAAATCTCTTTAAGTCCTGAGAAATCAACCAACAAGATGCTGCCCCAGTGTGTGCCCCGATTAGGAAATGAAGTCAGCAGGTGTTTGATTAAAGGAAGCTATTTGAGAGATGACTCGTTTCGCTGAGTGTACCACCTAAAAGTACAACTAAGCCAACTAGTGCTAGATCTGATAACAATCAACTGTTAGTGATCAGAGTTCAGGGGAGACGTATTTGTGTCAACTAAGAGACACGACTGTGTAGAAACAAGTTACGTACCATGGTGACTGTGTTGGGAATGCTGTTCGTGTAGGATGCCTTGTAAAAAAGTTCTGGCCTCCACCCCTGTACTGGGCGAGTCCATGCTGAGCAAAGCTTCTGCTGCCATTTCTCTTCCCCGTCCATCCTGGGACTGCTCGCATGCGTCTACTGAAACAAAAAAAGAATAAGAGACTACTGAATGAACGTGGACACCTAGAAGTCACCAACTTTTGGAACCAAGAGCAAGACGTTGTTTCAGTCCATGACTTCCTCCTAGATCTACCTCATGAACTAGACCAGTTGAGTAGTGTCCACTTGAAACCACAATGTGTAGAGATTTGTTGACTCCCAAGAAATGTGCCCATTTGTACTCTAAGAGGATGTTTCTACAAATGTTTACACTGTCCAATGACCGTGTTTTGTTCTTTTTTTTTATTCTGGAAAATAGTGTTTCTAAATGTAGAGTCCCGCTGTCACCACTTGAACTATTCAGTGGTGATCGCTAGTCAAGGTTTTTGTTTGTTTCAAGTGTAAGACACTTCTTGAGTGCACAAAGTAGGAAACAGAAAGTTGACTACAAACTCTATTCAAGTCACAACTTCATGGAAACTGGAGGGCGGCCGGCGGAAAATGTCAAAAACAACTCAAAAACGTCTCTAAACGATTTCCCAACAGTTGATATATATCGTTGAGAAAAGAATTTCTAGCTCGTTAGCCATATGGGGAAAACACTGGTTTGACCTTTATAATGTTTCATAGTAAGAAAAATAAATAAACTGAAATTTGTCAATAGAACTAACCTACATCTAGATCCAACATAGGTTTTGATTTTTTTTAAATTTATCATTTCTTCTTTTTTTTTAAATTTAAGTCATAAGTACTTATAAGTTGTAGAATGGAGGTATTGTCTTTAATTAATGCTTTTCGTGTTGCGCATTTAAGTCTGGATCTACATCACCAAATTAGAATATTCTATAGCCTATAGTCTATAATCTCTAACTAGATCCAGTCTTATTCAAGTATAGATCTATCAACTAGATTTGTCTACACTCTTTAGTAGATTTATACACGGGGGGGGGGGGGGGAGGGGGAGGGGTAAAACATGTTCCTTTATTCTATCATTTCATTAAGTGATTAAGAGCAAAGTCATTGCTCCAGATTCAGGAAGAAGGAAACAAACACATCGGGAGACTGACAATGTTTGGCTAGAAAGTGTGTGTGTGTGTGTGTTGAATGGATGAGAATGTTTGGCTAGAAAGTGTGTGTGTGTGTGTGTTGAATGGATGAGAATGTTTGGCTAGAAAGTGTGTGTGTGTGTGTGTTGAATGGATGAGAATGTTTGGCTAGAAAGTGTGTGTGTGTGTGTGTGTGTATTGAATGGATGAGAATGTTTGGCTAGAAAGTGTGTGTGTGTGTGTATTGAATGGATGAGAATGTTTGGCTAGAAAGTGTGTGTGTGTGTGTGTTGAATGGATGAGAATGTTTGGCTAGAAAGTGTTTGTGTGTGTGTGTTGAATGGATGAGAATGTTTGGCTAGAAAGTGTGTGTGTGTGTGTTGAATGGATGAGAATGTTTGGCTAGAAAGTGTGTGTGTGTGTGTGTTGAATGGATGAGAATGTTTGGCTAGAAAGTGTGTGTGTGTGTGTGTGTGTGTATTGAATGGATGAGAATGTTTGGCTAGAAAGTGTGTGTGTGTGTATTGAATGGATGAGAATGTTTGGCTAGAAAGTGTGTATGTGTGTGTATTGAATGGACACCACATCTACAAGTAAAATTGCAAAGACCAATTGTCTGCGTAGCAGCTTTATGTCACACAATAATTGGTGGAACACAGACTCTATACAACTTTAATTACAAGTTTTTTTTTTTTTTTTTTTTTTTTAAAAAAAGGGGGGGGGCGCAGACTACATTACAAACTCTGTAATAGAGCTCCATGAATTCATTGTAACAGAAAGGTTTAGTAACCATCTCAAAAACGTAAGAAGACTCGTTACTCTGATAAGATGATTTAGACGTGTGGAGACTGATTCGTGTCTAATCGTGTGGGGACTGATTCATCTGTTATGGTGTGTGGTCTGATCCATGAATCTTTGTGAGTGGATTGATTCATGCATCATTGTGTGTGGACTGATTTGATTCATGCATCATTGTGAGTGGACTGATTTGATTCATGCATCATTGTGTGTGGACTGATTTGATTCATGCATCATTGTGAGTGGACTGATTCATGTCTCATTGTGTAATTAAATATTTTTTAACGCTACACTCGGGTCTCGGCGGCTACTCGAAACACACAAACTAGACAGCAGTGCGGTGCTAAGTGCGAGAATGTGTATGTGTGTGTGGCTCATTAAAAAAAAAAAAGACTTCCAGGTGGAAGTTGTACAAACAAAACAAAGAGAGATAACTGCGAACAAAAAAAATCATGCAGTCAACAAGAGCGAGATGACAAGCTGGTCGTCCTTGACCCTTGTCACAGAGTTGGGTGGGGGTGGGGGGAATGCTTGGCTTCCACTTAATTGAAAGCATGCATGAACAAATGATTTGGCACACATGTCGGATGTGACACCGAGGCTCTTCCATCATATTTTGTTCTACAAATCACCATGATGTCGCCTAGTTTCGCCCACCTACTGTCATTAGCCAACCCGTGAAGAAGTGTATGTGTTGTGTTCCTATTTTAATAGTATTGTAACAAACTAAACTACTGGTAATTATGTAGGTCATTTCTTTGCGCAGCTAATACTTACAATAACGTTTCATTAAATCCTTTTTGAAAGTTACTTTTTGTTTCGAGCCGTCGCCAGATGGACAAGGTCCACCGCTGGATACGCTGTCCCCACCTGGAGAGAACTGTGGAGCTGGATAAGGCAGATGCTTCTCTTCCTCAAAGTTGCTGACATCCACACAGATGTCCACAGCTGGATGAGGAGAGTGAGGGCGCCGAGGAAGGTGGGTAGCGGGTTGAGCTAAGGCGGTCACGTGACCACTCACCATGGCGTCTGGATAACGTATGTATCTTCTACAGCTATCAATGTCTGCTAAAGTAGACTGGGAAACACCGGGAATGCCAAAACGAGGCGAGGAAAGACTTTCTTCATGTGTACAGTCCTGATCCAGCTCTTCCTTGGAAGGACATTGTAATCTAGGACACTCAGTTTCTGTCAGTCGTTTTAACGATAAATCCAACACAGGGCTTGAAGGTTCTGGCGGATGGTATGCCGTCAAAGGGGGAACAACCTGCCGCCGGGAAGCAGCTAACCACAAGGGGTCCTCTGAGGAACTCTGTTGTTCGAGCCTGGCGTACGGGTTGATATCTGGCGAAACAAAGACCGGGTAAGGCGCTAGCAGGCACTCAGGTTTAACGGCACTTGTGGAGTAAGTCACACCGCTCACCGGGTACGCCACCGGCACCCTAGGGACGTGGCGAGCCGTAGAGAGGTCCCGCGATGGAGGCGGAGGGTGATACAACAGCTGCGGAATGTTTCGATCGATTCCTTGGGGCTTGCAGGGATGCACCAGCAGTAAGTCTGGTGGTGATGTTAAGTGGCAGCTCATGTCCGATTTATCACCGCTGTACAATGCTGCGCAATAATGACCACAGTTTCTTCACACCAGACACTTTTGATGTCAACGTCACCTCTGTCATTAACAACATTATACAAAGGCCATTTTAACATGATCGATCTAGGAGTAGACTACCAGTTCTGGTTAGAGCCATTGCAACAGGAGCAATGAAATTCTACACCCTATAATTAGGCACACTTAAGTAAAATTAGTGAAATTGTTCGTTAAGTAACATTAGTGAAATTGTTCGGAGTTTTCCGTCGTGTGTAGATTGACATCTCTAGGTGAAGACAATGAGAAACAACATGAAGGATAAAGTAAAGCATCAGTTAAGCAAACTCTACACTTAATAATACTGCACTCCCTACAATCACAATCATCTATAGCTATCAACCACTTCAGATCAGTCACTAAGTTATGACCACACAAGATCTAGCACCCCAAAAGTAGTCATAATTTAGCACCAAAAAAGTATTCACGATTTAGCACCAAAAAAAAAACAACAAAAAACAAAGGGTAAAAACAAGCCAAATCAACTAGAAGGCAATTGTTGATGTCACTTTCAGTTCTTGTAAGACAGATCTCTGGACACCCCGCCCCACTAAGTCAACATTCGAGATCTGTGTTATCTTGTCTCCACTACGACAGTTCCCAGTTCAAAAGTAATAGTACGAGTCATGAGCCAACAGTCAATCCACCCTCTGGTCCAAACCGGTTCAAATGAGCCTGTAGTGGCATTATAAATAGAGTTTAAGTGACAGGAAGAAAATTGTTTAGGTCTAGAGCTGGCTCTGTGTACTAAAGAGTCTAGAGCTGAATGGTGTACTAAATCTATAATCTAGAGCTGGCTCTGTGTACTATAGAGTCTAGACTTCATGTGTACTAAATCTATAATCTAGAGCTGGCTCTGTGCACTACAGAGTCTAGACTTCATGTGTACTAAATCTATAAGCTAGAGCTGAATTGTGTACTAAATCTTTAGTCTAGACTTCATGTGTACTAAATCTATAAGCTAGAGCTGAATTGTGTACTAAATCTATAGTCTAGACTTCATGTGTACTAAATCTATAAGCTAGAGCTGAATTGTGTACTAAATCTATAGTCAAGTGTTGGTTCTGTGCATAGAAAAGGGAGATAGATCGTTAATCCTCCACTTTTAACTTGGTCGGTTTAGCTAGTTACGACGTCAACTTGAATGCATAAGTAAGCTGTAGTGGTTCAAAACCCGACTAACTTGATCCAATACAGAAATATGAGCTAGATGATTGCTTTGAAATACTAGACAATAGAACTGGTTCTAACAGGAGGATTTCTTCACATTTGTTTCTGGTTTTGTTGAGACACTAGGTCACGTGTACAAATACAGCTCATCCCAGAGAGAATACTTAACACACACATTGCACTCATTAGATCAACTGAACCCATTTCCCAATTCAACCTCAGATGAAGACTAGAAGAGAACAAGCCAAGACTGATGCTAGTTTCAAGAGATATAAGCTGTACAGAGGAGACACAAAGTACTCGACACAGAGGTATAGTCTCACCATTACACTCAACTACTGACCAAACTATTCACTGTGGGCTGAAATAATTAGCCACTGTAGGCTGAAATAATTAACAACGGCTATCATATTATCGATTACTTCATTCTGTAAGACTACAGGGGAGGGGGGGGAACAAATCAAGTCAACTCAACTAGGTCAGACGTAAAGAAGACAAAAGTAGAGCCAAGCTGACAAGTCGATCTGATTGGTGAAGCAATACATGACACCTTAGGAGTGCTGGCACTGGCACAGTCATTCAACACACAATGTTTAGTAGCTGACCAAAAACTGCAACCTAATCATCTGCAGTTCACAATAATTAAATACAATGGAAAGTTCACTGAAAGCTCGTTTGATTATACGGAAATACTTTCTTCCAGGATTTGACAGGACTATCTAACGACTTCCGCCATCACTTAAGCAACCTCTAATGACCGTTCCCTGGCCTAGCAGCGTTGTTCCACTTTTCTCTAGACAATAATGGACATTTTTTAGAACGCAACTAGAGGGGAATGCTGGGAAGGACACCAATGTGAACACGTAACACACGCCCATATCGTCTGCACAACTTTTCCTTTTCGCCCCCACATTTAATGAAGACAAGACAATAGTTATATTTTTATCAGGACCTGACTATTTATAACAACCTACAAACATGTATCACAGTTTCTGATCTATGTAGGACTAGATCTATATAATTAGCCGAATCAAGTCAACCAATCAACAGAGTGTCAGCAGTAGATTGGACATTTCCACCAATCGTGTCTCACGAGATAAACTCTACACTCTGTCGTGCAATTACGTACAAGTGTTTTAGTGTACAGGAAGTACAACACGGACATTGGGCCAGACGACGGTCAAACTGACCTGGTTTAGTCCCGATGTTTCCGACACTTTGACCACGGCCAATCAAAGTGAAATCCTTAAGCATTAAAGTACACCAGTTTCTTTTCCCAGCGTGCGGTCTGTTGACTGGTAAGGCAAGTTCTCTTCACGTCGGCACACTGTCACGCGGACACACACACACATAAATCAATAATCTATTTTCAGATATGATACAACTCACAAAATTTTGTTCCAAATACATTCAAGTCTGGCTAAAAGCATGCACGCTACACAATGAAAGCTATACG